>NC_073303.1:265412149-266087149 GCF_027595985.1 Sorex araneus
GGCAGCGGCCCCCCTACCGTCGTCCAGGAGGTCCCGCGCGGCCACCGAGTTGGTGCAGACCACCAGGTCCGACAGCTCCCGGCACAGCTTCATGGTCCTCCTGCGGCGGCCCGCCCTGGGGGGACACGGCAAGATAGGGGCTCGGGACTCCCCGGGGGCCGGACACAGGCACGGCTCACGGTACCTGGCGGGGCTCACCTGGGCAGCTGGCCGCCCTCCCGGCCAGGGTTCCCGGGCTCCTCCTCCTCGTCGGAACTACACGCCCTGGACAGTGGCTTCCCTGTCTGCTGCAGGGAAGTGAAGGACCATGGGGGGGTGGACCCCCGGGTGTGTACTGCCCTTCCGCCCGGCCTCGGGCCCAGCTCAGGGGGCGAGGAGCGTGCCAGGAACAGTCCCGCCTTCCCGAACCTTGGCTCCAGCCTAACCATGAAGGTCGCTCTGTGGGGTCTGTCCCTGCACTCGGCCCACAGCCACACCCGGTCACTGTGTCTGTCCCTGCACACGGCCCACAGCCACACCCGGTCACTGTGTCTGTCCCTGCACGCGGCCCACAGCCACACCTGGTCGCTCTGTGCCATCTCTCGTGTGCAGCCCAGACTCCTGAGCCCTGGTCTGACTCTGGGGAGAGGGTCTCCCTGAGAAGTGTCTGGACTGTCCTGAGCCCAAGCCCCTCTCGACCTGCATGGCTCAACCACGCTATGCCTGGGTGTGTCCATCAGTCCCTGTCTCAGGACTCAGTCAGAGCCCAGCTCGGCCAGCGGCCCACAGGGGACAGGCTCCAGCCCAAGCACCAGCGTCTGCATGTCGGCCCCCATGTTCCAACTCTGCCGGCCAGGCTGGAGCCTGTCCACTGGGCCCGGACCATCGCTGGGTCTGCCCAGAGCCTCCTTTGCATGTCCCCCTGTGTGACGGACACCGGTCTCCTGCCCCCTGTGTGACGGACACCGGTCTCCTGTCCCCCGTGTGACGGACACCGGTCTCCTGCCCCCCCGTGTGACGGACACCGGTCTCCTGCCCCCCCCCCCCGTGTGACGGACACCGGTCTCCTGCCCCCTGGTGACAGGCCCCCTTTCCTGCTGGCCCAGCTTCACAGAGGGTGGAGAGTTTGCGTCTGCACCCACCTGGCCCCTGGTGCCTCCCCGCAGGCTGCAGGGCCCGTCCTTGGGGCCAGGTCCTACCTTCTGCCTCCCGAGGCCCACGAGCAGCGTCTTCCTGCTTCCCTTGGCACGGGGGCGCTGAGGAAGGAAGCACAGTCAGCACTCCTTCCCGCTGTACTCACCCCTCCTTCCCGCTGGCCTCACCCCTCCTTCCCGCTGGCCTCACCCCTCCTTCCCGATGACCTCACCCCTCCTTCCTGCTGACCTCACCCCTCCTTCCTGCTGACTCACCCCTCCTTCCCGCTGACCTCACCCCTCCTTCCCGCTGACCTCTGGGCCTGGAACTCACCACACCTGAGCCAGGACCGTGGCCTAGTGGCCGCAGTGGGCCCCAAGGCGGGGTCCCCTCTGCCCACAGCAGGGCCCCCGCAACCTTCCCTGGGCCACCGTGCCCGGTGCCCGAGCTCAGTGCTGGCCCTGACGAGAAGTGCCCCCGAGAAAAGCCCGGGGCGTTCCCACTGGGCGTCCGTCAGACAGACGTGGGCCGGCCGGGGATGGGCTGAATATGAGTGTCCTCCAGACTGCCTGGCCACTACCGAGAGTAGCCACGAGGGTCACTCAAACTGAGCAGCGCACAGAGGGGTTGGCCAAGTGGTCACCCACGGGTCG
Organism: Sorex araneus; assembly: GCF_027595985.1. Classification (NCBI taxonomy): domain Eukaryota; kingdom Metazoa; phylum Chordata; class Mammalia; order Eulipotyphla; family Soricidae; genus Sorex; species Sorex araneus. The sequence goes on from NC_073303.1 coordinate 265,413,916, forward strand.
GGGATGACCGAGGGGCCACGGGGCAGAGGGGCGGCCAAGGGCCACCGTGTGGAAGGACACCAAGGGGGCGCCATGTTGGGAAGGATGGCCGCGGGGCAGCCGTACCTGCCGCTCCTGCTCCAGGTGGGCATCCAGGCCCTCGCGAGTGGCCCTCAGCAGCGCCCGCACGGTGCAGCCGTCGGCGTCCTCCCGTGCCCACGCCCGCTCCCTCAGCAGCAGCTCCAGCTTCCTGCGGGTGGTGGACTCCGCCTGCGGCTCGCTGCCCTCAGCACTCTGCGGGCAGGCCAGGGCGTCGTCCGGGGCCCTCCTTCCAGCCCGCAGCCTACCCTGGGCTCAGAGAGGGCTGAGGAGGAACCAAGGGCACAGCGGGGACGGCATGGCCACAAGCTCTGTCCACAGCAGCCCACACGGGCCAACGGGATCCCGCAGGGACGGGGTCCGAGATGCCATGACCAGCGGGTCACCTGGGGCCCACCACAAGGCAAACACAGGCTCGGGGGCACGGAGAGGCCCAGAGCCCGGCACCCACAGCAGAACTGGGGCACAGACGGGCTGTTCTCAACCCACTGCTCCAGGCCAGAGCCACAGTCCAATGGGGGGCGCTCTCCTCCCTGAGCACAGAGCCGGGAGCCAGCCCTGAGCATAGAGCCAGGAGTCAGCCCTGAGCACCCCTGGGCATGGCCCAAAAACTAAATAAAATGAAGAAACTGCTCATCATTGGGCATCAGATGTGGGCGTTTGCTGGAGGGCCATCCTGGGGGCCCCTCCCGAGTACGGAGGGGCCACACTGCACAATCCTGCCGGGATGCGGCAGGAGCAGAAGGGAGCAGTCGGCTGCCATGGCTGTGCGTGGTGCCACCAGGGGAGCCTCAGGGCCCTGCAGCAGCACCTGGGGCCTCCCAGGGCCACTCACCCTCCCTGTCCACTCACACCCCTGCCCGGGTTACCACACTCCCCCATCCCGTCCACACAGACCATACTAGCCCCATACTGCCCACAGACAGGCTCCCCCATCCCACACACACGGCCCCCATCCCACACACACACACGGCCCCCATCACACACACACACACACACACACACACACACACACACACGGCCCCCCCATCCCACCCACAGACAGGCTCCCCCATCCCGCCCACACACAGGGCCCCCATCGCATTCCATCCAGGCGTGGCACTCTGTCCGCCCGCCCTGGCCACGGCCCCTCCCTGGCCCCCGCACTCACACGCCGCTGCGGGAACTTGCACTCCTCCTCCAGCTCGTCCGCGCTGTCCTCGTCCGACACCTCCCCCTCCTCCGCATCTGCCCCCAGGTGCTGGGGCAGCTTCTTGCTCTGGAACAGAGCCGAGTCCTCACGCTCACGTGTGTTCAGAGGAGGGAGACCCCGTGCATCAGACATGGGGGGGCCAGGGGACTCGGGGTGAGTGAGAGCAAGTCGGCACACCTCAGTGCAGAGGGGCCCACAGCGAACACAGGACAAGATCACGGGATCCACATGGGGCAGGAACACAGGATCCACACAGGACAGGATCATGGGATCCACGTGGGGACAGGACCACAGGATCCACACAAAACAGGATCACAGAGTCCACATGGGGAACAAGATCACAGAATCCACACAGGGGACATGATTGTGGGATCCACACAGGCCATGACCACGGGGTCCACACAGGGGATAGGATCATGGGATTCACACAGGGACAGGATTGCTGGATCCACACAGGGACAGGATCACGGGATCCACCTGGGGACAGGATCACGAGAACCACATGGAGCAGATCACGGGATCCACGCGGGGACAGGGTCATGATCCTTCTGCCCACCTTCAGCAGGATCTTCCCTCTCAGACTCTGCGGACTGGGCAGCTGCCCGGCGTCACCCATGTGCACGGCTGAGAGGTCCAGCTTGTCCTGCAGGATGTCCTTCAGGTACCGGGCCAGCTTCCTCTGCTGGGGGATGCTGCAGTGGTTCTCAAGGGACAGGATGACCGGGAAGCTGGGGACAGTGGCAAGGCAGGTTAGTGAAGCCCCACCAGCCTAAGCCCAGACCCCACTGCTCCTATGAGCCTGCCCCGAGGGACCTGCCCGAGAGACACCTGGAACAGGAAGATAAGCAGGTTCCATCCTGGCACCCCTATGGCCCCTGAGCCCCGCCAGGACCCATCCCTGAGCACAGAACCGGGAGTCAGCCCTGAGCACCACTGGGGGGATGCCCCCACCAAAGAAAGCAAAGCAGAGACAGTAGTGGCCAGAAGCCGGAGGTCACAGGTGAGGCTGGGCCTGGAAGCATGAATGGCCCAGCCCGCATCCAGCGCACTCACTCGTTTCTCTCAAAGGCGGCCTTGTTGATGGTCTCCACCACGTCCCGGAACAGGATCTTGGAGGTGAGGGTGTAGCCATGGTGGACCACAGGTTCCCCGTCAGGCCCATCCCAGCAGTCCACTGAGAAGGAGGGGCAGGGAGGGGGAGGGAGAGGGGCAGCGATGGGAGGGGCAGGGAGATGCAGGAGAAGAGTGGAGGGAGAGAAGGAGAAAGAAGAAGAAAGAGGGAGAGAGAGGAGAGGGAGAGAGTAGGGTAGAGGGGGAGAGAGATGGGAAGAGAGGGGGAGAAAGAGAGGGCGAGACCGGGAGAAGGAGACAGGGAGAGAGAGAGAGAGAGAGAGAGAGAGAGAGAGAAAGGGAAAGGGGAGGGAGAGAGGGAGAGAGAGAAGAGGCGGAAAGAGAGGGAGGAGGAAAGAAAGAGGGAGAGAAAGAGGAAGAGGGGGAAGGAAAGAGGAGAGAGAGGGAGGGAGAGAGGAGGGGAGAGGGAGCAGTAGCCGTTAGCCCCAGCCTCCAGCCTATTGACCATGATGTGGCCTGACCAAGATGGCTGTGAGAGCCCACCTCAGCAGGCCCCGGGCCACAGCTGTCAGGGTTTCCAGGTGCAGATTTGGCAGATTCTGCGCCATGGTGGAAGCCCCAGGGCACATGCATTTCTTCAGGAGGGGCTTCTCCTCCCAAGCCCACAGGTCGCTGGCCAGGTACAGCCCACTCTAGTGGACCCAAAGAACCCCGAGCCTGAGCACCAGGCCTTCAGCCCTGCTGTTGACCAAGCATGGCCTTGTGGCCCCCACACCCTACACAGGTGCCCAGGATACCCCATCAAAAAAACTAACAAACTCACTAATTAAAAAATAAATAAATTTTGGGGCTGGAGCGATAGCACAGCAGGTAGGGCGTTTGCCTTGCACTCGGCTGACCCGGGTTCGAATCCCAGCATCCCATATGGTCCCCTGAGCACCGCCAGGGGTGATTCCTGAGTGCAGAGCCAGGAGTGACCTCTGTGCATCGCCGGGTGTGACCCAAAAAGCAAAAAAAAAAAAAAAAAAAAGCAAAAAATAAATAAATTTTTTAAAAATAATTAAAAAACAAACTAACAAACCTCCTCCTGGCCATGAGCTGCGCGTCATCACATCAGTCATCACCATCTCGGTCACTGACGCCTAGGTCACCATCATCTCAGTCACTGATACCTCTGTCAAAATGTCTCTCTCAGTCACTGATGTCTCAGTCACTGATGCCTCAGTCACCACCATCTCAGTCACCACCATCTCAGTCACCACCACCTCAGTCACTAACTCCTCAGTCACTAATGCCTCAGTCACCACCATCTCAGTCACTAACACCTCAGTCACCAACACTTCAGTCACAGTCACCAACACCTCAGTCACTAAAGCCTCAGTCACCAACACCTCAGTCACAGTCACCAACACCTCAGTCACTAAATCCTCAGTCACCAACACCTCAGTCATTAACTCCTCGGTCATAATGCCTCAGTCACCACCATCTCAGTCACTAAGACCTCAGTCACCAACACCTCAGTCACAGTCACCAACACCTTAGTCACTAACTCCTTGGTCACCAACACCTCAGTCACCAACACCTCAGTCAGAGTCACCAACACCTCAGTCACCAATGCCTCAGTCACCAACACCTCAGTCACCAACGCTTCAGTCACTAGTGCCTTAGTCACCGATGCCTCAGTCACCAACATCTCGGTTACAAACTCCTCAGTCCCCATCATCTCAGTCACCAATACCTCAGTCACCAACACCTCAGTCACTAATATCTCAGTCACCAACACCTCAGTCACTAACGCCTCAGTCACCAACGCCTCAGTCACCAACACCTCAGTCACCGACGCCTCAGTCACCAAGCCTCAGTCACCAACACCTCAGTCACTAAACCAACACCTCAGTCACTAACGCCTCAGTCACCAACGCCTCAGTCACCAACACCTCAGTCACCGACGCCTCAGTCACCAACACCTCAGTCACCGACGCCTCAGTCACTAATGCCTCAGTCACCAACACCTCAGTCACTAATGCCTCAGTCACCAACACCTCAGTCACCAACACCTCAGTCACCAACACCTCAGTCACTAATGCCTCAGTTACCAACATCTAGGTCACAAGCTCCTCAGTCACCAACGCCTCAGTCACCAACACCTCAGTCACTGATGCCTCAGTCACAATCACCAACACCTCAGTCACTAACTCCTCAGTCATAGTCATCTTGGTCACTGACCTATCAGTCATCAATGCTTCAGGCACAGCTGTCTCAGTCACTGACACCTCAGTCACTGCAATATTGGTCACTGATGCCTCAGACACCACCATCTCTGTCACTGACGCTTTGGTCATAGCCATCTTGGTCACTGACATCTCAGTCACCAACGCCTCAGCCACAGACATGTCTCTTCTCCTCCAGCCAGAGGGAGGTCGGTTGGGGATAGTCCAGACACTGACGCTCAGGGTCCCCGTGTGGCCCCCATGCCCCAGGCAGACCCCCAACACCCACACCTCGCTGCCCGCATGGACGCACCTTCCACACAGCGGCAGCCGTCCTGCAGCACACGCGCATACATGTCGGCGCGGGACTGGGACAGCAGCTGGTCGCCCGTCAGGTAGGTGTTGTGTGAGGCCGCGATGTAGTAGCTGCTCAGCGGCTGCTCCATGTCCTGATGCACCGTGCGGTGCTGCGGGTTGAAGACGTCGCAGGCCGGGCTGCGCAGGAAGCGAGTGAAGCCTGTGGGGAACACGAGGTGGGCGGGTGGCAGGCACCTGGGCAGCGACACCTCAGGAAGGCAAAGCCGCCTGGCCGGAAGCCCAGAGCATGAAGGGGCTTGCTCCCGGCCAGTGGCACGGCAGGAGGAGGACATGGGCCGTGGGGGCTTGGGGAAGGACACGGGCTGTGGGGATTTGGGGGAGAACATGGGCTGTGGGACTCAGGGGAGGACATGAGCCGTGGTACTCAGGAAGGACACAGGCCGTGGGACTCAGGGAGGACACGGGTCATGGGGATTCAGGGGAGGACACGGGCTGTGGGACTCTGGGGAGGACACGGCCCTGGACTCAGGGGAGATTACTAATGTGGGAACCAAGTGGCCTTCTCGCAGTGGCCCGGCTGATGCTGTTCCCAGACAGCTGCCTCCTGGGCGGGGGGGGGGGTGGTCTGAGCCCTCCCTGGCTCCCTCCTAGACCCTGACACTGGCTCTACGGCATCTGGACTGGGCCTGGCCCACAGCGGCTCGGGCACCACTGGCTCCTGCCCGGGAAACGTGCCCATTGCTTGGCTCGAGGCCGGCCCGGTGGGGAACGCGCCGTGTCTCTTACCCTCTATGCCCAGGACACTGTTCGCCTTGTTCTCCTCCGAGACCTCAAACGTCCTGATGATGTCGAGACAGTCCTCAGTGGTCACGTTGCTCATCTAAACACGAGAGCGTTGGCTGAGCCCAGCAGTCTCCGGCAAGGCCACCCACCGGGACAGCGCCCCGACTTCCACAATCCTCCCACAGGGCAACAGGATGGCAGCTCCCTCCTCCTCAGCTTCTGGGTTCCATGGCTGCTGAGCAGCGGTGGAAGGGTGGGCACGAACCCACAGCTCGAAGGGCTCGCTAGCCTCCAGGTGACCCGCCGACGGCTTCCTGCACCGACACCCAGGCAGGAGAGAAGTGCCTCCCGGCTAGCACAGGTCTGCGTGCACCGGGGTCCAGGACACCAAGGTGACAAAAGAGGCAGTGAGGGCAGCGCGCCCATCCGCGACTGAGGCACTGCAAGGACCAAAGGGCTAAACCCCTGCAACACCAACCCATGGGTGACAACAGGAAGCAGCGTTAGTCGCAGGTGCGGCCCCAGAGACACCTGAGCACTCGCCCGTCCAGGGCAATGTTTGTGTTGAGCAAGAAGAAGCCCGCACACTCGAGACATGCTTCCTGCCATCGGGGCATTTCTCAGGGCTGTGTGTCTTCCTCGGTCTCCACTTAGGCGCTAGTGAATCCGGCTTTTTAAAAGCCTGACCACATTCAAGCTCCCTGTAGGAGGACTGTGGCCCATTATATGCACGCATTTCTGTCTGTGTGCAGGTGCATGTGCATGCACATGTGTACATGTGCATACACATGTGTGTGCACGTGTATGCATGTGTGTGCATGTATGCGCACGTTGCACTGTGAGCATGTGTGTACATGCATGTGTGCAATCATGTGTGTTTGTGTATGTGTGCTTGCATGTGTGCATCCATGTGTGTATGCATGTGTGTTCATGTATGTGGTGTATGTGTGTGTGCATGTGCTTGTATGTGTGTATGTGTGCGCACATGCCAGGGATGATTCTGTTCTTTCAGGCCCACAGCCTGACGATTCTCGGCATGTCCAGCACAGAATCCCAATACAAGAGTGACTCCCTTTGAACAGACTAAAATGTCCGTGTTCCATGTCAGGAACGCAAATGTCAGGTGACCGGAGCAGCCTCTGGCCCCGCAGACACTCTGCTAAGGAGAGCGGCCATAGAATGCGGCTGGCCATTCTAGGTGTTTCTTGGGAAACGACTCGGTCCCGACCAAGGAGCTGGCTCCTGCTCGGGGCCCTTCACCCGGCACCCGTGCCCACGTGCCAGATGGAGCCACACGTGGCTCTTTCTCCCTGTCGCCAGCCCAAGTCCCACTCCTCCCTCATTCGTGATTCCTGGTGCTACCAAGGCAGGGCCGACCCCTGACCCTCCCAGCCGAGCTCCGCCCAGTGTGCTGCTGAGCGCTCAGGCAGAAGGTTCCAGAAGGCTCCACCCCTCTCGTCCCACGGACCTGACCAGCTCCCCCTCTCTCCCCCGCAGGCTGGTCTGTCCCCAGGGGTCATGGTCACTGGCCCGGCACTCGGGCCACCCCTGGTCGGTTGGTTCCGTCCATCTTCCCAGTCGACCCGTCTCGCTCCTGGCGCCCCTCTGCCCCTACGTGCCGAGCTGCCTCCCCCATTCCTCCTCCCTCCCGCCCCGAGGCTGCCCAGGCCCTGCACCCAGGTGGCGCCTGTTGGCCCGGCCCGGGCCGTGCTCAGAGACCAGCTGGCCAATCGATTTCAGACTCTTTCCCCTGCCTGCCCCCGTGCTCCCTCGCCCCCCTGCCCGCCCCCCACCCCGCTCTCTCCCACACCGGTGGTCCTTAGGGGCAACCCCAGAGCCATGCTGTGGCTCCCTCCCAGCCGTGCCAGAGATGGAGCCGGGTCCTGCCTGTCCTTAGAGAGTCTGCAGGACCCGGGGCAGCCCCCTGTGGGTGTGTGGGGGTCTCGGCCTCCCTGCGGGTGTGTGGGGATCTCGGCGCTCCCTGCGGGTGTGTGGGGGGTCTCGCCCTCCTTGCGGGTGTGGGGGGGTCTCTGCCCTCCCTGCGGGTGTGGGTCTGGCCCTCCCCTCCCTGCAGGTGTGTGGGGGTCTCAGGCCCCCTGTGGGTGTGGGTCTGGCCCTCCCCTCCCTGCGGATGTGTGGGGGGCTCGGGCCTCCTTGCGGGTGTGTGGGGGTCTTGCCCTCCCTGCGGGTGTGTGGGGGTCTGGCCCTCCCCTCCCTGCGGGTGTGTGGGGGTCTCGGCCCTCCCTGCGGGTGTGTGGGGTCTGGCCCTCCCTGCGGGTGTGGGGGGGCTCGGCCTTCCCTGCGGGTGTGTGGGGGGCTCGGCCCCCCTGCGGGTGTGGGTCTGGCCCACCCCGCCCCGCGGGCCCACCTTCTGCTCCGCCCTGAGGAAGTGCGCCAGCTCGTCCGGGGTGAGGTGGTCCTTCTTGCTGCTGTGGCTGAGGAGCAGAAGGTAGAGGTCCCGGCGCAGCGACATCATGCTGTAGAAGACGCAGAACTCCTCGAAGGCCAGCGTGCCCCGGTTCTCATCTGTGTCCGCCTCCTGCAGGCAGGCGCCCCGGGAAGATCGGGCCCTGCTTCACACGTGACCCCGCCCCACACACGCCACCCCCCACGTACGCACAAGTATGTTCCCCCCGCCCCACATGTCCTCCGTCCCTCCACACCGGACACGTGGCCACGAGGCAGCCCCCAGTCACCCACAGTGGGGATAAGAGCAGTCCAGGGCTGGGGTGGCCCGGCCCACTCCCCGGCATCCCATGGGGTCCCCTGAGAACAGATTCAGCTGGGGCAGCCTCTAAACTGTCCCTCCAAGGGAGGCCAAACTCCACAGAAAAGTCGTGTCAGTACAAGAAGGAAATCAGGGGGCCGGAGTGATAGCACAGTGGGTAGGGCATTTGCCTTGCACACGGCCGACCCGGGTTCAATTCCCAGCATCTCACATGGTCCCCCGAGCACCGCCAGGAGTAACCCCCAAGCATCACCGGGTGTGACCCAAAAAGCAAAATCAATCAATCAAAATAAATAAAGGAAGGAAGGAATCAGCCCTGCTATGTTTGGAGACACAGTGACAACCCAGCTCAGGAAGCCTGAGCGTAGACCTGAGCCCCGCCGCCGCCCCCCGCCCGCTGCCGCCGTACCTGGAACATCTGCCTGACCTTCCTGCGGGGCAGGTTGACGTTGAGCTTGTGCATGAGCTGGTGGATCTCCTCGATGCTCAGGAGGCCATCCCCGTTCTTGTCGGCCTCCTCAAAGGTCTGTTTCACCCACGTGAACGCGTCAAGGAGCAGGACACCAAGCACGGCCAGCCGGACCCTCCCTCCGGGGCCTCCTCGCTGCTCCTGGCACCCCGGACACAGCCCCCTCGGCCCTGCGCCCGACATCGCTTTGGAGGTGGGAGGATGCAGCCTTGGACCCAGGCTTCTCACAGGGACACTTCACAGTGGACACAGCTCAGTGGTCAAGACTGTGACCAGAGTCCAGGCGGTCAGGGCCCAGGAGAGGACACGGTCAGCCCTCTATCCCCGAGTCCAGGCGGTCAGTTCCCGGGAGGGGGCACGGTCAGCCCTCTATCCCTGAGTCTAGGTGGTCAGTTCCCGGGAGGGGGCACGGTCAGCCCTCTATCCCCGAGTCCAGATGGCCAGGGCCTGGAAGGGGGCACGGTCAGCCCTCTATGCCCGAGTCCAGGCGGTCAGTTCCTGGGAGGGGACATGGTCAGCCCTCTATCCCCGAGTCCAGGTGGTCAGGGTCCAGGAGGGGGCACGGTCAGCCCTCTATCCCCGAGTCCAGGAGGTCAGTTCCCGAGAGGGGACATGGTCAGCCCTCTGTCCCTGAGTTCTTACAAAGGCTCAGAGGTTCGTTGGGGCCACAGGGAGGGACACGTGTGCCCAGCGTGCCAAGGCTCCGTGGCCCACCATAGGGATGCACTGTCACCGTCTCCGGGGGTCCCGGCCGGAAGGGGAGCCCCTTCCCGAGGCTGGGATTCTGCGATTGGAAAAGCCCTTCCCTGCTGGCTGCGGCAGGGAAACGCAGGGGGACCCAGCTCAGCTCCAGGAGACAGGCCACACGCGCACCCCAGGGACTGAGCCCCTCTCAGTGGCCAGCCACACACGGCTTCAGAACTGAACCTTCTAAGAGCAGAATGAAGGGCCAATGCCCTGATTCCCCCTGAACCTTCAGGAGGGCAAGATCGACAGGTGGGATTCGTGCCGGGCTGACCGGTGGGGTCCAGCTGCGAGTGGAATGCAGATGCTGGTCTCCATGGCAACCTGGTCTCTCGCCAGCTCCCAGCAGGTCAGCTTACATAAGCGCTCGCTGCTCCTGGACTCTGGCAGGTGAGCACACGGCCCCTGGGTGTCCGAGCACTGAGAGCCCCTCAGCACGAGACCACCTTGGCACTGCCGCCCCTCCTGGGAGGAGAGGGCCAGGGTCGGGAGCAGCGCTGAGCCTGGCCATAGCAGCGAGGCTGGGTGGAGCAGCCCTGCATGCAGCCGCGTCTGACTTAGAGGCAGTGCCCAGCCTCCTCCACACCGCAGGCAGCACCCAGGCAGTCCCGAGTTCAGGGAGGGCTGACCATGCCCCTCCTGACCATGCCCCTCAAGTTCCGGGTCCCGCTGCCAACATGTTGGCGTGGGCACTAGGCCCCTCGGGACGCTAAGCCCTAACGCTGACACCATGTTCTTCCCGAGGGCCCAACCCCAGCCCTGATTAACTCCACGGCCTAGTGGATTCGCCAGACACTAGTTTAAGGTTCATTCTTCTTTTTTTTCTTTTTCTTCTTCTTTTTTTTTTTTTTTGCTTTTTGGGTCACACCTGGCAATGCACAGGGGTTACTCCTGGCTCTGCACTCAGGAATCACCCCTGGCGGTGCTCAGAGGACAATATGGGATGCTGGGAATCGAACCTGGGTTGGGCGCGTGCAAGGCAAACGCCCTCCCCACTGTGCTATCGCTCCAGCCCCAAGACTCATTCTTATCATTATTCATTCGCAGCTGAAATCTCTGAGTCTGAGTGCAATAATGAACACCCGGAACTGTTCTCAATTGCCACCAGCTCCTGTCGCACGTCTCCCCTGTCCTCAGCTCCAGGCCAGTGGCGCTGGCACCCACGGCCTCCCCGTCCTCTCCCTCTCTCTGACCAGTCCTTGCCACCCGATCTCCAGACAGCCCATTCCAGAAGCCCCTCGAGTGTCAGCCTGGGGTAATTCAACACGAAGACACCCGAGGCAAGCAGACCGGGTCTGAAGACACCCACAGCCTTCAACTGCGTCCCCCCATGGCACCTACGATTCCCTACATCACGGAAGCGCCCAGGGGGCACACGTGTGGTGGTATGTGTTCCCTCGTCCAAGGACTCAGACACCCTAGAACATGCACAAAAGGAAACAAGAAGGGGCCTCCCTCCGTCTCGCCCGGGAAGAGCTGGAGACAGGCCACAAGGGTCAAAGGAGCTACACAGGAGAATAAACACACCTGCGTCACCGTCCAACAAAGTACCCTACGGGAAGTACCACGCCAAGACGGGACCGGCTGTTCCAGCACCGCCATGCTGACCCTGTTTAGCCAGCAAGCCCCACGGACACCAGAGCAGAGACCTCGCAGATTCCTTGCGGGGTTAAGCGCATGCTAAGCACGCAGGGTTAAGGCCCAGGCCAGGTGCTCAGGGTTAAGGCACACGCCAAGCACGCAGGGTTAAGTGCAAGCTAAGCATGCAGGATTAAGGCACATACTAAGCACACAGGGTTAAGGCACACGCCAGGTGCACAGGGTTAAGGCACACACCAAGGACACAGGGTTAAGGCACACACAAAGCACGCAGGGTTAAGGCACACGCCAAGCACGCAGGGTTAAGGCACACACCAAGGACACAGGGTTAAGGCACACACCAAGCACGCAGGGTTAAGGCACACGCCAAGCACGCAGGGTTAAGGCACACACCAAACACGCAGGGTTAAGGCACATGCCAAGCACACAGGGTTAAGGCACATGCTAAGCACGCAGGGTTAAGACACACGCCAAGCATGCAGGGTTAAGTGCATGCTAAGCACGCAGGATTAAGGCACATACTAAGCACACAGGGTTAAGGCACACACCAAGCACACAGGGTTAAGGCACATGCCAAGCACGTAGGGTTAAGGCACATACTAAGCACACAGGGTTAAGGTACACACTAAGCACATAGGGTTAAGGCACATGCCAAGAATGTAGGGTTAAGGAACACGCCAAGCACAAGCCCACCCCAGCTCAGTTCCTGGCACCACACGCATCCCAGCACCGTGGGCGGCCTGCACTCACCCAGCACACTCGGCCCCTGCATTCAAGCTGCCGGCCCCGCTGGCCAAAAGCTACTGGGAGCCCCCCCGCCCCCCGCAAATAAACCGATGGCCAGTAAGTGCAAAGGGTGTCCACACTGACACCCATTTCCCCCGACCTGTCAGGGCAGGAAGGGCCTCATGAAGTGCCATATCACCATGGTCTGTCCTAGCAGGCGGGTGAGAATGGGAGTTCTGGAACCGTCCTTGGCACAGCCTCCCCTCCTTCCCCAGGGAAAGGCTGATGCAGCTTCCCGGGGACCAGGCCTGGTGCCAGGGCTGAGGCTGAGGCGGGAGGGCCTGGAGCCGTGGGAAGAGGGAGGCCCTCCCCGAGCTCATAGCAGACAGAGCAGAGGCCGTGGCAACCTGCATCATGGACGGAGCAGACCAGAGGACACGCCTGCGAGCACAGGCTCAAGCCGCTTCCTCCGAAAATGCTGCGATCCTGTGATCCTTTCGATCCCCGGTGATCCTGTGATCCCAGGAGATTCCCTGTGATCCCACGATCTCTCGAGACCCCCTGCAATCCCAAAGTTCCTTGTGATCCCATGATCCCCTGTAATCCCCTGTGATCTCTGGCGATCCCATGATCCCCTGTAACCCCCTGTGATTCCTGGTGGTCTCAGGATCCCATGAGGTCTCCTGTGATCCCTGTGATCCCTGTGGTCCCTGGAGCCGTGACAGGACCATTCACCTCCTTTTCCCGCTGTTGAAGAGAGCCCGGCCCCCTTGCAGGCCCCCAGCACCGTAGGCTCTCGGCTCTGACCCCCTGTGCACACACAGCATGGCCGAGGATATTGGTCGTGGGTCCTCTGCCTCTTGGCCAGCGAGTCCTCGTCTCGGATGCCGGCCAGCAGGTACTTGAGGCCGGTGACCCAGGTGCGGGCCTCCTCAGGGTTGGCGGTGAGGAGATCCAGAGGCTCCATGTGGTGGCCGTGGTAGATGGTGAAGCAGCAGCCGGGGTCCAGGGCCCCCTCGGGCTGCCGGAGGAAGATCTCGGACTGGCGGCCCTCGGTGACTTTGTAGATGGCGTCAATGAGGACTGGGGGGGAGGGGAGGCCAAGCTGAGGGGTCCTGGCCAGCACCTGGCCAGCACCCGGCCCTGCTCACGGCCTGAGCAGCACGTCCTGCCTGCCCAGAGCCTGCTCCAGAGAACACCGCCCGGGCCAGGGACCAGGCGCACACACAGACTCTGGGCCACACGCGTGCCCAGTGGGAGGGTGTAGTGGAAGGTTCCGGAGAGCCTGGGCAGCGCAGGGGCATAGGCCAGCACTGGGCGATGGTGGAGAGGGACCCCGGCTCCAGAGGTCAGCCCCCCCCCACGCCCCCGGCCAGCTGCTGGGGAGAGCCTGGACACGTCCAGCAGGTCCTGACCCACGGCACTCTGACTCCCGCAGTGCTCCCGAGTGGACACGAACCCGACACTGCTGCTGTCCACTGGGGGGCCGTGAACCCCTGGCCTGGAAGGCCCTGGTCAGGGACCTCTCCAGGACAACAGCAGGGGCGTCACATGGGGAGGGGCCAGGCTGCCAGCCAGGGGACAGGGCTCTCCCTGAGGGCATGCAGGGTGAGGAGGGACGCAGAGGGAACGGCTCCAGGGGTGGGGGAGGGGGCAGAGGGATGCATCGGCACAGACGGCCTCGCTGACCACAGGAGGGACACTGCCATCCCCAGCAGACCCAGGGACAGGGGAGCACACGCACACAGGCTCCCGCACACGGAGTGTCTGTCACAGGGGAGCACACGCACACAGGCTCCCGCACACGGAGTGTCTGTCACAGGGGAGCACACGCACACAGGCTCCCGCACACCGAAGCGTCTGTCACAGGGGAACACACGCACACAGGCTCCCACACACGGAAGCGTCTGTCACAGGGGAACACATGCACACAGGCTCCCGCACACGGAAGTGTCTATGCCCCTGCCCCCGCCCCAGTCCCGCCCTCCGGCCCTGCCCCCACGCCCTGCCTGCCCCCACGCCCTGCCCTCTTACTCTTCGCCCTCTCGCCCTTTCGCGAGGGTCTCCAGCGGAGGCGGCTGCGGTGCTCATCCAGGTAGAAGAGCCGGACAAGGCCCTTGGTCCCACGCTTCAGTTTGACCATCTGGGTTCCCGACTGCATGATGGTCATGCATCGTTCAACTGCAACGAGAGGCCGCAGGTCAGCACACGCACAGGGCTGGGACACTCACGTGTGCACGCACAGTGCCCAGACACTCACGTGCACACACAGGGCTCGGACACTCATGTGTGCATGCATAGTGCTAGGGACACTCACGTGTGCACACCCACATGGTGCTCAGGACACCCTCATGTGCACACACAGTGCGTGGGACACACACATGTGCACACAAGTACTCAGGACACTTAGTGTGCACAGTGCTTGGGACACTCACATGTGCATGCACAGTGCTCGGGACTCACGTGTTCACATACAGTGCCCGGGATACTCACGTGTGTACGCACAGTGCCTGGGACACTCACATGTGCATGCCCACATGGTGCTCAGGACACTCATGTGTGCACACACAGTGCCCGGGACACTCACATGTGCACACACAGTTCCCAGGACACTCAACGTGTGCACACACAGCGCTAGGGACACTCATGTGTGCATCCTCACATGGTGCTTGGGACACTCGTGTGCACACATGCACAGTGTCAGGAATACTCATGTATGTACATGTGCATGGTGCCAGAGACACTCATGCATGCACATACATACAGTGCTGGGACACTCACGCATGGACACATGTACAGTGCCAGGACACTCACTCATGGATGCATGTACAGTGCTGGGGATGCCCACGTATACATGCAAATTGTGCTTGGACACGCATGTCTGCACACACAATAGCCGGGATACTCAGATGCGCATGCACACAGTGCTGGGTGGCTTCCCTGCACACGCAAGGTACTAGGGACACTCACCAAGCACGCAGGCACTCACGGTGGGTCACAGCGCCAACACCGGGGGCAGGGGGTGCCGAGAAGGGGAAGCACGGGGCGGAAGGACGCGGCAGCCTGAAGGGAGGCCCGGACCGGCAGAGCCTCCTCACACCAGGACGGGGCAGAGCTGCAGGGCTGCTGCCTGGGCCTCCTCCACCATCTCCTCCAGCCCCGCAGGCGGCCATGGGCAGCTCACAGGAGATACCGCATGCAGTTCCACGCTCGCCACGCCATGGCACAGAGAGACCCATGGGCAGCCACGCAGGGCCCAGCAGGCCCAAGAGCCAGGGGTCCCTCCATACACACACGGTGCCAGAACCCCTCTCGGACACGACGGGCTACTGTCCACTGGCCAGGAGAGCCCCGGCTCCCTCACCCACTTCCGACTCAGAGTGAAACCCACATCTGGGGGGGCCTATGGGGAGAATGGAGGCCCCTGGTGTGGCCCGTCCCCTAGGCCCCTCCTCTAACCTCACCGTCCTGCAGGCCAGGCCAAAGCTGTGGGTCTGGAGGACAATGCTTGGCCAGCTGACCCATGGGCCCGCCCAGCCTCCAGACTCAGTTCCCTGACATCACGGCTGTGGCTGCGTGGCCCTGGTCTGCGTAACCGTGGTCTGCGTGACCGTGGTCTGTGTGACTGTGGTCTGCGTGACTGTGGTCTGTGTGACCGTGGTCTGCGTGACCGTGGTCTGTGTGACCGTGGTCTGCGTGACCGTGGTCTGTGTGACCGTGGTCTGCGTGGCCCTGGTCTGCGTGACTGTGGTCTGCGTGGCCGTGGTCTACGTGACTGTGGTCTGTGTGACCGTGGTCTGCGTGACTGCGGTCTGTGTGACCGTGGTCTGTGTGACCGTGGTCTGCGTGGCCCTGGTCTGTGTGACCGTGGTCTACGTGACGGTGGTCTGTGTGACTATGGTCTGCGCGACTGTGGTCTGCGTGGCTGTGGTCTATGTGGCTGTGGTCTGTGTGACTGTGGTCTGTGTGACTATGGTCTGCGTGACCATGGTCTGTGTGACTGTGGTCTGTGTGACCGTGGTCTGCATGGCTCTGGTCTGTGTGGCTGTGGTCTGCGTGACTATGGTCTGTGTGACCGTGGTCTGCGTGGCTGTGGTCTGCATGGCCATGCACAGCAAACAGTATATACAGCACACACACATACACACATACACACACAGCACACAGTATATAGCACACACACATACAGAATATACAGAACACACACACACACACACACACACACACCCTGCGTGCTGACCTGTGGCCAGGGCGCAGCAGCCAAGCCATGCCGGGATAGGCCACACTTCCGGGCACACACGTGTCTAACCAGCGTCTCACTCCTGAGGCCACCCCGGGCTGCTGGGCCGTCTCCGGGCTGCACGTGACGAGCGTGAGCCCGAGCTGCAACTAGGCGGCACCTGCCCAGGAGCCGAGCAGCCCGACTCGCCCTGGATGGGGCGGGGGGGTGGAGACAGGCCGAAGCAGGGGACCCCAGCCCGCAGGCAGATAAGCAAGCAAGCAAGACACTGTCCCCGGAGACAGCCCCCCGCTGAGCCAGGCCCCGTCCCGCCTCCAGCACCCGAGACAAGGAACTCGGAGTCCAGAGCCCGCCCCGTACACACACACACACACACACACACACACACACACACACACACACACACACACACACACACAAAACCCCACCAGGACTGGACCATGAGCAGGGCCAGGAGTCAGCCCGGAGCACCGCCGGGGTGACCCCCAACACCCCATGACAAACGTATAACATGACCTAATGTATTAAAGCTCAGAGAAACTCATGACCCCACAAACCAGGAGAGATCAACTGACCCTTGAACAGAGCCACGTTTTATTTTAATGTGCATCTACTCAGCAGCCACCTCTGTCTGACTCAGAGCAGGGGCCCATCAGCCATGGGCGAGCTCCCATCATCCAGCTCACAGGTTTAAATCACTCATTTAAAGTCCTTCTCCACCCGTGTACTTCCCAAATTCCCCAAATAACTGCTTTCTGGGTCAGCTGGGAGAGAGAGAGAGGGAGAGACGCAGAGACTGAAGGAGAGAGGGATGGGGAGAGAGGGAGAGGGAGGGGGACAGCAAGGGAGATGGAGAGAGAGAGGGAGACACAGGGGGAGAGAGGGGAGAGACAGGAGAGAGGGGCAGAGGTGAGGAGAGAGAGAGAAAGAGGGAGGGAGGGAGGGAGGGAGGGAGGGAGGGAGGGAGGGAGGGGAGAGAGGGGAGAGAGGGGGAGGAGGAGGGGTAGGGGACGGAGGGAGGACGGAGGGAGAGCTTCCGTGCTTTGGTGCGTGTTTTCAGACACTGACTGTACGTGTGGATTTTCCCAATGAGCTGGACGGGAGCTACGGGGAACAGTCTCCACCGCCCTGTTCCGGCGCAGGGAGACGGGGCTTCAGGCAAACACCCCAAGAGGCCGCAGAGATGAGCTAACACACTTTCACAGGGTCACTCACAGGGTCACTCAGCTCAGAGGGTCACTCACAGGGTCACTCAGCTCACAGGGTCACTCACAGGGTCACTCAGCTCACAGGGTCACTCACAGGGTCACTCAGCTCACAGGGTCACTCAGCTCACAGGGTCACTCACAGGGTCACTCACAAGGGTCACTCAGCTCACAGGGGCTCCCGTGTCCCCCCATCCCAGCCCTGAGCTCCCGTGTCCCCCCGTCCCAGCCCTGAGCTCCCGTGTCCTCCCGTCCCAGCCCTGGGCTCCCGTGACCCCCGTCCCAGCCCTGGGCTCCCGACCCCGCGCTAGCCCGGTGCAGCTCCTTCTCTGTGCTCGAATCTCTCACGGCTGGACTCTGGGAACGGCAAAGGGAGGACGGGAAAGGATTTTCCTTCTTTTAGAAACATTTTCTGAATCACGCGTCGTACCTTCACAAGTGGTACTTCCAACACACACAACCCGACACTCCAGCTTCCCTTGCTCCTGGGGCTCTGTCTCGAGCTCGGACCCGCCGTGCTGTGGTCCCTCTCTGGTCAGTCTGCCCGCCAGGGCACGGACCCGCCTTCCCCCAGCTCCCAGCGGAGGCTCCCGTCACCTGCGCTTGCCCTGCTGCCCTCCGGAGAGGCAGAGACGCACGAGCGCACAAGGGCACCAATGTGATGGAAGGCGACCCACCGAGAAGGACGCCCTGTGCCTGGCTCATCCCCAGGGCCCCATGACCCGGCCTTCGGCATCTCCCCGGCAGCCACGAGTCCCGGCACTGCCACAGCCACGGCCCCGACGGCAGGACCCCAGCCCTGGGGGCAAAGGCACGTTGGGCCCTGGAGGTCCCCGGAGCCGGCCCTCCCTCACCCTGCCCTGTCCCGAGGCGACGGCTCTTCCCAGAACGTGCCCGTGTCCAGGCCCCGACCACTCCTGCAAGTGGCTTCTCCTGGGACACGGCACCCCTGGGCCCGGTGCCCAGCTGGCCGGCTCGGGCGCCCCCAGAGGCTGCGGGCACTGCCCTGAATCAGTCAGCGCGGCCTCAGCCTCCTGGGCACCCGAGGGATGGGACAGGCCACCCAGGATGGGCGGGAGGGACAGGGACAGACCACCCACAAAAGGCGGGAGGAACGCGGACAGACCACCCGGGGTGGGCGGGAAGGACTCGGACAGGTCACCTGGGGATGGGCGGGAGGGATGCGGACAGGCCACCCAGGGCGGGCGGGAGGGACAGGGATAGGCCACCCGGGATGGACGGGCGGGAGGGACAGGGACAGGCCACCTGGGACGGGCAGAAGCACCGACACTCTCGCCGCGGCTCCGTGGGGCACAGCCTGACATCGGAGCTTCACAGGGACCCGTCGCTGTCCGTGCTCCTGACCCTTCCCTGCCACCCAGATGTCCCTGCTGGTCAGGGGCAGGGGAGCAGGCCCCGAGGGGACGCAGAGGCCGCGGGGACCCGCCCAGGCTGGCCTGTGGGCAGGAGCAGCAGCCCTGGGGTGCACCAGCTCCGGCCACACTGGGAGCTCGGGGGCAGCCCCCCTGGGGCTAGGGGACCCAGTGCCCAGCCCCTGAGCCGGCCCACCGGTCCTCTCTCAGTCTCTCTCAGAGAACACGAGGAGCACGGCCCGCAGACAGCCCCGAGAGGGCTCCGGAACGTTCCCTGACCCCTGGCCCCCATGGACGTGTCTATGCAAGAATCCAAAGCACTGTTCGATCTTGAACTGGTGGGTTCCACACGCAGCCCAGACGCTGCCACTGGTCCTGCCTGATGGCTGGGCGCGGCCCCGGGCTGCCGCTGGCCGCGCTGCTCGCGGGATCGGGGAGACCGTGGCTGCGTGGCCGCCCGCCCACCCCTGCACAGTGCCTGCCCCAGGGGTCTGGCGAGAAAAGGTCAGCTGCCTGCCTGTGGTCTCCAGCTGGGCCTTGGACGCTGGCCACTGCCCGGGGCCCCAGCCCGGCGCCCATCCTGCTGATGGCGGGGGTGGCTCGCTGGCCTTGTGGGGCCGGGGTCCGACCCCTGGCTCCCCCCAAACACATCTCTGGAAGATGGAGCCGAGCCAGGAGTGAGCCCTGAGTACTGCTGGGTGTGGCCGCCAGGCCGAAAGCAACCCTGTATGTCATTACGGACAATAGCGGGCGGCGTGGCACAGGCCCGCCTGCAGCACAGCCTCTGCGGGGGTGGGGGGGCGGCAGCTGGGCACCTTCCCCCCGTCCGTGCTCTCCTCGGCGCCCCCCCACTCCGGGCAAGGAGCTCCAGGAAGGAGCCTCCGGGGGGTGCCCGGAGATGTCCCTGAGCCGGGGGCAGCAGCTGCGGGAAGGAGGGTCCCCGCCGGCCCTGAGCCCTCGACGCAGGACGGGCCCCTCCCACGGTGGGCGCCTGGCCCGGGACAGTGCCCTCGCGGCAGGGGAGGAGGCGGCGAGAGAGAACAGCTCAGGCCCAGCTGGGGAAACTGAGGCTGTCAGAACCTGCAGCCCCCGCGCCTGACCCGACCCGCAGACGAGCACCCACGTGGGCGCTGAGATCCAGCCCAGCCTGTGCCCGGCCCAGGGCCTGCTCTCTGCGCCCGCCGCCCCACCCCTGCTGCCCTGCCAGACGCGAGCCCGAGCGAAGGCAGAGGGGGGCGAGGGAGGGGCACGTGCCACGTCCACGGGGCCCAGGCACCCGCCGCCACTCCCCAGGGAGGCCGGGACATCGTGAGCCCTCCCTCTGCACATGTGGGCACGCACACATCCACGTGTGCACCTGTGCACACGCATGTACAAAGGTGTGTTTGTTCTCTCCCCGCCGGGGGCCGAGCCTCCCTCCTGGCCGGCACCCACGCCTCCCGCCCCTCCTCCCGGCTCTCCTCCTGGCTCTCAGGACGCCGCAGCGGTTGGGTCTCCAGCTCTGCCCCAGAGCCCGGCAGCACACGCTGTCGGAGGGCCACCGACACGCCTCCTGACGCAGTGTCCAGCAGGAGACCCAGATTGCCCTGTGCGGCCTGGCGTCACTCACCCCCCGGACCCCCAGAGTCAGAGGATTCCTTCGGACCCGCCGCAGTGGAGGCGCTGCCAGGAGGGACACGCAGCAGAGTAATGGCCGTCAGGGCGACCCCAGGTGGACGGTGGCCCCAGGGGCGGGGAGAGGCATCGGGACAGAGACGGGGCCTTACGGCCGCGATGGCAGGAAGGATGGAGACACGTGCAAGGCGGGCAAGGACCGCACAGGGCAGCCTCTAGTATCAGTGCTCATTCCATAATGACGGGGGCGGGGGTAGAGGGGGACAGAGGGGAAAGGAGAAGGAGAGAGGAGGGGAGAGGGAGAGAGAGGAAGAGAGGAAGAGGGGGGAAAGGGGGACAGAGAGCAGGAGAGAGGGAGAGAGAGGGAGGGAGAGAGGGAGAAAGGGAGGGAGAGAGGGAGGGAGGGAGGGAGGGAGATGGGGAGAGAGGGAGGAAGAGAGAGAGAGAGAGGGAGGGAGAGAGGATGGAGGGTGGAAGAGGGAGGGAGGCAGAGAGGGAGGGAGGGAAAGAGGGAGGGAGGGAGGTAGAGAGGAAGGGAGATAGGGAGGCAGAGAGGGAGGGAGGGAGGGAGGGAGGGAGGGAGAGGGGGAGAGAGGGAGGAAGAGAGGGAGAGAGAGGGAGGGAGAGAGGATGGAGGGTGGAAGAGGGAGGGAGGCAGAGAGGGAGGGAGAGAGGATGGAGGGTGGAAGAGGGAGGGAGGCAGAGAGGGAGGGAGGGAAAGAGGGAGGGAGGGAGGTAGAGAGGAAGGGAGATAGGGAGGCAGAGAGGGAGGGAGGGAGGGAGGGAGAGAGGGAGAGAGGGGGAGAGGGAGGGAGAGGGGGGAAGACAGGGAGAGAGGGAAGGGGAGGGAGAGGCAGAGAGGGAGGGAGAGAGGGAGGGAGGGAGAGGTACCTGCCGTGGAGGCAGCCGGGCGTGGGTGGCAGGAGGGGCTCGGGACGGTGGTGCTGGAGGCCACAGGTGGAGAGGAGGGTATTGGAGCATGTGCAACTGACACCGGGTCACAAGAGCTTTGGAACTGTACCTCATGCAGATGCAACAGTGAGTCGGTCAAGGAGAGCCGGCACCAGTCAGGCAAGGCCTGGACGGGGCTCAGCAGGGCAGGAGCCGGTGAGGGCGGGAGACGGATGACAGAACCCCCCGGGGCCGGGAAAATGCTCCCACGGCTCCGGAGCGGGAGGGGACAGCGTGGGGGTCTGCCTTGGGGCCTTCAGGCCACCAGCTGGGACAAGCAGGGCAGGAGGGAAGGGGGTGCCACGGGCACCGGGCAGAGGACTCGGCCGTCCCGACAGGCGGGGGCGTGTCCAAGGCTGGCCAGGACAACGGGACGGCAGGGGCGGGCGGGGGTGGACACGGCGGGGCAGCGCGGCCCTGGGCCTTCCTCGAGCAGGTGGGCACCCCCGACCGTCCCCCCTGGCCTGGCCCGGCAGGAGCAGGGGCCAGTGCTCAGGACCTCCCGTTGGACAAACCGTCTCCTGACACCTGCTTGAGCCCCACCGAGAGCAGAGCCCCCCACTGAGCCCCCCTGGGCCCCCTGAGCCCCCTCCCCCACTGAGCCCCCCCCCGGGCCCCCTCCCCCCCTGAGCCCCGGCTGAGCCCCCTCCCCCACTGAGCCCCCCCCCCCCCGCTGCGCCCCCCTGCCCATCCCTGCCCAGTGCCCAGCAAGGCGTGACAAGCCGCCCTGCAGCCTCCACCCCGCGACCCAGGACGGGCTGGCTTCAGCCAGGAGCTTCGGGGAGCGCTGGTGCGGCCCGCGGGCAGTGCTGCCGGCCCCTCGCCCCTGCCCAGACCGGCCCGGCCCGGCACGCCTCCGCCAGCGCCGCTCACCTTTCTCGGGATTCAAGTTCTTGTACACTTGCAGCTCTGCCATCCGGCAGGCGGCTCGCGCATCCTCCGCGGGCCTCGGGGGAGGGGAGCAGCCTCGGGCTCAGCGCAGCACGGCCCCCGGCAGAGCCCCAGCCCCAGAGCAGAACTTTGTCCCGGGTGAGCGAGCGGGAGGCCGCTCGGGGCCGGGCGGCGGGCGGCGGTGTGCGGGAGCGCCGGGCGCCAGCCTGCAGCCGTGCACAGACCACACCGCTGGAAGGACACTCCTCACCCACACAGCCGCCTCCGCGGGAGCCTGCCACGGTGTGACGCAGGCTAGCTGCCGCGCTGACACACAGACACAGACGCACACACAGACACAGACACACAGACACAAAGACAGGCACACAGACGCAGATACACACAAATCCACAGGTAGACACACGCAGACACACAGACGTACACACAGACACAGACACACAGACACACAGGTGCGCACACAGACACAGACACACAGACACACAGACAGACACACAGATGCACACAGACACAGACACACAGACAGGCACACAGACGCAGATACACACAAATCCACAGGTAGACACACGCAGACACACAGACGTACACACAGACACAGACACACAGACACACAGGTGTGCACACAGACACAGACACACAAAAAACGCACATGCAGACACAGACACACATAGAGGCACACGCAGACACAGACACACATAGAGGCACACGCAGACACAGACACACAGACACACAGACACATGTGCAGAGACACACACAGACACAGACACACAGACACACAGACACAGACACAAGCAGAGACACATGCAGACACACACACAGACATGCACAGACACACATGCAAAGACACATGCAGACACACACAGACAAACATGCAGAAATACGCAGAGACACAGGCAGAGACACACACAGACACACACCCCGAGACACACAGAAACACAGGCAGAGACACACGTGCAGAGACACACATGTAGAGACACACACAGAGACACACACAGAGACACATGTAGACACACACAGAGACACACACAGAGACACATGTAGACACACACAGAGACACACACAGAGACACATGCAGAGACACACACAGACATGCACACAGAGACATGGACAGAAACACATGCAGAGACACACAAACACACATGCAGACACACAAACACAGGGACACACAGAGACACACAGAGACACAAACACAGAGACACAGGCAAAGACACAGACACAAAGACACACAGACACAATGCACACACAGAGACACACGCAGATGCATGCACAGACACACAGAGAAACACAGAACCACACACAGTCATGGAGACATACGCAAAGACACACACAGAGACACAGAGACACATACAGAGACATGGAGACACACAGACACAGAAAAACACACAGACAGATGGACATGGTCAGACGCAGACACACGCAGACACCCAGAGTACACACGTGCATGTGCATGTGTGCTCAGACATACACACACACACCTGTGCAAGCATATGCACATGCAAAAATACAACCACAGACACGCACACGAGACACAAGCAGAGACACATGAACACAGACACATAGGCATGTGCACGAGACACACGCACACACAAGCAATGTGTCCCGTGCAGACAGAGGCGTGCAGACCCTCTTGCCAAGAGCTCAGTGAGGCTGGATGTGTGCAGTCCTGGGCACAGATGCCCACGTGGTCAGGCGGAGACAGATCACGTATGACACAGCCCACAATCTCAACATAACGCATCCATGACCCATTCAATCACACGCATCACGTCACACGTCTCCTGAGCCTGCTGCCTGGCCGGGCCCCCTGTGGGTGCTTCACAGACCCCGGCCAGGCCCCCAACTGGGAAAGGGGCAGAGCGAAGCCCTTTGGGGGCGGAGAAGCCTCTGGAAGGCCGAACATGGCCCCAGCGCCCCGCCTGCAGGGTCACGGGACCCCGCCCAGCAGTGCCTGGCCCCCACGGCCCCGGTGGTGGCATGAGGTCTACAGCCCCCAGAGTGCCTGCACCCCACTGCAACCACGCTGGCGAGGGGGGAGTCGTCTCTTCCGGAAGCTTCCCGGGTGCTCCCTCAGGGACCCAGCCCCACTGTGGGCCAGGATGACACTCTGACTCTGCAGGGAACGCACGTGTCTGCACACAGCCCTCACAGAGGCTGGACACACGGGGACCCCGAGACCACACGGGGACCCCCAGACCACACGGGAAACCCGAGACCACACGGGGACCCCGAGTACCATAGGGACCCCGAGTATCATAGGGACCCCGAGACCACACAGAGACCCCGAGACCACACGGGGACCCCGAGTACCACAGGGGACCCCGAGACCACACGGGGACCCCGAGACCACACAGGGACCCCGAGTACCACAGGGGACCCCGAGACCACACAGGGACCCCGAGTACCACAGGGGACCCAGAGACCACAGGGGACCCCGAGACCACACGGGGACCCCAAGCAGCTCACAGGGACCCCGAGACCACACGGGAACCCTTAGCAGCTCACAGGGACCCCAAGCACCACACAGGGACCCCGAACACAGGGACTCGCCCAGCACAGCCCACTGTGCCCCAAAGAACAGAACCAAAAATACCTGTTTCGGGGCTGGAGCAATAGCACAGCCGGGAGGGCTTTTGCCTTGCACTCGGCCAACCCGGGTTCAATTCCCAGCATCCCATATGGTCCCCTGAGCACCACCAGGAGTAATTCCTGAGTGCAGAGCCAGGAGTAATCCCTGAGCATCGCTGGGTGTGACCCAAAAAGCAAAAAAAAAAAAAAAAAAAACCCGTTTCCCTTTAGCTTCCATAAGGGCCCAGCATCCTGGCCCTGCCCTCCCCGGCCATGCCCTCCCCGGCCCTGCCCTGCCCTCCCTGGCCCTGCCCGGGCCCTGCCCGCAGCCCCGACCTCTCAGGCGGAGGGAGCCCTTCCCCCCTTCCACGTGAACAGTTGGCATCTGGGCACGGGCACGGGAGGGGCCTGGTGGGGACCCCAGGGAGGTCCCATCCCCAGCAGCGCCTCGGCCAGTCGGGACAGTCCAGAGGCCGCCCTGGAGCCTCCCTGGGGGCGCGCTCCCGGTGGCCTCTGAGGATGTAGGGAGGGACAGGCCATGGGGGGTGAGGCACTGGCCGGGCAGCACCCGCCTGGCCATCCTCACCCACCGACCTACCTGGGCGCTGTGGACGCGGAGGGGCCGGGGTGAGGACAAGCCTCCCGGGCTGCGGCCACCATGTCCCTCTGCCGGGGCGGGCAGTGCAGCGCCAGCCTTGGGAATGCCGGCAGGACGCCACCCCTGAGGGGCGCAGGCGGCCCCTTGCCCCGGGGGGCTCTCAGATGGCAGAGCTGGGGGTCTGCCTGTGGCCTTACAGCCCCCAGCCTGTCTCAGGGTGTCGGGCAGGGAGGGGGGACACCCCCAGGCCCAGCTCTGCCCCCGGGGGCCCAGAGCAGAGGCAAGCTGACCCACATAGGCTGCCCGCTGAGCAGTGTCCACTGAGCTGACCCACACAGGCTGCCCACTGAGCAGTGTCCACTGAGCTGACCCACACAGGCTGCCCGCTGAGCAGTGTCCACTGAGCTGACCCACACAGGCTGCCCGCTGAGCAGTGTCCACTGAGCTGACCCACACAGGCTGCCCGCTGAGCAGTGTCCACTGAGCTGACCACACAGACTGCCCGCTGAGTAGTGTCCACTGAGCTGAACACACAGGCTGCCCGCTGAGCAGTGTCCACTGAGCTGACCCACACAGGCTGCCCTCTGAGCAGTGTCCACTGAGCTGACCACACAGGCTGCCCGCTGAGCAGTGTCCACTGAGCTGACCCACACAGGCTGCCCGCTGAGCAGTGTCCACTGAGCTGACCACACAGGCTGCCCGCTGAGCAGTGTCCACTGAGCTGACCCACACAGGCTGCCCGCTGAGCAGTGTCCACTGAGCTGACCCACACAGGCTGCCCGCTGAGCAGTGTCCACTGAGCTGACCACACAGACTGCCCTCTGAGCAGTGTCCACTGAGCTGACCACACAGGCTGCCCGCTGAGCAGTGTCCACTGAGCTGACCACACAGGCTCTCCGCTGAGCAGTGCCCACTGAGCTGACCACACAGGCTGCCCGCTGAGTAGTGTCCACTGAGCTGACCACACAGGCTGTCCGCTAAGCAGTGTCCACTGAGCTGACCCACACAGGCTGCCCGCTGAGCAGTGTCCACTGACCTGACCCACACAGGCTGCCCGCTGAGTGGACATGCAGGGGTGCTCGAGGTCATTCCTCGAGCCAAAGTTCCTCAGGACACAGGGCGGCAATGCCCACGTCCCCTGGCCCCGCCCACAGGGACGAGGCAGCCAGACCCGGGTTCGAGCGAGCGACGGCCAGGCACTGGGGTGGCCATGGTGGGGCTGAGGCCTGGAGGTGGCGGCTGGCCATGGCCTCGTCACACACGTGTCCTTCACCTGGGACGTCCCGGGCATGTGTTGGGGGCAGGGGGCCCACGGCTGCAGGTCACGCTGTGTGTACCCAGACAGCCAGGCTGGACGCATCGGACATCGGGAAGGCCGGAGCGGCTGCCCACGAACATCCGGGTTCTGGAAGGTTCTCAGCGCCCAGGGATGGAGCAGAGCCAGACTTTGGGGAGGGAAGAGGCGATGGCACGGCCCGACCACTCCATCCCAGTGGACAGGGCCAATGACCACCAGCCCTGAGGCTTCCAGGGGCTCTGCACAGACGCGGGGTCAGCGGGAGGGGAGGGCTCCTGGGGAGGAAGGACAGAGCGGGGCCAGAGAGAGACGGGGGGGGGGGGGGGCATTGGCCTTGCACAATGTCAGCCTGGGTTCATTCCCCGGCACCACATGTGGCATCCCGAGCACCACCAGGAGTGAGTCCCAAGCACTGAGCCAGGAGTAAGCCCCAAGCCCAGAGCCAGGAGTCAGCCCTGAGCACAGAGCCAGGAGTGACCCTGAGCACAGAGCCAGGAGTCAGCCTGGAGCACAGAGCCAGGAGTGACCCTGAGCACAGAGCCGGGAATGACCCTGAGCACAGAGCCGGGAATGACTCTGAGCACAGAGCCGGGAATGACTCTGAGCACAGAGCCGGGAATGACCCTGAGCACAGAGCTGGGAGTCAGCCCTAAGCACCACCGGTGTGACCCTCCCCCCCAAAAGAAAAACCAGCAGGAAGAAGTGACAGGGCGGCGGGAAGGGCCCATGGTGGGGAACCTCCACTGAGGCCTGAGACCCTGGCCCAGTGCCTGGCTGCCCACATGCCCAGTGGGAGCCCAGCCGCTCTGTGGACCGCCCCGGGCCGTACCCAGCCCCTGTGCCTCTGGGAAGGGAAGCAACATTGCGAAATGTCTTATAAGGCCCCACGTTCGAAACCAGCCCCTCTGGGCCTCGGGGGCCCGCGGGCGGCCTGACCGGGCACCCGCAGCCTGGGAGAGGCTGGTCCCGGGAGAGGCTGGACCCGGGAGAGGCTGGTCCCCGGAGAGGCTGGCGCAGGGAGGCTGGGGCCGTGTTTCAAACTCTGTCTAGGGGGGACGATGTTGGCCGCTCCCACAGTGCTCGGGGCTCGCTCCTCCAGCCCCACAAAGTCTCCCGGTTTGGGGGCCACACCCGCAGTGGTCAGGCCCTGGCAGCGCCCAGAAGGCTTTGTGGGAAGGGACCCCCAGCAATACACGGCAGCTGTGGGCTGCTCCCAGCCTGCCCTGGGCCCCAGTGCCGAGCGTCCAGCCAGCCCAGCCCTGGCCAAGCAGGCGCCCCTGCCCAGCCTCCCGCCCAGCCCAGTCACTGACCCTGGGAGCCACAGGGCCGGCTCAGTCAGCTGGGGTCAGTTCCTGCGGGCCTGCTCTCTGGGGAAGCTGGCCGTGGCCTGGGCTCAGGATAGGGACCCTCTAGCCCCCGTGACTCGCGGCCCCGTGCCTGGGGGCCCCTCTGCTCTCGAGGCCACTCTGCGGCCAGGGGAGAGGGGCTGTGTCTGCAGGCTGGACACTGCGGGGCTGACGCCCTCCCTGGGATCCCCTGGTCTCAGCCCTGCGGCCTCGGGCTGTTACCCTGAATCAGACTGACGTCTCCCAAGGAAGGCACTGCTGGCTCGGGCCCATCACCGCGCGGTCACTGGGGGCGGCTCCCGCTTTCCCTCTCCCCTACATCCTGGACAGACGGGCCCAGTGACCGCTTTCCCACTGAGGGCGACAGGAGGACACAACGTGCGGGAAGGGAAAGTGCCTTTGACATTCCAACCGATTGCCATCCCCCCTGGGGCCTCATGGACGGCCCCCCGCTGACCCGGCCACCCCCCGCCCCCGATTACCCGCAGCCACCAGGCGCGTTTCCATTTGTCCTAATCCCTCTCCTGCGCTCCCAAGTCATTCTTCTCACTGATGAGACCGTTAATTAAAACCTCGAAGCCCTCGTGGTGGGACTGGCAGATTCCCAGGGAGCGAGCAGCAGAGGCCCAGGGCGACAGAACGGGGACTGACACCTCAGCTGGGGGGACACACTGGTGACGGACGGGGTGGTGAGGGAAGGACATCGCAAGAAACCATTATCCATTGTAAGGCAAAAAAAGTTTTAAGTAATAAAAAATATATATTTTAAAACATACAAAAATAATTTGGGAATTGTCACAAACAACATTGTATGGAAATATTTTAAAAATTAAAGGGCCAGGGGCTGGAATGATAGCACAGCGGGGAGGGCGTTTGCCTTGCACGCGGCCGACCCGGGTTCAATTCCCAGCATCCCATAGGGTCCCCTGAGCACCACCAAAGGTAATTCCTGAGTGCAGAGCCAGGAGTAACCCCTGTGCATCGCCGGGTGTGACCCAAAAAGCAAAAAAAAAAATTAAAGAGCCAGAGTGATAGCATAGCCGGTAGGGCGTTTGCCTTGCACGCGGCCGACCCGGGTTCAATTCCCAGCATCCCACGTGGTCCCCCGAGCACTGCCAGGAGTAATTCCTGAGTGCAGAGCCAGAGTGACCCCTGTGCATCGCCAGGTGTGACCCAAAAAGCAATAAAATAAAATAAAATAAAAATAGAAAGCACTTGGGGGCGGGGCTTAGCCCACTGTCAGGGCAGGTGACGGGGCGAGGGTCCTGGCCCCTTCCTGGAGACGTGCCTGGCAGACAGGAGGCCAGCCTGGGACCCCAGGACGCCACCAGGAGCCAGCCCTACCATGGGGCGGGGACAGCACCTGAGTGCCACCAGCCGCGGCCACGTGAAACCTCCAGCAAGCCTGGCCGAGCGAGGGAGGGGGAAAGAAGGGCCGGGAGCACTTCCCAGACGAGCCCCCGCCCGGCCAGCCCTGCCCCCCAGAAGGCCATGGGGGCGGGAGTGGCCTGGAGAGTCTCCAGCTGCAGGGCGGGAGGTGAGCAGGGCCCACCAGGCAGGCTTCCCGGAGCCCGACACGCATCTCAGCCGGGAGGCCCACCCGGATCAGCCCCGGGACTCGGGCTGGCCTCGGGCGGCAGGGGCTTCCGGAAGCCGGGGGCTGCGAGGGGCAGTCCAGAGGGCAGGACAGACGTCCAGGCTGCGGCACCTCTCATGGGCAGCCTCGTCCCCCAGTCCGGGGGCACAGGGGATCAGGCCAGCTGGGAGGCCCCAGAGGCCCTGCTGTCGGGGACTGAAGCCCCTCCACGCCCCCGCCGCCCCTCACAGCACTGGGTCACGGGGGGGGGGGGGGGGGGCCTGAGCAGGGTCGGGGTCAGCCACCCGCTGGGTCCCTGCCCGGCAAGGCCCAGGAGGCACGTCCAGGCACCTGTGAAAAGCCGCCCCACACTCACGTGCACGCCCACGTCCAGGCCGGCCTGGTCGGTGCGGGAGTGACATGCTCTGCTGCCCCCGTGTGGCAAAAACGCTTCACGACAGGCACACGGGGGCAGGAGCCTCAAGCCCCCCTCACACATGCACCCGGGCCCCAGGACCTCCAGGTGCCCCGCCTGGGCCTCCCCGGAGCCGGTGCGGGGGTGACGCTGGCCAGGTAAGCCAGCAGGGGCTGAGAACCGACCACCCGCCACAGGCGTGAGAGGGCCGGGAACAGGGCCACCGCGGAGCCAGCAGGGACCCAGGCAGGACCCCGCAGACCCGCCTCCCAGCCCCGAGGGACAGGAAAGCTACTCCTCCGTAACTGCAAGCATGCCTGGGAAGAAGGCGCCGGGCCTGAGAGGCAGCACCGGGTAAGGTCGACCGGGTCGGTCCAGAGACGGCCCCGAGCACAGAGCCCGGTGTGACCCAAACACAAGAAGCAGCACAGAGCACACGTGAGGCAGGGGCCAGGCGGGAGCCCACGCCTGGGGTAGACTCGGTTTCCACACCCTTGATAAAGACCCTCCCCACCCTGCAAGAGGGGGGTCTAGCCCTCCCCGACCCTCCCCTGCATGGCGAGGGGGGGAAAACTCTCCCAGACCCTCCCCTGCATGGCGAGGGGGACCTGCCCCTGCACAGTGCAGGGGGAAGACCCTCCCTGGCCCTCCCCTCCCCCGTACCCACAAAGGGCTCAATGCTTCATGGGGGTGGGGGGCTGACCGTCTGTGGGCCTGCAGCTTGGACACACTCACTGGGCCCAGCACAGGAGGGGCCTGACCCTGGCCTGACCAACTGCAGGGGGAACAGATTGCAGGGGATAGGGCAGGGCCAGGGCAGGGCAGGGGACAGGACAGGGGCAGGGCAGGGCAGGGGACAGGGCAGGGCAGGGCAGGGCCAGGACAGGACAGGGCCGGGGGACAGGACAGGGGCAGGACAGGGCGGGGCGGGGCGGGCTCAGACAGGCCCACTCAGGTGTGCCCTGGCCAGGGTGTGTCCGGGGCTTCCTGGCCAATGACGCATGAGCCGGCTCTGCCTGCCAGAGCGGGTGACCCGTCCCCTGGGCCATGCCCGGCTCACCGTGGAAGGCGCAGTTGTCCACCAGGAAGTGTCTCCGGTACCGAGCGCCGCTCCGCCGCCCCGAGCTCATGGCGCCCTGCAGAGAGGAGGGAGGGGTGAGTCCGGGACCCCCACCCGCCTGCCCCCGGGAAGCTGCCCCCAGTAGCTGTTCCGGGGCTCCCGCGGGACGGGCCCTGGAGGGACACTCAGGGTGAGCTGTGTCCAGCAGGCTGGCCCGCGTCCTGACCCAGCTTCCCGAGCCCATCCGGAGGCCCCAGGGCGGGTCCCAGCACGGCCGCCCGCTGCAGAGGCTGCCGGTCAGAGACGCAGGTGGGGGTGGGCACTGCCCCGTGGTCAGGGGCCCCCGGGCCCGCAGGCTTCCGATAAGGCGCCTGCCAACACCCCGTCCAGCGCCCGCGGCCAGACGGAGAATCAAAGGGACTTGGTCCGTTTCTCGCAGTTCCTGAGCGCGGGGCTAGGGCAGGCCGGGTGGAACCCGACAGGCCCCTGGGGATGGTGCCTGGTGTCCGTCCAGGCCGGGAAGTGGGCCGAGCACGGGGCGCGCCAAAGCCCCGGCCACCGAGCGCCCAGTGCAGTGGGCAGCACCGATGTGGAGCTGGCGACAGGGTCCCGGGGGGCACGTGCTGGCAGGACTGACCACCCAGCATCAGCCTTAGAGACAAAGGCCCCTCCCGGCGCTGGGAAACCCTTCAGGGCGGGAGGCAGGACGGCGGTCAAAGCTCGGCCTTGCACGCGGCTGACCCTGGATCCACCCCGGCAGCCCAGGAGGGACCCCCAGAGCACAGAGCCAGGAGTGAGTCCTGAGCACTCCTGGGTATGACCCCCCAAAAAAATTAAATAAAAAAATAAAAATCAGTCTTACTCCTGCGTTCCTTGCAACACGACTAACAGCAAAGTCTAGAAGCAGCCCAAGTGCCCCCAGACGGGTGAGCAGACAAAGAAACTGCGGCGTGCACACAGTGGAGCACGCTTGGCTGGGACGAATCCGGGGATTTGTTGCCTCGTGGATAGACCTGGAGAGTCTCGTGCGGGTGAAGCCGGCCAGAGGGAGACGGGGCCATCTCTCATGAGGACACAGGGGACGACAGTGCCCAGAGGAAACAGAAATGAAGAGCAAGAGAACAGGCCCTGCAGGAAGCTGGCCCCTGGCCCACTCAGAGCGGCCGGGTCAGCGGTCATCCTGGAGGACAGGTGCTGACCGGAGGGATATGGTGCCCATGACACCCACTCTGCAGCAGCGAGGTCGGCCAGCACCGCATTCAAGGGAACGACAGAGGGAGAGAGAAGCAGCAAAGAGAGCGCCACAGGCAGCAGCCAGGACGAGGGGGCTGGGTGGGACTCGCCACGACACGAGGGCCTGGAGCAGTGATTCACAGAGATCCGAGTCTTTTATAAAGGTTGAAAAGGAAAGTTTCTCAATAAAATTTAAAAAAAAAAGAAGAAAGTTTAAGGACTTTTTTAATAGGCCTTGCTGGACTGGAGCCAGTGTCCAGCAGGCCTGGGTTTGACCACGCTGCGGTTCCCAGAACCACAGGGTTCCTGGGGCCCGGCCACCCAGGTCCCCAGAGTTAGGGGGAAGCCCTGAGCGGTTCCGGTCAGGCCCCGAGGTTCCGGTCAGGCCCCACAGTTCCGATCAGGCTCCGCGGTTCTGGTCAGGCCCCGAGGTTCCGGTCAGCTGCGCAAGTGAGCGTGTGGGCGGGGGTCTCCCTGCAGCGCTGTCTGACTGGCTATGTCCGGGGCCCACCCCCACTCCTGGACTCTCAGCCCCCGGACGGTCAGTGGCTGCAGCTGTGCTGGCCATGACCTGGGCCTGGGGGGGGGGGGGGTCAGGCCCCGTGGCCACCACTCCAGCAGCACGAGGGCCCCCGCAGAGCCGGGCACGGGCCCCGCACAGCATCCAGAGTAAACCGGGGCACAGAGCTCAGCGAGGCACGCCTGCCGTGTCCCCGCCCTGGCACCACACGTGGCACTGCTGGGTCTGTGTCACGGATTGGGGTGAGGGAATCTGCCGGGGAACGTCCTCCCCTCCCAGCACAGACCAGAGAGCATCCACGGGGGCTGGGGCGGCCGCGTGCAGCCCAGCCTGGCCCGTCCCCTGCACCACCGAGGGTGGTACCGAGGCCAAGACAGGGACACGAAACTGAGTCAGTGTGTGGACGGGGGAGGGCGAGGGCTGGGGCGAACGCCGTGGGGCTCAGGGCTGACTCCTGGTTCAGTGCTCAGGGCTCACTCAGGATGTGGGCAGACATACTCCCTCCCCCCCCGTCCTGCTTCCGCAGCCCCCGAGCACGGTGAAAACGCCGGTGAAAGTTCCCTGGCCCGGGCAGCACTCGGGCAGAGAGGCGGCCCACAGGAGGGGAGGCGACCCCGCAGCCCCCGGGGTGGAGAGGCAGCCCCCCAGCCCCCAGGGTGGAGAGGCGGCCCATGGCAGCCCACAGCGGCCCAAGGGTCAGAGCCGAGCCACCATCCCAGCCGCCTCTGTTGGGGACGCGGTTCTGCATGGCTGGGTCTGCGCCCAAGGAGGCGCCATCCTGGCCGAGACAAAGGGAGGCGCCCAGCGACACCAGGAGGCTCCCGGCAGGCGCTGGGCCAGAGGCGCCCAAGGCCGAGGCCGGAGCGGACCCGGAAGGCCAAGTGTGCGACCGGCCCCTGCGCCCCAGAGCCCTGCAGCCCTGCTCGTGGGGAGTCTCTGAGCCCCCACCTGACCCAGGAAACCCTCCCACAGAGCCAAGTGAACCGGACCCCCGACCCCAGCCTCAGCTGAGCCCTGAGACACCCACCACTCGACTCACAGCCCCCCGCCCTCCTGAGGGGCCCCCCACCCTCCCGAGGGCCCCCCACTCTCCTGAGGGGCCCCTGTGTGCCTTACGGGATGCAGGCAGCTTTCCTCAGAACTCGCAGCTCTGACTTAAGTACGAGGCAGAATTTGGATTATTTTGGGTTGGGTTTGGCGTGGGGCCACATGTGGCAGTGCTCAGGGCTGACTCCTGGCTCTGTGCTCAGGGGCCACTCCAGGTGGGGCCCTATGTTGTGCTGGGGGTGAAACCAGGCTCCCACATGCAGGGCAAGTGCCTTCCCCACTGTGCTATCTCTCCGGGATCTGCATTCAATACATGTAATACTACATGCTGCGTTATACATCACATGCATTATGTACATGTGTATTACAATTTGTACAATATAATACATATCATAAATAGTATATATCATCAGCGCAGTATTACATGACGCATTAGACAAACTAAACAAACATTTGATTTTCTTTGATTTCCCTAAAGTTGTCCCAGAAGTCTTTGCTGACCAGGCCTGAGAAATAGTGCCTCGGGTAGGGCACGTGCCATGCACGCAGCGGGGTTCCATCCCCGCCCCTGATGGTCCCCGAGCACAGAGTCAGAAGTGAGTCCCGAGCACCCCGGGGTGCAGCAAAAGCAGCAGAAAGCTTTGCGGACTGAGCGGGAAGGGGCCACACCTGGGTGGGCGTCCCCGGGCGCTGTCCCTGTCTGCCAACACGGCCACTCCCAGGTGACCAGAGGCCGAGAATGGGAAACCGACCCGACAGGGGCAGAGCCTGGGCCGGGTGGGCGCCAGGAGACCCAGGAACCCAGGCCTCGCGCGGGGCAGCTGTTGGCGGGAGGGGGGGGGGCTGCTGGACAGCGGCAGAGGGCCTGCAGAGGCTGAGAGCGGCTGACCACCTGCAGAGCGGACCGTGGGAGGGCGTCGCACCCGCTGACCCCCAAACGCCAGGTCCTCACATCCCACCCAGCCAATGAAGCGTCTTCAAAATAAGTGCCTGGGTCTTAATTGTGTTTTCATGGGGGTGGACACAGGCCTTATTCCGGGGGAGCCGCCCCCCACACTCACTGGCCCCAGCCCCTTCAAGGGGCCGCCAGGGAGGGGTGCTGACGGCGGGCTTGGCCTGCCTCCAGCCGGGTGCAGTGACTATCACACCGGGAGGCCTGGGACGCGCAGCCCCACGTCCGGCCCGGCTGCCCGCGAGCGTCCAAGTCCACTTTCAGGCGGGCCCGCGCGGGTCCGGAGCTGCGCGCCCGCGGCGCCGGCCCAGGAGGCCTTCAAAGGCCCCGCGGAGGGGCCGGGCTCCGGGAAACGGACCGTGTCCAGCCACGCCCGAGGCCTCCTGGACACGCTCCCGCGGCGGTCTGACCTCAGGCCTGACCCAAGGCGCGGACAAGTGGAAAAGCAGAGCTCAGGCCTCGGGGCTCCGGCGAGCACCTGGGAGTCCTGAGGGCGCGCGGGGCGGGCGTAAGGGGGGCGCGGGGGCTCTGGGGGGCTGCAAGGGGGCGGGGGCTGCATGGGGGCGTGCGGGCCTGCAGGGGGGCTCCGGGGGCTGCAGGGGGCGCGCGGGGGCTCCGGGGGGCGCGGGACCCTCTGTCCCGGGCGGGTCCCTGTCTTGACCGCAGCCCCTCCCGCGCCCCGCCAAGGGCGGGGGTCTCTCCAGCTCTTCCGCCCGGCCCGGCTCCGGCCCCCGCTGACCCGGCGTCCACCTGGGCTCCGAGCGGCTCCGGTTACACACGACAAAGGACCGTCCGCGCCGGCCACCGGGTCCCGCTGCGCGCGGCGTCGGGCCGGCGGCGGCGTCGCCATGGGAACCGCGCAGGCGCACGGCGCGCCCGGGACCCGGACCCCCGCGCCCAAGGACCCCCGGACCCCCGAACCCCGCGCCCAAGGACCCCCGGACCCCCGAACCCCGCGCCCAAGGACCTCCGGATCCCCGGATCCCCGCGCACCCCGAACCCCGCACCCGAGGACCTCCCGAACCCCGCGCCCAAGGACCCCCGAATCCCGAGCCCAAGGACCCCGGACCCCCGGGATACCCGGGACCCGGGACACCCGCGCCCCCGGACCCCCGAACCCCGCGCACAAGGACCCCGGACGCCCTCGCCCCTCGGACCCTCGAATCCCCGGACCCCGGGATCCCCGCGCAACCCGGACCCCAAACCCCGCGCCCAAGGACCCTCGGACCCCCGAATCCCGCGCCCAAGAACCCCGGACTCCCTCGCCCCCCGGACCCTCGGATCCCCGGACCCCCGGGTCCCCTCGCCCCCCGGACCCCGGGATCCCCGCGCCCAAGGACCCCGGAACCCCCTCGCCCCCTGGACCCTCGGATCCCCGGGCCCCGATCCCCGCGCTCAAGGAACCCCCAGACCCCCGGACCTCCCTCGCTCCCCGGACCCTCGGACCCCGGGCCCCGGGCCCCCGCGCCCTCGGACCCGCGGCGGGGCGCCCCGCGCCTGGCGAGGTGACCCGCGGGGTCCCGGGCCCGCAGAGACGCCCACCCCAGGGGTCCCGCACGAGCACCGGAGCACCCGACAGCCCGGAGCCGCCCCCCGCCACCTGCTGCGCGCCTGGCCCGGCCCTGCGGGCACCGACCTGCTGACCGCCGGACAGTCCGCGCGCGAGGGTCTCGGTCCCCCCGACCGTCCCCGCCGCCGCCGCCGCCGCCGCCGCTTTCTCATTCAAATCCGCGCCGGCCCGCCCGCCGCGCGCCGGGAAAGCAGGACTGGAGCGCGGACCGGAGCCGGGCCCGCGCGCGGTGCTCCCTGGGCTGTGCTCCTGGGGGTGCACCTGGGCTGCCCCGAGACTGTGCCCCCGAGACTGTGCCCCCGGGCCGTGCCCCCGGGCCGTGCCCCCGGGCTGTGCCCCCGGGCTGTGCTCTGGCCCGACACACCCCTCCACCCCGGCCTGCACCCACCCACCCACCCAGCCACCTCTCCCCGTATTCCTCCTAGCCGCACCGCAGGCCGCCCCCCTGCGCCCCTGCCCCCCTCAAGGGCCTGGAGCGGAGAGTCCGAGGGGCCAGCAGGGGCCAGGGCGAGTTGGGGTGAGGGCAGGAGCCGCCGGAACTTGGGCGCTCCCCCCAAGGCTGCTCCGCAGGGGCCCCTCCGGCCGCCGCAGCGGTTAGAGGGGCCAGGGTGGCGGAGAGGGGCCGAGGGCGCGGCGGGGGCCCCAGCCCCAGGAGCGCGGGACTGGCCGCCGTTCCGGCG
The DNA here is from genome assembly GCF_027595985.1 of Sorex araneus. Classification (NCBI taxonomy): domain Eukaryota; kingdom Metazoa; phylum Chordata; class Mammalia; order Eulipotyphla; family Soricidae; genus Sorex; species Sorex araneus. Next base: position 265,450,964 of record NC_073303.1, read on the forward strand.
CGGGGTCTCCAGGCTTTGCATGTCTCAGCCCATTCAACCTGCCGCATTGTCAGTCCGGCGGCGGGCGGGGCCGCGCCAGCGGGGGCGCGCGGCGGCGGGGTCTGAGGCCCACCTGACCCGGGACCCCGGACCTCGCCTTCCACGCCCGCAATGCCCGGGAGGAGCCCGACCGCCTTGTCCTCTCAGCTCGCAGCGGTCACTCCGGTCACTCCCTCCCGCCGAGCACGTGCGGCGGGAGAGGAAACTTTGAGGCTGACCCCGGCCGCGGCAGGACGGCTGGGGGGCACCGGGGGCCGGACCGAGCCCACCCTCGGTGCCCTGCGGGCTCCCTGAGTGCAGAGCCCAGAGCAGGTCGGCCGGGGTGGCCAAAAGCAGACAAAAGAAGCCCGGGCGCCCCTCTGGCCAGCGCCCCACGTGCTTGCCCGGACAGGACCCTCCAGGCCAGAGACCCCAGCTCCCGGGCGAGGCTTCCCGCAGGGAAGTTCTTCTGTGTGCCTGGTTGGTGTGTGGGAGGGAACAGGGAGCACCCGACTTTGTGCACGGCTGACTCCCGGCTCTGTGCTCAGGGCTGACTCCTGGCTCTGTGCCCAGGGTCACTCCCAGCTCTGTGCTCAGGGCTGACTCCTGGCTCGTGCTCAGGAATCACTCCTAGGTCTGTGCTCAAGGCTGACTCCTAGGTCTGTGCTCAGGGCTGACTCCTGGCTCATGCTCAGGGCTTACTCCCGGCGCTGTGCTCAGGATTATTCCTGGCTCTTTGCTCAGGGTCACTTTTGGCTCTGTGCTCAGGGTCACTCCCAGCTCTGTGCTCAGGATTATTCCTGGCTCTGTGCCCAGGGTCACTCCTGGCTCTGTGCTCGGGGCTCTCTCCGGTATGGAGCCTGGGACTCCTCTTTGCAAGCCAAGGCCTTTGCCCCTGCACTATCCCTCTGGCCCTGGAGATCTGTCGTGCTGATTGTCTTCATGATGACTCAGAAGCCAGAGGGGAGGGAAACCGAGGCGGCTGTCGCAGCCCTTGGGAATGACCCCAAGCCCTGAGGAACAGGAGCAGGAGCGACAGGCTGAGGTGCCTGCCGGCCGGCAGACACCCGCAAGCTCTCTGTGAGCTCCAACACCGACATCATTCCGCACCTCTGGGGCTTCTGGCTCTGTGCTGGGGTGGGCCCGGCCCTCTGCCTGCCGGGCCTCAGGAGAGCTGCAGGGCTGGCCGCCTCCCCGCGGTCCCCGCGCCCCCTCAGTGGCGGCCGCCCGGGGTGCCAGCCCGACCCCAGGGTCCTGGCGAGGCTGCCCGGGGCCTCCCAGGGTGCTGCAGGAGCCTGGCCTGGAGTGGGTCTTTCCAGCCGCGAGAACTGCCGCTTGCGGTTGTGCCACAAACACCACAAGTCCTGTTCAAGAGTCACATCCACCCGCCAGCAGCTGACTGGCCTTGCCCAGGGAGCAGGCGGGGCGAGGCGGGACGGCCCAGTGGAGGGAGGGCGGGGCTGATTCCAGCTTCCCAAGACCCGGCAGGTGCCGCCACTTCCGGCCTGGACTCCTGGGGAAGTGACAGAGTGACAGAGCCCCCGCCCGGCCCCCAAGACCGCCCTTCTCGGGACTGGGGGTGGGGGCGGCTAGTGGGCAGAGCCAGCAGGAGGGCACTGGCCTGTCCCCCTCCGTCCCAGGCCCCCTGAAATTGGAAAAAACAGGAGGGTGTAGCTGATAAGTTTCACTTTGCTTTCTCTTACTTTGGTTACATTCAATATTTCAACAAAAACTATTATTGTTTGGAGCTGCACAGGCGGGGTGGGGGCTGGGGAGGTGGGGGGTGGGGGAGGTTCACTGTGATTCTTGGTGGTGGAATATGTGCACTGGTGAAGGGACGGGTGTTCGAGCACTGTGTAACTGAGACTTAAGCCTGAAAGCTCTGTAACTGTCCACATGGTGGTTCAATAAAAAATAAAAAAAAATAAAATAGGGGCTGGAGTGATAGCACAGTGGGGAGGGCGTTTGCCTTGCACGCGGCCGACCCGGGTTCGATCCCCAGCATCCCATATGGTCCCCTGAGTACCGTCAGGAGTAATTCCTGAGTGCAGAGCCAGGAGTAACCCCTGTGCATCGCCGGGTGTGACCCAAAAACCAAAAATAAAATAAAATAAAATAAAATAAAAATAAAATAAAATAAAATATTAAAAATACAACAACAGGAGGGTGGTTTCAGGACTGGCTGGACCCAGGCGCCCCGCAGCCAACCCCCCTCCTCGGCCCTCCTGTCCTGGTCTCTCCCGTCCTCTGCGCTTCCTGGGGTGCAGATGGCAGGCGTGGGCAGGCGTGGGCAGGGACAGCCTCAGACCTGGCACTCCTTCTTACAGAGGGGCGGGGGGGTCTTGCGAGCTGTGGGTTGGGTTGGGTTTGGGTGAGGGGATCCCACACCTCGCGCTCAGGGCTTGCCCTGTGTCTGCTCCAGGCTCAGAACTCACCAGTCTGTGCTCCCGGGCTCACCCAGGCTCACCGTCCGTGCTCCCGGGCCCGGGGCTCACTCTCCAAGGGCTCCGAGGACCCTCTGGTGCCCAAACCAACCCTGAGGTGGCCGCGTGCAGGGCCAGAGCCCTCCCTGCGAGTCAGGGGCATGGGCCCGGCCGGTCCATGGGGCCAGGCCCAGGGAGGCAGTGGGGGGGTCTGCAGGTGGGGCCTGAGCACAGGCCTCGCGGGGTCCCACCCCCAACCCAGCCCCAGCCCCGCACAGCCACGTGTTGCTCCAGAACAAGGAGCCGGGGCCGTGACCACCGGGGTGAGCACTGTCCAGCCGAGCACTGAGGGCATCCTCCGGCCTGTGCTGCTCAGGGGAGGGGGTGTCCAGGAGCAGCCTGGTCAGAGAAGCACAGGCCTCAAGCACTTTAGTTTCAGAAAGACCCCCCAGGGCTGGGGGAAGCCCCCACCCCCAAATGTCTGGCCCCCGGCCGCCCCTCCCGCCGCCTGCCCCACACCCCCCTCTGTCCTGTCCGGCCTCTACCAGCCCCCAGGCGGGTCTGGGCTCCGGCACCTTCTCCGGTCAGAAAACAGAGACTTGCTCTGAGCACCCGGTCCCCTCCAGGCCACCCCACTTCCTACAGGGCGCTGAGGGCTGGACCCGGAGTCCAGCAGGTGACCCGAGGGGGGCCCCCCAGCCCAGTGTGGCCCCCGAAGGGAGCACTTTACAAAGCGGCAACAGTCTGGGGGTGGCGGGGTGAGGACAGAGGGCAGAGGAGGGCCCTGTGACAGCAGGAGCTGGACCTGGTCACTCCGGGGACGGGACCTGAGTGCTGAAAGCAGCGACGGGCTGTTCCGGACTACCTACCTCCGGGCATCTGCATCACAAACCAGAACGCCCGGTGGGAAGGGAGAGGGGTCAGCCGGAGAGGCAGGGCTGGGGGCGGGCGCTGGAGCAGGGTATGACTGAGGCCCACCAGGAACGGCTCTGCAGATAATAAACACATTTACAGTGAAAGTTAACTAAGATGGGGAAAGCGGCAATCTTTATAGGTGTCAGCCAAATGCTGGCCCAGCCGCAGGGCTGGGGGGCGGGGGACCCGGGTAAGAAAGTCAGAGCAGAGCAGGTCCTAAAGCCCTGAAAGCTGGGCAGAGGAGGCCATTCACAGCACCCGGAACATTCTGGCTTCCACGCTGCCCGTCCCCTGCCCTGTGCCTTCACCGCCAGCTGCTTCTTTTTAACCGAGGACAAATGGTGAGGTTTTCCCACACAACAATGATAAAAGGGGAAAAACACGCGGTTTGAGACCGTATGTCAGCTTTTGTTCCGTTTATTGGCATGTTTACAGCACATGTATGGGGTGCTTGGTGTGTCCAAAGTAAATATTTTCAAAATCCACATTCTTTTTACACAAAAAGGCTTTCCTGGAGTGTTTTTCTGGGGCCGCCTGCTGTGCTCAGGGTCTCTCCTGCAAAGCCGGGCCTCGTGCTTTCAGTGCGTGAAACAGTGCCCCCTCCCACCCCCCCAGGGCTGAGCGCCTGCTGGTGCTGCTTGGGGGGTGGGAGCCGGCAGTGCTCAGGGTGACTCCTGGTGGTGCTTGGGGACCATATGGGATGCCATGTGCGAGGCCAATGCTCTCCCAGCAGTGCTCCCGCTCCTGTCCGACCACTGGCTTTGCAAACAGGAGGCTCAGGTTTGATCCCTGGTAGCACCCTGAGCACTGTACGACGAGTAGCCCGGGGGGGGGGGTAATGCACAAAACTTTGGATGGAAAGACCCTGAGCAGGTGCGCTCTGGGGGCAGTGCTGGCCCCACCCTGGACCCGCCAGTCCCCGACAGGCAGGTAGGTGGGCGTCCGGGCGGGCCTCACCTGGTCTCAGTCTCTCCGGAGCAGCTGCCGGAGCCTCTGCGCCCAGGCCACGCCCCGGCCCCATGCCTGCTGCCAGGAGCCGCGGAAGCGCTGCAGGCGGCCGCCCCGGGCCTCCGGCTCGGCCCACAGCCCCGCGCCCCTGCGCACGGCGGCCAGCTCGGCCCGCAGCAGGCGCCGGTGCACGGTCCAGTAGGCCTTGTCCTCGTGGCTCAGCCCGTCCACCGGCACCGCCTTGCCCAGCCCGCGCCGCAGGGCCTCCTCGTTCAGGTTCACGCTGAAGAGCCTCCCCTGCATGAGGCCCCGTGAGAGCGGGCGGGGGTCGAGCCCTCCCGGGCGGGGGACACTCGGGGCCTCTTTCCCTCGGGTCCCCGAGCCCGGTGGGGACAGGCTCCGGCTGGTCCTCGACTGCCCTCCCATTTCTCTGTCTGGGGTCCCACCTGGCAGTGCTCAGGTCCCCCGTGGCAGCGGGATGCAGCCCCCAGCCCCTCCCCTCCTCCTCGCACACGTGCCCCTAACCGACCCGCCCCAGCGCAGTGTGGAGCCAGCCCCCACCATGGCTCCCAGGAGCACTGCAGGGTGAGCCCCGCCCTGCCCCCAAACAACCCCGGGCCTGGGGGCAGGGCGGGCTCACCTTCCTCACCAGCAGGAAGCACAGGAGCGCCGGCCCCTGCGTTCCCAGCGGCTGGAACCACAGCGCCTGTGCCGGCCGCAGCTCCTCCCGCAGCCACGCGTGCCCGGCCGCCGTGAGCTCCACCCCAGCCAACCGCACCTGCAGGGCCCCGGCCGGCTCCCCTGCACCGTGAGACAGTGCTCGTGATGCCGGCGGCCTCTGTAGGCGCCCCCTGCTGCCACGCCCAGGTGCTCCCACACACAGTGCTCATGCCCAGCACACTGCGGCTGCACACAAGCAGGTGACGTCCACGGAGCTCGGTTGGGCCCCTGCGGGCCGGGACACAGCTCGGGCATCGGGGTGAGGCGGGCGTGGGGCCGCTCCTCGGGTCAGTGGCGGCCGTGCGACCCGGGGCCCAGCACCCGCCCCGCTAGCGTCCCCGGGGGAGCCCCAGACAGGTCCAGCCCTGCCCACGGGTACCCCCCCAAAGCCGCCTGCTCCCCCGCAGGAAACGCCCGGGTCAGGGCGCTCGGGGCCAGGGGTCCCCAAGGCAGCACCCCGCCGCTCACCTCTCCGCCAGCGCGCCAGGGGCGGCCGGAGCACGGGGATGTGCTCGATCTCCAGCCCCGTGGCCGACACGCGCCGCACGCGCCCGCGGAGCTTCACCTGCTTCCTGAGGAACTCCACGGGGATGTCCGAGGCGCGGGTGAACTGGGACGTCTGCGGGAGACACCGCGGGGATGGCACGGGCCTGGCACGCCGCCCATCGGCCTCTGGGGCCCCAAACCCCACCAGGAGTGACCCTGAGCACAGAGCCCAGAGTCAGCCTGAGCACTGAGCCCAGAGTCAGCCTCAGCACAGAGCTGGGAGCCAGGCCTGAGCACTGAGCCGGGAGCCAGTCCCAAGCACTGAGCCAGGAGCCAGCCCCGAGCACTGCGCCGGGAGCCAGCCGCGAGCACTGCACCGGGCCCCTCCGAGGACGAACCAAGGCTCCCAGACTCACAGGTCTCCCCCGAGACTCGGGAGCTGCCGTCCGAGCTTCCCCAGCGGGCCCCGCGGGCACTGCGGCTGGGCCTGGCCGGGCCGCCACGTGGGTCGGGGCCGCGGGGGCTCGGGCTGCCCCTGTCCCGCCCCCTCGGCCGCACGCCCGACCCCGACCCCGCTGAGCCCGCGGGAGCGACCCCTGGACGCCGGTCGGAGCCGCGACCCACCCGCCCTGCCCCCCCCCGTCCCCGTCCCCGTCCCCGTCCCCGCCGCGTCCGCCGCGTGCCCCCGCGGTGTCCCCCGCCCACCCTGTCTCTTCCCCGGCACCCCGTGTCCCCCCGTGTCCCCCGCCCGCGCCCCCGCGCCCCCCGCGCCCGCTCACCAGCCGCAGGCTTCGGCCCAGCAGCAGCAGCCCAGCCAGGCCCAGGACGGCGGCGACGCCCTGCGGGAGGCTCGGTCAGTGCCCGGCCGGGCGCGCCCCCGCCCTCCGCCCCCGACCCCGCGCACCCGCACGAGGCGCAGGTGGTCGTCGGCCCACTGCGACAGCCGCGCCACCGCGTTGGGCTCGTCCCGCCCGCGCCGCGCCGCCATTTCCGCCCGCGCCGCCGCCAGGGGGCGCCGGTCCCGGCCGGGCCGCGGGGCCGCGCGCGCGCCGGGACCGCCCCGAGCAGCAGGCGCGACGCGGGACGCCCGGCCCGACTCTGGCCCGGGGCGGACGGGCGGGCCCCGCGCTGACCCTCCCAGCCCCGGCGGGCCCGGGGCGCTGCGACCCCAGCCCGGACTGGCCACTGGTCACTCGCACCGGCCCCCGAGCACGGCCGGGGGTGACCGCGGGCAGCTGTGCCCCACCCCCGCCCCCAGCCCCAGCCCGGGCTCCCCCCGGGCGGCGCCCAGGAGCCTGAGCAGGGAGTGGGGCCCAGAGTCTGCGGGGGGGCCGGTGGGGGCCGGGGCACACCCCGCGGTGCTGTCACGCCCACGAAGAACCTCCCGGCGGTGCCCGGACGCGCGGGGCGCCAGGGCTCAAACCCGGGCCGTGTGTGCGGGGCAAGCGCCCTCCCGCCGTGCGATCACTCCGGCCTCGCGCGCGTTTCTCCGTCCAGAAATTAAAGACTCGATTCACACAAGCACGAAGTGAGTTTTCTCTTTATTCAAGTCAACATCCGACTCCCGGGACAGCGGCCACGCGTGCTGGGGCCCTGCGGCTGCGGGGAGTTACAGGTGCGGGTCAGGGCAGTGGCCCGGGGGACGCGCGGAGGCACGACTCCAGCAGCCTTTGGGGAGACAGGCCCCTACCCACTCCCGGAGGGACCGGGGAGACGGGCCCTGCCCCACTCCCATAGAGTCTGGGGAGACGGGCCCTGCCCCACTCCGGGAGGGTCCGGGGAGACCGGCCCTGCCCCACTCCCAGAGGGTCGGGGAGATGGGCCCTGCCCCACTCCCCGAGGGTTTCCGCTGACGCGCAGCTGGCAGGGGTGCGGCAGCTGGTCCGCAGCCGTCTGGTAAGGGGGACTTGGCACAGAGGAGCAGCCTTCTCACCCGTAAAGTGCTACACGGGGGAACCCCCTCCGCCCGGCACCCCCTGAAGGCACGGCCTTCTCCGTGAAGCTGGTTTTAAATCATAATTTGCACTTGGATCGCGGCACCTGAGACTGGGAAGCGCTGAGGTGGTTTCATCTCAGGAGTATAAAAAGAAACAGTACATGAAGAAAACAGGTCTTTATTTCCCCGCCGCCTCGAGAGGGTGTGCCTGGCACACCGTGAACACGAGTGGGCTGTGGGGACTCACAAGGACTCACACCTTCGGAGAAGCAGGGGGCAGGGCCTCAATATTTAACTTAAAATCATAGCTTCATTTTATAAAAAATAGTTTAAATTATCTTCTTATAAATCTTCAATGCTTAAAAAAAGCAGGAATACATTTAAAATAGTATTTTTAACACAGATTCAAAAGGGCAATGTGGCCATGTCAGAAAAATAACACCCGGTATGGCATTCCAGTGGTTTCCAGCCTCTTCCCCACAAATTCTTTGCAACTGGAAAGAATAAACTGCCGCTGCCCAAAGGTCAGGCAGACCGTGCCGCTGCTCCGTGGACATCCAGCTCTGACGGGTGGGCGCAGGCCAGCTGCAGCAACCTCCCTGGTCTCAGAACCCACTAAAACTCACCACGCACCACCATGCTGAGGCCTGGAGGTGCGAGTCCCCGGGGGAATGGAAGGCCGGGCCAGCCACTGGGAGGGCAAGGCCCCAGAGGAATGCCTGGCTGTGAAGCAGCTGTCCGGCCCTAGTGAGCTCAGAGTAGAGGGACCAGGAGGTGGTGGCAAGGGATGCAGAGGGTCTATTGCAACCACTGGGCGTTTCATAGAAACCGTTTCCTTGCTTGAGTGTTTTATGCTCCTATGTGCTGATTATCATAGCTCTCTGAATTAAGGTGAAGCTACAGTTACCTTTCTAGAATGTCCAGTAGTGAAAGAACTAATTGCTCCTTCTGCACTTCCATGAAGATGGTCCCTCATCCTGTAACTTTTTAAATTTGGGCCCCAGAAAGAACCACCAAGCAAATCCAATCAAAACACAAATAATGGACTCCACATAGTAGCCATCCAGGGCCGTCACGCAAGTACCACCAAGTTTCTTGCAAAACTGTAAAACACAGAAGGACAAAAAACAGTCAGCAAGTTCAGAATGGAAGCACTCGAGAGTTAACATCTCCCACCCTCTCGACTGAAGGGAACACCCGCCACTCCACACTACGCCCTGGCTCCCTCCCCTGCCAAAGCATGCCAGCAGCCCCACCAGGGCTAGGGCAGCTCTCGGTGAGGGCTGTAGCAACGCAGGACCATGAGAACCCCAGAGTGACTCACAGGACCACACCCACCGACGGGAACGTCCCTGCACTAAAGCCAGGGGTCTCACTTCAGGCCCCCAGGAACTGCAGCTGGCCGGGGCACCCAACACTCCCACTCACCTCTGCCGCCTCTGGCGTCCGGCAGTTCTGGGTGGAGGCGCCCGCACACTCCTTCACCGTGAGGGGGTCCACCAGCCACAGAGCGACCGTGGACGGCCAGTTCCCGCCCAGGTTGGATACAGTGTTGAGGAGAGTCATGTACGTGCCCCCGATGAGTGGGTCGCTGACCTTGGCATTGAAGGCCATGATGGACACGTACATGCTGTAGAGCGTGACCTGCGGGAACAGATCCTCTCCACTGGCTGCCACCAGGTGCTCAGACGTGGCCCCACTGTGCCAGAATGGGAGTGACAAGGGGGAGGAGGGGCCGAGGACAGGACAGCAGCCAGCCTGGGCTCAGTCCCTGGCTTCCCACACGGCTCCCAGAGCACCGCCAGGAATATTCCCTGGGCATCACTGGGTGTGACCGCCCACACTCCCCAGTAAAACACACGGAAGTGAGTTACTCTGTGGCCCACACTTGGCGGTACTCAGGGCTTACCCGTGGCTCTGTGCTCGGGGATCCCTCCTGGCAGGACTCAGGACAGATGAGGTGCCCAAGATTAACCCTGGGTCAGCAGCATGCAAGGCAGCACCCTACCCACCGTGCCAGCTCTCTGGCCCCAACTACAGCAGAAATCTCTTTCTTGGGCTCGGGACCGGTTGTGGTAGCAGCATGCCCACACCGGCCGACTGCTCAGGGGACCACAGCGCAGGGCAGATGGACTCAGTCTGCAACTCCAGCCCGGCCGGCATGGGCTCATCTGGACACGTCTCCACTTCACACCCAAGAGCTGCCACCGCGGGGCACAGCCACTCACCTGGTGCAGGGCGTAGCTCAGCACCACCACGACGTAGTAGTAGACAGGGAAGCCCCCTTGGTGCGCTACTTTCGGGGTCCACCAGACCAGCAGAGCGTACTCCAACCCAAGCAGCAACCTGCGGGAGGAAGGGCAGGGGCGGGTGAGGCCAGAGAGGGTGCCGGCGGCCGCGGGTCCAGGGGTGGTGTGGGCGGGGCCATACCTGTAGGGCATGGCTTTGTAGAAGATGTTCAGGGGCTGGGGGCCGGCCGTGTACTTGCTGATGATCAGGGGCAGGATGATCTGCAGAGGCACCATGGGCACGGCCAGCAGGGCCAAGTGCTCCTTGGGGACGCCCTCCTCCACGAGCTTCAGGCCTGTCACTGCGTCTGCAGCGGAGAAGCCGATCTACAACACACCCACAGGAAACCAGAGGCTCAGACGCTGGCCTGGCACGCGGCTGAACCCAGGCTAGACCCTGGCACCACTTATGGTCCCGAGCCCTGTACAGGCGTGACCCTGAGGTGCGGCCCAATCACGCCAGTCCTCAATTAAAGACTCTTCCAGCGAGGCGACACGCCTTGGCTGTGAGACCCTGGGCCCATTCCTGGCACAAGGGGCCAATGTGCTTTCACAGCGGGGAGGCGCGCAGGCTCCACCCCCGCTATCCCATAGGGTCCCAGAGCCCCGCCGAGTGCTCCCTGAGCAGGGCCAGGAGCACGCCCCAACGCCAGGCGTGGCTCACACCCGGTCAGTGTGCGCCGTGAGCCTCTTACCTTCGCCGTCAGAATCAGGAGACAGAACGTCAGAACTGCTGGCATTTTTATGATTGCAAAGAGCAGCTTGTAAGTGTCTGTGATGCCCTGTGTCTCTTCTTTTCCTACTAATACTTCTTTGTTCTCTTTCTTCAGAAGGGCAACTAGTGTCGTTGTTATTAAAAACACAGTTCCCCAGAAGAAAAGGAAATCTGGAAACAGAAAGGTTTTAAATCTGTGATTAAGTTGGTTTTTTTTTCTTGGCTTTTTGGGTCACACCCGGCGATGCTCAGGGGTCACTCCTGGATCATGCACTCAAGAACTTCTCCTGGAGGTGCTAGGGGGACCCTATTGGATGCTGGGAATCCAACCCGGGTCGGCCGCGTGCAAGGAAAACGCCCTCCCTGCTGTGCTTTGGCTCCAGCCCCCGTGATTAAGCTTTGAAATGACTTAACTTCACTGGCACTAATTCTGTAAACAACTTTTCCTCAAGCTGCAAATGCCTTTTTACTTTATATCCTATGGGGCACAGTTTGCAATTGTGAGTGGGAGAGTCTCCCCGTCGGGTCGGGCCCACCCAGCACCAGCCTCCCCAGGGCCCACTCCCTCCCGCCACTGACCGAGGGACGCTTCCCACTGAAAGGCAAACCTCTGTTCCTCTTGCTCCTGGACATTTCTTCTTTCCCTTTTTAAAAATTTTTTATTTTTGGGTCACACCCGGTGATGCTCCGGGGTTACTCCTGCCTCTGCGCTCAGGAGTTATTCCTGGTGGCACTTGGGGACCACACAGGATGATGGGGATTAAACCCGGATCAGGCACATGCAAAGCAGACAGATGCCCTAACCACTGTCCTATCGCTCCAGCCCCAGGAATACAAATGCCTTTACTGAACAGCTTTTTAAAAATAAAGGCTGATACTGACTGTGATCCTGAGGTCTCCTAACCCATTTTGGCACCAGAGCAGATTCTTGCAGCCATGCACTTTGACTGCGAGCTGAACTACAACCTCGTGCAGCCCGGGGAGGGATTTTTTTTCCCTCTCCACCCCATTTTTCTGAGTGAAAATGGCGGCAGCGGCAGCAGCCACGCGGTGAGAGCCACCCTCTAAGACCCCTACACCAGGAGGTAGGACTTTCTTTAGTGACGTAGCCTGTAGGTGATCCTGGGAGGGGAGGTGTTCCCGGCGCGCCTTCCGCCCAGAGATGAACCAAGAGCCGCGGCACGAGAAGCAGAGCCTCCCGCCTACTGACTGTGATCCTGAGGTCTCCTAACCCATTTTGGCACCAGAGCAGATTCTTGCAGCCATGCACTTTGACTGCGAACTGAGCTAAAATATTAGAAACCCAAAACCGCGCGGCCGCTATTGGTAAAGTTTTCACCTTTACCAAGGAAGAGAATTTATTAGATGATGCTTATTCAGCAGGCCTGATGTTGGGGAAAATTTCCAATCAACAGTAGTGAGTTCTGTATGGAAATATGAAATGTACTCAATATATATAGAGAATAATGGGAATATCATCAGCTACTTAGATGGGGGGTGGGGTGGGAGGGGGGTTTATTGGGGTTCTTGGTGGTGGAACGGGTGCACTGGTGAAGGGATGGTGGTTTAATCAGTATTTGACTGTGACTTAAACCTGAAAGCTTTGTATTTTTTTTTGTTTTCACGGTGGTTCAATAAAATATTTCTTTAAATAAAAAAAAAATAAAATAAAATATAAATAAATAAATAAATAAATAAAGGCTGAGCGATGCTTAATGACACTCAGGGGTTACTCCTGGCAGTGCTCGGGGCATGGGCTGCCAGGGATCGAACCCAGGTTGGTCGTGTGCAAGGCCCCACCCACTGTACTAGTGCTCCGGCCTCTGAATAATTATTTTGGCTCTTGGAGTAGATGCCAAGAAACGGAATTGCTGGGTTATCCCTATTTTCTTGAGGAATGTCCATTTTGCTTTCCAAGAAATCTGGACCAGTGGACATTCCCCTGCGGTGGAGGACGGTCCTTTCTCCCCACATCCGCCGCTGGGCAGTGCTGCGTTTGTTGACACGTTTGGCCGTGTCTGTCTTTGAGGACGTAGCTGCTCATCTCCCCCCGCGGCCCCAGAGGCAGGGCCTCAGCTCACAGAGAGCTGACAGCCACACAGGCCCTCCGGCCAGAGGTGGCGGGGCCTGGGCACTGTGGAGTGTGCTGCGGGCGGGGCGGGCAGAGGCAGATCCCTTTCTGGAATAAGTCCTGCCGACTCGGACCGTTTCCCATGGCGGAGGCAGTACCTGGGGGCAGCCACTTTCCGTGTCCACCCCGAGAAGGCAATCGGGGCAGGGCCAGAGCAGTCTGGGAGCCAAGTCAGAGACCTGCCAGCCCGAGATTCCTCACGCTCTCGCCAAGGCTCAGGGTCACTCTGGTGTGCCCGGGGCTGCTCCTCCCCTGCACTCAGGGATCACTGCCCGTCAAGCTGCCACGCCCAGGCTGGTGCCCGCTGTCCTCTCAGCCCCAAAGCTTCCTCCTGCTCTGGGGGTTGCTGCCTCGGCCTCCAAGTGAGGAAACAGGCCAGTCGAGCACCAGAGAATGGGCGGCAGCCCGGCCCAGAAGGAAGAGCTCAGAGGCTCCACGCCAGGGCCATGAGCCACGGAGGGAGCCTGTGTCGCAGATGCGCACGGTGTTGCGTCACTCCGTGTCCCTGGCCGAGCGGGGCAGACGCGCTAGGACACTCAAGCGCGTGCCCCAGAAGCACATCCAGCTGCAGGGGAAAGGGTCTGGCGGCCTGGGAAGGCCACTGGGCCGGGCCCTCAAGCCCCCAGAACAAGGTCGACAGTGCGCAGGACTCACCACAAGGCTCCCCAGACAGCCACCGGCCCGGCCTCCTGGGAAGCGTCACACAGAAACCAGCATCTACTGAGTCTCCACAAGCCTGGCCCCAAACAAAGCTGCTTCTCAAGCCGTGTCAGTGTAGTAAATGGACGCGTCACGCAGACGTGGCCATGTGTATTCCGGAAGAATTCTCTTCTCCACCACGGGAACTTTGCGATTTGTAAACTGAGACATCAGCAAAAACATCCTGGTTCTGTTTGGGTCAGAGCCAGTGGAGCTCTGGCTTAACCCTGGCACTGCACTCAGGGGTCACTCCTGGGGGCTGGGGTCGAAGGCAGGTCAGCCGCACGCAGGGCAAATGCCCGACCTGCTCCTCCATTGCTCCAACCAATAACATTCTTTTTAATTTTTTTGCGTTTTGGGTCAAACGCAGCAAAGCTCAGGAGCTACGCCTGGCTCTGCACTCAGAAATCACTCCTGGCAGTGCTGGGGGAAACCAGGTGTGATGCTGGGGACCGAATGCGGGTCAGTCATGAACGAGGCAAGTGCCCTCCCCGCTGGACTGTCGCTCAGGCCCAGCAATTTAAAGATGAAAGTGTAAGTGCTGTAATAGTTTCTTAAAAGCCTCTTTTTTTTTTCTTTTTGGGTCACACCTGGCGATGCACAGGGGTTACTGCTGGCTCTGCACTCAGGAATTACTCCTGGTGGTGCTCAGGGGACCATATGGGATGCTGGGACTCGAACCCGGGTCGGCCGAGTGCAAGGCAAACGCCCTCCCCACTGTGCTCTCACTCCAGTCCCTAAAAGCCTCTTGGTTAAACATCATCACTACAACATTAATTTCTGTGCAGGTTTATTTCCCTTTGAGGGGTGGACCGGGCCCACAGCACACAGTATCAGGGGCCCGAGCTGAACCCGGGCCTCGCACATCACCTCCAGTTCCTTTCTGCTGTGGCTTCCGGGCCACAGCCGGCAGGGCTCGGGACCTGTGTGGTGCCAGGGAGGGAAGCCGGGCGGGCCGCACCTTCCCCCTGGATCTGACTGTGGCTCCCCTGTCCCCGCACTCAAATTCCACTGGTGAACAAGTGACCAGAGATGACCTCATAGGAAACCTGTTCATCTCATGGAGAACGTTTCTGTTCACCTGCTTGAAAACAAGCTGTTTTAAAATGGGGGCTGGGGCACTGTCACTGAAATCTCTAGTAATGGCCTTTATGTAACCGTTCAGTGAAAATTAAGAATTTCTGATGACGCACAGAACACGTAAACACTTGTGCTCCAGTTTGGCTTTATTTAACTGCTCCTTCCCCTGGCCCCTCGCTCAGGTCGGCCACATGCCAGGCAGGACTTTAAACCCTTCTACTGTGTCCCCAGTCCTAAAGTTCCAGTTTTGAAGCGAAACCAGGAGAACGTGCGTGGCAGGGGCGTTTGTCTAGCAGACCCTCCCAACTCCAGTGAACAAACCCTCTGCAGAACGATGGAGCCTTGCTGCCAGGAGCAAGAGAGAAACGCAAGCTCAGCAGGTCTCTCCCCTCCCTCAGGCTGTGTCCTTGGCTGGACAAAGGGCACAGCAAGGATGAGGGGAGCGGGGAGACACACCGCGGAGGCTGGTTCACGGGACGAGAACCCCCAGTGACCCCGACCACTGACCAGCAGCCACTGTCTGGGGCCATCAGCTCCAAAAGAGTTTCCAGTCAGACCAACCGGCAACTGGGATGACCCCTGGGAGCCCCCCAAAATAAAATTAGCGGGAAACTGTAAAATGTAGTGGGGAGGGGCCTGGCTTGCATGCGTCTGAACTGGGCTCAATCCCTGGCACTCCAGAGCGTCCCCCAGGCCCTACCAGGAGTGATCCGAGTGCAGAGTCAGCCCTGAGCACCGCAGGGAGTGGCCCAAAACAAAAGAAACCAAAATGCAAAAGCTGCAAGACTGTTGGGAGTAAGCAATGTGCATCGCAAATGGACGGAACACAGGCCCAGAATGGTCTGGGTTGGTTGAAACTTGCTCTGAGGTCTTAGCTGGCGATCACTGGAAATCCGTAAGGTATGTGCTCAAAAACAAAGGGAGAAAGAATTCTTTAGATGACAATGAACAAAGAAAGCCACCTGGTGGGTGGGTGCCAGAGGCTCCATCCCTGGCACCCATATGGCCCCAAGCAGAGGCAAGGTAAGCCCTAAGCATCACCAGGCTTAAAACATTTAGTGGGCATCTCCTTAAAGACATTTTAGTGAGCATATCCACACTGAAATCACTGTGTATGAGTGTGGCCGGGTGTGGCCTCAATGCCTTCTCCCCAAGAAAAGAAGAAAGAGGTAAAATTAGAGTGAATTTAAAATTCTCATTCTGGAGTTCAGGAACTGGACTCTGGTAAAATAGAAACCTCGGCTGGAGGAGACGGCACCACAGGGGGAAATCCAATCTAACTTCTCTAGAGTAAGATATTCCTTTCACTGTATCACTGTCATTGTCTCATTGATTTGCTCGAGTGGGCACCAGTAACATCTTCATTGTGAGACTTGTTACTGTTTTTGGCATACTGAATATGTCACGGGTAGCTTGCCAGATTCTGCCATGCAGGAGAGATTCTCTTAGTAAGGTGCCGGGCTCTCCGAGGGGCAGAGGAATCGAACCCTGGTCGGCCTTGTGCAACGCAAACACCCTATCCGCTGTGCTATAGCTCCAGCCCAAGAAATTACCTGAGATAAATCAATTAGGTAGGTGTGTCTGATTTCTCAAATCTTGTGCATTCTCAGGAACACTTATTCTTCCACTGACCAACTCACATATAAAGTGCAGTAAAACCTTCAAATTCAGAGAAAGATGGATGCCAAATGGAATGATTTTAGCTTAGTCTCTCATCAACTTCGCAGACACATACAATCACACAGACTTTTGCAAAAAGAAAATACCACGTCTCCTTTGCTTGCTGTTTTAAAAAGAAAGTGAGAGGCTTTAAGGCCCTCCCGCCGGGCCTGGGCTCCAGTTTAGTATCTAAACCCTTCTGCCGGCAGTCACATGCTGGAGTGACCCTGGCTGGCAGGGTCACGCGGAGCCGATTCCATGGCAGCCTATGGCAGTCAGATGCAGACTACAGGCCGACGGCACTGGAGACAACTTCGCGCAGGCCCAACAGTGACCATACGGGGGACGGAATGCAACCCGTGCCGGATGCGGGCAGGTGCCAGTGGGAGACGAAGGTCAGATCAACGGTTCCCTGGGGAAGTTGCTGTAAGCAGAGACAAAGCTACTGATCTCGATTCCATCACTACTGCCGGTCAATAACTTGTCTAGATTCCATAGGTGTCAACTATGGTTCAAAACCTGCCACCGGTGAGTGCCAATCATTTATCTCTCCGGGAAGTGTCTCTCGGTCCAGGTGGCTTGGGACTGTGTCAGCAGGACTCCAACGTTGGAGCTGGGGTCAGCTCCGACCGCAGGCTCCACATTCCAGCCCCCCACCTCCGCCTCTGGCCTGTGGCCTCCTTATGGTCTAGTTCCTGGAACAAGGAGCAGCAAAGACGGAGGACGGGGCTGACGGGCTTGCCCTGCATGCTGCCGACCCCAGCTCTGTCCCTGGCACTGCAAAGGGGCCCCTGAGTTGCCCCGGGGTGGTCCCTGAGCACGGCCATGAGTAAGCCTCGGCACCTCTAGGTATGCACCCCCCCCCCCCCGCAAGAGGAAGTTCCTCGGAACAGAGGAGTTGGGGGGTCACTCATCCAGCAGGCCCGCAAGTCCGGCTGGCCGGCACTGGAGTGCTCACTGCCAGTCACCGAGGCCACAGGGCCACTGAGAAGCAAAACGGGTCAGAGACATGGGTCGGGGGGAGGAACCGGCCTTGCATGTCACTGACACCCCCTCCCGTTTCATCCCCGGCACCGCATAGGGTACCCCAAGCACCACCAGGTCGCTGGGATTAGCCCCTGAGAACTGCCGTGTGTGACCAAAACCAAAGCGAAGAGTTGGTGCACGCAGAGGGCTGGATTATTTTTCCTTTTGTTGGGGGCACACCCAGTGCTGCTCAGGAACCCACAGCCCTGGAGGGTGGGAGCGGGTCTGCGGGATACAAGCGGGCGCCTGACCTCCTGTTCTCTCTGGTCATGTGTGAACCCCAGCACGGTCAGTTCCCGGCCACTAAAGCTGTGGCATCCAAACCAAAACAGGGAGCCAAAGAGATAGTCAAATGGGTAGAGGCTTGCCTGCATGGGGCCAGCTCGGGCGGGATCGCTACCCCTCCATATGGGCCCCCAAGCCCCACCAGGAATGATCCCTAAGCACAGAGCCAGGAGTAAGCCCTGAACACCACCCGGTGTGGCCCCAAACCTTTTAAAAGTCTACGCACATGGGGGTCAGAGAGACAGAGCGGGATAAGGCGTTCACCCCAGTTCAATCCCCGGCACCATATTTGGTCTCTGCATTTGGCTCTCCCTTGAGCATAGTGCCAGGGGTAAGACCTGAGTAGTTTCGGGTGTGGACCGAACCCCTGCCCAATGATTACACATGTGACATGTGCTGCCGTGGAAAGAGAAACAGGTTTTCAACACTTACTAAACGTCTGATGTATGAGCAGTCCCCTACAGACGTGAAAGGTTTAATTAAAAAGCGAGCTATTTTTACAACCCCCCAAAGAACAAAGTCCACAGAACTCTGATCGGTGATAACAGGCCCTGAAAGTGAACATCCAAAGAAACCAGCCCTGACTTTCCCACTCTGGTTCCGGCACTGGCTGCCAACGCTCGGGGGCATTCTCTGGCAGGGGGTCAAAGACAAAGATCCAGGGGCCTGAGCGACAGCACAGCGGGGAGGGCGTCTGCCTTGCATGCAGCCAACCCGGGTTCACTCCCCAGCATCACCACCTGAGCACCACCAGAGTAGTTCTGAGTGCAGAGCCAGGAGTGACCCCTGAGCATCGCTGGCATGACCCGAAGATCCAAGAGAGAAAGATCCAGCTTACACAGCAGGAACTGTGTTGGCACTGACGCTTCCCTCCCCGGGGGAAGCCACACCTGATCTCTCCTCAGTGCTTCTGGTTTGACAGCCGGAAAAACCCGACCTCAGACAAGGAGTGTGACATGAGCAAGGGACACTCGAGACAAAGTGCCCTTGGACGCATCCCTGGCTGCCAGTTGTGGCCTGGCCTGTCGGCTGGGAGCACTGAGTCCCCGCAGTGGAGGGCGGGGGTCCCCACAGGGCACAGGGTGGGCATGAGGGGCAGGTGAGTCCACCCCACAGCAGCTGCTCGCACCCCCAAGCACTTCAGCGGCCATGGAGGCGGCACGGCGAGGATCTTAGGAGAATCCTGTTGCCAGAGGGTCCCACCTATCCGGCCCACCACCCCCGTTTTCTGGAAAAGGTCGTGCAACCAAGTGCCCCTGTGCCTGCACCTGATCTTCGACTGCCCCCTGGACCGCTGGAGCCCCCCGGGGATGGGCATGATCTCCCCCTTCCTTCTGGGAAACGGGGGCCGGCTGCACACATCCTCCTGACTCCTAGTCGGGAGCACGGAGAAGGGGGGGAGGGCACAGGAGGGCAGGTGACCCGGTGGGGTCTGATCTGTTCTGACCTGTCTGGCTCCAGAACAGTCTCTGCCCCCGCCATGCGTGTCCCAGCCCTCCCGAACCCTGTCCCCTGGGTGCATTCTCCACCTGATGTCCTGGCATTCGGGAACTGCACACACCTCCCCATCTTATCCAACAAGGTAAACTGATCCTGCAACCCCGGCCCCCTGAAACGCTGGTCCTCCCCATTCCTCGGGGAGGCCCCAAGAGAAGCAGGGGGCACCAAGGGCACCTTGGGGACACTCTCCTGGCTGGGTGAGGCTCCTCCCGGCACCAACCGGGGGGGAGACAGGGAGCAGAGCGCCCGGAGGGGGTGAGCACGGCCTGCCAGCCTCTGCCCGCACGCCCACCCCGGGGTGACTGTCCTGCTGCCACGGCCCCGTCCCCCGGGCGGCTACCTGAGAGGGTCACGAGGCCCCGCGGCTGCGGCTGGAAGCGCAGGTACTTGTTGCAGAAGTCGGGCGACTCGAGCGCCAGGAAGAGCACGTTGCCCAGGAAGTAGCCGGCCGTCTGGCCCACAGAGTTGCAGGTGGACGCGTAGCCCACGTTCTCGCGCGACAGCATGGTCAGCGCCCAGCCGTCCACGGCGATGTCCTGCGTGGCGGCCAGGAACTCGAAGAGGAAGAAGGTGGCGGTGAGCGCGGGCACATCGGGCGCGCCGCCGCCCGCGCCCAGCAGGCGGTCCACCTGCGTGGACAGGTAGAGCATGAAGAGCCCCAGCACGTACTGCGTAGGCACGAGCCACGACTTGCGGCGGCCGAAGCCGCGCACGTACACGGCGTCCACGAGCGGCGCCCAGAGCAGCTTGAGGCTGAAGGGCCAGAAGACGAGGCTGAAGAAGGCCTGGTCGGTGTAGCTGACGCCGCGGCCCTGCAGGATGAGCGGCACGCTGCCCGCCAGCCCCAGCGGGATGCCCTGCAACACGTACAGCGCCAGCAGCAGCAGCACGCTGCCCAGCTCGGCGCGGCAGCCGCCCGCGCGCGCCGCCTCGCCCGGCGCCCAGCCCGGCGGCTCGGACCCGGGGCCGGCCGGGCCGGGCCGCCGCTGCCGGCTGCGCTCGGGGCCGGGCGCGGCGGGGGGCATGCCGGACGCGAGGCACAGCCCGGCCGGCGCGGCGCCGGCGCTCAGCGTCTTGGAGCGGCCGGACCCCAGCTCCGGGGCGGCGGGAGTCCGGCGGGGGCCCCGCGGGCGGCCGCGCCGGGCTCGGGGCCGGGCGGACGAGCCGTGGCGGCGGCGGACGAGGCGCGGCTGGCGGCGCCGCGAGAGCCCGGCGCGCTTCCGCCCGGCCGCCGGAAGCGGTCCGCGCCCCTACCGCGTCCGGGCCGCGCCGCGCCCGGCCCTGGGCGCGCGGCCCCGCGGGCGCGGCCAGGCAGTGGCGCCGCCCGGAACCCGCCGGCTGCGGGCATGGGGGGCGGCCGGAGCCCTGAGGCGGGCGCGCGCGGGGCCGGGCTCTGTGAGCACTGCCGGGCGGCTGCGAGGCGTGGGCCGCGCTGATTGGCCAGCGCCGTCACGTGCCCCGAGGGGGCCGGCCGGCTGCGAGGCGTGGGCCGCGCTGATTGGCCGGCGCCGTCACTGCCTCGCGGGGGGCCGGCCAGCTGCGAGGCGTGGGCGGCGCTGATTGGCCGGCGCAGTCATGTGCCCCGCGGGGGCCGGTCGGGCGAGGTGCCGGAGCCGGGCATCTCTGGCAGCCTGGGCGATGCCCGCTGCTTCCTTAAGGCGATCTGCGTCTGCTCTGAAGCGGGAAAGCTCGTCCTGGGAAGCCCGTCTGTGACATGTCCCCGGGACTCGGTGCTGCCCGCGCCGAGGCGCCCCCGCAGCGGCGGGAAGTCCCCCCGGGTGCGGAGCACCCTAAGGCCCCCGCAGCCGGCCCGGGGCCCGTGGGCGCGCTGCCCCGCACGGCCGTCCGCACCCGCGCGGTCCCCCTGCAGCCCCGAGCGACGCAGGTGCGCTCCCGGCCCGGAAGAGGAGTTGAAAGACTTTCCCAAGCACGTTTTGTCCCCAGGGTTGGGGCTGTTGAGAGCCGTTGGCGCCGGCGGACGGTGAAGGCAGAGTGGCGGGTGTCCGCTCCTCCCGGTGACGTCGGGGAGCTCGGTGCCACCCCAAGTTGCCCCCGACACTGCTCAGGAGTCTCCCTGATGGGACGTGCGGAGGGAAAAGAAAGCGAAAGCACAGCCTCCGGTTAGCCGCCACTTTAACCCATCCCAGTTCTGTCCAGCCCTGACAACAGAAATCAGAAAGGATGCCTCGTGCAAAGATTCTGGGGTGCCCTGAACTCAGACCAGGGGGTCCACTGCTGCTGCACCTTGCCCCACACACCGCCTCTTGCTCAGGCTGAGACCCTGGGTGCCGGCCCCAGTCCCCTCGCAGGGATGAACATGTGTGTAGGAGCTGTCGTCCCAGCCACACTCGATTCCTCGGCCGTGTGTCATTGATAGTGTTTGGGGCGGGTGAGCTGTACTTATAACTGTAATTTTCATACAGAAAAGAGGGGAGTGGTTTTCATTTGGGGTTGTACGCGGCGGTGCTCAGTGCTCCTGGCTTTGTGCTCGGGGGTTCCTCCTGTGCAGCTCAGGGGACCCTGTGTGGTACCTGCAGTGGAATCCGTTGAGCCGCAGCCAGCCGAGTGCCTTTCACTGTATAATCTCCCTAACCATGAACATCAGTTTCGACCAATAGTTGTATAACCACCACGATCAAAGTAGGGACATTGCTCCCAAAAGTTGCAGTGTGGATTTGTCTTTTTCTGGGGGAGCAGGACGCCTGGCAGTGGTCGGGGCTAGCCCAGGCCCGTGCTTGGGACACTAGACGGAGGGACGTACAGCGGGTCCAAACGCAGGCCTCCCACACACGCAGCTGTGCTTGAGCCCAGTGCACCCTGTCTCCTCCTGCACGTGTACTGACTGTTTATTTTTGTCCTGTTTGGGGGCTACACTTGGCTGTGCTCAGGGCTCACTCCTGGCTCTGTGCTTAAGGATCACTCACTGCCTGTGATGCTCAGGGAACTGTTTCTAGTGCTGGGGGTTGAACCAGGGTCAGCAGCATGGGGGGGGAGGGGGGGCAAATCCCTTTGGCCCTGTTTTTATCTCTCCGACTCCCACCTGTGCTTTGGAAGCCACCCTCTGCCTCTACTTCCACCACCTGTGTCCCCGCCGGTGGTTGGGGTGGACCCCAAGTCACGCTCAGAAGGCCCAGGGCCCCTTTAAGCGATTCTCAATCAACCAGGTCAGTGGATGAACAGTAAGGGTCCGAGAATGCAGCACTGCTCGGGCGCTGTGGTGCTGGGGTTCCCCGGGGGTCCCCAGGACTGCACCCAGTGATACTCATGGTATGGAACTTGGGTCCAGGGGCGTGATAGGCTGAGCTCTCATGTCCCCACTCTCCTGGCCCCACTCAAAATAGTTTCGGTAGCACGTCCTCTTAAGGTCATCTAATTTCCCAGTGGGGTGTGGAGTGTCTCTTTCTAGAAGGTCCAGGGATGTGGCTCAGTGGAGGAGCGTTTGCCCTGCCTGTGTGAGATCTGGACTGAAGTCCGGCACCGCCAACAGAATAAAGCAAAGCCAAAAGATGGGGAAACTGTGGAACTGGGGAAGTGGCTACAAGGCCTTGGCACATGCCTTGACAGGAAGCCGGGAGCCCGGGGCTGTCTGCTGAGTGAATCGAGGCAACTGCCAGCTCCCACCGCTATAGAAACGCCCCTCCCTCCCCTGGCTAATAACGGGAGCTACTGAGGGTAAGCAAAGCCTGCCCGTGACTCAGCGCCAACATTCATCTCCCTGTTTGCTCATGTTTCTTGCCTGAACTCACCATAAATGGCTGCAAGTGGAGGATTTTCTGATTCACTGGTTCTGCTCTACCCAATGCTGTTCTGCTAGGACTGGTTTTCCCGACACCATCATTTACATGTATCTTCACAGACCAGAGGATTCCTAATTGCATTACCATCATTTTCAATAGATTGTCCTTGGATTTACCCCGTTAAAAAGTCCTTTCAGTTCGTTTTCTGGGGTCCAGAGGGAGAAGACAGGGTAGTGCATTTGCTTTGCGTGCAGCCAATCTTTTCAATGGAGGCACTGCATAGGGTCCCTCAGGCACAGCCAAGGCTCACCCGAGCACAGAGTTAGGATTAGCCCCTAGGTGACACTGGGAGCCCCAAAACCTGAAAATAAAATAAAATCAATCTGACTTGTGTGTCCTCTGACAGGCCCCCATGGAGCTCTGTGTACTTCCTTCTATTTTGGGTTGGAGGGGTTGACCCACACCTGGCAGTACTCAAGGGTTACTCCCGGCAGTGTGCTCAAGGGAGCATATCAGTACTGGGGATCAGCCTGGGGCTGATCGGCAAGCACCTTTGGCCCGGGCTCCTCCAGCCTGTCCCTAATGTCTGGGTCCAGAAACTATTCCTACCTGTGAATTCAAGGATATAATGTGTTCAGTGGCCTCCCCAACGGACAGATGAAGATACAGGTACCACAAAACTATATTCACAACGGCCCATTCAATTCCAGACCTGAACAGCCTGTCCAACAATCTGAGGGGTTCTGTACAGGACTGCACACAGGTGTGACCGATCACGTACAGAGGTAAGGCACTGGACAGAGGCAGTGGGCAGGAGGATTAACTGATCCCAGTCAAGCTTGGGATTAATTCAAGGAGAAGCTCTGTCTCGGGCTATACTGAGAGATTCGCCCAGGGGTACCTCTATTGCTTTTCCTTGCTGCTAGTACATATTAAACCATTAAGTTTACTTCTTATTAATATTTGCAGTTATTTGGATAAACACAGTAAGAGATATAGATTCCAAAACTAAGTTTTCTGGGCTCTGTGGGTTAAGAAGCTGGCTGGGCTTTTATAGTAAATCCCAAACTAAGTTCTCAGGATGATAGAGCTTTTCCTATACCAAGAGGTCCTAATTTTTTTTTTTTTTTTTTACTTTTTGGGTCACACCTGGCAATGCTCAGGTGTTACTTCTGGCTCTGAACTCAGGAATCACTCCTGGCGGTGCTCAGGGGACCATGTGGGATGCTGGGAGTTGAACCCAGGTCGGCCGCGTGCAAGGCAAACACCCTACCCGCTGTGCTATTGCTCCAGCCCCATGAGAGGTCCTAATTTTAAGGTCATTACAGCTGTATCAAGACGGTGCTTTAAGCTTTTGAGAATATGTCCTATTGAAACCAGGGTAGCCTTGCTCCTTGGCCTGGGTCCATCCAAGTTCCTTGGTGGGACCCAGCTTTCTGCGGTGCTAGGAACTACGGCAACTGGACCCTGAGGCAAGTAATGACCATAGATACCCAGGAGTAAATATATATCAGGTTCGATTAACCCCCAGCTAGGAGCATAGCATTAATGAATTTCTGTGTTTAAGCAAAGAACGTTGCTCTATAGTAAAATATGAAAAGGTTACAGGGGAAAGAGAAATGCAGGTAATTCACTGCAAATGCAAAACCCAGAGTCACCAGAAGGGTTGACTTTATAAGTAACCAAGCCTGCCTTGAGGAACTTAGTACTAACAGGAGGGGTAAAGCACAAAGGAGAGGTTAGAGATACGCTCTGGGGGTCAGGAGTGCTCCTAAGAGCACTGTGAGCTCTCTGGGGGGAGGAAACGGGGCAATTCCGTGACGAAGTCTCAACATGGAGGGTTAATATCCGACACTGCCCACCGTGGCTCTCCTTCAGTCCTCGTATCAGTCGTGTCTCGGGGACTCTTGGTTCCTTTCTTTCCCTTCAACGTTTTTGTTCTCTTTTGGGGTCAGACCCAGCAGTGGTGGAGATTGCTCCTGGTGGTCTTAGATAGCGCAGCCAGCCCTATCACAGGAAACATGCCAAGTTAGCCCACTGAGCCAGCTCTCCAACTCCCTTACCCCTTTTTGTTCTGGGGCCACTCCTGGCAGTGCTCAGGGGAACCCGCGGTGCCAGATTGATCCTGCGGCTCCCACAAGTAGAATGTGCCCCAGGCCCTGGGGCTCTCCGGGCTTCACAGCAACTGTTTCCTCCTGCTGAAGGCCGTCACTTAAAACCAGCACCTGGTTTGCCCATCGCTACTGCCCACTGTTGCTCCCAGGCATGCCAAGAACAGGGGAGAGTGGACAGGTAAAAGCCACCGGAGGCATGTGAGTACCACAGAGGGGAAAGATATACAGAAGCACAGAAGAGGAAGAGCCTGGAGGACTAGCACAGGAGCTAAGGAGCGTGCTGTGATTGCCGTGTGTATTGAGTATTAAGCATGCCATGTATGACGAGTACGCCATGTATGCTGAGTATGCCGTGTATGACGAGTATGCCATGTATGCTGTGTATGCCGTGTATGACGAGTATGCCATGTATGCTGTGTATGCTGAGTATACCATGTATGCTGAGTGGCTGCTTCCAGCCCCAGCACCATATGGCTCCCGCTATCTTCATGCGTGTGGCCGCAAGCACTGCTCCAGGGTCCAGGAAGGAAGCTGTTTGCAGGCTCATCGGCCCAGAGTGCCGGAGCCGCCTCCGACAGGGAAGAGAAGGAGGTACCCAAACCGAGACAGGGGCTGTGGGCCGGACTGCTGCGGCCGTTCGTGTGCAGAGAACGTGTCGTGTTTCCGGAACCGTGGGTTCCAGACAGCTTGTGCAGGCGAGAGCTGCGCGGATGGAGGAGCGCCAAGTAAACCCCACACGTGTCCAGGGCTCAAACAAGCGCACCCAGAGAGGGCTTCACGCTGAGCGCAGCGCGGCCACTGGAACCCTCAGCAGGGCCTGTCACCGGTCCCCTTCAAAGCAATCCCTGCACTCGTCTGCGCTCCAGCGCCGGCGTGAACACTGGCCCACGAGCCCTGGCGCCACGCTCGCCCGCGGGCACTGCCAGGCTGAGCCCTGCGAAGCCCGGGGCGAGGCCGGACGGAGCCGACCCCAACCCACAGCCCAGGAGAGAAGGCACAGGGGGGCGAGCCCGGGAGACCCTGCAAGGCCCAAGTGGGGTTGGGGGCTGGCGCAACGCCGCGCTCCTCACCGCGGGGCAGGCGCGACCCTGAGTGCAGCCCCACGCTCTGGGCCAGGGTCCGGCTTCCCCGGCTCAGCCCCCACGCCGAGGCTCGCCCGCTCCTCCCCCCCGCCCCCGCCGCCCCCGCTTCCGGCCGCGCGCGCCCCCCGCCCGCACTCGAGGCACTCGCGCCCGCAGGGACCCGGTCGCCATGGCTTCCGAGAGTCCGAGTGTCCACTTCCCGCTCCCGGGGAAGGTAACGCGGGCCCGAGGGTGCGCCCCGGCGTCCCCACGTGGGCGAAGCCGGCGGCCCAGGCAGGCTCCCGGAGGCGGCGCCGGCTAGGCGCGGGGCTAGCCCAGCGGTTGGGCTCGGCACCCGGCCAGGCCACGCCCCCGCTGCCGAGGGGCCGGCTCTTCCTCCGGGGGGCGGGCCGGTCACCGCAGGCCACGCCCCCGCTGCAGAGGGGCCGGCTCCTCCTCTGGGGGGCGGGGCGAGTCGCGGCAGGCCACGCCCCCGCCGCTGAGGGACCGGTTCCTCCTCCGGGGGGCGCGGCGAGTCGCGCCAGGCCACGCCCCCTACCGGCGAGGGGGCCGGCTTTTCTTACTGGGCGGGACGAAGTGCGCCAGGCCACGCCCCCTGCCGGCGAGGGGACCGGCTTCTTTTTGGGGGGCGGGGCGAGGCGCTACTGGCCCCGCCCCACAGAGGCGGCCAGGCGCCCAAGGCGGGTTTGTCTCCTAAGGGGCGGGCCCAGAAGCTGCACGCCCCGCCCCGCGGCGGCGGGCAGGCGCAGAAGGCAGGTCCCGCCTTCCGAGGGCGGGGCTACTTGCGTCACGCCCCGCCCCTGAAGCGGCGGGCCAATGGTCGGGCCCCTCGCCGGGGGCGGGGCGGGGCCGCGGCGGCGCAGCGCGGGGATCGCGGAGCGGCGGCCCGTCCCGCGGGCGCTGGCCCCGCCCCGCGGCGGCCGGGGCGGAAGCGGGAGGCGGGGTCGCGGCGCGCGCCGAGTCTTCCTCCCGCGCGGCTGCTCTCGGTGTCGCGGCGGCCCGCGGCGCAGTCTGCCCCATGGCGCTGTGCAACGGAGACTCCAAGGTCAGTGCGCACCGCCCCGGGCGCGCGGAGGCCGCGGGGCCGCGTAGGGCCCTCGGGCGGGAGCGTGCCCGGACGGCCGGGTGGGCCGCGGAGACCCGGACCCCGCGCCGGCCCGCACGTGGCTGCGGCTGGTAGGCCGTTTGTGGGGCCCGCCTGGCCCCGGGCCGCACCTGTGCGCCCTCGCGTGTGTGTGTGTTTGTGTGCGCAGAGCGGGGGTGCACCTGTGTGTGTGTGTGTGTGTGCGCGCGGGGCCGGGGGCGCACCTGTGTGTGTGTGGGGGGGGTGTGTGCGCGCGGGGCCGGTGGCGCACCTGTGAGTGTGTGTGTGTGTGTGTGTGTGTGTGTGTGTGCTCGCCCGCGGGGCCGGGGGCGCACCTGCGTGTGTGTGTGCGCGGGAGCGGGAAGGTGCACGTGTGCGTGGGGGGCGTGTGCGTGGGCCCCCGCAGGAAACCGCTGGGTGGAGGTGCCTGGACTTAGGGCAGGCTGCCGGAGGCCTGGAGGAGACGGTTCCGACCCAGTCGTGCGAGGGTCTGAGCAGGGGCCCGGGTTCACTCAGAGACACGCTTTCCTGGCCGGCAGCTCAGGTTTGGGTTCGGCTGGTTCCGTAAACGGGAGATTCTCCCTCCGTTCGAAGGACTCACCTGCTCGTCCCTGTTGGTTTGGGCAGCGCTCAGGTACCAGCAGTGGACCCGGGTGGGCTTTATGGAGGCGAGTGCGTGCCCCACTCAGCTATCTCTTTGGCCTGTAATCAGCCTATCACATCCCTCCAGGTTTTAGGAGAATTGGGGCTGGAGGGCGTTTGCCTTGCACGCCGCCGACCTGGGTTTGATTCCCAGCATCCCATAGGGTCCCCCGAGCACTGCCAGGAGTAACCCCTGAGCATCATCTAGTGTGACCCAAAAAGCCAAAAAAAACAAAAAAGTTTTAGAAGAATTAGCTTGATTTGGGGTGTGTGTGTTTTCACTTAATTGGATGAGAACTGGTCAGAAACATTCTCCACAGGAACCTCTCTGCTCTCTGCCCGTGTTCTCCCAGGAAGAGGTGTGGGTGTCTCTCCGTGATAAGGAGCCCTCCAAAAGGGCCGCAGCGATACTACAGCGGGAGGGTGCTGGCCTCTCACACAGCAAAGTGGGTGTGATCCCCACATCCCGTGTGGCCCCAAACAAGAAAAAGTGGGGGGCCTCCAGCGGGCAGTAGTACAGCGGGCGGGGCGCTTGCCTTGCACGTGACTCTATGGGTTCGATCAATCGCCCCCCCGGGTTCTCCAGGAGTGACCGCTGCCTGGGCACAGCCAGGAGGAGCCCTGAGTGCTAAATGTGGCCCCAAAACAAGAAGACACTTTGTAAGGAACGTGCAGGTGTGTGGCCAGCCAGGCCTGACCACCAGATGCTCCCCTCGCCCCACCCCCTGTAAAAGTCCGGCGGACGAGCAACTCTTTGGGGGAAGCGTGGGGCGTTTCCAGTGGGGAAAAGAGCGTGTCAGGGGGCCCTCGGGAGTGACTCGGGGTGTGCCCAGAGAGGTTGGTGCCAGGCTTTGTGGAGTCTGGTTCCAAGTGCTGCCTCCAGGCGGTTCTTTGGGACCGCGTGGTGCTGGGTATTGCTTTGGTGCTCCGGGGTCACACTGGCTCGGCCGTGTGCCCGGGAAGCGTGTTCTCTAGCCGCAGTGCTGACTGCATGCCGAGGGGTTCCTGCAGCGCTTTAACCCACCTCGACACTCTCGCCCCGCTTGCTTATTTGCTTTTGTGTATTTGTGTATGTTGCAGTCCTGGCATGAAACCCAGGACCTCACACATGGAAGGTTTGCCCTATGGAGTTAAATAAAATATTGAATTTATGTGTGGGGGGTGCCCTTTGGGTCACACCCAGGGTTACTCCTATCTCTGCACTCCGGAATTGCGCCTGACTGTGCTCGGGGATTCATATGGGAAGCTGGGATGGAACCTAGGTCGGCTGCATGCAAGGCACATGCCCTCCCCGCTGTCCTGTCGGTCTGACCCAGATGGTTGGCTTTATTAGCTTTATTTTCATAGTTCAATATTCAAGACAGATTCTTGGTTAAGGAGGCGATACTATGTTATTTGGTTAAGCGCTGCTGTGATTTTTTTCTTTTTGGGTCACCCCCGGTGATGCTCCGGGGTTACTCCTGACTCTGCACTCAGGAATTACTCCTGGTGGTGTTCGAGGAACCCTATGGGATGCTGGGGATCGAGCCCAGGTTGACCATATGCAAGGTAAACGACATCTTGCCTGCTGTCCTATCGCTCTTGCCGCTGGAATCTGTCTTTGTGCTACACCTGGCAGTGCTCAGGGGTTTCTCCTGACTCTGCACTCAGGAACTACTCTTGGCAGTGCTCGGGGACCATATGTAGTGCCAGAGATTGAACCCGGGGGCCTTCCAGAGGGGCTCCCGGCGTGTCTGAAGACCACTGTCCCACCTCCACCATTTGGCCCTAAATGGATCGTTTTTCGGTTTTTTGTTGTTGTTGTTGTTGTTTTTGCTTTTTGGGTCACACCCAACGATGCACAGGAGTTACTCCTGGCTTTGCACTCAGGAATTACCCCTGGCAGTGCTCTGGGGACCATATGGGATGCTGGGAATCGAACCCGAGCCGGCCACATGCAAGGCAAACGCCCTACCCGCTGTGCTATCACTCCAGCCCCTAGATGGATCGTTTTGGTGCCTGATACTTTGGGGGTTGAGGGGCCACAGCTGGCTGTGCTGGCATCATAAGGATGGTTCCTGGTGGGCTCTGGGTGGGAGGCGGGGGATCCCACGTGGTGCCGGGATGAACCCAGGGCCTATTTGCAGGGGTCAGTGGGGGTCTCTCCCCGCTCTGGTTTCAGGTCTGTCGTCTGTTCAGACCTCCAGCGTGGGCCTCACCAGGAGGATGGTTTTCATTATTTCTCTTTAGTCTCGGAGGGTTTGAAATCCCTCCCGCAACCCCACGTGACCTGGCTCGCCTTTAGTGGGTCAGCTCGGCCTCTGGAGTACTGTCATTCCTGTTGGTTGGGGCCGCGCCCAGCGGTGCTCCGAGACCCCCTGGGGCGGCGAGGCGGGTGCCGTGACCACTGGCCTGGCCCTGTGCTCCCTCGGGATCCCGAGCCTCGGGTGGGGAGTGGGGCGCCGCCGAGGCCTGGGCCAGGGACCCCGGGGGAGCCGCACATCTTCCCGCTTACCCAGAACCAGCAGGGTCTGTTGGGGGACAGTGCCCGCCGGAGCCTGTGGACGGCGGCCCCAGGGCTGCACCTAGGGGCCGGGTGGTGCTGGGTTCCGCCCTGGCGGTGCCTGTCCTGCTAATGCCAGGACTGGACACGGCCCCGGCTTGGGCCCGCACCCTGAGAGCTGAGCGTCACCTTGGAGCGCTGATGAGAACCCGCTTGTTTTCCGGGGTTCAGGGCCGGCAGTGGGAAGGCGTCAAACCGTGACATAGCCGCTTGCATCTGCCTTACGGCTCAGGGTGTCCGTTAGGGGTCTGGCCTGCCGGGGCGAGTCGCTGATTGTGGGGCCTGGGGCCTGCCAGTGGCTGGAGCACTGGGCACTGGGCACTGTGGGGGTGGCCCCAAGCCAAGCCACACACAGAACCTTTCTATCTGGGCGGGCGCTTTGCCTCCACAGTTGGTCTTGTTTTAGAGCCTCGCTCAGCGGTGCTCAGGGCTGACCCTGTTGGGGCCCAGTGCACCATATGGGATGCCAGGGATCGACCCCAGGTTGGCTGCATGCAAGGTGAGCGCCCTACCCGCAGTGCTTCCTCTCTGGCCCAGAGCTCAGTACTTTCCGTTTTTGGGCCAGAGAGGGGGGACGGGAGCACCGTTGGGCCTGCACCCAGCACAAGGCCAGCTTGGCTCAGTCTCTGGCCCCACACAGTCCCCCAAACAGGAGTGACCCCTGACCACTGCCTGGTGGGGCCCAGCTCCCCACCCCCTAGGGAGAAAGGCGACAGCGCAGGACTTGCTGTCAAGTGCCCTTGGGGCGGGGGTCGTGCACGCGTCCCGCCTTGGCTTGGTCCCAGCACAGGAAGGCCCCCGGAGCCGGCCAGCGATGGGCCCTGAGCACAGAGCTAGGAGTGAGCCCCGAGCCCTGCCGTGCGTGGCCAGGTCCTCACACACTCTCCCCCCCAGGTGACCCCTGACTCAGAATGAACCCAAGAGCGGGAGGGCTCGGCGCAGCCTCCCCGGCTGCCCACTAGGGTCTCGGGGGTCGCTGGTATCCAGCCCGAGCCGCTCTCTCGATGGCCAGCTGGCGGGCTTGCCCGTCGCTCCGCCCTCCTCAGGCCCCGTGCCGGTCTGCGCGTGTTGTGGGCCTACCCGTGTGTGCTCTCTGCGTGTGCGTGAGCGCGTTTACTTGTTCATGTGCGTGCCTCTTGCCTTCCGTGTGTGTGTGTGTGTGTGTGTGTGTGTGTGTGTGTGTGTGTGTGTGTGCCCCCTGCTCTGAAGCGGGCTGAGTGGTGGGTGGGTGGGTGGGCGGCTGGCAGCCCCTGTCCGATACGTGTGGGACCGCGTGTCGCCTCTTGTCCCTGCAGCTGGAGAACGCGGGTGGGGACCTCAAGGATGGCCGTCCGCACTACGAGGGTGCCGTGGTCATCCTGGACGCGGGCGCACAGTACGGCAAAGTCATTGACCGCCGGGTGCGGGAGCTGCTGGTGCGGTCAGAGATCTTCCCCCTGGAGACCCCCGCCTTCGCCATCAAGGAGCAGGGCTTCCGGTAGGCCGCGGGTCAGGGGTCACACTGGGTGGCCTGTCCTCCAGCGCTGGGGACAGCCAGCGCCACACGCCCAGCACGGGCCCCGTCAGCTCCGGCCCCTGCGGGGGACGAGGGTCTCCTGGGGCCCGGGCAGTTCCGGCCCTTCTGGCCTGCTGCTCCTGGCCCGCCCGGCCTCCCCTGCCGCCCAGCCCAGCCCCCGTTTCTCCCGGCCCGTCGCTATCTGCTTCCCGGTTGGAGCCGTGCTGGGGCCCCGTGGACAGTGGGCAGTGGGCAGTGGGCCGTGGCCGGCCTCTGGGCTCTAGGTGGGGCTTCCCATGCTGGGGGGCTCAGGAGCGGGAGGTGCCACACTGGCTTCTGACTCTGCACGGGCTCCAGAATCAGGTGGTCCCGCCTCAGCCCCCGCCTCGCCCTGAGCTGAGAGTCTGTTCGGGGGGGGGGGGGGGGGCATCTGCCTGGCACACTGCCACGGGCCACCTGCTGGCATGGCCTGTCTCGGGCCGCAGCACGGGGCCGGGGCCCTCTCTTGGGGGGACTCATTCTCCCTCGTGGCCTCAGATGGGGAACTGGCACATGGCCACGGGGAGGGCTGGGCACTGCTCCGTCCTGGGACCTGTTCTGGGACGAGCCAGAGGGGACCCTGACAGGCGCGGGCTCCGGGGTGTGCATGGTGTGTGTGTGTGTGTGTGTGTGTGTGTGTGCGTGCTGGGCTGAGTGGGTGTGGGACTGTATTGTGTACGTTGAGGTGTGAATGTGTGTGAGTGCTGCGGTGTGTACATGTGTGCACGCACTGCGGTGAATGTGTGTATGTGCTGAGTGTGTGTGTGCTGGGGTGTGTGCGCGCTTGCTACAGTGAGTGTGTGTGTGCTAGGGTGAGTTTGCATGCTGAGGTGAGTGTAAATGTGTATGCTGTGGTGTGAGAGCTGTGGTGAGTGTGTGAGTGCGTGCTGGGCTGACTGCTATGGTGAGTGTGTGCTGGACTGAGTATGAGAGTGTGGGCTGGGCTGACTGTGTATGTGCTGGGCTGAGTGTGAGTGTGTGCTGGGCTGAGTGTGTGAGTGTGGACTGGGCTGAGTGTGTGTGTGCTGGGCTAAGTGTGAGTGTGTGCTGGGCTGAGTGTGTGTGTGCTGGGCTGAGTGTGAGTGTGTGCTGGGCTGAGTGTGTGAGTGGACTGGGCTGAGTGTGTGTGTGCTGGGCTAAGTGTGAGTGTGTGCTGGGCTGAGTGAGTGTGTGCTGGGCTGAGTGTATGTGTGCTGGGCTGAGTGTGAGTGTGTGCTGGGCTGAGTGTGAGTGGACTGGGCTGAGTGTGTGTGTGCTGGGCTGAGTGTGAGTGTGTGCTGGGCTGAGTGTGTGAGTGGACTGGGCTGAGTGTGTGTGTGCTGGGCTGAGTGTGAGTGTGTGCTGGGCTGAGTGTGTGAGTGTGGACTGGGCTGAGTGTGTGTGTGCTGGGCTGAGTGTGTCTGAGTGTGCTGGGCTGACTGTGAGTGTGTGCTGGGCTGAGTGTCTGAGTGTATGCTGGGCTGACTGAGTGTGTACTGGGCTGAGTGTGTGTCTGAGTGTGTGCTGGGCTGACTGAGTGTGTGCTGGGCTGAGAGTGTGTCTGAGTGTGTGCTGGGCTGAGTGTGTCTGAGTGTGTGCTGGGCTGAGTGTGTCTGAGTGTGCTGGGCTGACTGTGAGTGTGTGCTGGGCTGAGTGTCTGAGTGTATGCTGGGCTGACTGAGTGTGTACTGGGCTGAGTGTGTGTCTGAGTGTGTGCTGGGCTGACTGAGTGTGTGCTGGGCTGAGAGTGTGTCTGAGTGTGTGCTGGGCTGAGTGTGTCTGAGTGTGTGCTGGGCTGACTGTGAGTGTGTACTGGGCTGAGTGTGTGTCCGAGTGTGTGCTGGGCTGACTGAGTGTGAGTGTGTACTGGGCTGAGTGTGTGTGCGCTCAGTGTTGGGAACAGCACGTGTGATTTTTCTTTTTCCTTTTGGGGCCGCAGTGCTCAGGGCTTACTCCTGGCTCTGTGCTCAGGAATCACTCCTGGCTGCCCGGGATGGACCTGGGTCCGCCCTGTGGGAGGAAGCATCCAGCTGCCGTGCAGCTGCTCTGGGCCTGATCACCTTCTCCCCAGTGTTACCCTGCGTGTCCAGTTGTGTCCAGCATGTGTACATTCCATGGGGCACCTTGGTTTCAGTTGGATTTCAGGGTGGTGAGTGGGTGTGAGGGCACAGCTCCCCAGGGCGGCCGGAGCCAGTGCCCAGCAGGGGTCAGCTCCCCAGAGCAGTTGGGTCTAGTGCCCAGCGGGGGTCAGCTCCCCAGGGTGGCTGGGGCCAGTGCCCAGCCGGGATCAGCTCCCCAGGGTGGCCGAAGTCAGTGCCCAGCGGGGGTCAGCTCCCCAGGGCGGCCGGGGTCACTGCCCAGCGGGGGTCAGCTCCCCAGGGCGGCTGGGGCCAGTGCCCAGCGGGGGTCAGCTCCCCAGGGCGGCTGGGGCCAGTGCCCAGCCGGGATCAGCTCCCCAGGGCGGCCGGGGCCAGTGCCCAGCGGGGGTCAGCTCCCCAGGGCGGCCGGGGCCAGTGCCCAGCGGGGGTCAGCTCCCCAGGGCAGCTGGGGCCAGTGCCCAGCGGGGGTCAGCTCCCCAGGGCAGCTGGGGCCAGTGCCCAGCCGGGATCAGCTCCCCAGGGCGGCCGGGGCCAGTGCCCAGCGGGCCTGCTGAGGGCGCTCAGGGCAGAGTTCCCTGGGGGTGGGCAGTGAGGAAACCCTCCCCTCCGCTCCCCGTGCTGACACCCCCCAGCGTCCGCCCGTGACCCCGGCCCCTTCCCACAGCGCCATCATCATCTCGGGGGGCCCCAACTCCGTGTACGCCGAGGACGCGCCCTGGTTCGACCCGGCCATCTTCACCATCGGCAAGCCCGTGCTGGGCATCTGCTACGGCATGCAGGTACGTGGGCGCCCCAGATCCTCGCAGGCCCTGGTCACTGGGCTCTGGGCTGGGGCAGCGCCGTCCTTCCCGAGCCCCGCCTGGGTGTCTGTCCTCTGTCTGTCCACGCAGCCTGTTCCCGGAGCTGGTTGCGGTGCTGAGTCTCGGCTTCCCTGCCGGGGTCTCCCCGGCTCTCTATCCCTCGGCGAGCACCGCAGTGCTGCCCGCTCTGTCCCCAGCCCGGGCTCCTGCAGGCCCTGGATGCCGCTTGTGTCCTGCCCCGTGTGGCTTTCCCGCGAGTTTGGGGTCCCATGTGTCGCGGTTGGTGGCTCCGTGGCAGCCGCGGACACAGGCTGGGGCTCTGCAGGCGTCCTGAGCCCCTGCCACTGCCTGTGCCGCTCTAGTCGGGGGCCCTCACTGCCCGTGTCTGGGCCCCACAGTGACCCCGGGCTCCTGCGACGCTGAGTGTCTCCTTGGGAGCTGCAGGGCCACCCAGGGCGCTGGGCTTGGCCGGGAGCCGGGCCTCCAGCTTCGGGCCAGGCTGCCGGCCGGGGCACCCTGAGTCTGCTGCTGTCTTGCTTGCCCTGGGGTCTGGGCTCCAGCCCGCAGGCGCTTCCCGCTGGGCTCCGCTCGGCGGGGACAGTTCCAGGTGGTCGGACAGGTCTCTGTGGGGTCTCGTGGGCTCTGCGTGCCTCAGTGGTTGGGGCTTCCAGGCCCGGCTGACGGCGCCCCTCACGGAGCTGCAGGCTGCCGTGGGCTGGGGGACTCGGCCTGGGGCTGCTGGGGCGCCACCATCGGTGCAAACTGGACACCGTGAGGCTGGCTAGAGTCTCTGGGGCTCGAGCCGGCAGGGTTGGAATCGCCTGGCGTGCCTCAGCCTCGTGTCCACGCGTGCCTCAGCTCCGTGTCCAACGTGCCTCAGCTCCGTGTCCAACGTGCCTCAGCTCTGTGTCCACGTGTGGCCTCAGCAGGCTTGCAGCCTTCCCCGGCCAGCTGGGCGGCACCGCCTGCCTCTGACCACAGCCCGTGTCCCCGTCTGCTCAGCTTCCACCAGGGGCCTCGCTCTCGAGAGTGACGGGCGGGAGGTTTGCTTGGAGTGCGGGACGGACCCAGGCAGCCCTGGCCACCCTGGTGGTCAGCGGGCACCCGCCTCGCGGTGTCACCTGCTTCTTCCCGGCAAGCCCGGGGTGGCGCTGCCCGGGGAACTCACGGCCCCTCTCCGGACAGATGATGAACAAGGTGTTCGGGGGCACCGTGGACAGGAAGAGCGTGCGCGAGGACGGCGTCTTCAGCATCTCCGTGGACAGCACCTGCTCCCTCTTCAGGTACTGGCCGTCCTCTGGGGTGGCACACAGGTCGCCTCAGTGCAGCCGACCCAGTTCTGACCCCTGAGCACAGAGCCAGGGGCCGGCTCGCCATGTGGCCCCAACACCAAAAGCACAAGGAAAGAAAACAGCCTCTTGGAGTCACCTGTTTTGAGAACTTTGAAGAGGCCACAGCCGGGGTCCTGGGGCCACATGCCAGCCCCAGGAGCTCCCCTGGGCCGTGTCTTGCCCACGCACCCCGGTGTCCTTGGCACTTCGGTTGTTGCTACTTGGGGGCTGTCCCTGGCGGTGCTAAGGAGTGCGCCTGGTCTGTGCTCGGGACTGGCTCCAAGTGTCCTCCGTGCTCCTGGGAGTCCGGGGGGCCACGCCAGGCTGTGCTCAGGACTGACTCCGGCTCTGCACTCAGGGACCCCTCCTGGTGGGCTCAGGGGACCCGGTTTCCTTTTGAGATTAATTCCTCTAGGGTCCATCATGGCTGGAACCGTGTTGCACCATGATGTGAGTTTGGTTTCTTGTCTCCACTGCAGCCGGTGGTGTTTCTGCCACAAGACACGCCTGCCTCTAGGGGCGTCGGTTCTGAGCACCCTGGTCCAGCCATGGCAGTGCAAGAACAGGACCCAGCAGTGCTCACGGCCCCACGCACGCGCGCGCACACACCCACCCACCTCTGCTCGGGCCAGCCCGGGCAGCCCCTTGTCCGTGTCTGGGCTGTGGTGACGTGCGGCTCTGTCTCTGCCGCCTAGGGGCCTGCAGAAGGAGGAGATTGTGCTGCTCACTCACGGGGACAGCGTGGACAAGGTCGCCGACGGGTTCAAGGTTGTCGCCCGGTCCGGGAACATCGTGGCAGGTGAGGACTCCGGACTGGCGGATTTTATCCTGCAGCCCTGAGCGGCCCGGGGAGGGCGCTGCTGTGCAGAGGCTCCCCTGCCCTCTGACGGTCTCTCAGGGGCCGGGTCCGAGCGCCCCCCTCTCCCGGGAAGGCATCCGGCCTGCTCCAGCCGTTTCCTTCCCCACTGTGCGTGGCGGCTGGTTCTCGGGAGCTCGAGGGCTGGAGGCGAGTGCGGGCACAGGCTCCCGTGGGAAACAGGCGCTCGCGGGTCCCTCCGGAAGTGGGTGGCGGCAGCCAGTGGGTGTGGCCACTATGGCCCGTTGGAACATGTGCTGGAGGTGGACACGTGTAGGCGCATGTCTCGGATACGTACACAGGCTGTACGTGTAGACCTGCGTGTACAGACGGAAGCCTGTGTCTGGTGCCTGTAGGTGGAGGCCTGTCGTGCATACAGGGGGTGGAGGTGTGTGTGCTGTGTATATGGGGAGTCTTGTGCGTGCGGACACGTGTCGTCTGTATGTTGGAGGCATGTGTCTTGTGTGCCCAGAAGGTGTCTGGTGTACATGTGGAGCTGTATGTCTCATGTACAGGTGGAGGAGTGTCTCGTGTGTACAGGTGTAAGTGTGTCTCGTATAGATGAAGGCATGTGTCTTGTGTGTACAGATAGAGGCACGTCTTATGTATACAGGTGGAGGCATGTCTCATGTACAAGTGGAGGCGTGTGTCTCGTGTGTACAGATGGAGGCATGTCTCGTGTACAGATGGAGGCATGTCTGTTGTGTACAGATGGAGGTGTGTCTCTTGTGTGCAGATGGAGGTGTGTCTCGTGTACAGGTGCAGGTGTGTGTCTCGTGTATGCAGATGGAGGCATGTGTCTCGTGTACAGGTAGAGCTACATGTCTCATACTCCCGTGGCAGCATGTCTCGGCTCCCCAGAACACTCTGTCCAGTGCTGGGCACGCGTGTCTGGGCCGGGCTGGCCTGCTGTGTTGCTGTGCACACGCAGAGCACGCTGGTGAGCGGGGAAGAGAGCGGGCTCTTGCGGCTCTGAGCCATTCCCCTCCCCCCCAGGCATTGCCAGTGAGTCCAAGAAGCTGTTCGGGGTGCAGTTCCACCCTGAGGTGGGCCTCACGGAGAACGGGAAGGCGATCCTGAAGAACTTCCTCTACGACATCGCCGGCTGCAGCGGCACCTTCACCGTGCAGCGCCGCGAGCTTGAGTGTATCCGAGAGATCCAGGAGCAGGCGGGCACCTCCAAAGTGCTGGTGAGCCCCGGCGGGCACTGCCAGGGGCGGGTGAGCCTGGGGGGGGCGGGGCCGGGCGCAGCGCGGGCGGGGCTCAGGCTGCGTCTGGCGCAGGTGCTGCTCAGCGGCGGTGTGGACTCGACCGTGTGCACGGCGCTGCTGCACCGCGCCCTGAGCCGCGAGCAGGTGCTGGCCGTGCACATCGACAACGGCTTCATGCGGAAGCGCGAGAGCCAGTCCGTGGAGGAGGCCCTGAGGAAGCTGGGCATCCAGGTCAAAGGTACCGGCTCCGCCTCTCCCGCCCTGCGCTCGGGTCCCTGCGTGTCAGGAGTGCTGGGCGGGGGACCCTGTGCTCCGGGGGCAGTCCCGGTCGAGGCATGGCCCTCGGGGGCTCCGAATTCCGAGGGTCTCCGCTCTGCAGCAGCCCGGGTTGGAGGGAGGACGGGGTGGGGCAAGGCCCCTCTCGTCTGGCCGCCCTGTGACTGCGCCGGCTGCTCTTCCAGTCATCAACGCAGCTCACTCTTTCTACAACGGCACGACCACTTTGCCCATCTCCGACGAGGATAGAACCCCCCGGAAGAGGATCAGCAAGACCTTGAACATGACCACGAGTCCCGAGGAGAAACGGAAGATCATCGGGGACACGTTTGTTAAGGTGCCTCTTCCTCTTTTGGGGTGCCAGGCACTTCTAGTGCTGTCTGGGTCCGAGTTTCCTTTCAGTACCCTGGGGTTATGTGTTAGCTGTCTCTACCTCACGTGGGCAGCCCTCCCGTGGACTCCCAGAGGGCGTCCCCCACACCTTCCGTGGGCATATGTAAAGCATCTCCATCCCTCCCGTGGCCGTGTGCAGAGCTCCTTCCCCCACAGCTTCCGTGGGCGACCCTGGGTCAGTGACGGGGCTGATGGGTGTTGCTTCTGGTCTGAGTGACCCTGCCGTGAGCAGGCGCGTTTGCCCTCCTGCCCCTTCTAGATCGCCAACGAGGTCATTGGGGAGATGAACCTGAAGCCCGAGGAGGTGTTCCTGGCCCAGGGCACCCTGCGGCCGGACCTCATCGAGAGCGCGTCCCTCATCGCCAGCGGCAAGGCCGAGCTCATCAAGACACACCACAACGACACGGAGCTGATCCGGAAGCTGCGGGAGGAGGTGAGCGAGCACTGGGCTCCCCCGGGCTGGACCCCCAGGTCAGTCGTGCCGCACGGGTGCTGCAGGAGACCCCTCGCTGCCGTCGGGGTTCAGGCAGGGCGGTGGGGCTGAGGGATCCCGTGGAATTCGTGTCTGGTTTGGGGGTCTCGCGGTTGCCCGGTCACCACTGTCCCCTGACCATGCTGGAACACCGTCAGCCCACGCTGCCGAGGTCGTGTCCTAGTGCTCAGGAGCGGGCTGCTGGGGCACCGTGGCCCCCGCTTGTTCGCTCAGCCCGGGCACGGCATCTCGAGCTCGGCCTCGTTGGCAGCACACAGGGCTCTTTGCCGGAGCCTGCTGGTCGCTGGCAGGCCTTTGGGGAGACACTTAGCCCTGCTCGGGGGTCGCCCTGGGGAGCCGTGGGGCGGGTTGGTTGGTGGCCACACCCAGCGATGATCAGGGCTGACTCCGCCTCTGCACCCGGGGATCACTCCTGGCAGGGCCAGGGACCTGATGGGGTGCCAGGAATTGAACCCAGGTCGGCTGCGTAGGCAAGCACCCTCCCCGAGGTGCTGTTGCTCCAGGCCCCCAAAAACTGCAGTTTCGAGCACCAGCTCCATCTTGCTGTTCGCTGTTCTCGTGAGAGCCGAGTCGGCAGAGGGCAGCAACGCCCGACGTGGCGCTCACGGCGTTTGCTCGGGAGTGGGGGAGGCCAGTGCGGTCGGTTTCAGGGCTGGATTCTAAGTGCTCCGGCTGCCGTGCCGTCTGGGGTACTAACCTGCGTTTGCCGGCCTTTTCCCCTCCCAGGGGAAAGTGATAGAACCCTTGAAGGATTTCCACAAAGACGAAGTCAGAATTTTGGGCCGCGAGCTCGGCCTCCCAGAGGAGCTGGTTTCCAGGCATCCCTTCCCAGGTACGGGCGGGCGGGGGCGGCCCTGGGCTGGCGGCTCCCAGGGAGTCACTGCGAGTGTGGCAGCGTCTTGACGTGCTCGGAGGGTTCTCGGGTCAGCTTGCGCCTCTGCGCTGTCCCGGCAGACACGCCTCCTGCGTGCCGGGTGCCCCGGTTGGCCCACGGGCAGCAGCCCCAGAGACTCGATGTTGGGGGAATCATACCCGGGCCCACATCCCCCCAGGGAGCTGGAGTGGCAGACGGGAAGGGCGCCTGCCTTGCACATAGCCGGCCAGGTTTGATCCCGGCACCCCGGGTGCCCCCAGCCTGCCCAGAGTGAACTCTGAGCACAGAATCAGGAGTGAGCATGAGCACCGCTGGGCGCAGCCCCCAGACCAAGGAGGATGACCCCCACCAAAGCCTGCTCCAGGCGCCTCGGCCTTCCTGGGGGCGTCTGGGGAGGTGGGGCCACTCCGGCGGTGCTCAGGGCCAGGTGCCAGCAGAGGAGGGTCGGGTCAGTGCTGTAGACAGCGCAGGGACGCGTGCTGCTGCCCGGCCCACGGGCCTGGCCACTGCGGGCTGGGAGTGCCGACACAGATGACAAGAGGGGCCGGGGTCATTGCCGTGTTTGAGATGAACAGGCCGGGCTCAGCGTCCGGGCGGCAGCGTCCTGTGGCCAGCTGAGCCCACCCGGGGCACAGGCAGGATCTGAAGGCCATGGTCCGTCCCATCTCGGCGGGAGAAAACTCGAGAGGCGCCAGGCCCTGGTGGGGGAGGGACTCAGTCCCGGGCGAGGTTCCGGCGTGTGCTGAGGCCTGTGTCTCCTTCCTCCCAGGTCCCGGGCTGGCCATCAGAGTGATATGTGCAGAGGAGCCTTACATCTGTAAGGACTTCCCCGAGACCAACAACATTCTGAAAATAGTAGCTGATTTTTCTGCAAGTGTTAAAAAGGTATCGATTCAGTGAAACGTGTCCCCAAAAGGAGTTTCATTTAGCATACTTTGGGCCATGCCTGGCAGTGCTTTGGGTGCACTCCTGGCTCCGTGCTCAGGGATCCATATCAGGTGCCGGGGATGGGACCCAGGTTAGCCTTGTGCAAGGCACACACCCTCCCCTCCGCCTGCCGCTCTAGCTGCTGGCCCGCTCTCGCGGTGCCGGCGTGTGGCCGTGCCCTGACCCGCTCACGGTGCCGGCGTGTGGCCATGCCCTGACCCAGTCGCGAGGTGCCGGCGTGTGGCCGTGCCCTGACCCGCTTGCGCGGTGCCAGCGTGTGGCCGTGCCCTGACCCGCTCGAGGTGCCGGCGTGTGGCCGTGCCCTGACCCGCTTGCGGTGCCGGCGTGTGGCCGTGGCCTGGCCCAATCGCGCGGTGCCGGCATGTGGTCATGCCCTGACCCGCTCGCGCAGTGCCGGCGTGTGGCCATGCCCTGGCCCGCTCTCGGTGCCAGCGTGTGGCCGTGGCCTGGCCCAATCGCCTGGTGCCGGCATGTGGCCGTGCCCTGACCCGCTCGCGGTGCCGGCGCGTGGCTGGGCCGGCTGACCGCGCTTCCCCGCAGCCGCACACGCTGCTGCAGAGGGTGAAGGCCTGCACCAGCGAGGAGGACCAGGAGAAGCTGATGCACATCACCAGCCTGCACACGCTCAGCGCCTTCCTGCTGCCCATCAAGACCGTGGGCGTGCAGGGCGACTGCCGCTCCTACAGCTACGTGTGCGGGATCTCCAGTAGGGACACGCCTGACTGGGAGTCGCTGCTCTTCCTGGCCAGGCTCATCCCGCGCATGTGCCACAACATCAACAGGTGTGTGTGTGTGTGTGAGAGAGCGTCATGAGTGTGCGGAGTGTGTGTGAGTGTGTGTGTATGAATGTAGTGAGTGTGGAGTGTGTGTGTGTGAGTGTGGAGTGTGTGTGTATGAGAGCACAATGAGTGTGTGGAGTGTGTGAGCATGAGAATGTAGTGAGTGTGGAGTGTCTGTGTGAGTGAGTGTGGAGTGTGTATGAGAGCACAATGAGTGTGTGGAGTGTGTGTGTGTGTATGAGTGTAGTGAGTGTGGAGTGTGTGTGTATGAGCGCAATGAGTGTGTGGAGTGTGTGAGCATGAGAGTGTAGTTAGTGTGTGGAGTGTCAGTGTGTGTGAGTGCTGTGTGTCCATCTCCCCATCGTCCCTTCCCTGCCTCTCCCCTCCAGACCCTGCCTCTCAGTGGTGCACCTGCGGGTGGGGCATGAGGGCTGCCCCCTCCCGCACTCTGCCTGTGGGAGAGGCCTGAGTGGGAACAATCTTGTTTCCTTTCTCTGGTCTTTGGGTCACACCCGGGGGTTGGGGTGCAGGGTATCGAACCCGGGTCAGCTGTGTGCAAGGCAAGTGCCCTGCTGCTGTGCTGTCTGTGCACAGATGGGAGGTCTGGCTCTGACCCCAGGACCTTTGTGAGAACCAGGACAGGCAGCGGGGGGGGGGCTCACGGGCGGAGCTCAGGCCTGCCCTGGGGTCCGTGCCGTGTGACCCAGAGCAGCTGCTGCCTATCACCTGGCGGGCCGGCGTCCCCGGAGCCATGCCAGGCCGGGGGTCCCTCACACTCGCCTCCTCTAGGGTGGTCTACGTCTTCGGGCCCCTGGTGAAGGAGCCCCCGAGCGACGTCACCCCCACCTTCCTGACCACGGGCGTGCTCAGCACCCTGCGCCAGGCCGACTTCGAGGCCCACACCATCCTCCGGGAGTCCGGTACGTGGCCTCGTCTCCGCTCTTGGCCCCGGGGCCGGGCTCACCTGCCTGCCTTTGAGAGCCTCTCGCGGGTTTCCTGGGTGGCCTGTGACCCCCAGCGCTGACCTCACACGCGGCACGGCACCCTGGTGTGGGCGGCTCTGGGGTCCGGGTGCCCACGTGTGCGGGGCCGTGGGCCACCCAGCGCCTCCTGCCCCCGCAGGCTACGCCGGGAAGGTCAGCCAGATGCCGGTGATCCTGACCCCGCTGCACTTTGACCGGGACCCCCTGCAGAAGCAGCCATCCTGCCAGAGGTCCGTGGTCATCCGCACGTTCATCACCAGCGACTTCATGACCGGGGTCCCCGCCACCCCCGGCAGCGAGATCCCCGTGGAGGCAAGAGACCAGCGTCCTCTCGGGGGAGGGGGGGGCAGGGGGGCATCCCCACACCCTCACTGGTCGGGGGACCAAGGGACCCATGTCCACTTGGAGGGCGGTGGGGGGTCCCCACACCCGTCACTGTCGGGGAGCGGGCCCTCTGCCTCATCTGACTCCCCTGCCCCCATGCGTCCCTAACATCTGCTGCTGCTGCGGGGGGGGGGGGGGGTGTCTCAGCCCCGCCTCGGCCTCGGGCTCAGGAAGGAGCCGGTGACGGTCCCGGGGACACGCACAGCCCCCGTGAGGTCGGGCTGGTGCCAGTGACCTGCATGTCCATCCCTGGGTCTGGGCATTCGGGCCGGTGTCGCCCTGCTGACAGCTCGTGTCCCGCAGGTGGTGCTGAAGATGGTGGCCGAGATCAAGAAGATCCCCGGCATCTCCCGGGTCATGTACGACCTCACCTCCAAGCCCCCCGGCACCACCGAGTGGGAGTAATAAAGCCCTGTCTGCCCGCACTCGTGCCTCCGTCCCGCCGTCCGGCCGTGGGCAGGGGACAGACGGACGGGCGGACGGACAGCGGCCTGCCTGCCCGGGCCCCTCGTCCCGGCCGTGTCTGAAGAGCCCTCCAGGTCCCGAGCAGAGTGTCCGGACGCGGCCTTCTGCCAGCCGTGCTGGGCGGCGGTTGGCCACAGGCCAGCTTTGTGTCCAGGCCCTGGCGGTTGACGGGTTTCTGTGCTTCCCTCGTCCTGCTTCGGGTCCTGCGCCCGGTGGGGAGGTTGGCGGTTTGATGGGCTGGAGGCGCGGTGGCCAGGGCATGGCCGGGCGGTGGCCGCGCGCACAGTGGTCAGGCTCGTGCATCCTGCAGTGATGACCCGGGCTTGACTCCCGGCATTCGTGGGCCCCTGAGGCCCCGGCAGCCCCACTTCCTCAGACCCTGCAGAACCGAGACGGTCAAACCCGACCGCATGGCCTCTGGGTTCCAGCTTCCTGCTGTCCACTGGGCACTGGCTGGGGCAGGCGGCTCCATGTCCATCTGGCACATGTGCCACGTCCAGGGCGGAAACCCTTGACCACGTGCCCGTGTGTCTGGCACCCATGAAACAGGGCCTCCTAGCTGCCCGCCTTGAGGGTCCGTAAAGGTGGGGGGGGGGCGTGTCCCAACCCAGCTGGCACCTGGCCAGCCAACTGACCGGGCAGCAGAAGAGGCTTCAGGGAGTGATCGGCCTGGACCCGGGAGGGGGTGAGGGGCAGAGCGCCAGCCCTGTGCGGTTCCCCGCAGGTGGCCTTGGGACGCCGCCCAGCACGAGGTGGGGATGGGTGGGGGGTGCGGCGTTTGGGGACACATACTTGAAAGGTCACGGGGTCGTCAGTTCCCGATTTCTGACTGGTGAGCAGCAGCGCCTGGCCCTCCCCGGCGGGCTGCACCCTGGTGTGTGCCCCTCGTGGCCCGGGGGTCCTGGTACCAGGGGACAGGGAGGCGGGACAAGGGGTGAGGCAGGACAGGGGTCACGTGGGGAATCTGAGTGGGTCAGAAGCAGAGTTGGTGCCACAGACCCAGCCGAGGGCCGTGAGGCTCTGCCATCTCTGTCTCCCATCCCAGGAGCCCTTTTACACCCCGGGGGGCTACGGGAGAGTGGAGGGGGGCGGGCTCGGGAAGGTCCGGCCAGGGCAGCAAGGCTCAGGCTCCCAAGCCTTCAGAATGAAGGTCCCTTCCGCTCAGGAGAACCCGGGCATGTC
The DNA here is from genome assembly GCF_027595985.1 of Sorex araneus. Taxonomy (NCBI): domain Eukaryota; kingdom Metazoa; phylum Chordata; class Mammalia; order Eulipotyphla; family Soricidae; genus Sorex; species Sorex araneus. Next base: position 265,495,581 of record NC_073303.1, read on the forward strand.
CAGGGTGGGTCTGCTGGCCGCCTGCTGGGTACGGGGAGGGGCACGCAGTGTTCGCGCTGTGGGTCCTGGGCAGGAGGCGGCAGGCCTGGGGTGACTCGGGCGATCAGGGGGAAGGGTTGGGGGTCTGCCGCTCGGATCCATCTGCCGAGGCAGGGGTGTGACGGGCCGGGCATGGGGGCCACGGTGGGGAGAGCCTGGGACCAAGGGGCGGGTCGTGCCCCAGTGAGCAGGGCTGCAGCCAAATGGAACAGACAGGAGCCAGCGGCTGGAGGGCAGCAGAGACAGGACTGGGGGGCGGGGGTCGCCCCCAGGTGGCCATAGGTTGGATCATGAGCTGCCCCCCCCAGAAAGTCAGACACAAGGATTTCTAATTTCAGGGCCAGAGGGATCGCTCAGTCGGCCTGGAGAGTCAGCACGCACGCGCGTGTGTGTGTGTGCACGCGCGCGCAGTGAGTGGGAGTGTGAGTACAAGAGTGGTGAGTGCAAGTGTGTGAGTACGTGAGTGTGAGCGTGTGTGCGCGCGCTGAGGGGGAGTGTGTGTGTGTGTGCGCGTGCGCGCGCGGTGCAGCCCAGGTTCCTCAGCAGCCGTGGCCCCTCCACACGGCCTACAGTGGCCGTATTCCCTTCACTCTGCATTTTTATGGGTTTTTTTTGTTTTGTTTTTGTTTTTTTTGTTTTTGGGTCACTTCCGGCGATGCACAGGGGTTACTCCTGGTTCTGCACTAGGAATTAACCCTGGCGATGCTCAGGGGACCGTATGGGATGCTGGGATTTGAACCCGGGTCAGCCGCGTGCAAGGCAAACACCCTACCCGCTCCAGCCCCGCGTTTTTATGTTTTTAATGCCTATTTTGCGTGAAGACCAGGACCGGCAGAATCGCCCGCCCTGACTCAGCCCTCGCCAGTGCCCTGGTCCCAGAGATAGGCGGCTCCTTTGAGAATGAAACGATTCCATGGGATTCATACCTGGATTCAGTCACAGCCCCCAGTGCTCAAGGCTCTTCAGGGGTCACCGCGCTGGGTCAGGCGGAGCCCCCGGTTGGGTCGGCCACCCCTGAGCCTGAGCTGGAGATAGGAGCGTGTTCACAGCAGCCAAAGCAGAAGTTTTGCTCAGTCTGGGCTGGTGCCCGGCCATGCTCAGGGAGCTGCAGGAGGAGCCCAGAGTTGGGGGGTCGGCCACGGGCGCCCTGGCTCTGAGGGTCCCGCCCCACCCTCCCCTGCAGCCCGGACCCAGGCAGGCCTGGGAGGGGCACGTCTGCCGGGGGGTGGAGACTCCGGCTCCGCCCTGGGAAGAGCAGGTGTGCTCCGGGCGGAGGGGCTGGGGACACCGAGGCCAGGCGGCCCCATGCACGGCCCCCACCACGCCTCTGCGGAAGGAAACCCGCGCGTGTATCAAGCCCGAGGTCTCACCTGCCCAGGCCCCTGACCAGCCGGGCCCCGAGCGCTCAGGCTGCACGAGCGGGTTCCCTCGCGTGTTCTTGGTCACGTATCAGCCACCTCTCTCGACCCACACAGCCCTGCGGAGCCAGAGAGGGGTGGCATCCCCCTTCCCGGGCTGGGCGTCCGGGACTGGGAAGCATCTATTTAGAATAGTGGTGGGGCCGGGGCTGGGGGCTGCCCTTTCTTCCCACCCGGCGGTGCTCATGGCTCACAGCAGACTCGAGGGAGGGACCCTATGGGCTGCAGGGACTCAACTCGGGCCCACCTGGTGCAAGGCAAGCACCTTCCATGCTGTGTCGCTGCCGTGGCCTTCTGGACTGTCCCAGTGGGACGGCTCTGCGTTGTGCCTCCAGGAGCTGAGGTCATGATTCGAATTTCACCCCATAGTCCCCGTGTCCCCGAGGTCTTAGGAAACTGAGCTTTAGTTGCACAAGTGGTGACACGTTCTTGGTGGAGGAAAGGTGCTGGGCGGGGGGGGGGGCACGGTTCCCCACCCAGCGCCCGGGGCTGTGCCCGGGTCCCTCCCCAGAGGCCGCTCGCGCCAGCTCGGGCTCTTGCGGTCCTGGGCCTGGCCAGGTGGGCCTGACTCCTGGCCTGGCTCTTCCGGTTTTTGTTTTGGGCTTTAAAAACATTTTTTTCTTTTTGACTTTTTGGCTTCGGGGACCATGCCCAGCGGTGCTCAGGGTTCCCCCTGGCGCTGCACTCGGGGGTCACTCCTGGCGGTGCTCAGGGGACTCTGCGGGATGATGACGGGGATCGGACCCGGGTGGACCGTGTGCAAGCCAGGCCCCAGTGCTGCTGCTCCAGCCTCGTGACGTGGCTCTTCCGAACTTGGGAAACTCGGCCCCCGAGGGAGCCTCTGGCGTGCTCAGCATCTCTGTTCAGGCTGGATTCTCCCCTGGCCCGTGAGGCCTCTGCTGCCCCGGGCTCAGGCCACCCTGATGTGAGGGCGCCGCACGGTGGCTTATGTGAAGCAGGGAAGAGAGACGGTCACCTTCTCCCCACCCGCCTCTGCCACCTGGGACCAGGGTTACTGGGTTCTCGTCTCGCCTCGCAGAAAGGAGTGGACAAGCAGTGAAGCAGAGAGATTTTACTTGGAGGGTTTTGAAGGGAAGGAGGAGAAAAGGGGGGAGTGGAGAGTAAGAGAGACCGAGCAACGCGCTCGAGAGAGAACTCGGGCTTCTCGAGGCGGAGAGCCCCCCACACACCCCAGCCTATATAGGGAAGCGTGAAAGTCCCCATCTCAAGGGGGAGATGCGGGTGGCACGTGTGCTCGGCCACTCGGGCGCAAGCAGCACACGGGCTCGGGAGCACACGTGCGCCCTTCCCTTGCTCAAGGGGCATTTACAGGGTTTCTCCAGCCTGCCCCTGCGGGGGCTTCTTCCTAGGTCAAAGTCCGTTGCTAGGGAGGTTGGTGTGGTGGTTCTCTTCGGCCTGAGCGCTAAAGTTAATCAGATTAAGGGAGAAGTCCGAGGGTATGTGAGGAATTTCCTTCATGGGAGGGGTCCAGTCTCCTCAGGGTCTTATCCGTATCCACAGGGTGGGTCAGCCTTAGGATTTTCCTTCCAGAAGTTCTGTTGACCGAGTTTCATTGCCGAGGGCCTTCCCTGCCGACGTCGACCCCAGCCTCCCCCAGGCCCTGGGAACAGGCTGCAGGGTGGGGCCCAGACGCCCCTTGCGGCCCCCTGCCTGCCCTGCCGCAGGCACCCAGACCCAGGAGTCCCCCAGCGTCGGGCGTCTCGGGGCGCTGGCTGGGCGGGCCGGAGATGAGGGTGAGGCTCTGGCCTCTTGGGCTGCACCACACAGACCCTGCCCACAGGCTCGTCTGTCCTGAGTGGTCGGGGACAAGCTGGGCCCCCCCCTGCCTCCGCCTCCTCCCAGGAAAGGGGGGATGCATGTTCCCAACATGGTTCCAGGCACTTAGAACCCTCAGCCTGGTTCCTGCCCCTCGGGCCACCCGTGCCCTCCACCCTGCACAGCCCAGCCCCATCCACGGGCGGCCACTCAGCGAAGACCGGTTCTGCCCCTCCGGTCGGGGCGTTCCAGGTCAGAATGTCTCCCGGTCACCGAGAGTGAGAAGTCGCATTTTAATCCCTACAAGTGTTCTTTCTCGCTAGTTTCTGGGCTCCGCCCTCGGTGCTCAGGGATCGCGCCCGGTGGGCTCTGGGGACGCCCAGGGCCCTGTCCCCGCCCCTTGGCCGGCCGCTCTGGTTCTGAGTCCGGGAGATTGCATCGGATCAAGCTCTGGGGAGGCGCAGGCCCGTGTCGGGTTTCCAGCTCCTGAATCTTTCAGGGCTGCCGGCGCTATCGGGTAACTCGGCTGAAATTCCCCCGGCCCTGCGGACAGCGGGCGCACGGTCACTTCTGAAGCCCCCGACGGGACCCGGGCCCGTTTCTGTTCTCCCTGAGGCTTTAAGGGTGACGAGTTTTCCGCCTGACGCAATGTGACGTTTTCTTCTGCAAACACTTGGACAGGAAACACGAGCAGCAAGTTCGAACCCCACAGAGCGATGGTGCCTCACCGGGGATGAATATTAATGTCCCCGGCGGCCGGCATCACAGTGCCCTGGCGGGTCATGCCCGGCCGCGTCTGGCGACAGTTCTGCTGAGTCGGCAACTCAACCCCAGGTGGCCGAGAGCACCCTCGAGTGAGGTCTCCCGTGTGGCCAGGCACCCGGAGCCGGCCACCAGCGCCTGGGGGCCCCGGCGACCTTCCCGCAGGAGTCGTCTTCCCACCCCTCGAACAGCCCTGCCCGAAGGCCTCGGCTCGGCCGTGGAAGTGACCCAGCCCCCCCTCCCCAAAACACAGATTTCACAGTCCAGGCCAGTGTCCCTGGCCAGGGGAAGGAAACACCGCGGGGGGAGCTGGAGGAGGGAGGGCCGTGTGAGGGAATGAGCGGGTGTGAGTGTAGGGGTGTGTGGTGTGGGTATGGGGGTGCAGGGCGTATATATGCGTGTGATATGCGTGCATGTGTGTGAGGGAATGTGGATATGTCTGACTGGACACATACACACAGACAATGGGCTGGAGCGATAGCACAGCGGGCAGATTGTTTGCCTTGTATGCTTCCGACTCGGGTTCGATTCCTCTGTCCCTCTTGGAGAGCCCTTGGGCAAGCTACCGAGAATATCTTGCCCACACAGCAGAGCCTGGCAAGCTCCCTGTGGTGTATCTGATATGCCAAAAACACTGACAACAAGTCTCACAATGGAGACACTACTGGTGCCTGCTCGAGACAATTGAGCAATGGGTGACAGTTCTATGAATGTGAGCCTGTGTATGAGTATATTTGAGTGTGTGTATGAGGGAATGTTTGAGTGTATGTGACTGTATATTTGAATGTGTATGTGTGTATGAGTGCGTATGTGTGACTGTGTGCATATATGTGTATATGTGACTGTTGTGTATGTATGTGTGTGAATGTGTATATGTGTGACTGTTGTGTATGTGAGTGTGTATATGTGTGAATGTGTATATATGTGTGACTATGTGTATGTGTATACGCGTGACTGTTGTGTATAAGTGTGTATATGTGTGAATGTGTATATATGTGCGACTATGTGTATGTGTATATATGTGTGTACAGGGCAGGCCAGGACACTGGCCCAATGTCTGGCCCAGGAGACCCCTCTGGAGTGGGCCTGGGGGTGGAGCCCCTGTTCCGGGCCGCTGTGCAGACCCCGGCAGAATCCCCGATGCACCTGAGGACAGCAGGGTGGGGGACGCTCAGTGTGGCATGTCGGGGTCCCTCACGCTGGGGGTGCAGGTGGTCCTGACCGTGGTGCTTAGAAGGGGCAGCGGGTCACGAGTCTGCCTGTGCCAGCCGGGCCGCGCCCTCCGCACCCTGGTGCTGCTCCCACCAGCTCAGCCCCAGGACAGGTGAGTCCCCCATGTCCGTCCAGGCGTCCCTGCAGCCGGGGTGGGGGTGGGGCGTCGCAGGATGTTCGCGGCCCTTTCACGCGGGCTCGGTGTCACCTGGCCCCGAGGGGGCGTGGCGGGAGCTGAGCCTCCCTCCCACCTCCCGGCACAGACGGAGACGCAGCTCCGGGCCCAGGGCCTGGGCACCTCCTGCACCCCAGGATGCTGGCTGCCCGCACCGGGGCCGCCGGGGGCCAGATCCCCGAGGAGAACCCCAAGCTCCGGAAGCAGTCGGGGCTGTCGCTGGGCGGCAAGGACAGGCCCCCCCGGAAAGCCCCGGAGAGCGGGAAGGATGGCGGCGACCGCGGCCCGTCCAGCCAGGCCCAGCTGCGGGCACGGCAGCTGGCGCTGGTGCGGGAGGCCGAGATGAACTGGTACCTGCGGCTGCACGAGCTGTCGAGCGAGCAGAGCACAGCCCACACCACCGGCATGCCGCACAGGTGAGCGCGGGAAGGCGGTGGGTGGGCGGCGCCCGGGGGCTCTGAGGCGACTCCCCGAAGCACCGACAGGCAGAGTCTCAGGACAGAAGCTCGGACTCTCGGAAAACCAAGAGGGTTTCGCCAGGGAAGTTCCTGTGTAAACCGGGTCCTGAACAACAATCTCCCAGAGGTGCTCAGGACACCCCTGGGCCCCGGGAGAGGCTGAGGGAGTCGGGGCTGTTCCCAGAGATGGGGCAGCGCAGATGGCGGGTGATGGCTGGGGGCTCGCGCCGCGGCTCAGTGCCGAGCAAGGGGCTGACTGGGTGCACCCAGGGGCCCCTTCCCGCAGTGTCTCCGTGTGCCCTCACCTTCACCTCCCTACTGTGCCCCTGTGTCACACACAATGCCGATTCTCACCCGTGGCCCGCAGTCCCAGAAGCTTGGGATGACCAACTTGCAACCACCAGAGCGTGTCCCCTCCCACCCCTCAGGCAGGTCACAGGACAGAGACCCACCGAGGATGGACAGACACGTGCCCAGCTGTGCTCCAGGGCAGGCGCTGCCTTCCGTGTCCGTGCTCCATCCAGGGAGGGGGCCGCCTTCCGTGGCAGCATTCTAGGATAGGAGCTGCTTTCCATGGCTGTGCTCCAGGGCCAGTGTTGCCTTCCATGGCCCCGCTCAAGAAAGGGCGGTGCCTTCCGTGGCCGAGCTCCAGGGAGGGGCTGCCTTCCGTGGCTGCACTCCTGGGGGAGTGCTGCCTTCCGTGGCTGCGTTCTGGGGCAGGTGCTGCCTTCCGTGGCTGCGTTCTGGGGCAGGTGCTGCCTTCCGTGGCTTCGTTCTGGGGCAGGTGCTGCCTTCCGTGGCTGCGTTCTGGGGCAGGTGCTGCCTTCCGTGGCTGTGTTCTGGGGCAGGTGCTTCTTCCCGCACCAGCGGACACGGAGGGAGGACCCAGGAGGACAGTGCTGTGTGCGGGGAGGAGCCCCGGCTGGCACTCACATGCCCACTGTCCCGAGAGCTGCGGGAACAGAGTTCAGTGCCCCAGAGCGTGACTCCAGGGAGAGTCTCATCCCCACAGTGCAGGGGCAGGGCGGCCTCACCCTGGGCTCTGGCCGACACGCATGTCCGTGTGGAGGGTCGAGGCGGTCGAGGGGCGACGAGTGGGCTCTGCTTGGCTTTCCCACGTGCCCAGCGTCCTGCCTCTGTACGGGTGGCCCGGAAGGCGTGTTCACAGTGCCATGTTTGGGCCTCGGACCTGCAGGCCTGCACGGTGGTGGTTCCACAGCCGAGAACGAGCTTTGCGCGAGGCACAGGCAGGTGGAAGGAACGAGCTCAGGCCCCCACCGCAGCCACCTCAACTGCATGGCCACAGGACGGGGTTCAGAGCACTGGCCTGACGGGTGGCCAGGCAGGTCACTCAGCCCATCCCTGCGACGATGTGGCTGCAAATAAAGGACCTTTTGGGGGATTGTTCAGGGCATCCTCCTGGCCTGTGCGCAGGGGTCACTCCTGGAACACCGGGGACCCCTGGGGTGTGAGGCATAGAGCTGGGCCTTTCTGCTGTGCTCTCTCCGGCCTGTGAATGAAGATTGTGAGGGGGCACACCGGTCCCTCAGGACAAGGCCCCCGACTGGGTTCTGATCTCAGGGTGGCTGCAGCAGCAGGACACCGCGATATCTCTGAGGCGTGGTCCTCCTCTGGAGGCTGAGCACAGTGGGGGCAGGGGGTCCCAAGGGTGCAGACCAGCTCTCCGGCCTGCAGCCTGTCCAGGATCCCTTAGAGATCGTTAGCAGGTGCAGGTGGGGCACCCAATGGGAACCTTCAGGTGCTGTTCGAAAGGTCCTAGGGGGCTTGGGCGGGAACTGTGGGTCTCTGGGCCTCAGGAATCTGCGGGAGCTACCAGCTCCTCTGTGCACATGAGGACGAGACCGCTCTGGGCCCAGACCACCATCAGACAGAACAGAACGTCCGCCGAGGGGGCGGCTGCAGGAAGGGTCTGGGGCATCTCTGCTGTGTGAGGTTTGAGGCCCCCAGCTGCAGTGTGATGTCTTCTCCCTTCAGAGGCCACTGTGACACCGCACCCCTCTAGGGACACATGTGGGACACTGCCCCCCAGAAGCCAGTGTGACATCACTTCCTCCTGGGGGTGTTGTGACGTCACTTCCTTCTGGGGCTATGTGACTTTATTTCCTCCTGGTGGTGAGTGTGATGCCTTTTCCTCCTAGGTTGACGGGCTGGTGCCTGTAGCCCTGAGGCTCATGTTTCAGCAGGTCCCTGTCTGTGTCTGGAGCCAGTCCCAGGCAGTGGCTGGCATGTGCCCTGGGTGCTGTGTAACTGAGAACTTGATTAAAAACTATTCCTGAGCTGGGTCTAAATAGCAGAGGAAGCCTCTGAACTTGGCACACAGCACAATGTGAAACATCCTCCTGCAGGAGGATGTGACTGGGCCAAGGTTGGGGCCTTTCCCTCTGAGTAGGAGTCTGGTGTCCACTCTGGCTGGGTTTAGCCTTTTCTCTGTAACATTTTGTCTCGTCTCAGGCTCTTGAGCACCCTCTGGTGGTGGCTCCCAGTTCTTCCAGAGGCCACATGGCAGGACTGGATCCTTTAACCCATGAGTGTTTGTGTCGGATTGTTGAGTGTGCTCCTGGACGGGACGGGTGGGAGCTGGGGCTGTAGGGCCCACGAGGCCTCTTGTGCAGGGGCCGGGGGGGGGGAGCAGATGGGCAGGAAAACGACCCCCGGAGCTCATTATTCCAACCAGCCTCCAAGATTTATTGTGGCTTTTGACCTCTTTTGATATTTATTTATGGATCTCAAGCAAGGCCAGTGGAAGAGCTTACATGGTGGCTCCAGAGTTGCCCGTGGGGGTGACGGCCGGGGACTCTAAGGAGTATAGGAAGTGAGGAAAGATGGCCCATTCCAGCTCCAAGAAAGCCTGGAGATTTCAGTCACAAAACTCACGTACCTGAATTTTCAGCAGGCTAATTTCTTGGTGAGGTCTTTCCTGAGACGGGGTTCAGCCAGGGACATGGCGGAGATTTTGGATTGTGGGAGCAAGCGACTGCTGGGGGCTCTGGGCAGGCACTGGGCTAACCCACCCCCTGCGATGTTTCCAGCCATGCACGGGTCTGAGATTTACTGCTTCTTTTTCATTTCTTTTGAGATTTATGTATGAGTCTCTGGAGCAATGCGGATGAATGAGCATGTATGGTGGAACTGGAGGTCATTTGTGGTTGTGGCTCCCCTGATTTGGCATTTGAACTACTGGGGTGGTGGCACCCGATGAAGGTGACTTCAAGTGGAAATTTGTTTTGGAATTATCTTTAGGGAGTTCAGCATAGTGAACCAGAACCCAACTGTTTTAGGGTTGAAAGTTGGTTCTCTGGGTTGAATGCCCCCCAGAGAAAGTGGCAGTGCTGGGAACCACCACCAGAGGGTGCTGTTTTGTTATTCATCTGCAGCTGACATGGGAGCCAGCAGAGAGCGCTGTTCTCTGTGGTTCACCTGCAGGTGGCACAGGGAGCCAACAGAGGGCGCCATTCTGTTATTCACTAGCAACTGGTGCAGGGAGGGTGCTGTTCTGTTATTCACCTGCAGCTGCGGCAGAGAGCCAGCAGAGGGCGTGTTCTCTGTGATTCTCCTGCAGATGACATGGGAGCCAGCAGAAGGCGCTGTTCTCTGTGAGTCATCTGCAGGTGGCACAAGGAGCCAGAAGAGGGTGCTGTTCTGTTATTCACTCGCAACTGGTGCAGGGAGATTGCTGTTGTTATTCACCTGCAGCTGGCACAGGGAGCCAGCAGAAGGTGCTGTTCCCTGTGATTTGTCTGCAGGTAGTGCAGGGAGCAAGCAGAGGGCGCTGTTCTCTGTGATTCACCTGCAGGTGACACGAGGAGCCAGCAGAGGGTGCTGTTCTGTTAATCACTTGCAGCTGGTGCAGGGAAGGTGCTGTCCTGTTATTCACCTGCAGTTGGCGCGGGGAGCCAGCAGAGAGCGCTGTTCTATTTTCACCTGCGGGTGATGCGGGTAGGGTGCTGCGTGGATTCACCAACAGCCTGCGGGCCTTGGTTGATGGTTAGAGATGAGCTCTCGGGCGGAGACGGGCGGCCAGTAAGGTGCGTGTCTTGCACAGGAACAAGCCAGGCTTGAGCCCTGAGACAGAGCTGGGGGTTGGCCCTGAACACCCGCAGGTGCAGCCCCCCAGGGAAATACGAACTAAGGACGAAAAGTGTGCGCCTTTTCGAGGAGGGGCGTCGCGGCGTGCTCGGGAGGTCCCGGGCCCCAACATTGACTAGGCCAAGAGGCCGGTGGGTCAGCGCAGGCCCCGGGTGCAGGTCAGCCCGGAGATGTTCGGGCGGCCTGAGGGCCCGGCGGCCCTCCCCACTGCCCAACCCCAGAGGTAGGCAGTGCCTTCGCTGACGTGGGGCCCGGGTCTGCCAGCGCCTTCCCGAGCCCGGCCTGGCCACCCGCTTCTCCGGAGCTTTCGGCCCCGTCCTTAAGGCTGGCAGGTGCTGCCCTCTGTTCTCCTGGGTGTGCGGGTGAAGACCCCTCCCGCCTGCTCCTGCCCTTCTCCTGCGTTTCACCAGAGCCGGGGGTGCCCCGGGTCCCGGGTCCCGTGCCATGGGGTGTTTGGCTCTCTGTGGCCCCGGGGCCTGTGCTCCCCCAGGGTCAGCACCGGTGCCCAAACCTGCCGAGTCCACGTGCGCTGTGACTGCGGCCCAGCCCCTGGTGCTCTGCTTGTGTGTGGCGTGGGGCGTGTGTGTCTGAGGACACGCTGGTCACCTCCCGGGGGTCTCTGTGCTCCCACGCGCCATCCCGGGCCGGCTCTGTGCTCCCGGCCTCTGGCCCGCTTCCCACCCAAATATTTCCTTTTCCCGAAATAGCGGGCGTGGGAAAGTGCCCTCGCCGCCTTCCCAGGCTGGTGCCCGCTGGCCCGGGCACACACACGGGGGACGCGGCCGGCGCGGGCACCGAGCATGCACCTGTACAAGCCGGCCTGCGCCGAGATCCCTAGCCCCAAGCGGGGGCTGCCCAGGTTGGGCGAGGGGGCTCTCAAGGGCAGGCGCCCCGCGGCTGGCCCCCGGCCCCCGGCCCCGGCAGCCTGCGGCCCTGGCACGGCCGCTGACCACAGGTCCCTGGAGAAGTTTCTGCGTGGCCACGGCATCTCGTGGGGGGACACCACGCGGGCCCGGACGGGCATGGTCTACAGGTACGGCCGCAGGCAGGCCGGGGTGGGAGGGACGGCCAGCAGGGTCCGGTTTCCTTCCCTCTGTTGGGGGGTCGCAGCTGGTGGCGCTCGGGGCTTCCTCCTGCCCCGGTGACCCCGGGAGCCTGTGTGGTGCTGGGGTCCAGGCCTTGCTGGTGGTCTCCGTGCTGGGGGGTGCCCTGTGGGGTGTTGGGAGGGAGAGGCTGGGTGGGGGCCCTGGCGAGGCCGGGAACCTCTGACCCTGCTGCCCACGCTGTCGGGCCGCCCTCGGGTCCCCGCTGTACTCCGGGGAGTGGGCGAAGGGTGGAGCCCCTGGGGAGTTGGGGGGTCACGGTCACGGTCCACCCCCCACCTGGTTGCTTGGGCTGCTCTTCACAAGCCTGCAGGGCGGGCGGCCTCCTGCGAGCGACAGTGGCGGGTGCGAGCTGCACCCTGAGGAGGGCTCTGGGCTGGGAGTAGGGCCCCCCGATCCTGCACGCGTGGCCAGAGTCCGTCCCCGAGCCCCAGCCCGGGGCCCCTGGGAGCCCGGATGCCGGCGGAGGGGCCGGGGGAAGGCCCCGGTGTCCACTGCATGAGGCAGAGTGTCGTGGAGGGGCCCGTGCCCTCATGCTGGACGTGGCTGGGGGCTCCGGGACAGGCAGGAGCCCCGAGCACGGGGGTTTCTTTCCATCCCCTCCCCACGCGCTCGCTGCTGGGGGTTACTTGGCCTCGGCCGCCTCCCCGTCCCGCGGGCCCAGTGCTGCCCTGAGCCATGGCCACCAGGGGGCGCCGGGCCACAAGGGACTCCAGAGCCCGGCCAGCCGGGGACCTTGGTCCCTCCCTGCTCATGGCCCTTAAGGTCTCCCTGGACCCCAGCCTCGGTCACTTTCTCTCGGCACAGCAGGAAGTCACGGCCGGGAGATGGAGAGACGCAACTGTCCTCTGTGCCGGGGAAGTCGAGGCGCGTCAGGCAGGAAGTGGGGCTGGGGGCGCTCAGCAGACGGCCGCCTGGGTTCCACTTGGTTAGTCTGGTTTCGGTCACGCCCGCGAGGCTGGGGCTCCTCCTGGCTCTGCACCCAGCAGTGGCTCCGGGGCGTCTGGGGGCTGTCCGGGAGCCGGGGACCGAGGCGGCTGGCCACAGGCAAGGCGGCGCCCTCCCGCTGTCCTGTCTCTGGCCTGAAGCCGGGTCCTGGGGGGCAGCACCCATGGGACCCGGCCTCTGGCCCTGGGAGGTGGCGCCTGCTCGTGAGTGGGTCCGTGGCCTCAGTTGCACCTCTGCTGTGTCCCCTGCCCCCGTGACGGTCCCGGGTAGAGGGTGGCAGCTTGTTACCAGTGCCCTGGAGAGCGGCCCCCCGGCCAGTGAGACCGGCTCCTGGCACCGCACCCTGCCCCGCCCTGACCCCGACCGGGAGCGTGGCTCAGTGAGGGTCTGCTTGACCACCCCGGGAGTGCCCAAGGCTCGACACTGGCTCTGCGCCTGGGGACCAATCCTGGTGGGACTCAGGGATGCGGTGGGGGCCAGGACTGAACCTGGGTCAGCTGCGTGGAGGCAAGAGCCTTCCCTGTCCTGTCTCTGCAGGGGGCCTCAGCGCACTTCCTCTACAGGACTCCCCCCTGCGGACCCTCCCCATAGGACTCCCCCTGTAGGATCCTCCCCTGTAGAACTCTCCCTGAAGGACTGTCTCTGTAGGACTCTCCCCTGCAGGACTCTCCCTGCAGGACTCTCCCTGTAGGACTCTCCCCTGCAGGACTCTCCCTTGCAGGATTCTCCCCTGCAGGACTGTCCCTGTAGGACTCTCCCCTGCAGGACTCTCCCTGTAGGACTCCCCCTGTAGGACTCCCCCTGTAGGACCCTCCCCATAGGACTCCCCCTGTAGGATCCTCCCCTGTAGGACTCTCCCTGCAGGACTCTCCCTGCAGGACTCTCCCCTGCAGGACTCTCCCTTGCAGGATTCTCCCCTGCAGGACTGTCCCTGTAGGACTCTCCCCTGTAGGACTCTCCCTGCAGGACTCTCCCCTGTAGGACTCTCCCCTGCAGGACTCTCCCCTGCAGGACTGTCCCTGTAGGACTCTCCCCTGCAGGACTGTCTCCTGCAGGACTCTCCCCTGTAGGACTCTTCCCTGTAGGACTCTCCCCTGCAGGACTCCCCCCGTAGGACTCTCCTCTACATGACTCCCCCCGTAGGACCCTCCTCTACAGGACTCTCCCTATAGGACTCCCCCTGTAGAACTCTCCCCTGCAGGGCTCTCCCTGTAGGACTCCCACCCCCCTTCAGGACTTCCCCCGTGGACTCCCCCTTGCGGACTCCCCCAGCCTCTCCTCTGCATGGTGGTGCTGGCATGCTGGATACTCCTCCCCTTCTGCTCAGGGTGCTTTGAGCTGAGCTGGAACAGCCCCCGTGCAGCTGTCCCTCGCCCACCCGCGGTCTTGCATTCCTGGTTCCTGCATTGGACCCTTGGTCCCAGTGCCTAGGGGCCTGCTGGAAGAGCAGGAGGAAAGTTTCTCTCCAAATTCAGATTTTTTTCCTCTTGGCAAAAGTAAATGAAAGTTTCCAGAGTAGCGGCTTTGGTTGCAAAGCCGATGGAGGGTGATGGTAAGATTATTGGACTCGCAGGATTGTGGCGAGAAGGAGCGTCCCAGGTCCTGCCTCCCAGGGAAGGACCGCAGGGGTCGGGGGAGTGAGCGCTAGGGCTGCACGCGCACACATGTCACACTCTTGCTCACATATGCCCTCTCTCACACACACACATACACACACTCATACACTCATGCTCATGCACACCTTGCACAACACTCACACACTCATAACACTCATATATACCCACACACAGTACTCACACACTCACATTCCCATAACACTCAGATATGCACAACACTCACACTCACACACGCTCATAGCACCCCCACATACAACACTCACACATACACACTCATAACACCCCCACATACAACACTCACACTCATACACGCTCATAACACTCATACACACACTCATACACACAACACTCTCACACACTTTCATTACACTCATGCTCATACGCACCCACACACAACACTCTTACACAGCCACACTCTTATGTCCTTGTCCTATGGTGGGAGATGCCCTTGTAGGTAGGGAGGGAGGGAGCGTTCCCTCAGACACTGCAGGGGCAGGGTCCACTTCAGGAGAGGGGCTCAGAGGGGTCCTTCCAACATTCCGAGCCCCAGCAAGGACAGCAACGGGTCCCGCGTTCCGGAAGCGGTGGGCTGTGCGTCAGAATGGAGGGGGATCGGCTTTTGGGAGCAGGAGTTTAGGGAGGAAACTCGGGGAAGTCGGGACAAACGGGGCCAGGGCAGCGTTCCAGAGAGTTCCTCTGACGGCCACGCACACACTCTCACACTCACACCAACACTCATCCCAGTCTCACACTCATGAACTCCCTTACACTGATAACACTCACACTCTGACACTCCAGCACAGACGCTCACTCACACACGCTCTTATGGTCTTTACACTCAGACACTGACACGCTCATTCACTCCCACGCTCATCCAGTCGCTTACACTCCTACTCTTACTCTGACACGCTCATTCATTCACACGCTCATCCACTTACACTCCTACTCTCTGACACGCTCATCTGCTCTCACACGCTCATCCAGTTGCTTACACTCCTACTCTCACTCTGACACGCTCATTCACTCTCACATGCTCATCCAGTCACTTACACTCCTACTCTCGCTCCGACACACTCATATTCACTCTCACACGCTCATCCAGTCGCTTACACTCCTACTCTCACACTGACACGGTCATTCACTCTCACATGCTCATCCAGTCACTTACACTCCTACTCTCACTCTGACACACTCATATTCACTCTCACACGCTCATCCAGTCGCTTACACTCCTACTCTCACAATGACACGGTCATTCACTCTCACATGCTCATCCAGTCACTTACACTCCTACTCTCACTCTGACACACTCATATTCACTCTCACACGCTCATCCAGTCGCTTACACTCCTACTCTCACACTGACACGCTCATCTGCTCTCACGCACGCTCCTCCAGTCACTTACACTCGTACTCTCACTCTGACACGCTCATCTGGTCTCACATGCTCATCCAGTTTTTACACTCCTCTCACAATGACACGCTCATATTCACTCTCACATGCTCATCCAGTCGCTTACACTCCTACTCTCGCTCTGACACACTCATTCACTCTCACAAGCTCATCCAGTCGCTTACACTCCTACTCTCGCTCGGACACACTCATATTCACTCTCACATGCTCATCCAGACCGCTCCCGGAGCCGGTCCCGGCTGGATGGGGGACGCCTGCCCTGAGGTACAGCCCTAGGCGCTATGCCCTGGGGCCTTCCACGCAGACAAGCCGCTGGCTGCTCTGCTTCTGGGCCGGCCGGGAAGGGACGTTGCTGAGCCCATTCTCGGCGTCCGTGTAGATCATGTGGCTGCAGACAGTTTGGGGGTGCGCCTGCCCCTGCCCGCTGCAAGCCCCCCGGGGACCCTGTCTCTGTCGTCGTGTCACCCGCGGAAGGGCACGGGCCTGAGCCACCCGAGCCTGTGGGCGAGGGGCAGCTGCCGTGGCTGGCATGGCCAGGCCCCCTCTGATGCCCTCCTGCCCGAGGGAGGGAGGAGTGGGAGCCACCGGAGCCCGGGGCTGGCCTGGCACCGCTGCTTCCAAACCTCTGGAAGCTTCTGGGCCCCCGGCCACCGCAACACGGAGTGGACAGCGAGGGACGTGGCCCCTCCTGCTCCAGCCATTGCTCAGGGGGTCTCCGGGGTGGCCCAGCTCGGAGCCTGGGGAGCGGCTGTGGGTGGACTCGGGCTCTGGACGGTGACCCTGGCGAGTCCTGGGGCGGCAAGGAGGCGAAGCTGCTTTCCCGGGGTCCCCGCGTGCAGTCCGACGTCTGGCGCCCTGGGCGCTGTCGCCCCTCGTCCCAGGGTGCCCCGCACCCCTCTGGGCTCCCGTCAGCCCCTGGGGCCCCTTTGCATCCTGCTGCCTGTCTCCAGCAGGGAGCTTGTTTCTGGGAAGCCAGCCTCGCTCTTGATCGTCATGCAGCTTTGGCTATCCTTTGGCAAACCCAAACTTGCAGCTCTGTCCTATATTTCTTCCATATGTTTCGGGTTGCATGTCTTAAATTATATTTAAGATCCATTAGATTTGGGGGATCTGAGTAAAAGTTTTCTTTTAAATTTTTTTTTTCTTTTTGGGTCACACTCGGCGATGCACAGGGGTTACTCCTGGCTCATGCACTCAGGAATTACTTCTGGCGGTGCTCGAGGGACCATATGGGATGCTGGGAATCGAACCCGGGTCGGCTGCGTGCAAGGCAAACGCCCTACCCGCTGTGCTATTGCTCCAGCTTCAGTTTTCTTTTTTAATTTTTTTAAAATTTTGTCTGTGGATGCCCCGTTGTACCAATCTGAAACACAGCATGTTTTTCCCAGTGGAATTGTTTTAGTATCATTGAAATTCAATTGACGTAATGTGAGGTTTTATTTCTGAACTTTCTGTTCCCTTCCATTAATCTCTATGCCGAGGCTTTGCTGGGCCCACATTCCTCATTACTGAAGTCGGGTAGTAAATCCTGAAATTAAAGCATATCATTCCTCCAGTTCTGTTGTTCTTCAAAACTGTGTTTTAGTTTTTGGGTCTGGGTCACATCTGGCTACGCTCAGGGGTGACTCCTGGCTCTGCACTCAGGAATTCCTCCTGGCAGTGCTCAGGGGACCATATGGGATGCCGGGGACCTAACCCAGGTCAGCCGCATGCAACGCAGCTGCCACACCTGCTGGACTATTGCTCTGGCCCCTCAAAACTGTTTTTGTATTTCCACAATCTTAGAAGAGTTTGGCAATTATCACAAAGCTCAGCTGAGAATCTTTGTTCTGCTTTTGGGCCACACCTGGTGGTGCTCGGGGCTGACTCCCAACTCTGTGCTCAGGGATCACTCCTGCTGGCCTCAGGGGACCATCTGGGGTACAGGGGATTGAACCCAGGTCCGCTGCTGTGAGGTTGTGGTGGGGCGGTGCTGGGGTTAGGTCAGTGGTGGGCCAGACGCAGTGGTGGGCACTGAACCCAGCTGCAAAGTGCCATAACCCCCGGACTGTCTACATCTCTGGTTCCTCCCAAAATGAAAACAAAATTGTCATTTTGTTTGTTTCTGGGCCACGGCCGGCAGTGGCTCACAGTTTGCTCCTGGCACTGACTCAGGGTCACTCCTGGCAGACTAGGGGGGCACCTGGGGTGCCGGGAGTCGACTGCAGCCAAGGGAAGCAAGCACCTTACCCACTGCACTGTCCCTGCACCCCCCTTAATTTTAAGATGTTTTCTTTCATTTCAATTCAATTAAAATGTTTTTAAGTCTCCTTCCCCCATTATTTCTTTTCGAGTGAGTTATTATGTCAGAGAATATCGTTGAATTTCAAACTATTTGGGGATTTCTTCATAGGTTTGATTTCTGATTTAATTCCACTGTTCTGGAAAACCATTTTCATATGATTTGGGGCTGGAGCGATAGCACAGCGCGTAGGGCATTTGCCTTGCACACTGCTGACCTGGGTTGCCAGGTATGACCCAAAAAAGCAAAAAGCAAAAAAAAAAAAAAAATCCCAAAAAAACCATTTTCGTGTGATTTCAATTATTTTAAATATGGCTTATGTGACATACAAAAGTGGTCTTTTATTTTTAGATCAGAGAATTAAGTTATAAATCCTTAGCTGAATCAAATTTGCGATATTGAGTGAGATCATGCTAAAATGGCATTAGGTATTAAAGTTTTTACTATTATAAAGAAAAAAAAGAAGCAGAACTAGCAAAGTTAACTTTTTGTTTTGCTTTTTGGGTCACACCTGGCGTTGCACAGGGGTTACTCCCGGCTCTGCACTCAGGAATTACTCCTGGCGGTGCTCAGGGGACCATATGGGATGCTGGGAATCGAACCTGGGTCGGCTGTGTGCAAGGCAAACGCCCTCCCCGCTGTGCTATCGCTCCAGCCCCTAGCAAAGTTAACTTTATAGAGTTCATTTTATTAAGATAGATGTTTATTCTAGTAACACCAAAATAAGCATATCAATGGATAGCTGTATATACACTGGAAATCAGTTTGGTTCTTATACTATGTAACACTATAGACTTTTGTATGTCAGCTTTCAAATTTTAAACATTCTAATTTAAAATGGTCTGGAGCGATAGCACAGCAGGCAAGGCATTTGCTTTGCACGTGGCCTACCCGGATTCGATTCCTCTGCCCCTCTCGGAGAGCCCGGCAAGCTCCCGAGAATATCTCGCCCGCACGGCAGAGCCTGGCAAGCTCCCTGTGGTGTATTCGATATGCCAGAAACAATAACAACAAGTCTCACAATGGAGATGTTACAGGTGCCCGCTCGAGCAAATCGATGAACAACGGGACAACAGTGACAGTGATACGGCTGATGTGGGTCTGGGAGACATTAGGGGTGACAGGAGAGGGAGGGGCGCTCGGGTCCCTCAGAAGGTGCCGAGTCTGGCTGGACTCACCTGTGGCTCTGGCTGGTTTGGAGTCGTGCCGGCTGTTCCGTTGTGATGGAGGGCAGCTCCCAGAGCCCGCTCGCCACTCCCCTTCCCCCAGCCCGCTCGGTGTGGGGCGGCCACTCCTTCCCCAGGCCGCGCCCTGCAGTCCGCGGGTCTCGGTGTGGGCAGTGTGTCCTGCTGTTTAGACGTCCCTGTCTTCAGCACAGACTCGGCGACGTGCTGCTTTATTTCTATGAGCGTGGCCTCTTCTGGGCGGGAGCGATAGCACAGCGGGGAGGCACTTGCTTTGCTCCCAGCCGACCCGGGTTCGATCCCCGGCGTCCCATAAGGTCCCCGAGTCCCACCAGGGGGGGATTCCTGAGTACAGTCAGGAGTAACTTCTGAGCACCGTTGAGTGTGGCCCAAAAACCTGAAGGAAAAAGAGAAAGAAAAAGGCCTGGAAGCCCTAGGGGGTCGCCCCGAGGCTGCCGAGCACCGCTGCGGAGCACCCGTCCAAGGGCGGCCAGTGCGGCGTCACCCCCCCAAGGCGAGGCGCCCGGGCAGTCACCTTCACTCGCCACGCCGAGCCCCCGGGCGTCTCCACAGGTTCGTAGGGCCGGCTCTGTTCCAGCGCCAACCCGGTGACCCTGCCCTGCATTGGGGCACCTGGAACATTCCTGGGCAAAGCCACTTGGCACGTCTGCCCCACTGCCCCACGTGGCCTTGCCCTCGACATCTGCCCTTCGCTCCTCGTTCTTCGTTGGTCGCTTCTGTTAAGCGCTTTCCCTTGTCCACTAGGAAAATCTCTCTGATGGCTGGGGGCGCTTACGTACCGGGATGACCACCCCCGGGGGTGCTCGGGGTCACTCCTGGCTCTGTGCTCAGGGCTGACTCCCGGCTCTGTGCTCAGAGTTGACTCCCACTCTGTGCTCAGGGATGACTCCTGGCTCTGTGCTCAGAGCTTACTACTGGCTCTGTGCTCAGGGCTGACTCCTGGCTCTGTGCTCAGGGTTACTCCTGACTCTGTACTTGGGGCTCATTCCTGGGGGTCTCGGGACTCTTTGGGGGGGCCATGGACCCGTGCCCCAGGAGACCAGCGCTGGCACGCCCTGCCCTGCGTGCATGAAGGCTTTCTGGGCTCGTTTCCTCAGGCCGCCTGGCTGGGGCCTGCGATGGAAGGTCCGTCTGCAGCCTGGGCCTGCCCTCAGCTCTGCCGGGTGCAGGTGGACGCTTGTGTCCTCCTGCCCGTTCCCACGCTGCCCTCCCCGGGGGGCGATGGGGCGTGTTGGCATGTCTGCTGCACGTGTGTTTCAGGGGTTTGGGAGGCGGGTCGGAGGGTGCAGCTGCCGTGGGGGCGGTGCAGGGGCGTGGGGGGACATCTGCATGGCCCCTGCCCGGGGGCTCCCTGGACGCTCCCCGGGGACAGAAGGGCAGACGCCCGGGCAGCCGAGCGTCTCTGGGCTCTGGCCCGCAGCTGAGGCTCCGGCTCCTCTTCCCGGCGGCTTCCCACTACCGGGATCTCGGAGACGCTCTGCGGGCCGCGTGTCTGGCCCTGCTGACAGACGGCCTGTCACACCCTGCCCTGCCTCTCGACCACGAGGAACAGGCGTGCGGGAGGCGCCTCTGCCCTGGCCTGTGTTCCTTTGTTCCGAGCATCTGGCCCAGATCCGGGCAGCCCGGTGGTGATATGAGCCCAGCCGGACCCAGCGCGGGCGTCCTGGGGAACCGGCCTGAGGGGCGGGGTGCTGCGGGTGGGGGGGAGAGGCTTTGCACCCGCCACGCCAGCACCCACTGGCCCCAAGCCCTGCACTGCGGGGTTGGCTCCAGAACCACCAAGAGCCCAAGCTGAAACTCAACCCCGAGGCGGTGGAGAACCCTCCCGCCGCTCCCCAGCCCTGTGGGCCCCATGGCAGGAGCCTGCTGGTGCAGGGGACAGGAGCAGTGACACAAGGATGCGTGGAGATGCAGGCGGGGCTGGGCTCTGCGCTCCCCAGGGCTGCGGTAGTCAGCGCTTCCCCGATACCTCCAACACCCCCCAGCTTGCTGCACCCCTTCCTCCCCGGAAGGCCTGGTACTCCTGCCCCCAGGCCGGGACGGAGCAGGCCGTGCTCCCAGCACTGGGCAGCGCCAGGCACTCGGGTCCTGCCCATTCAGGGGGGACTGCAGGGACCACCCCAGTGGCTGCGAGGTGCCCGCTCCCCTCTGCGTCCCTGGACCCTCTGTGGGCTCAGGCAGTGGACTGTGGGGTCCGAGACAGCCTCTGCTGTGGCCTCTGTCCCTGTCACCGTGGGCCCTGGGGGCTCCGTCCACTGCCCAGGTAAAACTCCGGGGCCTGCGGCCACTGTCCCTGGGCTCGGGTCTCTGGGGCTCGTGGGGGCTTTGGGGAAGGGGGCTGGTGTCGCTGGAGCAGCCGGACATTCCCTCGGGCGGAGGACACAGGCCACGGCGTCTGGTCACCCTCCAGCATTGCCAGGCTCTCCCTAGGGGTGAGAAGTCAGAGACCAGTGGACTGTTTCTGCTGGGTCAGCCTGGCTGGCTCAGCCGTGTCCCCTCCCGGCGCGTCCTTGCGGGCTCTGTGACCTCGTCTCGGCTGGCCGCCATCTGTCAGAGCAGCCCCTCCGCCTAGACCTGGCCCCCCGTCTTGCTCAGGCCCCGAGCTGTGCGGGGGCCCTGCCGGGACTCCTACGTCTGGGCGTGGCTGCGCTGCACCAGCACGTGCTCGTGTGGTCTGCCCCGCGCCCGTCGGCGCCCGTGTCACCCGCTCATCTCCCTCCGGGTCAGCACCTGCGTCACCTGCAGCTGCATCGTTGCATCTCCTCCTGCTGCCCCCCCGCCCCCGCCAAGTCTCCTGGGCACCCCTGCACCTGCGTCTCCACCCCCACCTGCACGTGTGCTCAGGAGCCTCCCGGCCCCGGGAAGCAGCCGGACTCTCCAGATCCACTTTCTGTGCTCGATGCCCGGAGCCCCGGCACGAGTGTCCGGACTCAGCTGCTCTGGCGACCGGCGAGGCTCCCGGGGGAGCTGAAGGCGCGGCCCGAGGCAGAGGGTCTTCCCCGGAGCCCCGGGGCCGGGTCTCGGCTCTCCCGGCCGCTCTCCGAGGCTGCCCCTCGCTGGCTGCGGATGAGTGACAGCGTCTCTTCCTTTCTTTGAAGGAATCAAGTTTACCCAAGAATTTGGCATCCTCCCCCTCGCCCTCCTCCCCGCTCCGCCTCCTTCCTCACCTCCCCGCGGTTATTTATAGCGCCCACGGAGCGCTGAGCGCAGGCACCCCGCAAGGACCGCACAGCTGAACCCCTGCCAGCCCCGCCCGGCCTCGGTCCCTGTGGCCCCAGCTGGCCCCTAGCCACTGCGGCCACTTCCTCACGCTCGTCCCCCGCCCGGAGCCTCCCCTCCCGGACCTCCACTTCCTCTCCACGTTGCCGACCTTCCCGATGCACACTGACCCTCTGGCGAGCAGCTTCCCAGGAGAAAACCAGCTCTGGCGATTTGCTTCCTGCCAGCCCACCGTTCTCACAGCCATGGGGCCGGCCCGACTCCCACGAGCGGCGCTGTGCTGGAAGGAGGCGGTCCCCCGCCTACCCGCGTGCACCCCAGGAGCGTCCTGATGTGCCCACGGGGTGGACGCTCAGGTGCACGGGAGGGCCGCAGTCCCGCAGGGGCCCACTCACCCCCACGGCATGGCTCACCCCACTCCGGGTCAGCCCCTCGACGCTGCCTGGAACTGTGGTGGTTGCGGGGGCTGGGGGCCTGCAGCTGCTCCTACAGCTCTGGGGAGCCAGAACACGCTCTCGGCCCTCACGCCCGTCACTGGGCAGATGTCCGGGCCCCTGCCTAACGGTCACCACTAACCTCTGGCAAATGCTCCGTGGACAGGGTTTCAGAACTAGCGGGCCCTGGGGGCTCTCCAGCACCGCCCCCCCTTGCCCCTGGTAAGAGGCTGCAGACCTCGGGCTCTTGGCCCCGAGGCCGCACTCCGTGGCTCCCAGGAGCTGCCCTTCCCCAGGTGAGGGCCACCTTGCGCCCCGCCTCTGTGGCCCGGGGCAGCCACAAGTCGTGTTGCTTTGGGCTTTGCAGTGGGAGAGCCCCGGGTAGAAACGGGACTTGGCAGAAGCGCGCGCTCTTGCGCTTTCCCGGTGGCCCTCCCCCTTGGGGCTCCCGGCCAGAGTTACTGCTTTGGGGGCCACACCTGGCGGGCTCGGGGGCCCCTCCGTGGAGGGGGTGGAGCGCCGGCTCTGCGGCGCCCCTGGCCCAGCGCGGGCGGGCGGGCGGGGCGGGGCGGGGCGCGCAGCCCGTTCCTGTCCCTGTCCGCGCGCCCGTCCCCGTCCCCGCGCCGTCCGCGCGCCCGTCCCCGCGCCGTCCCCGCGCCGTCCCCGTCCCCGCGCGTCCGCGCGCCCGCGGCTCAGAGCGGCTGCAGGCGCTCGGCAGGGGCCCGGGACGATGCA
The DNA here is from genome assembly GCF_027595985.1 of Sorex araneus. Lineage (NCBI taxonomy): Eukaryota > Metazoa > Chordata > Mammalia > Eulipotyphla > Soricidae > Sorex > Sorex araneus. Next base: position 265,518,483 of record NC_073303.1, read on the forward strand.
AGTCTCCATCGCCTGCACCGAGCACAACCTCAAGAGCCGCAATGGCGAGGAGCGGCTGCTGAGCAAGCAGGGCGCGGCCCCCGTGAGCGCCGCCCGCGCCAAGTTCCGGGCCGTGGCCATCATCGCGCGCAGCCTGGGCACCTTCACCCCGCAGCACCACATTTCTCTCAAGGAGTCCACGGCCAAGCAGACTGGCATGAAATATCGGTGCGCGCGCGGGCGGCGGGGCGCGCGCGGGCTGTGCGGTGGGCGCGGGCGGGATGGGCAGCGCGCGGGATGGGCGCTGTGCGGTGGGCGCGGGCGGGATGCGGGCGGGATGGGCGCTGTGCGGCTGGGCGCTGGGCGCTGGGCAGTGTCGGGCGGGCAGCGTGCGGGCTGAGCTCTGGCGGGTGCTGTGCGGGCAGCGGGCAGTGTGCGCGGGGCACGTGGCGCAGGTGTGTTCTGCTGGGCAGTGTGTGGTGGCGCAGGAGTGTCCGGCTGGGCAGTGTGTGGTGGTGCAGGAGTGTCCGGCTGGGCGCGGTGGGAGGCCGGGGGCGGGGTCGGGCTGGGCAGTGAGGGGAGGGAGCCCCTCGAGCTGGGAGCGGCTGCAGAGAACTGGCCAGCGGGGCTCTGCACCGCGCACCGCTCGCCCGGTTTCTGGCCCCGGCTCAGCTCCTGCGGCTCCCGCAGCGGCCCCTGCAGTTCCCTGCCCCACAGCTGGGAAGTTTGTGGGGCAGCGGGAGAGGGGGGGGGCTGTCCCGTTCCGCACACCTCCCGCCCCCATTCCTCCTGGGCCCTCCTGACCTCATGAACTGCCGTGCAGGCAAAGTGGATGGAGCCCTCTAGGGCTGGACTCGGGGAGAGGTGGACGGTGCCCTCCAGGGGCTGGGCAGTTACTTTCGATGACCCCCTGCCCTTTGCCGGGAGCCAGGGTGAGGCTGGAGGGAAGGGGCTCGCCCCGAGTTTCTTAGGAGTCAGCGGCCCTGAGAGTCCTTGAGAAGTTGCTCTGCAGCCAGACCAGGGCTGGTGGCTGGTGGCCTGGACGTGTTTCCCAGCCATTGCGAGGGGCGGGGAGTGAGTGGGGAGCGACCCCCTAGGGCCCCAGGAGGGTCTTTGCCCCAGTGGTCAGAGAGATTTGGGCCCCTGTTCTCTGCTCCCCGAGACCCCGGCTAGGGCCCAGTGATGGCCCCTACATCTCCTGCTGCAACGGCGCCAGCCCCCGACGGAGCCAGGGCACTGCAGGGCCTGGGCTGGGCAGCTCAGCTGGTGAGTCTGTGGGGCTGGAGTCGGCCAGCAGACAGACAGACAGACAGACAGGCAGGCAGGAGGGAAGCCAGGACAGGAGGAGGCTCGCTGTCACACATGGACACTTGTGTTGGTGGCAGCATCCTTCCCTTCGACTTGGACGTCACCGAGATTTGTGCCCAGGCCCCGCCCTACTCCTGCAGTGGCCGCAGAACACGGCCAGTGACGGTCCTTGAGCCAAGAGCTCAGTCGGGGGTGAGGCGCCACCCCAGGTCTGTGGTTCCAGTTCCCGCGGGCTCCGGGGTTTGGTTCCTGGCCCGGGTTGCGTATCTGGAGCCGATGGACAGGCGCTGTTTGGTCTGTGCAGGGCCTGACCCCTGGGCTCAGCCCCGGTGCCTGTTAGCTGTGCCTTCTGCTGCGGGCTCACGCGTGGCACCTCACAGAAGTGAAGGCAGCTGGTCCCGGAGGGGTCGCTCGGGACGGCCAGGCTTCTTTCAGGGCCGAGCAGGGTCGCTCCCAACGCTGCCACTTTAGTTCGAGGTCAGAGAGAATATTGGGACACGTTCTCCGGTCAGGCCCGGGTCAGCGCGGCCAGCAGCAGGCTGTTGGGCACGTCTCCTCTGTGGCCGACAGGCACGTGGCAGGAGCGTCCTGCCAGAAACCCTCCAAGCTCTGGTGCCCGTGCGGGCTGATCTCGAGGCACCTGACCCTGCCTCACGCACCCGTGTGGGAATGATCAGCCCCAGGAACCTTCCTGAAGTGGGTTCTTCCGCCCTCTCCTCGGTCTGGCCTCTCTCTGGAGCCACGTCCGCGCGAGGGGCAGCTGGCGGGGTCTGGTGGATCTGAGCGGCTCCCTGGTGTCCGGATGCGGAGGTCTCTAAGGAGCTGGACTTGTCCCTTGTCCCTCCGGCTGGGCTGTGGTCTCCTGTCACTCAGAACCTGCAGCCGCCCTGGGCTGCTCGTCCAGCTCTGTCCTCCCCTGCCCTGCTCGCTCTTTCCTTGGTGCTGACTCAGCTCTGCCCAGGCTGCCCCGTGCCGCCTGCATCATCGGGCCAGTGGCCCTGCACCCTGACACCGGTTCTAGCGTGCCACTCTCCACGCCGTCTCACCAGCATTAACGCATCAGTTCCCAAGGCAACTGGCTGGACCTCGGTGCTGGAGATGACTGACAGGTGGATTGGCGTCTGCCTTCCGGAGTGATCGATCGCACAAGTGGTGTCTGTGCTCTGGGGCGATTGAGCACGTGGATTGGCGTGTCTGTTCTGGGGCGATCGATCACATGGATTGGCAGTCTGTTCTGGAGTGACTGTCACACGGCTTGGCGTCTGAGTTCCGGAGTGACCCGTGGCACAGTGCCACTCTCAGCAGGCGCGTGGGCCTGTGCCCAGGGGTGGGGAGGGGCGGGCCGGAGAACGGCCTGTGGGGCTCTGGAGAGCCTGGAACGGGACGGGTGTCTCTGGGCAGGCCCCGGGGAGTCCCAAGGTGGGGCTGGGCGGGTGACTTGCGCTGAGGCTCCCGCCGGCCCTGCAGCCCCTCCTGGGAGCTCCGTTTCTGCCCACGGCGCCTCCTACGAGGTACTGAATGAAAGATCAGCCCGGGAGCGGCTTATGTAAAGGCCGCCCGTGCGGGGCGTGGGAGGGCACCTGTGGCCGAGGAGGGGGCCGCGCGCTGGCGCCTTCTAAATAGAAGCCTGGTTTCCGTCCAGGAGGAGCTGCGCTATTTAAGGGCCGGTTTTCTGGGCAGAGAACAGCACTGCCGTTCTCACTGCCCCCGGGCTGCGGACCTGCCTCTCTGCCTCGGAGCGGGGGAACCTCCCGGAGAACCAGTGGCTGATTCAGCCCCGGAGAGTCGACTCCACCTCTGCACACCCCAGCCCGAATCCCGGCAGCGTGGGGCGCCGGGAAGTGGTGGGAGAAACGACAGGGGCAGAGTGCCAGCTCCCTGGCTCTGAGCGTGCGGGCACACCACGTGTGTACACGTACGGTCTGTGTGTTCCTCTGTGTTTGGGCATGACTAGGGTGTGAGCTTGGAATGACCTGTGTGTGCGTGTCTGTGCATGCGTGCGATCTGATCTGTCTGTGATATATGTCATATTTGTGTGCCTGACGGTACTTACACAGTCCGTGCGGCGTGAAGTGTGTGTACATGATCTGTATCGCAGGACTGAGCGTGTGTGATCTGTGTGCACGTGAGACCTGTGCGTATGTCTGAGTGTGGTGGCCTCTGTGCACACATGCATGTAGGCGCATGCAGCTCCTTGTCTGCCGCCGTAGGTGAAACTCGGACCCAAGTGCGTGTGACTCGAGCAATGCATCATTTGGAAACATTTTGAGCTTTTTTTAATCACAGTATTTCAAGGTGTCAGTGGAGAATGTCCTGTTGTTGTTGTTGGAGACGCACACCCGGCAGTGCTCAGGGCCCAGGGGTCCCTCCAGGCAGGCCGGAGTCAGCCACGTGCAAGGCAGTTGTCTCCCTCCAGCCCCTGGAGAATGTTCGGACAGGGGACTAACAGTCCAGTTATATTCAGAAGAATCACGTTGTCAGTTTGACTTCCCAGATGGTTTGTTCATCTTACCGTCTGTTGGTGCCCATTAGGGCAGTGCAGTGCTCGAGGGGCGGTGGGCAGCTGCCCCGAGACCTGAGCAGACGAGCGCTTCGTGCATTCCCGCATGCTCCTTGGGACGCCCTTCCCGAGAGACCCCACTCAGGCGCTGGGCCCCGTCATCTCAAAGTCACTGGGCATTTCACCGTCACCTGTGACACAGCGGGGCCAGGACAGACTCCTGCCCAGTGTTTTAGGGCTGGGAGTCGGGCCCGAGACCGACGTGCCGACGTCCTGCCTGCCCTCGCGGTGAGGGTCCCTGCCGCCTTCCCGCTAGGCTCCAGGACGGGGTCAGCCCTCGTCTGTGGGGCAGCGCTGTCCTGCTGGTCAGTGGCCGGGTCCGCTTTCACGACAGTGGCCTCTGCCCTGGCCATGGCCACTGCTGGCCGCAGCCGGGAAAGGACCAAGTAGCTCTGCACTGTGGTCACTCACCGTCCAGGGCCCGGAGGCCCTCAGAAGCCACCCCCCACCCCAGGCCGCGCTCCGCAGGGGCCTTTGCTCTGCCCAGTGCAGAGTCCGAAGTTAGGCCGTTGTCCTGCTCTGCCCCTGCCCAGCCCAGAGCCTGCTGGGGCCCGCTGCACTCTGCCCGCACTGGCTGGGTTTTCTTTTCTTTTTTAAAATTTGATTTTTGTAAAACTGTTCCCAGTGATTTATTAATTGGACTGGAGCGACAGCACAGCGGGTAGGGCATTTGCCTTGCACGCGGCTGACCCGGGTTCCATTCCTCTGCCCCTCTCGGAGAGCCCGGCAAGCTACTGAGAGTATCCCGCTCACACGGCAGAGCCTGGCAAGCTCCCTGTGGTGTATTCGATAGGCCAAAAACAGTAACAACAAATCCCACAATGGAGACGTTACTGGTGCCCGCCTGAGCAAATTGATGAGCAACGGGGTGACAGTGCGACAGTGCCCCAGATTTATTCATTTGCTATTCCAGCCAATCCCCCACCGTCACGCCTTCCCACCACTGTTATTTCCTGTTTTCCCAACCACCAACCAGGGCTGCCCAATAGCAGGCCCGGGATGATTTATTTTGTGTTGCTTGTTATGATTCATCCCCTGTAAGTGACCAAGAGGTTTCCTTAGAAGAAGGTGTGTGTTGTCGCGACTCACCCGGGGCCACCAGGCCCTTGTGTGAGGGATTGCGACTTGTTCGTGCAGGCTGAGCCTGGTGTGCGTGCACGTCCTTCACTGAGGCTGGCTGCCTTCTGCCTTACATCCCGGGCAGCGTGGTCAGCTGCCCCGGCACAGCAGCGACGGTTGTCACCGCACACTCCAGGAATCCTAGAGTGTGGATGGGGTGATGCCGCTGGATGGTGACCCTGGAGTCCGGAGGCCTCTCTGCAGCTCACTCTCTTTCTAGATTTATCTCTGAGCCTGTGGGTCACGGCTGGTTAAGGAGCAGCGCGTGGGCGTGACTGCCGGACTCGGGGAGAACAGGGGTCTGGGGCGAGCTCGCCTTCCCCGACTCCGTGGGGCCCTGGGGATTCTGGTCACGAAACCCGCGTGTTTCTCAACAGAGTCACGCAGGGACGAGGCTCACCTGAGCATGGCGGCGATTGGGTTCTGGGGGTCTTCGGCTGCGGGTAGGGAGTCTCGGCCCCGGCTCAGGGCGACCTGGACCTGAAATTCAGCCGGTGCAGAGTCTGGGGGCATCTCTGCTGGCTGCACCTTCTGCCTGCCGGGGGACGCAGCCCCCCACCCCCAGGCCCCGGGAGGGCCGGCTGCACGTCAGAGTGGCCCCACGGCCCTGACGAACCCTTTGCCGCCTCCCCTCCCCACAACGTGCCATGCCCCTGCGGTTCCCATCAGAACCTTCTGGAAAGCTCGCCGCGCATTCCTGCTCAGAACGGACGGCTCTGCCCATCTGGTCCAGCCCTAGGGAGAAATCTGTCTCGCGTTTCCAGTTTTCACCGTGTGGCAGCTACTTGTCAAGTCGCTCCGGAGAAACGCTCATCAACTCTGGGCGCTTTCTAAGAATCAGGCTCATCTGTTAGCGGGGTGCTGGCCGGGGGGATGAGGGGCCCGCACACAGGAGCCGGGTTCCTGCCCGCACCCCGCAGCCCCCACATAAAGCCCCGCCTCCTGCCTGGACCCAGCACCGAGACAGGTTGGAGAAGGGGCAGCAGGGGACAGCCCGCCGCCCGCCCTCCGCCCTCCGCCCTCTGCCCTCCGCCCTCTGCCCTCCGCCCTCTGCCCTCCGCCCTCCGCGGGCTGCTCAGCTAAGCCCAGCCGCTTCTCCCTGCAGGCGCTCGGCTCTCCCTGGGGCAAGTCTCTGAGGAGCGTCAGGATTCGCTTTGGTTTCCTGCCCCTGCGCCTGTTGCTCCATCAGCCCCCCCCCCCTTCGGGCCTTGCTCCCTGCCCACCACCGAGCTGCCCGACTCGAGGCCTTTCCCGTGGACCCTGCTGGCTCCGGGCCCGAGGGCCCAGCTGCACAGCTCAGCAGAGCCTCCTGTAAATGCGTTTCACACTCGTGCTCGGTGTCAAGCCATCGCGGCTGCCTCTGCAGCCCTGCTCCGATGTGACATGTTCCTGAGGGAGATGCGTGCAGCGCCCGCAGGGCTGGAGGGACACAACTCTTCTGGGGAGTCGGACCACACCCGGGGCCCAGGGCTGACTCCCGGCTCTGTGCTCAGGGCTGACTCCCGGCTCTGTGCTCAGGGATCACTCCTGGTGGTGCTGGGGGACCGCCTGGGATGCCGGGGATGGAACCCCAAGACTCCTTCTTTGGGGAGCCCCCTCCCTGTGGTGAGGGCTGCATGCACAGTCAGGCTTCTGCATGTGTGCCCTGGGGAACCTTTGGGGGCCGTGAAGCCGACCCAGAAAGTGGGGGTCCCTGCAGCACCCCCCTCTGCCCTCAGGGCTCAGGGGCTGCTCTGTGCCACTGCCAGTGCGTCAGGCTGTGGTTTTGGGGGGCCCTGGCTCCTGTGTGCTTGACTGCTAGCACCCCCAGACTGCGTGCTCCTGGTGCTGGTCAGGGGAGGAGCAGCACCGCCCACTGAGCCGCCTTTCCTGGGACCCTCCCTGTGTCGTGGGGGGAGGGGCTGACTGCAGAGCGTGTGGCAGAGCCGCCGGGGGGAGTGAGGCACCTGGGGATGTGACCGGGTCGCCTCACACACCGAGGAGATGCAGCACCCGTGGGGACCAGCGTGACCGAGGCTGGCGCGGTGCCAGAATGTCTCTGAAAGTGGCCTGGGGGCCCGGGACTGGGGTCTCCTTGCACCCAGAGTGCCTCCACACCCGATCCTGCCCTCACGCGCGTGTCCACAGCGTGACCAGACGCCCCTTCCCGGAGAAGCCGCCCTGCGCCCACACGTGGGGCATGTTCATTGTTGGTTTTGTGGTTCTTTGCTGGTTTTGTGGTTCTTTGTTGGTTTCATCATTCTTTGCTGGTTTTGGATTCATTGTTGGTTTTGTGGTTCTTTGCTGGTTTTGGATTCATTGTTGGTTTTGTGGTTCTTTGCTGGTTTTGTGGTTCTTTGCTGGTTTTGTGGTTCTTCGCTGGTTTCGTGGCTCTTTGCTGGTTTTGTGGTTATTTGTTGGTTTCGTGGTTCTTTCCTGGTTTTGTGGTTCATTTGTTGGTCTTGTGTCAATTTTTCTGTTCGCTGTTGGTTTTGCATTGATTTTGGTTTTGTGCTTGCTGTCACTTTCGTGCTCCTTGTTTGTGCTGGCTGGGCTGAGAACCCTTTCTCTGGTGAACTGACACTGTGGGGGCAGGGCGGGCACATCCTCAGGCCAGGGAGCTCAGCCCTCAGCGCCCAGCACCCGAATAGCCCAGTGCAGCCCTGGCCCAGCCGAGTGCGGGCCAGGCCACCCGAGGGCACCGCTCCCTGCACGCCGTGACCGGGCTCGGCGTCGTGTCCCCAGTGCCCGGTGGCCTCCCAGGAGGGCCCCTGTGCTCTGGCCCGGCTCACCTGCCTGGGCATGCTGTCCCGGCCGTCCCTCTGTGGTGCTGCTCCCGGGAGGAAAGGTGGTGGCTATTCTGGGCGCTGAGCACCTTGCCACTGTTCCTGACGCTGCCTGTGGCACAGAAGGTGCCGGGTTCCAGACAGCCAGCTTGCACGTAGACTGGGGGCCTCCTGCTATTTATAAGCCGACGTCGTTGGGATTTCGTTTTAGCTCTCAGCAGTGAGGCAGGAGCCCGGAGACTCCGGCACCGCGCTCCTGGCGTCTCCTCCGGCAGAGATGGGGCGGGGCAGGCGCACTCCTCGCGGGCGGCCAGAGCGGCCCTGCAGGACCTGTGTCACGCACCCAGATGGACGGACAGACGGCTGAGATGCAGCCCCGGTGTCACCTGGTCTGCCTGGGCCCCGCCCCCAGGGCCCTCCGGACGTCTCTGAACAGCCCGTCCGGGATCCACTTCCTCTGGCGTGGCTGGCCACTGGCCACCAACTGGACACTCCCGAATACCGGCAGTCAGGAGGGGCCAGCCACGGGGAGGGAGTCTCCCAGCACTTCGTCCGGGCGTCCAGGGGGCAGAGGCTCAGGTCGGGGACGGCTGCCTGGCTCCTGCTGTGACCCACACGGGGGGGGGGGGCGGGGGTGATGGAGGGCGGCTGCGCCCATGGCTGTCCCTGCTCGGTCCCGGTCACTCGGGCTGGCCCAGCAGGACCGTGCCTGTGACCGGGCAGTGTCGCGGGTGCCAGGGCCCTGCAGGCGAGTCGCGGCCGTGGGGTCTGTGATCGTGCAGTGGACCCTGCGTGTACGGTCGTGTGCGTATGGTCAGGAGCCCGGGGCTTCGCACGTCACACGTGCCATCTGGGCTCCTGTCCGCGGCCCCCGCCCGCGCGCGCCCCCAGTGGAAGCCCACCCTGCCCCGCCCCCGCGCCCCCAGGCGTGTCGGTAACGGGACCCAAGGGTCTGGTCAGAGCCAGCTCCCGGCAGACCCAGCGGTGCCGAGTTCTGCTGTCCGTTTCTCACACCCGTGACTGCGGGGCCGGGGCCACACCAGGCGCATCTCGCAGCCTTGGGAGACCGAGGCACTGAGACGCTGCCGCTCTGCACGTGCCCCAGAACCCCAGGGGCAGAGCCCGGGAAGGAGCCGGGGTGGGGCTGGGCTGGCCAGATGAGCCGGGCTGGGGCTGAGACAGGGCTGGGACAGAGCCGGGCAGGCCCGGCGTGCAGTGCGGCTGTCAGAGGCTGCCCACACGCCCCGAGCCCTCCCCCTTGTCCCTTCCCTCTCGTACTCACCCCTGCCTCCTCCCAGTCACCCAGCTCTCCCCCCTCCCTCAACCCTGCTCTCCCCTTTCTCCCCTCTCTCTCCCCCTTCTCTTCTCTCTCCCTCCTCACCCCTGCTACCTCCCTCCTCCTCCCCTTTTTTTCTCCCCCTCCCTCTCCTCTGCTCTCTTCCCTCTCCCCCTGCTCTCTCCCCTCCCTCCCCTCTACTCTCTTCCCCCTCACCCATGCTGTCTCCCTCCCCCTCCCTCTGCTCTCCTTCCTCCCTCACCCCTGCTCTCTCCCCTCTCACCCATGCTGTCTCCCCCTCCCCCTGCTCTCTCCCTCACCCCTGCTCTCTTTCCCCTCTCACCCATGCTGTCTCCCTCCCTTTCCCCCTGCTCTCTCCCTCACCCCTGCTCTCTCCCCTCTCACCCATGTTGTCTCCCTCCCCCTCCCCCTGCTCTTGCCTTCCTCCCTCACCCCTGCTCTCTCCCCTCTCACCCATGCTGTCTCCCTCCCCCTCCCCCCGCTCTCGCCCTCCTCCCTCACCCCTGCTCTCTCCCTCTCACCCCTGCTCCCTCACTGGAAACGCTCTTTTCTACCAGTCCCTCAGCTTCAAATCCAGCCGCTTCTCCGGTGGTCAAGCCTTGTGACTCTGCCCCTGTGTCCTACACGGTGTAAGTCTTAAGGCTTTCTCTGAGTCTCACTTCCCCTCGGCCTTCTACGTGGATCAGACAGGAGAGGCAGGGCCTAGAGTTCCCCCAGAGATGCGGGTCGAAGTGACATTTGTCACGGTCACTCTTCCTACTGGCCGCTTGACCTCCTTTCCGGAGGGGACGTTTGAGCCACTCACCTCTGGTGCAGGACTGGGAGCAGCCGTTCTGCCGGCTCACACCTCTGCCTTTCTCCTTCTCGGGGGCCTCTTGCAGGCCCCGGCCAGGACCCCCAGGCTCGGGCTGTGCGGAGGGCCAGCAGGGGCGTGGCCTGCATGACCCCAGGGTTGGGCAGTGCCTTCCCCCAGCCCAGCCTCTCCCCCCGCTGCCCACTTGGTATTTTTGTCTTTCTTTGCTGTAGCCTGTTGATGATGGAGTTCCAGACGCCCAGTGTTCTGCCCCAGACCCACCACGTGTCTCGTGCCCGCTGACGCCACTGTCCCCTTCCTCACTTTTAGTTTGCTTTGTTTTGGTTTTGGGTCACTCCTGGTGGTGCTCAGGGATCACTCCTGGTGGGGCTCGGGGGACCATACGTGGTGCTGGGGATCAAACGGGAGTCTCAGCTGATGTGGCAGCCTGCAAGGCAAACACCCAACCTGATCGCTCCAGCTGAGGAAATGCATTATTTACTTATTTATTTATTTATTTATTTATTTATTTATTGCTTTTTGGGTCACACCCGGCAATGCACAGGGTCACTCCTGGCTCTGCACTCAGGAATTACTCCTGGCGGTACTCAGGAGACCCTATGGGATGCTGGGTATCGAACCTGGGTTGGCCGCGTGCAAGGCAAATGCCCTCCCCGCTGTGCTATCGCTCCAGCCCTGAAAATGCATTATTTTAAAAAATTCACTTATTAGAGTTTGGGTGACGCGCTCATAGCAGTCCACCGTGGCTTCTTAAGGGATCTGGGCTCTTGGGCGTGTAGGAGAGGCCCCAGCCCTGGGGCTTGGGGGACTGGCTGGGGCACTTGGTATGCGTGTGGCCAGCCCCGGGTCCACCTGGCACCACGTGGGGTCCCGAGCACTGGGGCGCGGTCCAGTCCTTCCCCAGTTTGGCAGGACACATCCCCGGGGTCCTGGCTCAACGCCACGGCCCACAGGCTGAGTCTGGGGTCTCACAGCCTGGCTCGGGCGGAGGGAGGGGGCGAGATAAGGGGGTGCTCAGGGTCTCGGGGAAGGGGTCCAGGGCGGCAGGGCCAGTCCAGCTACAGGAAGAGCAGGCTGCACGCAGGAGGGGACTCAGCGGGTCCCCAAGGCTCTTCGGAGTTGCCTGCTCCCCACTGGGCACGTTTACACGCAGGGGGCTTGGGGCCGAGTGCTCTGACCTTCCCTGCTCACTCGGGGTCCTGGGGCTCAAACCCAGGCTGGGACCTTCTAAGTGGAGCCATGTGCTGCCCTCGTCCCTTGAGCAGGACACCCCACTGTCTACCCCGTGGAGGTCTGCTGTATCCTGCACCCCTGGGTGACCGCGTGCGGGGATTCCAGCCATGAGCCTGGTGGGTTTCTGCCGCCGGGCGTGGCTGTTGTTCTCCAACGGGCGGGACAGGCGTCTCTGGGGCTTATCCCTCAGCTGGGCTCCCAACTCCGCCGCGCCCGGCTGGGACGTGCTTTGGGAACAAGAGCTGTGGGTGGCCGGGGCGACAGCACAGGCGGCGGCACGGGCCGTGCATGCGGCTACGCTGAGTCTGACCCTCAGCACCCCATACGGTCACCGCATCCACCGAGAGAGGCTCCTAAGCGGAGCCCGAGTGACCCCTCGGCACCACCGGGTGTGACCCAAACTAAGGGAAGGAGCCTGGCTGGCGACCCCCTGCAGCGGCCGTGCTAAGGGCCGTGTCCGACTGGGCCACTGAGGCCTGGCGCTGGGCTGTGCCGGGCAGGTCTGTGTCCGCAGCTGCCCTGGCTTCTGTGGGTCCCGCCCCCTGTGCTCCGTGCTCCCGTTCCCACTCCATGTGCTCCCTGCTCCCCACTTCCACCTGTGTGCTCCATGCTCCCGTTCCCACGCCCCACTCTCTGTGCGCCCGGTCCCACACCCCACTCTCCGTGCTCCAAGTCCCACGCCTCTCTGTGCTCCCGTTCCCACGCCTCTCTCCATGCTCCCGTTCCCATGCCTCTCTCCATGCTCCCGTTCCCACCCCTCTCTCCATGCTCCCATTCCCACCCCTCTCCGTGCCCCCGTTCCCATCCCTCTCTCCATGCTCCCGTTCCCACGCCTCTCTGTGCTCCCGTTCCCATGCCCCACGCTCTGTGCTCCTGTTCCCACGCCTCTCTCTGGGTTCGCCCTCCCTCCTCTTTTCTCCGTCTCACTATGCTTCCGGCGTGGGGTCGGTGCCTTCCCCTGGTTCCTGCTTCGGGGTGGAGCCTTCCGTGCGCTGCCGTGACGCAGCCTTTCCTGAGGGTCTTTGTGAGGCCCCCCCCAGAGCAGGGGCCCACATCGCCTCCATCTCAGGGGCCTGGGTCGTGTGGTTCCTTAGTCACGTTTGGGGGCCAGGGGTGCGGCCCCTGCAGGTACAAGGACCTCGGCAGCACGTGGCTCAAGTGCCCGGGAAGGACTTTACTGGACCCAGTGCTGACGGCGCTTCAGCAACACGCAGGGTCCTGCGGACGCAGGCTGGGCAGCCTCTGACCCTGGTGGGCTTTTCACTCCCTTGGGGTCGCCGTGGTGCGGGGGTCTTGGACACAGCCAGACGTAAGAGCGGCTGTTTCCTCCCTCACGCCGGAGTGCGGGCTCGCACGGGCTCGCGGGGATTGGCCGGAGAGGACGTTTCTGGCTTGATGGTCATGTGCTTACGCAGCTGCGACCATCTGTCCCAGCGTCAGGCCCCTTGCCCCAGGCCCCGAGGACAGCCCGGTGTCCGCGGTCACTGCGGAGGCAGCGTCTCAGTTGGGCCTGCTGCCCTCAAGGTACACATTACGGACATGCTCGCCCGAGACCACCGCATGCTCCGAGCCTGCACCCTCCAGCAGGGGCCTGCGGCGGACGCCTTCCTGGCCCCTGCGGCCCAGCTGGCCAGGTGGCCAAAGCGGCCGCAAGCGTTTCTGACAGAGAAGCCGTTTCCTGTCTGGCACGAGGCTGAGAACACGAGCCCCAAACTGGACGCTCATCCCTTCCACTCTGGGGTGCCCGCTGCAGGCGAGAGCCATGGCAGGGGCAGCTTCCGGAGGCAGAGGGGTCAGCAGCGCCTGGGCGGGACCCTCAGCCAGACAAACACTGCTCTGCCCGCCCCCAGCCCCTGTGGGCTCAGACACTGCGGTCTGTCACCTCCTTCCCGAGCAGGTGAGAACCAGTGTGTGTGTTAGGGGGGCCTGGGGACAAAGGGCGTTTGGGTCCAGGTCTGCTGGTGGATCTGGGCTTGCGGCCCCTGAGCCCGACCCGAGCGAGAGCCGCCCGCAGGCCCGTCCTGGCCCCTGCCAACCAGCATTTCGAGTTTGCGTATTTCCCGTTTCCGTCTCCGGCCCGTTCTCGGGGCCAGGGAGGGCTGCGGTGGGGGTCTCCCCTCGGGGTTCTGCCTGTCGGGAAGGGAGTGTACGATGACCCACAGATCTCGTGCAAGGTCCTGTGTGGCATGGCCAGGCCCTGCCCACTTCACTTTCCCCGGGAGCTTCACGGGGCCCCTCCCCCAGCTTGAGAGAGACGCCGGTAGAGCGCAAGCTGCATGGCAGATGGACCCCGAGGCGTCTCCGAAGCAGCCTTCATGCTCCATCTGCAGGGGGACCCTTGGGGCTGCACCCCCCAGGAGACTCACAGCCGCGCCAGCCCCGCCCAGCGCACGCCCAGAGATGCGGGATGTGCCCAGAGCTGTTCCCTGGGCCAAGGCGGCTGCTCCTCTGTTTGGTGCCGGCCGGCCGGCCAGGCAGCAGCGTGGACCCCGTCTCCCTGTCTGAGCACTGTGGCGTGAGGTTGTCAGGGCTCTGGGCTGTGATCACCCGGAGCATGTGCTGACCAACAGGGCAGTGCCCGGCCCCACACACCCCTGCAGGCCAGGAGCCGCACATCTGTCCCCGCCCACAGAACTGCGTCCGTCCTCTGATGGAAGACTCCGAGGTAGAGGCTCAGCCCTTCTGAGCTCAGGCACCGTGAAAGAGAGTCGGCAAAAAGGGAAGCAGCGCTCCCGTGGCTGAGGATGTGGCTGAGGGACAGGACTAGGGAGGTGGCTCAGGGACGTGGCTGGGCCGAAGCGTCTGCTTTGCATGCAGTCAACCCAGGTTCGATCCCTGGCATCCCACATGGCTGCCCAAGCACCTCCAGGAGTGATTCCTGAGTGCAGAGCCAGGTGTCAGCCCTGAGCATTGCCACATGTGTCACCCCCAAAAAAGGGGGGGGGCTGGGACGTGGCTCAGAGATGTGGCTTGGGCACATGGCTGAGACGTGGTTTAGGGACATGACTGGGGAACTGTCTCAGGGACGTGGCTGGGACATGGCTCAGAGATGTGGCTCAGGGTTGCAGCTGGGACATGGCTCAGATGTGACTCAGGAATGTGGCTGGGATGAGGCTCAGAGATGTAGCTCAGGGTCGTGGCTAAGACATGGCTCAGAGGTGTGGCTCAGGGTCATGGCTGGGATGTGTCTCAGGGTCATGGCTCAGAGATGTGGCTCAGGGTTGCAGCTGGGACATGGCTCAGAGATGTGGCTCAGGGTCGTGGCTGGGATGTGTCTCAGGGTCATGGCTCAGAGATGTGGCTCAGGGTCGTGGCTGGGATGTGTCTCAGGGTCATGGCTCAGAGATGTGGCTCAGGGTTGTGGCTGGGATGTGTCTCAGGGTCATGGCTCAGGGACGTGGCTGGGACGTGGCTTAGGGACATGACTGGGGAGATGTCTCAGGAATGTGGTTGGGACGTGGCTGGAGCATGGCTCAGGGTCCTGGCTGGGACGTGGCTCAGAGACGTGGCTGGACCGTGGCTGGGCTGTGACTCTGGGGAGGCCCTGAGTTCCAGCCTTAAGAGGCAGAAATATCTATCAGATGGAGACGGGACAGGCCCTGCTCCCTCCTCCCGTCTCCTTCTCTCTTCTTGCTTCTCAAGACTTTTCTAGAGTGACACAGATGCGTGGTGATCTCCAGAGACATGGAGAGAGACCCCGTTGGACCGTGTAGATGACTGACGCTTTCCGCAGGGGGAGGCCGCAGACCTAGCTGGAGTCGGCATCTGACAGATGACTTGGGGGGAAAAACATTTTATTTTGTTGCTGCTCCAAGGAAGGTAGGAAGAAAACGGTTTCTTTGTGCTACCTGCCAGCCGCTGCCATGGAGATGCCGAGCTCCGTCAGGAGACGCCTCCGCCCCCGCGAGCCCGCGCCCACTCGGTGCCACCCAGGAGGGTGTTTGGCATTGGGAAAAACAAGGCCCTGAGCCCCAGCCTCGGCCACTGCATGTGCCCCATGCTGGGTCAAAGAGGTTAAATGAGCACGTCTTTAAAGCCCCGTGTGGAGGCCGGGGTGGGAAGGGCAGCTCCCAAAGTCAGGGCCCCCCCTGGTGCCCGGGCAGCGGGAGAAGCTGAGCTGGGAAACCAGGTCAGGCCAAATGTGCGCCTCCCCGAGCCCCAGCCCCGCCAGCCCGCTCTCTGGAAGGCTCGCTCTCGAAGGCTCGCTCTGTCGAGGCGCGGCCCGGCTGGCCGGCCCTCTCTGCCCAGCCGCTGGCGCTGGGAATGTTGCCTCAGATCTGTGCATTCAGAAGCCGTTTAGAATCACACCTCTGGGCTGCCGCTCTGCTCTTAGCACCTTTGGTTTGCCAACCCCAGCCTCCTGGCCTGCGGGAGCAAGGCGGGATCTCAGCTCTCTCTCACCCCATTACCCCCCGCCAAGCTGGGTTCCCACCGCTGCTTAGAGGGCGGCTGCAGGAGCGGGCCCTGCGCGGAGCTGGCCATGGTGCTGAAGGCTGGCCGGCCTCGGGCAGGCAGCCAGCCTCGCTCCCGCCTAAAGGGCCACCGTGTGGGCACCAGGGCCGCGTGGCGGGCGCCTGGCTGATGTCACTCATTCTAATATTAGCGGCTGCCGAGCTCGGGCTGGTCCGCCTCGGAGAGCTTTTATTCTGAGGTGAGCAGAAGCAGAGGCTGAGCGGGAGCCCGGGGCCAACTTCCTCCTGGTGCCTCTTATGCAGCTCGGGAAGGGAGAAAGGGTCTGAAGCACGAGGGCAAGCGGGGGGCCTGCTGGCTCATGGGGTGCCCCTCCCCCGCGTGTGTGCGAGGGGGGTGGGAATCGGGTGAGGTCCAGACTTGTTGGGTCTCAGTGTCGCCCAGTCACGAGGGGGTAGGGAGACTCCGGAGCATGCTGTGGCCTGCTGGGCGGCTGACCCCGCTGATCAGGGGCCCACCAGGAAGCGCACCTCTGGGGGCTGTTTGGGGGTCCCGAGGGCACACCTGCCGGTGCGAGCGTCTCTGTCCCAGGCGTAACTGAGTCGGGCAGCTGCGCAGTGGCTGCCCTGCACTCAGCCACGTGCTGGGCAGGGTCGTGGGGGACCCCACGCCTGACTGGGGGGTCGAACCTCCTGCCTTCCCATCTGCAGAGGCTCCCAGCGGGGCGCGAGGGATGGGCTGTGAGGAAAATGTTTCCCCCCGAGCAGCGCCCCAGGGGAAAGCCTGAGAGAGAGAGAGAGAGGGAGAGAGAGAGAGGGAGAGAGAGAGAGAGAGAGGGAGAGAGAGAGGGAGAGAGGGAGAGGGAGAGAGAGAGGGAGAGAAGGAGAGAGAGAGGGAGAGAGAGAGAGAGGGAGAGAGGGAGAGGGAGAGAGGGAGAGGGAGAGAGGGAGAGAGGGAGAGAGAGAGTTCACGTTGCCACCCCGGGCGTTGTTCTCCTCCTCCTGGGAGCTTTGGCCTCGGGTTCCGGAACAGCTGGTGCTCGGGGTTGAGCTGAGCGGGGAGGAAGCGTCTGCATTTAGCACTTGCAGCCTTGCGTTTTTTTCTGCTGACTGTCCTCGACTTTCTTGAGCGTGGTCCTCCAAACCCGTGTGGTGGCAGAAGCAGCAGTTTGCCCAGACACCGTCACGAGGTGGCAGGCGCTGTCCCACGGCCCCCGCCGTCCCCGCTGCCCCTGTCCTCCCCACTGCCCCTCCCCCCGCCGCCCCTGCCGCCCCCTCCGGCCCCTCTGCCCTGTGACCTGGCCTTGCCCTCTCTGAACCTGTTGCGAAACCTCCCTCTGCTGCTCGCCCCGGCGCCCCCCGCCGTGCGCGGGGGAGATGTTCCGATGACAGGAAGCCACCCTCTCCCCTCTGCACCCACACTGTTATGAAACCAGCGCCCCACCCCCAGGTGCTCCCCGAGGCTGCCGGGACACGCCCTGCTGGGCTGGGGGCTCCTGCCTGCTTCAGGGGCACACAGGGAGCGCGCTGCCCCCTCAGCCCCTCCCCACCCCGTCTCTCCTGAGCTTGGGTTCGAGATGCTGAACCTGCATGCCCGAGAGAGTCTGCCGCTGCTGAGAAGCTGCAGGCAGGCCCCCGTGCGGGAGAGGCCCCGGTGCTCCCCACTCTCCCACTGCCCCTCAGGCGGGGGCTTCCGGGCTGCTCCCCACTCGGCCCCATGAGGAAGAGAGCGACTTGGAGCCGTGCTCCGGGATTCCGTGCGGTGCCTGTTGGCGCGGGGGGGGTGCGCAGAGAGGGCAGGAGCCATGAGCAGAGGGAGAGACAGAGGCAGGGTCAGGGAGGTGTCCACTGCCTGCCACCGTTGGGGGAGGGGCCTGCAGGGGTGGTCCCCAAGCATGTACTGTGGGGGAAGGGGCGCGTGTCACACCAGGCTGCAGCCACCCAGCGCCCATGCCCCCCTGCTGTGGGCGGCTGCTGGGTGGGACTGACACGTCCCCCCAGGGACTCTGGAACCTGGTCTCCTGTCCTGGAAGTGCAGGGGGTGGCCAGGGGTGGGAATGGGAAGGAAGGACTAAGTGCAGACAAACAGCCCTGGGCTCTGCTCAGTCTCTGGCAGAATGGCTCAGAACCAGCCTCTGCTCAGCGCCGTCTGCTCAGGGCTACATCCTTGGGGACAATGGTCTCTCACACTCAGCCAACAATTAACACATGGTCTGTCTTCGTGTGTCAGCCCTGAGAGACCGTGTCACTGTATGCCATCTCTGTGAGAATGTGTCCCTCTGTCATCTCTGTGAGACTATGTTCCGTGTGTCAGCTCCATGAGACCATGTCCCCGAGTGTCAGTCTCTGTGAGACTGTGTCCTCACGTGTCAGCTCCATGAGACCATGTCCCTGTGTGTCAGTCTCTGTGAGACTGTGTCCCCGCGTGTCAGCTCCATGACAGTGTTCATGTGTGTCAGCCTCTGTGAGACCATGTCCCCATGTATCAGCTCCATGAGACCATGTTTCCATGTGTCAGTCTCTGTGAGACTGTCCCATGAGTCAGTCTGAGAGAAGGTGTCCCACACGTTGGTCTCCATGTGTCAGCTCTGTGAGACAGTGTTCATGTGAGTTTGTGTTCTAGTGGGTCAGCTCTGTGAGACTATGTCCCTGTGTGTTAGACTCTATGAGACTGTGTCTCTGTGTCTCAGTTCTGTGAGACTGTTATCTGCATGTGTCAACTCTGTGAGACTATGTATCTGTGTGTTAGTCTCTATGAGACTGTGTCTGTGTGTGTCAGCCTCTGTGAAACTGTATCCACATGTGTCAACTCTGTGAGACTGTCTCTGTGTGTTGGTCTCTATGAGACTATGGCTCTGTAGGTCAGCTCTGTGAGACTGTGCTATGTATCAGCTCTGTGAGATTGTGTCTGGGTGCATCAGTCTCTGTGAGACTGTGACTCCCTCTGTCAGCTCTGTGAGACTGTGTATCAACTCTGTGAGACTGTGTCTAGGTGTGTCAGTCTGTGAGACTGTGACCCCCTCTGTCAGCTCTGTGAGACTGAGACTGTGTTCATGTGTGTCAGCTCTGTGAGACTCTGTGTGGGTGTGTCAGTCTCTGGGGCTGTGTCCCCCTCTGTCAGTTCTGTGAGCACGTGTCCACATGTGTCATACTCTGAGCATGTGTCCCTGCATGTCAGGCTGTGTGGAAGATGCCTCGGGGGTGGATGCGTCGCTTCCTTGCCCCTGAGCTAGAGATCACATCCCAGGAGAGGGCGAGGCAGCCTTTGTGGATGAGTCAGTCAAGATGACAGTTTGGGGTGAAATGCCTCCCGGGGGTGCCGTGTGTGCCGATGCTGCGGAGTCTGCACCTCCTGAGGCGGGGAGGGCGGCCAGGCGGGCCCCGGGGATGGTCCCTCCAAACCCTGACACGTGTCGCTCTTTTTCTGTTCCAGGAATCTCGGCAAATCGGGACTCAGAGTTTCTTGCTTGGGTCTTGGTGAGTACTTGGGGACGGGGCGGGGGGCAGCAGGGAGCGGGTGGGAGCCTGTCTGACTGCCGCCACCATGCTGCCCTCCCGGCTCGGGCTCATGTCCTCAGCCCCGTGGAGACCTGAGGGCAGCGGGAATGGACCCGTAGCCCGTGCACCCCCCTTCGGGCCTCGCTCCCACCCTGAGTGTCCTCTCGTTTCCCTTTGCTGGACCTTCCCTCGGTGCTGTGCGATGATTCCTCATTGGCCGGGTGCCGGCAGGGGCAGAGGCTCTTCCCCAGCATGCAAGTCCACTCAGACATCCACTCACTGGCCTGGGGTCACACCCGAAAGCCTGGCACGCTGCCCGTGCCCCCTACGCCGCGGCCCAGAGCATCTCCGGCCCAAATACAGCTGCCCATCAGAGGAGGCGCTTACAGAGCGGGTGTGGGCGGGGCCGCATCCCCCAGCACCCCGGGAGCCTGTGAGGGCCAAGTCCCAGCTGTTGGCCGGAAGCAGGAGCCAGGCCCTGAGGAGCAGGGCGAGGGGCCGCCTCAGACCCCTCGGGACTCTTGGGGCTGAGGGGAGCTGAGGGGGGGAGTGGCAGGGCTCAGCAGGGTGCAGGGCCTGGTGGGGCATGGCGGGGTGCAGTGGGGTGCAGGGTTAACAGAAGGGGTGAGAAGGGACCACACATCCCCGAAGGGAGGCACCTTCCGGGGCATCTGTGTCCGAGTGGGGGCCGTGGGGTCCACACTCCAGGGGTACCTTCAGTTTGTTCCCACAGAGGAAGGGGACAGCCCTCCCCCGGCTGTGGTGGCCGACACTGGCCCCTGGATCCACTGCCTCTGGGTGCTGCTGTCCACTCACAGGCCGGGGTCAGCCGGACTCAGAAGTGGCTCTGCTGGCCCCAGGCCAGGACGTGTGGGCTGGGGGAGTGTCTCCCAGTGGCTCGACGGAGCCAGGGTCGAGGTGAAGCCGGTGTGGAGTAATAGAGGACTTGGAGGTCGGCAGCCATGGCCTCGGCGACACCGGGGCAAGCCCCAGACAGAGCCAACCTGCCTCAGCTTTTCCCAGAGCCTGGGATTGGACGGAAGACTGGAGGATGGGGGGCCCAAGGGCTGAACCCCACATGGTCTCTAGAATGTTCCAGAGCTGCCTCCACAAATAGTGATGTAACGCAGCAAAAGAGTAAAGCAGTGAAGTAATGCAGCAGAGGAATACTGTGTCAAAAAAGTAACACAATGAAGTAACACAGCAAAGGAGTAACACAGCAGAGTAACACAGCAGAGTAACATAGCAGATAAGTAACACAGCAGAGTAGCACAGCTGAGCAATGCAGCAGAGGAGTAACAAAGCTGAGTAACAAGCTGAGTAATGCATTAGAGGAGTAATGCAGAAGAGGAGTAACACAGCAGATAACATGGCTGAGTAACACAGCAGAGGAGTAATGCAGTGGAGTAATGCAGCAAAGTAATGCAGTAGAGAAGTAACGCAGCAGAGTGATGAAGCAGAGGAGTAACACAGCAGAGTAGCACAGCAGAGTAACACAGTAGAGGAGTAACACAGCAGAGCGATGCAGCAAGGAGTAACGCAGCACAGTTACACAGCAGAGGAGTAACAGCAGAATAACACAGCTGAGTAATGCAGTAGAGGAGTAGTGCAGCAGAGGAGTAATGCAGCAGAGTAACAGTAGAGTAGTGTAGCAGAGGAGTAACACAGCAGAATAACACAGCTGAGCAAAGCATTAGAGGAGTAACGCAGCAGAGGAGTAATGCAGCAGAGTAACGCAGCAGAGGAGTAAGAAGCAGAGTAACACAGCTGAGCAATGTAGCAGAGAAGTAATAAAACTGAGTAACATAGCTGAGGAACACATCAGGGAGCAATGCAGCAGCGGAGTAACGCAGCAGAGGAGTAACGCAGCAGAGGAGTAACGCAGCAGAGGAGTGACTCAGCAGAGGAGTAACGCAGCAGAGTAATGCAGCAGAGGATCAATGCAGCAGAGGATCAATGCAGCAGAGGAGTAACACAGCAGAGGAGTAATGCAGCAGAGGAGCAATGCAGCAGAGGAGCAATGCAGCAGAGGAGTAACACAGCAGAGGAGTAATGCAGCAGAGGAGCAATGCAGCAGAGGAGCAATGCAGCAGAGGAGTAACACAGCAGAGGAGTAACGCAGCAGAGTAACACAGCTGAGTAATGCAGCAGAGGAGTAACGCAGCAGAGTAACACAGCTGAGTAATGCAGCAGAGGAGTAACGCAGCAGAGTAACACAGCTGAGTAATGCAGCAGAGGAGTAACGCAGCAGAGTAATGCAGCAGAGGAGTAACGCAGCAGAGTAACACAGCTGAGTATCGCAGCAGAGGAGTAATGCGGCAGTGCTGGGCCCTGCATCACTCTGCCATGCCCTGTGGTGCTGGACAGGGTCCCTGGTAGACTGGGATGTCACTCCCGACAGCCCACTCTCACGCCAGCCGGGCCTCTCCAAGCAAGCGGAGCGTGGCGGTTCGGCCTGTGCTGGCCCTGGCTCGTGCTGGGTCTCCGTAGTGAGTCGACCCCGTGTGTCCAGGCCCCCTGCTCCCCCGCACAGTCCTCACGTACGGCCCCAGACCTCGTCCCAGAAAGGGGAGTCGGGACGCGCGTCTCCCCTTCCACACGACCGTTCTCTCTGCAGCGTTTGCAGCCCTGGGAGGCTGCTGTGGGCCCTCGTGCCCCTGTGGTCTGGCCGCGCTCAGGGCCCGGGGGCTTCAGGGCCCACTTGTGAGGCCAGAGGAGGGGCCGGGTCTCCCGAGCACGGGTGGGCAGAGTCCGTCTGTGTTGGGGTGAGGCACGGACCCTCCCAGAAAGCAGCTCCCTCTGACAGAGGCCGTTTCCGGCCAAGACCCTCCTCCTGGGCACTCAGGTGGACTCACATATCCCACACCGGGGCCGGGCAGTTCCGAAATGCAGTGCCCAAGAAGTTCCGGGTGCGGTGGTGGGGAGGGGTACGCTCCTGACCCGGGTGCTTGCATCAAGCCTGGGCTCCCCCAGACCCAGCACGGCCTGTGGGGCGCTGTGCCTGTGTGGCACCTGGGACCCAACCACGCTTGGCTGCATGCAAGGCAAACGCCCACCCCATTCAGTCTTCCCAGCAGGACGTTATTCACACCTTCAGTCTGCTTGAAAGCTTCCAGTCACTGACCCCGTACTGCCAGGCTGAGGCTGCCTGTGGCTGTCAGTCAGACTCAGAGAAGCCAGGACGGCGGCGGGCTGGTCCTCGGGAGTTGGCAGTCCTGTCAGCCGGAGGATTATGTTAAGTCGTCTCTTACATCCCCTCATTTCTGTTTCCCCACATTCCTAAAGCTTCTTAGTCAAGCTTAGTCAAGCCGGCGAGTCATTTTGTGTCTCTCCTTTGAGTTTTCCAGTGTATTAGTGTGGCAAGCGCCACGGAGGGTTTCCATGCGCTGATGTAAAATAGTTTCCCTCCTTTCTGCCTGAAGCCTGGGATTTACCGCCTTTGCATTGGAGAAAGCCTCCGGGCCCCCGGGAAGTTCCCACTTCCTTCCCCCCTTCTGACTGCCGGAGGGGCAGACGCAGAGTGATTCCGGATCAGGACTGTCCGGGCCATTCTCCTGGCCGATCACACGCGTGTCAGTGCACGGAGCTAAACACGCCCTGGGCTGTCCGGAGAGAGTGCCCCGGGACACACTCAGACTGTGGACAGCTGCTCCCCGCGTCCTGTCCCGGGGCTCACGTGGCCGAGGACAATCCGAAAGAAGAGGTGCGCATGTGCCAGCGTCCCTGGCTGCGGCTCAGGGGAAAATGGACTTTCCTCCTGAAATTCTTTTTGTTCGTGGGACGGGGTGCAGGAGGAGCACTGGGGTGTGGACCCGCCTATAGAGAGACCTTTCTCCATGGCCCTCTCCCTTCGGCGTGGCGTCCCTCCATTCTGTCCAGTGCCGTGATCGTGCCCTCTCGGGGCTCCACGGGACCCCGCCAGGTCCGACTCCCTGCTGCATCACCCCCAGCAGACACCTGTGTCCGTACCCGGGCTCTCGAGCCCAACAGTGCAATGAATAGGTTTGCGTAGCCCTTCAGGGTGGTTTTGCTGCTGGTTACATTTAAAGCAGGATATCTCTGGATATCTGTTTTAATTGTGTGGTGAAAAAGTTAAAACATCCCAGAAAGATTGGCTCATCTGAGCATTTGGGGACTTAAAGCAAGTTCCAAACGGGAGCTGAGGCGACCTGTGACCCCAGGGAGGTGGGGGTCCACGGCCACACAGCAGCGGGGCCAAGCACGGGGCCCAGGTCATAGCTGGGGGGAGGGAGTGAGAGCCTGGGGTGCTCCTGGCACCCTGCTCCCCTCCCTGGAGAAGGGAGTGTCCCCTGGCTTCTGCCTCCCCATCACGGAGCTGCTCCCACCCACCCCTCGCACACACTCGTCCCCGCGTTACCGACGGGGCTCATGGCCCACGGCTGCTCCAGCTCTCGGCCAGGAGCAGCCCTCTAAGGGAAGCGCGGCGAGCAGCGGCCTGGATGCCCAAGCCCGTCCGGCCTCGGACCCGAGACGGCAGAGGCGGCACTGTCTGCCAGGCCACGAGGGAAGTGCCACAGTGGGACCCGCTGTCACCCACTTGGACGGCCCCAGCCCCCACCCACCCGGCGTCACCCAGTCATCCTTGGGCCTCACGGCACCTCTGGGGGTCTGAGGCCGCGTGCTCTTGGTCCCCTCGGCCCCTTTGCCTGGTCCCTGGTGGTTTCTGTCCTCCACAAGCTGCGGGCATGATGGCCCCCCTCCCCCGCATGTGCTCTGGTCTTGTCGTGGAGGCCACCAAGGCGGTCACTCTGGGCGGACAGGGCTGCAGGCTGTGCTGTGCTGCTTGAGGCCCCAGTCACCGCCTGTGCACGTGGCCACCAACTAGAACCACCAGCCACGCGGAACCACCAGCCACACTGGAACCACCAGCCACACTGGAACCACCAGCCACACTGGAACCACCAGCCACACCGGAACCACCAGCCATGCCGGAACCACCAGCCACGCCAGAACCACCAGCCACGCCGGAACCACCAGCCACACCGAAACCATTAGCCACACCGGAACCGCCAGCCACACCAGAACCACCAGCCACACCAGAACCACCAGCCACACCGGAATCACCAGCCACACGGGAACCACCAGCCACGCCGGAATCACTGCCATGCCAGAACCACACCTGAACTGGGACCGTATCTGCCGGCCGCGATTGCAGCCTCCAGCCAGGGGGCAGAGCGGATCTGGGCTCGGTTTCCATTTCTGGAAAGCGGCTGCAATGTAGGACATTGGCTTCTATTTCTAGTCTCTATTCACCAGTCGCTTCTTAACAAATGAACTTCCCGAAGCTGCTTGGTGAGAGCAGGGAGGCCCCTGGGAACGTGCCGGAAGGGGCAGGAGTCGGGTGCAGGGCCGGCCCTTGGCTGTGCTGCTCCCCACCCCACGGTGCTCCTCTGCCGAGGCCGGAGCGGCTGGCCCAGGCCTCGAGTTTCAGCCGAGAGGTCCCTGGGGCAGGAGGACAGGAACTGTGGGGCCTCCCGGGTGCCCTGGGGCCTGGGGCAGAGCACGGCCCGGCCCC
Source organism: Sorex araneus (assembly GCF_027595985.1). Classification (NCBI taxonomy): domain Eukaryota; kingdom Metazoa; phylum Chordata; class Mammalia; order Eulipotyphla; family Soricidae; genus Sorex; species Sorex araneus. Next base: position 265,543,001 of record NC_073303.1, read on the forward strand.
CTCCTCACCCTTCCATGCCCCCCTTCCTGCCAGGGGTCTGTGCCCGAGACTCCCGTTTGGGGCCTCCAGCCGCAGGCGCGTCTCTCGGGTGCTCTGCGCCTCCCAGGCACCCCCGACTGTTGGTGAGCACCTGGGGCGGAGTCTGTGGGCTGGCCTGACTGCGGGCACCTCGTCGGCCTCCTGCGCAGACGCTCTCCCCACCGGGAATCCAGGCTCGTGCCGCAGTGCTCCACAGGCCCGGGGGCTTGGCTTTCCTGACTGAGTAGGAAACCGGCCTGCGGGTACTGGGGTCGGGGCGGCCCTGGGGTCAGGACGAGCCGGACAACAGGCGTTCGAGAGCACGATGTCCCCGGGGTAGCGTCAAGCCAGCAGCCCTGGCCTGCATGGAGCGGGCAGGGAGGTGCCTGCCCAGACCCTTGGTCATGGAGGCCTCGGTCCCCAGCACTGGGCGTGGGACGTCTCGGGGCCTGTCGCCAGGCTGGGCCTGAGTCCGTGCAGGTGGGCTGGGCTGGGGAATGGGGTGGGGAGGGGCCTGTCCTGCTCTCCCGCCTCCGGCTGCTGCTGTTTGCCTCACTGGTCCGGGGTCACTGCCATCTGGAGAGCTCGTGACAGAGGTCACAGGGTCGCGCCTGGGCCGGGGGCTGGAAGGACGGGCACCGAGCTGTGAGCGGGAGGGGCCCCACACGCCTGGGGGGCTGCACGGCCGGGGGCCGGGAGGAGCAGTGACCACCCCGTTTCTTCTCCTGCAGGAACATGGGTGACGTTCGGAGGCCAGATCTCAGATGAGGTGAGCGCGGTGGGGGCAGGAAGCTTCCCGGGGTGCTGCCCCCCGCCCCCCGCCTTGCACTGCTGACACGGCAGGTTCTGCGGGATGCGGGCCAGTTTCGGGGGGCCAGGCATTGGGTGCCGGTCGGTCTCTGCCTCTGGGACCCCCGTCTGTCCACCTGCCCATCTGTCTGTCTGCACCTGGCCCCGGGCAGTCTCTGACACACCCGCTCCTGCCCCATGTCCCACCTGGGGTCCAGGAAGTGCCACCAAGGCCGGGGGACCGTGTTGAGGGTGTGTGGGCCGCACTCAGGGACCTGCCCCCCACGGCCCTGGGTCCCCTACGCGGCTGCCATGGAGACGGCCGGGGGTCCCGTCAGGGTGGGGAGCTGGGCTGGGTCCCCTCCTGCTGGGCTGCGCCTGGCTCTGTCTGGGGCAGGACACGGGTGACACGGGCAGGAGGAGAGGCCCTGGGCAGCCCCTTCTCAGGGCGCAAGCTGGGGGCAGGGTCCCGCTGCCCAGGCTGACCTGGAGTGTGGCCTCGTCCTTCCGTCCCTGTCACACGTCTGAGGAGAACCAGGAGCGTGCGGTTGGGGAGGCGCTGCCCTGTCCACCCGGCGGTGCTCGTGGCTGCACTCGGGCCCTCCTGGCCGCTGCATGCTGGCCCTGCGCCCCTGGGCCAGTGGCGGTGGTGGCAGCGATGGGCTTCCTCGCAGGTGGCCGAGCGGCTGATGACAATCGCCTACGAGAGCGGAGTCAACCTCTTCGACACGGCTGAGGTGTACGCGGCGGGGAAGTGAGTGTCCAGGGCCCCGGGCACCGGGCTGCCATGGGGTCACCATGGCTGTCCCCTCCGCTCCATCCACACTCGGGGAGGGGACAGCGGCCAGCAGTGGCCCGGGCAGTGTGCGGGGAGGGACCATGGGGGAGCGTCGAAGATCCCGGCCTGGAACCTTCCAGACACGGGCGCTGCTCCTCACCCCCAGGGAACTGGGTCCCCTCGGGGGGCAGGAGATCTTGGGAGGGGGGAAGCCGCTGTCCTTTCCCAGTGACATTTGTCACCAGGGCTGTCGGCAGCTTCGGCTGCGGCCTTCTGTCCTCAGGACCTCCCGGGACCAGGTGGTCTGGGTCAGCGCGGGGGGCGTCCTCTGGTTCTGCCCAGCAGCCCCCTCGCACGTGACTGAGCACCGGCCATCCTGCCCCTTTCGGTCCCCCTTGGGCCCCTCTCTGCATTGGGATGTGCCTCAGTTTCTCCTCAGACACTGGATGGGGGCCGAGGTGGAGAGGGGGCCGGGCCTCTAGCCCTTATCTCCTGTTGTGGGGGCAGCTGCCCTCACAGGCCGAGCACGAGGCCGAGGCCCCGGCAGACCAGGAGTGAGGACCACCATTCCCCAGCCCAGAGCCCCAACGCCTTACATGCTGGGGGGGACAGAGAGGTGTACCCTTGGTCCAGGGCCTGGCTGTAGGCATGTCCAGGGGCTGTAGGTGTGTCCAGGTGGCAGAGAGGTGTCCCCTTGGACCAGGACCTGCTGTAGGTGTGGGGACCCTTCGGAAACAGAGGGGTTGCAGCAGGCAGGACCTCTCTGCATGCTCTCGAGGTGGGGGCCCTGGGCGCTACTCTGGGGGCTTTGGGGGTTGCATCTTTCCGGCACTACCTCGAGTCACAAGTCCCTCTCCCCCAGGGCTGAAGTGATCCTGGGAAGCATCATCAAGAAGAAAGGCTGGAGGTAACACCCCACCTTCCCCAGGGCAGGGTGTCTTCTAAAGTCTGTGTGTGACAGGAGTGAGAGTGAGAGGGGGAGAGAGAGGGAGAGAGAGGGAGACAGAGGGAGACAGAGGGAGAGAGAGAGGGAGACAGAGGGAGAGAGACAGAGGGAGAGAGAGGGGGAGGGAGTGAGAGAAAGGGAGAACAAGAGTGAGAGCAAGAGAGTGAGAGAGTGAGAGTGAGAGGGAGGGAGGGAGAGAGTGAGAGTGAGAGAGAGGCAGGGAGGGAGAGAAAACACGAGGGAGTGTCCAGCGTGTATCTGAGCTCAGGCTGGTTACTCAGGTGGGAGGCCTCTGCCACGCAGTCCTTGGTCACAGCTGACGAGGCCAGGGTGGTTCTGTGGACACTCAGAGGTCAGTGTCACGAGGCTGGAGACAGCCCGGGTTAAGGCATTTGCCTTGCCCACCAGTGCCTGCACGACTGAGGGCCCCCAGGAGACGGAGCACCGAGCCAGGAGTCAGCCCTGAGTGCTGGTGGGCGTGGCTCAAGAGTCCAAACCACCCAGACAGACAGACGGACAGACAGAGCCCAGCCAGGCACGTGGCGTGGTTCTGCCCTGCGGTTCCTCGCAAGGCCAAGGCGGCAACACGGGTGGCACAGACCCCGTGGCCTGACGCCCTGCTGTGGCCACGCCAGCTCCGAGTCACACTCTGAAGGTGGCCACGGCCCTGACGCTGGGAAGGCCTAACGCAGTCGCCCATCCCGTGGTTTTCCCAGGCGGTTGTTGGGGCTGGCCGGGGGCGGGGTGGGGGGGTGGCACCTGGGATCAGCCGCTAGGCCAGGTGCCACGGACTCCCTGGAGACCAGCGGCCTCCCAGCTCATGTCCACGGCCGCCCTGTGGGTCGCTGTGGCGGCTATGCCTTGCCGACGGGGGTGCTCCTGTGCTGCTGCCCCTCAGCGCCCCCCGCCCCTCCTCCGCGCACGCTGCCCTGGACGCTCTGTCCCACAGAAGGCCCCGCTCACGCCAGGCCCTGGCCCGGGGCACTTGGCACTCAGAGCCACGGGGTCTTCCCGTGACCCCCCACACACGGGCCTCCTCCCTCTCGGCCCCTCGCCCGGGCTGGGCCCGTCTCTCCAGCTTTCCTGCTGCTTGTCCACTCAGCGCTTGAGGCGTGAGGCCCAGGGGCGGTGCAGGGCTGAGGGCGCTTGCCCAGGTCTATCCCACACCACACAGGGTCCCAGCCCCGCAGGAGGGCAGACCCCAAAGGAAGCAGGTGTCAGGACTGATGGGGGCGACTCGTCACTAATGTGCCTTTCTCTCGCGTCTCAATGCAGGAGGTCCAGCCTGGTCATAACCACCAAACTGTACTGGGGCGGCAAGTAAGTCAGCCAGCAACGCCCTGCGGCCCTCTCCCCCGTCCAGCTCAGAGAGGCTGTTTCTCCCTCTCCCCAGAGAAAAGCTGCCTGGGGGCCGGCCTTAGCGAGAGTGACCGGGGCCGATGGGGTGTGGGGCCCGGGGTCACTCGTGCTGAGTGAGTCACGAGCGCACGCGGCCCCAGATGCCAGCCTCAGACTCCGCCGCTTCCAAAATAGAGTCCAAATTTGGGGGAAAGAAAATAAGCACATAGCATCGCAAAAGAAAAGCTGCTCAAATCTGCCAAAAGGCAGAGAGATTTGCACGGAACGCAAAGATAAAAATATCCCACACGGCCTCACTGGGAGGGCTCAGCGGGCGCTGCGAGCTCAGAGCACCGGCCTGTGCGGGGCAGGGAGACCCCGGGCTGCAGACGCCCTTCCTCAAACAGACACGCTTCCTCAGACAGACAGGCGCCCTTCCTCAGACAGACACGCTTCCTCAGACAGACAGACGCCCTTCCTCAGACAGACGACACCCTTCCTCGGACAGACAGACACCCTTCCTCGGGGATAGATGACCTTCCTTAGACAGACATGCTTCCTCAGACAGACAGACATGCTTCCTCAGACTGACAGACACTTTTCCTGGGAACAGACAGACAGGCTTCCTCAGATAGATGGCTTTCCTCAGACAGACAGACACCCTTCCTCAGACAGATGCCCTTCCTCTGGCAGACATGCTTCCTTAGACAGACACTCTTCCTTGGACAGATGCCTTTCCTCGGACAGACAGACATCCTTCCTCAGACAGACAGACATGCTTCCTCAGACAGACATGCTTCCTCAGATAGATACTTTTCCTCAGGACAGACAGACACCCTTCCTCAGGACAAGACAGACATTCTTCCTCAGGATTGACAGATGCGTTTTCTCCAGACAGACAGATACCCTTTCTCGGACAGACAGACATGCTTCCTCAAGACTGACAGAAGCTCTTCCTCAGGACAGATAGTCTTCCTTAGGGAGGGCAGGACACCCCTCGCGGCCCCAGGGGAGTCGCCATCAGTCCCAGGTCCTCCTGGTGACAGTCTCTGAGCTTCTGGGGTCTTCTCCAGAGGCACAAACTAAAGCAGCTTGGGTGCAGGGGCAGGCTCGGGTGAAGCGCTAGCCTTGTCCACTGACGGACAGGCCCCAGAGGGAGACTCGGCGTGTGGCCCAGGTGAAGGACGGTCGTCGTTTCCTTCCCACGGCCCTCTCAGAGCTATGAGCCATGGATGAAGCCCAGTGGCCAGCCCGTGTTGGTTGGTGCTGGGGGGCGACCCCCATGTCTGCGATCGCTGGGCAGCTGTGGCCAGGCGCTGCCCAGCCTCTGTGGAGAGCAGAGTGCCCGCCCCACCCTGTCACCTCTGCCCCCGGGGGTGGAGTCTGCCAAGAACGTGCTAAAATTAGCATCAGTTCAAGTCAGAGTGATTCCGCTGTACTTTTGCAAGAGCAGCTATGGGGAGGGGCTGGAGCGATAGCACAGCAGGGAGGGCATTTGCCTTGCATGCGGCCGACCCGGGTTCAATTCCCAGCATCCCATAAGGTTCCTGAGCACCGCCAGGAGTAGTTCCTGAGTGCAGAGCCAGGAGGACACCTAAACATCGCTGGGCATGACCCAAAAACCAAAAAAAAAAAAAAAAGAGCAACTACGGGGAGACTCACCCCTCCTCAGCGCGCATCTCTCTCCTCTGCAGGGCCGAGACCGAGCGGGGCTTGTCAAGAAAGCACATCATTGAAGGTGAGTCCGTCAGGCCGGGGGTAACCAGGGACAGCAGAGGAAGGGAAGGTGTACGGAAATGGCGGAATTTTCTGGAACTCTTCTCACAGCTCTGATAAACCTGATTAGGCACTCCCAGATGACTTTTTACTTATTTGTTCTTAGTTTGGGGGTCACACCTGGAGATACACAGGGGTTACTCCCAGCTCTGCACTCAGGAATTCCTCCTGGCAGTGCTCAGGGGATCATATTGGATGCTGGGGATCGAACCTGGGTCGGTGGTGTGCAAGGCAAGTGCCCTCTCCACTGTACTATCGCTCAAACTCAGATGGCTTTTGAAAAATCATTTTTAAGTTCTGATTCATGTGTGGGCAGGGGCTCTGGGCGTTGCCTTGCCGTGTGCTGCCTCTTGGGCCGTGAGAGCGTGTGCAGGGAGGAGTGATTGCATACCACACAGTGGCACCCAGTCCCGAGGTGGGAAATCACCGCTACCGTTCCGAGACCTTCTCAGCTCTGGAGAAGGAACCTCGGGCCACGGCTTGGCCCCGCTCCCGGCTCCGGCTCCGACAGACAGCTCACGGCAGCCTGGTACATGGAGACACCTGCCGAGGGCGCCCCCCAGACCGGGCCCCGCACAGCCGCAGCCCCCGTCCAGCTCCCATCACCCCCTCTGTGTCCAGCCAGCAGAAACGAGCATCTGGGTCCTTCCCTGGTGACTGTGAGAATGTGGCGATGAGCTTGTGGCTCCAAACTTCCACGAGACCCGAACACCTTCCGAACTGGAGCGGCGTGGGGAAGCCCACCGGGAAAACGGCCGTAACGGTGCTGGTGCCCCCGGTGGAGCACACGTCTCGGAAGTGAGAGACGGTGGCTCGGGCTCCGATGCCGGCCCCACTGAGGGGTTACGGCCTTCGGGGTCCTGACTCCTGGACATCTCACGCCTTCTGCAAGGAAAGGCCCAGGGCCCTCTGTACTCTGGCGCCGATTCTCCCTCAGGAGTGACGCTGGAAAGCTCTGATGTCACCAGGCAGGAGACTCTCTCCTCTCCAGAGGCAGTGGCACCTGGGGAACCCTGCCAGCTGCCCAGAGCAGAGCGCAACTCTCGGCACATCGCTTCAGAAACGGATGTGGGCGACCAGGTCGCCTCCTGCTCCGCCCTCCTTATCCCCCGCACTCTGGAGACCTGGCGCGTCCTTCCAGCTGGCCCTTGTGTCACCCCGATACCTGTCTGTCCATGCACACTGAAGCATGAGGCGACACGCCGAGCCAGGAGCACTGAGCCAGGAGCACCACACCTGTTGAGGCCTTTTGCTGTGCATTCCTGGGCACGCCGGGCCCTACCTTTGAGATTTATAAGCAAGTGTGCAGTGACTGTCCCGAGGCAAACGGCCTTGTAGAGTCCAGGAGTGAAGTGTAGTTGAACATGAAGGAGTTTTGTAAAACAACCCAGCAGCCTGGCGGGCGGTTGCTTGCTGACGCGCCTGTCAGTGGTTCATCCTTTCAGTCGTCTGCTGCTCTCTGGGGTCCAGCCTCTGTCCCGGGAGACTCTTTTTGGGGTGTTTCTCTTGCTCGTGTTAACTGCAGGCTCGTGATAGCCGTGGTGCGTCCCCTCTCTGGCACACGCCCCTCGTCCCACCATGAGCATCTCTCCTCCATGCCAGGACCTGAGACGTGTGCTGGGGGTCCAGATATCGCCTGTCTGGAAGCTGCAGACCCAGGGAGACGGTGGCTTTGCCATCATTTCGAGGCCCCCTGGGAAACAGTCCCTGAACTCGGGCACTGGCTGCCAGATAGATTGTTTTGTTTGTCTCTTTGCTTGTATTTTTTGGGGGGGCCACACCAGGCGATGCTCAGAGCTTACTCCGGGCTCTGCCTCAGGATCACTCCTGGTGTTGCTTGGGGGGGGCCTCGAACCCAGATGAGCTGCGTGCAAGGCAAAAGCCCGGCCGCTGTACTGTTGCTCCTTCCCCTCAGACAGAGAGAGGGTAGAAAGATACACACAGCTTCAGTTACTTGTATCTTTCTGTGGTTTCAAAGACTTGGGAAACAGGCGCACTGTAGCATGGATACATAGATGGCAGCAAGGTCAGACCCTAAGGTGAGACATCCTTGCAACATTGTGTCAAAGCCAGAGTCACCGCTGTGACCCTGCTGGCCTGTCACAGCCTCGTCAGCCCCGCCCCACCACCAAACCAGCCCTCGGCCCCGGCACCCTGCAGGGTAGGGTTGGGGGCCAGGTCCAGGCTCTGAGCTTTGCCACGTCACTGCCTTCTCCCTGCACGGTGGCCGCTGCGTCCCGGCGTGCACAATTCTGGAACGTTCTCTCTCTCTCAGATGCCCCTCCGTCTAGGCCAGAGGTGACCGGCCGGGAGCCTGTAATTCTCTGTCCTTGGAGTCAGTCGGCGTGTGACTGGCCCTGGCGAGCAGGAGGGGCTTCCACGCATGGGCCTGCGCTGAGCCGGCGGCGAGCGGGGACCCCGGGCAAGCACGGGCGCCAGTCAGGGTTCGCTGCCCATGCCATGGCGCGCACCTTCGATTCGAGATGCCTGCGGACAGCAGGACGCACTTCGGTTCCCGAGGGCTCCGACGGTGGCTACGCGGGCTTCCTGCCTGAGCTTGACGTCACTTGGGAAATCTCCTGAAAGGCCCATCTGAGACCCCCAAGACCTTGGCCCGGGCCCAGCGAGAGGCACCCAGCGTTGTGCTGCGGGAGAAGGGAGCATTCCAGAGACTTCTGTTGTGGCGTCTCGGCGGGCAGAGGGGAGGCCCAGGTGCAGTGCCTGGGTCCCGACTCGCCGGGTGTTTCCAGAGAGCAGCATGGCGGTGTGGCTCAGAGCAGCGGCCAGTCCTGCTCCTGGCACCGGGACCCCTAGCATCCGGGCATTCAGCCTGGAGGCCCCGGCACTGCCCGGTGTCCCGGGGTCTCTGCCGCCCTCGGGCCCCACTGCTTGGGAGGCCCCTGCAAACCAACCAACCCCTCAAGGGACATCAGCCCGTCTTGGACCTCAGCAGAGGCTCAAGAGCCAACCAACCCTCCACAGGGCAGGGAAGGAGAGACTGTGCAGGTTTCTGTCAAAGAACAGGTTTCTCAGTGCGTCGGGTGCTGGGCCCAGATTCTTGGGCTCTTTCACCCTGTGCCACCACTTGCCTTGTATCCCTCCGACCCTGGTTCAAACCCCAGGCACCACACACGGTCCCCGAGCACCGCCACTCCGGGACACAGAGCCGGGAGTAGCCCCTGGACGCTGCCGGTGTGCCCCCCTTTTAGAGAAGAGCGGAGCCGGAGGATGGCCGGAGGGAGGAGGCAGGCAGTCTCTGCTCCTCTCGGGGGCCGCATCCTGCTTCCTCGGGGTCTTGTCCCTGGAGGCCGCGTGACTCAGGCTCGGCCTCGCTGGAGACGGTGCTGACCACCTCAGCGCCTGGCCCCTGGGCTGGCAGGCGCCCCGTGGGGATGCGGCAGGGGTGGGCAGCAGAGCGCCTGTGCCCCGCGCCACTCACGGCTCTGTCTGCCCGCAGGGCTGAAGGGCTCCCTGCACCGGCTGCAGCTCGAGTACGTGGACGTGGTGTTTGCGAACCGGCCCGACAGCAACACGCCCATGGAAGGTGAGTGAGGCCCGCGCTGGCCGCTCCTGCCCGCACGCCCCAGCTCACTTTGCTGAGGGTCTGGGGCCTCTGATCCTACCCCCTGCACCCGCGGAGCTGACAGGAAGCGGGGATTCCAGCCCGAGCCTCCCTCCGAGGGGCCGCCTTTTGCGGTTATGAGTCCACATCTTTTGAGTTTGTCATCTGTGGGGAAGGGGCTCACGGGCGCCCCCACTTCCCACTCAGACTCTGGTACCACCTGTGACCCGTCAGGAGTGATCCCTGAGCACCGCCAGGTGTGCCCAGAGACAAAGGGACAGAATGTGACAGGCCCTGCCCCGGGCGCAGAGCAGCTGCTGTTGGGGTCAGAGGAGATACACTTCCCGAGTCCCGCAGAACCCGAGTCTCCCGAGACCCACAGAACCCGCAGCACTGTTCTTCCTGAGTTTCTATGGAGTCTTTAGGGTTTTCAGTGTATAGTATCGTGTTTTCTGCAAACAGTGATAGTTTAGCTTGTTCTTTTATGATTTGGGTCTCTTTGCTATCTCTTGTCTGATTGCTTTGGCAAGGACTACCAAAACGATGTTGAATAATGGTGGCCAAGGTGGACATTCTGCCTCTGACCGGATCTCAGGGGAAGGAAGGGCTTCCAGTCTCACCAGTGAGTGGGTTTGCTGTATTTGCCTATCACTAGTTGAGGTATATGACATTTATCCCTATTTTTTGAGGGTTCTGATGATGAATAGATGTTGGATCTCATCAGATGCTTCCCTGCACCAGTGGACATAATCATACAGCCTTTCTCCTTCCTATTGTTGGTGTATTTCATGAGCTGAGTTTTGAATCCTCAACCATCATTGCATCCCTGGGATGAAACCCACTCGATCATGGTGTATAATCCTTTTGATATGTTGCTGGTTTGATTTTGTTGAGGATCTTTACATCAATGTTAATCTGGAATATTGGTCTGTAGTTTCCTTTTTCAGTCGTGTCTCTGCTTTTGGTGTTGGGGCCTAGAGGTTTGATAGGCCCTATTAAGAAGGATTCCCGTCGGGGCTGGAGCAATAGCACAGCGGGTAGGGCATTTGCCTTGCACGCGGCCGACCCGGGTTTGATTCCCAGCATCCCCTATGGTCCTCCAAGCACCACCAGAAGTGATTCCTGAGATGCAGAGTCAGGAGTAACCTCTGAGCATCGCTAGGTGTGACCCAAAAAGCAAAAAAAAAAAAAAAAAAAAGAAGGATTCCCGTCTCCTCGATATTTTGGAAGAGCTTGAAGGATACGGGCGCTTCTTGAAGTTTTGGTGGAACTCACTACTGACCCATCTGGACCTGGGCCGTTTTCATTGGGGAGAGTTTTTAAATTACTCTTTTACTTTCCTAGTGATTGGTCTGTTTCGGTTTCCTGTTTCCTCTTGGTTGGATTTTGGGAGTTTGCACGATTCTAGAATCCATTCGCTTCTTTCAGGTTCTCATCTCAGTGGCATGAATTCATTTGCAGAAACCTCCTCTCCTCTGATCTTCTGTGTTCCTGAGGTGTCTGTTGTAACTTCTCCCCTGGCATCTTTGATTCGATTCACTTGGGTTTTCTCTTTTTCTCCATGGGTCCAGCTAAAGGCCGGTTAGTCTTGTTTATTCTTTCAAAGAGCCACCCCTGCTTTCACTGCGCCTTTGTACTGTTTCCTTACATTCTGTGTCACTGATTCCAGCTGTAACTTTTATTATTTCCTGCCTTCTGCTTGCCTTGAGATTCATCTGTTGTTCTTTTCCTCATACTCTCTTAGATGAGAGGTTAGGTTGTTGACTTGACCTTTTTCATTATCCTTTTGACCTTGAAGAGCAATGAACCTTCCCCTCAGTCCTAGGAACTTTCCCCTTAGTACTTTGAACTTTCCCCTCAGTGCTTTGAACTTTCCCCTTAGTGCTATGAACTTTGACCCTAGGACTTTCCCCAGAGGTTCTAGCAGTATGTTTTTTCATCCTCGATTGATTTGAGGAATTTTTTGGTTTCTTCTTTTTCCCCATTGTTACTTACCAGTATGTTGTTTAGTTTCCAGGTAGTTCATCCTTTTTAATGATTTCTCTTTATGATTGATTTCTACATTTGTGACTTTGTTTTCTGAGCAGACACTTGGTGTAATTTCTTTTTGTGGTTCTCCAGGATGTTTGAGTCATATCCCAGCATGTGACTTGTCCTGAAAAATGTCCCCTATGCAGTACAGAAGGACGTGTATTCGGTTTGGGGGGTGGAGGGTCCTGAATACATCTGTGATGCCCAGTTCCCCCAGACCCTTTGTTTCTTTACTGACATTACATTACATGACATTACATTACAGCCGGGAGAGGAGAGTGGGGAGCTGAGTGTGACCGTCATGCAGAAACTCAGGCTGCTACAGCTGCTGGGTGGGCTTCGCTGCCCTTCGTGCGTGTCGGTGCTCAGGGGGGTCTGTCCTTCAGCCAGTGTGTGATGTTCCCGCCTGTCTTCTGTGGTCTGTAGCCAGTGTGGCCATCCCGGCATCTGTCTGCCTGTCACTAATGTGGCTGTCCCCGTGTCTGTTTGTAGCCAGGATGGCTGTCCCCATGTCTCTCTGCCTGAGTCAGTGTCACCTGTGTGGCCGTTCCCGCATCTGTAGCCAGTGTGGCTGTTGTTCTGTCTGTCCCTGAGGGCTGTGCAGTGCTCGCAGACCACTCTCAGCCTGTGTGTCTCACGGAGTCTAACAGAAGCTCTTTCTCGGCCCATCCGGTTGTTCTGTGTTGCTTTATGGGAAAGCTCAGAGGAATTCCTGCCACGGGGCATTTGTTGCTGTGTCACCGGGCAGTTCCCTTTGTAACTGTGGCCAAGGCACCTATTTTAAACCTGCAGATCTGCTTTCTAACACACGCCCAGCAGTTCTGATTTAAATGGATTAAGATGCCAACCCCGAGAGTCTGACTTGCGCCCTGAAGGGCTGTTAGCTGGGAACTTGGTTAAAATAAGACAGGGAGCACAGCTCCCAGCCGAGCCAGAAAAAGCCTCCGTGCCCCTCTTCCCAGCAGTCGGCCTCTGGATCCAATTAGCAGTCCCATCCCCTCCTGGTGCTGTTGGAACCAGCAGGCAGCGTGTCTGCTTTCCCTGCCACCGAGGGAGCGGTCCAGCCCAAAGGGCGCTGGCACCTTCCCCCTCCGTGCCCCTCTTCCCTGGCTCCCCTACCACGAGCCTCTCCTCCCTCGGAGCATCTGCCAGGCCATCTGGCCCTGCCACCGCCCTGGCTCCGGAGAAAACCCATGCAGACGCCTGTCTCTTCTCCCGGGAAGCTGTTTTTCCTCCCTGAAGTGGCTGACAGTCCCTCCCTGCCAGTCTCCATCCCCCCCTCGCCCGGAACCCCGACTTGTGCTCCCCCTCTTGGCAGAGCCCGTCTGACGTGAGAAGGTTGGTTCCCGAGTGAGTCAGGCAGTTGGTCGTGGGCCTGAGCCTGGCGCTCCGCGTTGCGTGGGGTTGGGGAGCCGCCAGCTCTAGGTGCCAGGCTGGTTCCCGAGTCTGCGGCTCCCACCCACAGCTCCGGGGAGGCGGGGCTGGCTCGGGACCCCCTCTCGAGAGCACAGGAGGAGGAGAGCTGTCCTCGGAGTCCCCACAGCTTTTTTAATTCGAGGGAAGAATTCGTCTGTTGATCTGAAAAGTTTCAAGTCGATTTTCATGACACTTGATTGGAAAGACACTTGCAACAGACCTCCCTCGCCCCCCAGGTGGGGTGTTTTGCCAAAACCAGTAAACCTCAAAGAAGCCTTGAGTCATTAAATATTTATTCCCAACTTAACTGGCGCTTAAGTTAACTAAGTTCCCCTGATGGATGGTCAGTGCTGACATAAAACAAATCAGATGTTTTTATTCCAAGTAAGAGGCACTTGATCAAAGAGGATTTTGCTTTATTCCCAGAGTCTCGTCACGGCAAGCAGCTCGTTCACCCAGTTCTTTGAAGCCTTTGTTTTGGGCACTGTACTTGAGCAGGCGCGTAGGAATGTTTAAGGACCCTGAAGGAAGGCAATATTGCAGCAGCCCAAACTGTCGTTTCCAGAGCACTGGGCACATTGAAGGTGCTTTGTGGGTATTTAGCGGATGGATGAGTTGGTGGTGAGATAATGGATGGATGAAAATTGGGTGGGTGGGTGGGTGGATGGGGGGATAGACTGATGGAGGGTAGGTGGATGGATGGAGAGGCCGATGGATGAATGGCAGGTGGATGCTCGATGCTGTGTGGGTGGGTGAGGGAGCGCTGGACAGAGGGTCACTGCGCTGAGGAGTGAACAAGTGTGTGAGTGACTGAATGAAGGGAACTACAGAGTTAAAAGTTCATTGTAAAGTTCATTTTATTCCCGTGGAGTTGGAAGCGTAGTTTCCTGACATACTTGGTCACTGATTTGGTTCGACATAGCTCAGCGTGGTGCTGGGGGCGGGCTGCAGGGAGGCGGCGGGCCTGAGGCGCAGCCCTCTTGCCCGCACCTATCAGCACCCAGGCCCGGGAGCAGGGAGGCGGGAGGCGCCACCCCCAGCGCTTTGCGTGCCCTGGCGTGTTTCTCCAGCAGATAGGGACTGTCGGAGCTCCTGCCTGAGCCTGGCTGGGAGACCCCCGGCTCTCATCCACTGGATCCCTCGGACCTGATCCGAAGGGCTGGCACAGCTGAGTTTCACCCATTCGTTGGGAAGAAATGATTTTTCCATCTCTGATGACGAACCAACTGCTACCAAATCTGGGGGGTGGGGTGACGGCCCCCACCTGACCTGTGAACTTGCAAATGTTCCCTGATCTCGGCTGTGAGGGGACGAGGCTGGGCGGGGCTGCAGCCAACGGGGGCCGGGCGGGGCCTGAGTGCCCGGAGCCCACTTTGCCCACGGCGCCATGGGGACTTGAGCAGCACTCTACTGGGGTGAGGAGAAGCATCTCTGCTGCTCGGCTCGCAGTGCTCCGTGCCCCTGGTGCCTGGACTGCTCAGAGAGGGGGCACCCCGGGGGAACACTGCTGAGAGCCCCGGGGGTCCGGGCGGGGCGGGACACACCCGGGGACACCCAGCCCGCCCAGCCCCCTGCAGGGGACAGGACACGCTTCCTTGTAAGTGTGGGCGGCTGGCTCGTACCTGGAACAGCACCTGGGCCCGGGAGGGAGCTGGGGGCGCCCGTGTCCAGCGGCCACGCTGACTCCCACACCATGAATGCAGCCCCTCTCTCCCGGCTGCTCTCCCGGCTGAGCGCCGGCCTCTGGCGTGAGAGGATGCCTCCCTGTGGAGGGCGGGCAGAGCACCTGCTCACGAGTCTTTCTCAGGGAAGTTTCCCTCCCGCCTCCTCCCCGCTTTCTGCTGGGGCTGGGTGCTGGTCTTCCCCTGTCACGCCCCACCGTGGGTCCTGTATCCCGGACACTGACCCGGTGACGAGCTTCTCCCGTCCCGTGGCCATCTGTATCCTGGTCACCGTGTCCTGCAACGTGCAGAAGCGTCTTGGTTTCTCCTCCTCCCACCTGCTCGCCTTTGCCGCCCCTTCTGGGGGCGGGCTGCTTCCCCCCTGCAGCTGCCCGGGGAGCGCCACCCGCGTCCCCCTGCCCGTATCTCGGGGTCAGGCTGAGGAGGGGGCTGGTGGCTCTGCCCCCAGCCCCGAGCCCCGCAGGGACCCGCTGATGAGCCGGACACTGTCCTGCAGGGACTCTGGCAGGGTCCGCTTGGGGAGAAAACTCCCACACCCCAGCCCCACCCTCCCCCTCCCCCCCTTCCCCTTCCTGCTGCACCCCACAGGCTGCCTCGGCCGCTCGTGTGGCAGTGCTGCCCTCTGGTGTCCTGGCCGGGTAGTGCCTGCCTGTGCCCTGGCTAGACCGGGCCAGCTTCTGAGATGTCAAATCTTCAAACGTGCCCTGACGTGAGATCGGGCTCGAGGCTTTCACTGGACGCATCATCCGCGTTGCTGGGGTGTGGAGGGGCCTCGCCTGCCATCCCTGGAAAAAATGTCCGCGGCCTGGACACCTGGAGCCCCGGGAGCTGGGCCGTGTCAGTCTGCAGTGTCCACACACGGGGCTGTCCAGGCCCGGGCCCCCCAGGCCTCTGGCCCAGGGTCCCGTCCACTTAGGAGCTGAGTGGCGGCAGCTGGCGGGGTCGTGGGTCACTCGCCCTTCTGCTCGGCTCTCAGTGGCCACGCAGAAGTGGCCCGCCCCAGTTCGCTGAGTTGCAGGCTCAGGCCGTCGTGGACCGCTGCATCCTTGGGCAGGCCAGGCTGTGTGGAAGGCTCCGGGGTAGTGCCGCGGCCACAGGGCAGGAAGCTAGGGAGGGAAGCCGGGGTGGGGGTCCGCGCGCCAGAGGTCACTGAGTTCGGCGACTGCTCGCGGGAGCTGGACGCAGCTCATCCCAGGCACCTGGTGCTTCCGGCTGGACCCGGCTGGCCTCCGGGCTGGACCCAGCATCGCACCAGCTCGGCAGCTCGTGGGGACAGCGGCCGGCCGGCTGGCCAGTGGGCAGGGACTCACCACGCACCCTTCGTCCCACAGAGATCGTCCGTGCCATGACGCACGTCATCAACCAGGGCATGGCCATGTACTGGGGCACCTCCCGCTGGAGCGGCATGGAGATCATGGTAAGCGGGCGGGCGGCTGCCACGCGTGTCCCACCGGGCACCCCGGGCCTCCCACCTCTCAGCCCCGCACGGCAGCCAGCACAGGGGAACCCCTGCCTGGCCGAGACGGGGCTGCAGGCACCTGCCTGGCATACGGCACTGCCGGGGGCGGCCCCCAGACGGGTTGAACCCAAGAACGACGATGGCGTTCCCCGCCGCAGTTAGATGCACGTTCCCACCTCAAGGGCACCACTGGGCGGGCCCCACGGCCACCCCCAAGCCCCAGTCCCTGGGCTGTGCGTGGCGCTAGCCCGGGTCACCTGGCTAGCAGCCGCCTCCCTCCCTGCACGGGACCCTCAGCTACGTGAGGGGCGGGAGCTCGCCCTGGGACCCCACCAGGCCTGCCAGAGGCTCCCGGCCCCCCGCCTCCCGTCTGTCCACCAACCTTCCTCCCGCAGGAGGCGTACTCGGTGGCCAGGCAGTTCAACCTGATCCCGCCGGTGTGTGAGCAGGCGGAGTACCACCTGTTCCAGAGGGAGAAGGTGGAGGTGCAGCTGCCCGAGCTCTACCACAAGATAGGTGGGGGCTTCTGCACGCCGGGGGTGGGGTGGGGCCCGGGACCAAGGGGAACGGAGGGGAAATGGGAAGAAAACATTAATAACGATGCACTTGGCCCAGGGGCCTCCCCCGCCAGTGCTCAGGGCTGAATCCTGACTGTGCTCATCAATCACTCCTAGCCGGGCCCGGGGGGCCCAATGGTGCCAAGGGCAGGACCTGGTCACTCATGCAGGGCAAGTGTCCACGCTGCTGCACTACCCCCAAACACCCAACCGATAACGAAGACATGCCCACCCCAGGCCCGGGACGAGGAAGTTAGGGACAGGCAGGTCCTGTGCGCGGGGACGGCCAGGGGGATGGGTCACTGGGTGCAGGGACAGCCGGGGGACAGGTCACTGCACAGGGACAGCCAAGGGTACAGGTCACTGCATGGGGACAGGTCACTGTGTGCGGGAACAACTGGGGAACAAGTCACTGCGAGGGGATGGCCAGGGGGACAAGTCACTGGGTGCGGGAACGGCCGGGGGACAGGTCACTGCGCGGGAACGGACGGGGGGACAGGTCACTGTGCATGGGGATGGCCGGGGGCACACTGGCCACAGACACAGGTGTGGCCACCAACAGTTTCCCAAGAGGTGTCTGGGACCCTCGGGGCGGCAGCCGACTATGGTGACGGCTGGCCTGGCATGGAGGCGGCAGGCAGAGTCTGGGGTCCTGGAAACGGGACAGGCCGCAGCCCTCAGTGTGCTGGCCTGCGGCGCCCCCTGCTGGCTGCAGGAGCACCTGATGCCTGCTGCTCTCTCCGCAGGTGTAGGAGCCATGACCTGGTCCCCTCTGGCCTGTGGCATCATCTCAGGAAAATACGGCAACGGGGTGCCAGAAAGTTCCAGGGCTTCCCTCAAGGTACCTCCTCCCACCTGGGACCCTGGGACCCCCACTCCGCCCGCAGAGTCCTCCTGGGTGGCCCTGCCCTCTGCCCCCACTGGCTCCTTGTGTGTGTGTGTGTGTGTGTGTGTGTGTGTGTGTGTGTGTGTGTGTGTGTGTGAGGTCAGCCTGGAACCTGCCTCACGGATGCCCTGAGCCCCAGGTGCCAGGCGAAGGTGCTCTGGGGTGTGCAGGGACCCCCGTGAGCACGACATGCGAGGGAGGGACAAGGTGGTCTGTGACACTCAGCACCAGGCATCGCTGTCTGGAGCCCATAGGGAACCTCCCGGTCAGTGGCCAGCTTCCGGGCCGTGGCCGCAGGTCTGACCCGCTCCGGTGCCTCCCTCCGTGCCAGGCCTCAGTGGAGCAGCTGAGACTCGGAGTCTCCGCACTGTGGCACTTCGGCCTCGGGGAGCGAATACACAGGCCAGCTCCCGGGCCAGCTGCGACAGCCCACAGGAGGCCCGGGGCAGTCTGCCTCCCACTGGGTGGCTGGCAGGCACACATGCTCGTGTGCATAAAGGCACGTGTGAATCACGTCCCCAGTGCTCAGGGCAGATGTGCCTGGTGTGGAACGTGACTCCGCAGACCAGCCGCACGCAGTAGGGGGGGCGGAGTGGGCCGCAGACTTAAGTTTGAGCGCCAGTTGAGTGCTTCCAGCACCGTGCGGGTGGCCCTGGTGCTCCCCAAGGATCCCCGAGCCTTTCAAGGGGGCCGATCCCCAAGCACCACTGGGCGCCCCTAACTCAAGCACAGAGCCATGCAAAGAAGCGGCCTTGCCCATGAGGGGTCCTGGGCCCACCCCACTGGCCTTGTCCCTCAGCCAAGGGGGCTGAGCACTGCAGAGCCACACCCCGGGGCTCGCACACACGCACACATGTGCTCCCTGCCTGGAGCGGCAGGCACACGGTGATGGTTTCCCAGAGCTGACAGGCCTGGCTGCGGGGGCGGGGCCCCAGCTGTGACGTGCGGGGGGAGGTGGCCGCAGAGCCCCAGCCGCGTGCCCAGCGCTCTCCGGGCGCTCTCCCCGCAGTGCTACCAGTGGCTGAAGGAGCGCATCGTGAGCGAGGAGGGCCGGCGGCAGCAGAGCAAGCTCCAGGAGCTGGCCCCCATCGCCGAGCGGCTGGGCTGCACCCTTCCCCAGCTGGCCGTGGGTGAGTCTGCAGGGCCCTGTGCACCCAGCCCCAGGCAGCCCCCTACCCACGGTGGGGGAGGGGCAGGGAGCCGCAGCCAGCAGGTGTGGGCGGCCCCCCGCCAAGGCTGACGCCTCCCCGCCTCCCCCCCAGCCTGGTGCCTGCGGAACGAAGGCGTGAGCTCTGTGCTCCTGGGCGCGTCCAGCCCGGAGCAGCTGGTGGAGAACCTGGGCGCCATCCAGGCGAGTACCGCCCCGTCCCCGGCCCCGCTGGCCAGCGCACGCACACCCGGATCCCGCTGCCCAGGGCCGGCTGTGGCCCAGAGCGGGGAGGGGAGGCCCCAGTCCCCACCCCGACGGTCCTGCTGCCCGCCCGCAGGTGCTGCCCAAGATGAGCTCGCATGTGGTGGCCGAGATGGACGGCATCCTGCGGAACAAGCCCTACGGCAGGAAGGACTACCGCTCCTAGCCCCGGCCGGCCCTTCCTGCTTTGCTGTCCCCGCCGGGCACCCCGCCACAGGCACCGTGACGCAGCCGGACGGCCGGAGCCTGCCAGGCCGCCCAGGGGGCCAGAGACCGTGTAGGGACTTCCCAGGGCTCGTCCCTGCAAGCGACCCGGAGGCCGCAGGGCGTTTGCTTCTCTCTGGCCGTGGGCCGAGGACTCAGCGCCGCCCCTCCCGAGGGCTGTGGGCAGTTCCGTGCACGCGCCCCGAGCTTCTACGCCACAGCCCCCACGGCTCCGCAGCGCCCACCTGCATGCGAGCCCGTCTCGGCCTCTGCACGGCGGGCGGCCTCTCCGGCTGGGAGGCGGAGGGAGAAACTCCTGGGCTGTGTGCAGAAAGGGAGACCGAGCCTGAGAAAACCCCGACTCGACACTCGTGACGCCGGGCTCTCCGGGGCCCAGCCAGGACCCCCTGGCGCCTCGCCGCACCCCCCACCCTGCTTCCCGCCATCACGCCCACGTGCGTCTTGCAGCTTAGTTTCCTCCCAGACCGCCCTGGCTGACCGAACAGCCCAAGGGGGCGGCGCTCTCTCTCCAGTGCTCCTCTGCTCCCAACTGCCTCACTGGCAGAGGGAACTGTATGTGGCTTAACCTGCTTCAATAAAAGCATTTTGTGCATTTCCTGAGACCCCGTCTTGCTCCTGTCTCTGCGGGGAGGTTGGCGAGGGGACGGGGCAGACGCGGCCAGGTTCACCGTGCCCCAACAGCCCTTCCCTTCCTCCCGAGCAGAGAAGCTGCCCCCACTGAGCCCTGGAAACACGCCCAGGGCACAGTGCAAGCCGGGGGGGCTGAGGAGACCACCAGGGTCTGACCTGGGCTCCGAGCCTGGGCCCCAGCACTGCGATCCAGCGCACCGACGGTTAAGGCGGCCGCCCCCGTGAACCCAGACCAGGAGCGAGCCTGTGGCCAAGGTAAACGTGCGCCAGCCTTTCCTGCAGGGGGAACATTCCCACGCACCCTCCTGGCTCCCTGGGAGAATTCCTTGGCAGCAACGCGCCCTTCTGAGGGGGAGGCAGGAACGGCGTCCACTCAACAGAGTCCGAGCTGGAGCTCTAGGCCCTGGGCAAGGGGTGGGAGTGGCCGGCGGTGGCAGGGGCAGTCTTGCTGGTGCCGTGCCCCAGGCAGCCCTGCAGGGGACAGTATCTCAGCTGGGGGGGTCCGAGACGAGGCCAGGGTGTGGTGGGGCCACCAACGGGCCCTCTCGCTCCTCCCTGAAAGCCCGAGTGTCCCCCTCAGGCCCCCATCTCGGGAGCCCGCACCGAGGAGAGCCACAGGGCAGTGACGGGTGGGTGTGCTGCTCCCCCAGCAGGGCCCGTCAGAGCCCCATGCGCGGGGTCTGAGGGGAAGGCCAGGCTCGGCCACGCCCACAACAGGACGCCAGTGCTCCCATCCCAGATGACACCAGCTCTCAGGGTGCTCGTGGGCACAGACAACAGATGCTGCCATCCCGGGGCCTCAGGAGGGGCCCGTGTGCACCCTGGGTCCAAGGGCTGCCCAGGCGCCAGCAGGCACACAAGCAGCAAAGACACCTGACAAACCCGCTTCCCAGGCACTGCAGGCAGGACGGGCTGGCGCTCGCATGGATGATCCCACCCCTGCAGCCTCCAGGGGGCAGCTGGACACCTGCCCAAACAGCCCCACATTTGGGCACCATTTCCAGACCCGCCACGACCTTCCCAGTTGCCCCAGGCAAGGAACCCCAAGCGCATCCCGGCCCTGCGTGCTGGCTGCTGCCCAGGCCCCTCGGGGGAGGACGCACCGTGACAGGCCCGCAGGGCTCACAGCGTGCTGGAAACTCGAGGCCGGGCCAGGACGTGGCTCCGGGCCAGGCCCAGCCCATCCCAGAACACAAAGGACACATCTGGGGGTTCCAACACCTTCTATATTCTCCCGACCAGAAACAGGGGCGTGCCCCGCCCCTCGGCCCCTGGAGCTGCACGGCTACTTGGAGCCCGTGGACAGGAGGGCGATGAGGCCCGACGCCGTGCTGATGGACAGGATGTAGTTGCTGCAGGAGCTCGGGTCAAGGAAAAGGCAGCCAGGCCTGCGACTCACCCCACACAGAGGGGCGTCCACCCCCCCACCCCGGGCAGGGGGCAGAACCTGCACCCACCGTCCCT
This sequence comes from Sorex araneus, assembly GCF_027595985.1. Classification (NCBI taxonomy): domain Eukaryota; kingdom Metazoa; phylum Chordata; class Mammalia; order Eulipotyphla; family Soricidae; genus Sorex; species Sorex araneus. The sequence continues at coordinate 265,563,969 of NC_073303.1, forward strand.
CTGCCCGGGCACCTGGAACGGGAACACGCCCGGCTCCCGGCAGCAGGGCCAGGTGAGCACTGGCTGAAGGGTACCACTGGGCAGACTCTCCCGAGGCATGGGGCACCCCTGGGATGGCAGGCTGGTCACTGGGACTCAGCGCAGCACGCCCGGCCCGTCAGCACGAAGCCGAGCGGGAATGGCACCGTCTGGGCCGGGAGACGCAGAGAACCGTGAAGGATACACGGTGGGGTTGAAGTTCTTCAGGATGAAGAAGGAGGCCACGAGCAGCAGCACCAGGAAGAGGGTGTTGTTGTAGAAGATGGAGAAGGTGGTGGCCTCGTAGTCCGCCACCTCGTTCTTCTTCCACAGGATCCTGCGCACGGGCCCAGGCGTGACGTGCCGCAGTGGCCGCAGGACCCCAGCCCGGGGGACATGGCTTCTCTGCCACCAGGGCAGCCCGCCCGCCCAAGAACACTCCAGCAGGTTCCACAGCCTCCCACCCCCGTCCAAGTCCTGGTTCCAGGTTCCCCTCTGCGGCCCCGGCCTGGCTGGACTCCGCTGACCCGACAGCCTTTCCTGCCCAGGTGCCGCAGCACCAGCACAGGCCCGGGGGCGGCAGGTCTATACCAAAAACCAGGGCACCCCACGAGTCCTGCGCCCCCTCACCCACCAGGGACGCTGCCCACGGGGCAGGACACAGCAGCCGCCGCTGACCAGTCCCCAGACCGGCCCTCACTGTCTTGGGGTCCTGGAAGGCCTGGTACTGAGGCCGTGTCCTCGGTCTCAGACGCCTCCGGCCACCCTCCTGCAAGCCCGGGGCCGCCCAGGGCAGAGGGGTCAGGGCGCAGCGGGCAGAGGGAGGGGGCAGACCCGAGCAGGTCTCACCTCTCGTCCTTCTCCTTCCGAGACATCTTCCTGTTATCGGCCTCCGAGAGCTTGCGTGTCACTTCTCGGGAAACCGCGTCCTCGCGCTTCTGCGCCACTCTGGGGACAGGCAGGATGGTCAGCGTGGGCGTCCCAGCCAGCCCGACACGCCGCCCGCGTTTCAGGAGTTCCGGCGACTGGCACCGTGTGCAGAGGCCCGGGACCGTGGGGAGGGTGGTGAGAGAGCAGCAGTGACCACTGCAGGGATCTTTTTGTTTTGTTTGGGCACTGCACCCAGCAGTGCTCAGAGGCTACTCCTGGCTTAGTGCTCAGGAGCTATCCTCAGCAATGTCCCGGGCGCCGATGTACTGCCAGAATCTGAACCCGGGTTGCTGGGATCCCGAGCAAGGACTCGGTCTCCAGTCCTCTGAAGAACTTCAGGGGAAACTGTGTAAACCAGAAGCACCAGCCATTGCCCCAAACGAGGGAGATTTAACCAGCTGCGTTGCCAGTCTGGGGAAGAATCGAATCTAAACGATGGGACGCAGACGCCCCCAAGGATGATCTCCCTTCAACACAGCACACTGTTGAGGGAAGACTGACAGCCGTCCGCAAACCAGGGGTCCCCACACACAAGTGACCCCTAACTCTGACGGCCCACAGGGCACCGATCACCCCCGCAGCACACAGCCCGGGGCCTCAGACTGTCCGACTCCCGAGCCCATCGGAAGGCCGCGCCTCCCCCATTGTTCCCGTTCCCACAGCCCTGGCCCCCTGGGCCGCCTCAGGACCTGGAGCACTCACCTGCCGGGTCAGGTCACTCACATGCACTGACAGGGCGGGTGGGGGCCCATGAGGCTTCTCACGGGGAAGCCTGGGTCCCATCCCCACCACCCCACGGCCCCCTGAGCACCCCTGGAGTGACTCCCCGCCCCAGAGTCAGGCGTGCCTCAAACACACATGCACCCACGGCTCAACACACGCAGCTACCGGCTTCATAACGCCGCGTGCAGCCTTAAATAGGGAAACCAGGGTAAGGGACTTGCCTCCGCACACCTCTCGGAATGATGAGAACAGCAGCACCACCCCACGAGGGCTGACAAGCCACCAGAGCCGGCCGGCCCAGGGGGTAGAGCACAGGGTCGGACAGTGGGGCACTGAGCCGGGGTGCGGCCGGGAGGCACGATGGGCAGGACCCCGGGGCGGGGCACCTGCCTGGCACACCCGGGACCCCAGGTCGGCCCGCCCCACCCTGCCCGGACCCGGTCTTTCTCTAGACCCCTCCGAGGGCACCACGAGGAGCGGAACGTGGGACGGGAGGACAGACGGGAGCGACTGTCCTGCGCGGTGGCCACGAGGCAAGGCTGGGCCGCCGCACGGCTGGGGTCACAGGGCGGGGGCGCAGGGCGGGCTGGGGGGCAGCACCCCGCGGGCTGCAGGGCGCGTGTCCAGGGCGGGACTCACTTGTGCTTGAGCACGAACTTGACGTTCTTGTAGGCAAAGGCCACCAGGTAGGTGCTCACGAGGGTCATGACGCTGTAGAGGATGGCCGACTGCAGGAGGTCCATGTGCCAGATGCGCCAGTACAGCCCTGCGGGGGCCGCGGTGAGACCCTCGGGGCCGCCCCGGCCGCGACCCCCGCCCCGCCCCGACTCCGACCCCCGGCCGGCCCCGACTCCGACCCTTGGCCCCGACCCCCGCCCCGACCCAGGCCCCGACCAACCCTCGACCCCAGCCCCGGCCCCGACCCCAACCCTCAACCCCGCCCCCGCGGGACCCCGACGCCGACCCCGCCCCGGCCGCCCGCGCTCACAGATGGGGATCGCCGACACGATGAAGGCGTTCCCGAAGAACAGCGCCGACGACTTGGCCGACAGGTTGCGGCTGAAGTCCTGCAGGAGCAGGTCCTCCTCGGACTGCTGCTTGGAGCCGCCTTTGGGCGCCATGGCGAGCTGCGGGCGGGCGCGCGACGCCGGGCGGTGACGTCACGGCCGCGCGCGCCCGCGACCGGGATTGGCCGGCTCGCGGCGGCTGCGCGCGGCGCCGCGCGGGATTGGCCGGCGCCCCGAACTTCCGGGCCCCGGCCCGCCCCCGACACGTCGGCTTCCGGCGGGGGCGGGCCTGCGGGGCCGCGGGGCGGACGTGGCGGGCTCAGCCCGGGTGGTCGTGGGCTCCGCCCGGCCTGCGCGCGGGGGGTCCCGCTCCTCCCGGGGGCTCCGCGGGCACGGGCAGTGTGGGTTGCGGCGCCCCCTTGGCGCGTGCTCTCCCCACAGCCCACGTGGCCTTCCGGTGCTTGGGGGGTCGCCCCGGCCCCGCGCTCGGGAGTCAGCCCTGGGGGCGCGGGGGCTGCGGGGCCGCGTGCCAGGCGGGCAGCTGTCTGGGCCCCGCCGGCAGTGCTCAGGGGTCACTCCTGGCGGTGCTCGGGGCACCGGCCGTAGGGGTGCGGGGGGTCAGACTCGGGTCAGCCGCACGCAAGGCCAAGGCCTGCCCGCCGCGCCCTCGTTCCAGCCCTTACCGCTGTTTTATAGTCGCGACCAATTAATTTCAAGGCGCTCTTTAGCCGTCGTGTGGCCCGTTACGCGTCATCACTTCCTGCGGGCTCGCCGGCCGCCTGAGGTTCCGGGAACGGTCACCGTGGAAAACCCTCCGTTTCCTCCAAGGAAGCACATGCTAACTGCGGGAGCAGAGGAGGAGAGCTCTGCGGTGACCCTGGTTTGGTCCCGAGAGCAGCCAGGAGTAAGCCGTGAGCACTGTTGGGTGTAACCCCAAGCCCAAATCATCTTGAGAGTAATATTTCCAACCACCTCACTCAGCAAACGCTTTTTTTCTTTCTTTTTGGGTCACACCTGGCGATGCACAGGGGTTACTCCTGGCTCTGCACTCAGGAACCACTCCTGGCGATGCTCAGGGGACCGTCTGGGATGCTGGGAATCGAACCCAGGTCGGCTGCATGTAAGGCAAATGCCCTCCCCGCTGTGCTATCATTCCAGTCCCCACAAACGCTTCTTTAACCTGCATTGAAAGTTGGATTTAAATGACTGTAGACAATAGTTAATAGTTAGGAAAGTGACTTTAGAAAGAACGCTCAGCCTTCAGCTGCTGCTCCAAAGGCCCCAGATCTTTCTCCCCTACCTTCTAGTTGAAATCAACGTTTCCAGCCACATTTGTGCTTTATGTTTTTAACCAGTTTCCTTCAAGTTGCCACCCGAGTTTTCCTAAAGTAGAAACTCTCCCTCTGCCAACAAGTATTCCCAAATGCCAGCAGTTTTCACCAATTCCTTATAAAACAGAAGAGGAAGCTATCTAGGGAATTTTCTAGAAAGCTAAGAGAAGTAATTTTTAAATTTCTTCACTTACGCCCTTTGGATATTAAAGTGCTCTTTTATTATGTGGGATCGGGAGCACGACAGGAGAGACACGCGTCCTCCTGGAGATGCTCTTGTCTCTGGTTCCGGTTCCTACAGAAGCACGCCCCCTCCCCACCCCTTACTCCAGCTAAAACACTAGATTTTAGCAGATTCCTTTCTCCCTCCCTGTCTGTGACCGACTCATCAGAGATTTGGGGTCTGTCTTTCCTCCTGCTTTTGCTATGTACATCAGGGCTGAAAGAAGATGTTATTGCAGGGGGCCTGGACCAGGTGAGCGAGTACCAGGCCTCGAATACCTCAGACCCCGAGTTCCATTCTAGATGCCAGCCTTCAATATCTCAGACCTTGAATTTTATCCTCAGTGCCCAGCCTGGAATATCCCCAGCCCCGAGTTTCAGAGTTTCAGCCAGTACAAAACAAAATCAATCAGAAAAGTCTAAAAAGGGTCTAAAACATCAGGAGTTTTTTTTTTCTTTATATATATATATATATATATATATATAGTTTGGGGGCTAAGAAATTGCTAAACAATAGGTGAGATGTATTTACACAATTCAAATAGGAAAGGCAAAAGACGATACATAGGTAGCACATAGCACAGTCATCCCATTGTTCATCCATGTGCTCGAGCGAGCAACAGTAACGTCTCCATTGTGAGACTTGTTACTGTTTCTGGCATATTGGATACACCACGGTAGCTTGCCAGGCTCTGCCCTGGGGGCCGGATACTCTCTGTAGTTTGCCGGCTCTCCCAGAGGGACAGAGAAATCAAACCCGGGTCGGCCGTGTGCAAGGCAGACACCCTACCCATAGCACAGCGGAGCGATACATAGATGAAACTATTAAAATTGAAGAGATTAAGATGGAAGTAACAGGCTGAAAGGCCCATGCAATGCTCGCCTGGCATTCAGTTGGCCCAAGTTCCCCGCCCAGCACTCCACAGGGACCCCCAGTCCCACCCCTGGGGGCCTCTCCTTGACTGCAGAGCTGGGAGTAAGCTGAGCACCACCGGGTGTGGCCCCCAAACCAAAATAAATAAAAAGGGACTGGCTTAAAATTTTGTTATAGGGGCTAGAGAGATAATATATCTGGAAGGGTGTTTGCTCACACCTGCTGACGCAGTTTGAGCCTCTGATATGGTCCCCTGAGCACCGCCAGGAGTGATTCCTGAGTGCAGAGCCAGGAGTAACCCCTGAGCATCGCCGGCTGTGGCCCAGGCACACACACAAAAGGACTTTACAGTTTTCCAAGAATAACAACTGAAGAAAATTAATATAAACAGGAGAGAACCTAATCATAGGAATTTAAAATGTTTAAGAGGTGTAAGTTAAGAAAACGCATTGTTTAGGCCAGAGATCAGTTTTGTGGGCCACAGCTGATAATATTCAGGGCTTACTCCTGGCTCAGTGCTCACGGCTCACTTCTGGCGGTGAGGGGACCGTATGCGGTGCCAGGGAGTGGATCCAGGTGGGCCACGTGCAAGAGAAGCAACTTCCCTACTCTGCTGTCTCTGGCCGGAGGTGGGGCTGGGGGCAGGAGCGGTGAAGATCACCTTGCAGTTACCTGCAGGCGCTGAGGGCCTCACCACGGGCAGACAGCCGCAGTGCTCGGAGCCAGCAGGAGGGCAGTGCCAGCACCCAGAGTCGAGGGAGCCCGGGGGTCCACCAGAGACTGCGCGGCAGTGGGTCTGTTTCCAGAGAGCTGCACTATGGGAGGAGAGCCCAGGGGCTACTTCCCTGATGCAGATGCAAACACGCCCGGACGCTTCACACTGACCTGGGAGCGGAGGGGAGAGGAGCTCAGGGCCCGCAGGGCACTCGGTCTCCCCACGCACCCCTGCTGCTCCGGTGGGAGAAACTGAACCGGGCCCGAGCTCAGGCCCCGGCACCCCCCTGGCACTGTGGTACTGTGTGAGCCCCATGACTAGCGTGTGGCACTGCAACCGTGTGTGGGACCTCCGCCCTCACGCTAGCACAGCCCGCCACGGGAAGGGGAGGGGTGCGTTTCAGACAACAGTATACCGTGTTAGATGGGGGGCGGGGGACAGGCCGCCTAGCCACGAGGAAACCCACAGCAGTTTCTCTAAACAGAAACCACCCAGTACACCCCAGAGAAAGGCCAGCGAGTTCTGTCAGAAAGCTCATTTCATAGGACGCAGGGGGAGGAGGCACCCCTGCCGGCGCTCAGGGCTTACTCCCAGTCCTGTGCTCAGGGATGGCCCCTGTTCATCTGTGGTTCCAGGATCAAACTGGGGTCGGCCTCACACAAGGTAATTGCCTTGACCCCTGTACTCTCTCTGGGCCCGGAAAGCTGATTTGAAATGTAAATCTCATGATGCAAATAACTTTTAAAATCAGCAATAAAATACACATTTGTCCCTGGCGTCAGGTGTTTCAGGCTCCCCCACGGGCACGGAGAGATAGCGCTTGCCTTGCGGCTGACCGTGGTTTTAAGCCTCCTTGGAAAAATCTTACTGAGAAGCCGGGACTGCTGGGGTCCCCCTCCCGCCCCGCCCCCCGCCCGCCCCCCCCCCAGCCTGTCTGGTGCTGCTGTCCCACCCCCAGGGCCCCAGGAGCCTCCTTTGCGGGAGCCACTCACAGAACTCAAACTTTTATTATTTTTCAATTTTATTCTATTTTGGGGTTTGGGGCCCACACCCAGCTCTGTGCTGGGGGTGAGGGAGGGGTTCAGCCAGCAGATTCTGTCCCAGGGACCAAGCCCGGGAGGTTGGGGGCAGAACTAAGGGCCACCCCTGGCCGGATTGACACGCCCAGCCTTGGGTTCCTGGCCCCACACCATCTCATTAGCATAACAAAGTCCTCTGCGGGTTCCTTGCAGAAAGGGAACAAAACTGAGGTCCCATTCTCTCTGGGTGATGGGGGACCGCACCCTCCTGCCCCTCCCTCCCCTCTCCACTTCCCCACCCCCACCCGCTTCCACCCCACCCTGCAGCATGCCCTTCTTTAACTCAGCGGGTGGCCCCCCCTTGCCCTCTGGCCCATAGTTCCAGGGCATGGTGCCAGGAAGGTTTCTCTGCTACAGATAAGATCTGGAGAATTCTAAGGCGCACTTTACCGCCAAATTGATTTTAAACCAGGTGAGGCATTAAAACATTTGAAGGCCGAGCATTTGTCTTTGAGCCTGGCTTACACTTTTCAAGATAAATCTTGCTTTCCTTTGTAGGAAAAATCCTGATTATGACCCATATTAGTGGGAGGCTGTGTTGGAGGCAGGAAACGGTTCCTCTTGTGCCTGGGGGTGCTCATGAATCCCAGCACTTCTTTAAGAAAACGATACGCATCTGCAGAAAATGTATTATTTTAATAACCGCTGAGAGAGGCTGTCATATTTTAACTCTCAAAACTCCCCCTGGAATCTTCTCTGGCCGAGACTCATCACACACGCATCTGCGTGAGGCCCTGCAGGGCGCGATACAAATCAAGACTTGCACCGGAAATCAATTTTCTTTATCCCACGTTTAACCTAAGTGCTATGGCAACAGAACAGAAGATTAAAGTAGGTCACTAGGAATTTTGACTGGAATAGCTCAGATGATACAAGAGCGCGGCTGTAATCGGTTGCTCATATTTAAGGAGACTTTATTTAAAAGCCCCCTTCATGTCACATACCCCAACCAGTGTTATTGAACTGTCTCTAGATAAAAATCCTAAGACCAGCGCCGGAGCAGGGCGGGCGTCTGCCTTGCACACAAGGGACCCGGGTTCGATCCCTGGCACCACCCTGAATCACTCAGGAGTGATTCCTGAGTGCAGGGCCAGGAGTAAGTCCTGAGCATTGCTGGATGTGGCCCCCAAACTAAACACAGGACCAAAATGAATCCCCAGAGAGCAGATTGGGCAATGGGCTCTGGCCTGCTGCCCATTCGCTCGCTGCAGGGGGCTGCCCGCTAACCATCTGGGTAACTCCGGAGGGAGAGCCACCTTGAGGCAGGTGAGAGCACTGGGGGGGCAGAAGGCAGGAAGGGAAAAGGCCTCTCCCTGCCCCCTGCCTTGCCCTGGGAGCCCGGCAAGCCCCGCAGTCTCCGTCCCGGAAACAGGCTGACAGGCTCGGTCTTGGGCAGTACCTTCGCCCCACGTTCTTTGTCTCTGGAGCAGATGCATTCTTCTGTCTTGCTAACCCTCAGCCCCTTTTACTGGGGGGGTGTGGGTGGGAGAACCCCAGTGGCTCTCTGCCACTGCTCAGGGCTCAATGTGCACACAGGCACACATGACACATGTGTGTACACAGGCACACTTGACACATGCACACAGGCACACATGACACACGCGTGCACACAGGCACACTCGACACACACGTGCACACAGGCACACGTGGGATGTGCTCCCCATCACTCCACCCAGCAGGGCACAGGGCAGGGACGCAGGCCTGGCACACTCGGGACCCTGTGGGGGCCTCCCAGCACGGGTTGGCACCTGAGCACTTCTGAGTGTCGCCCTGGTGACCCCCAGCACTGCTTGGGAGCCCCCCAGAGAACGCCAACCCCAGACACCTACCTCCTGGCCCCCACAGAGACAGAAAGGCCTGCTGCCCGCTGAGCCCCGCCCAGCCTCTTCCGCTCCTGGCTCTGTCCCACTCAGGGTCCTACCCGAGCCCCGGGCCCTCCACTCTGCTCGGCTGGGGGAAGCCAGAAGCCCCCTCAGGGGCACGCAGGACACCACCCACTAGTGGCCCCAGGAGCAAACTGGACAGAAGTTTTCTGAGACCCTGAAGTGTGTGCTCTCCCGTCAAACTGGGGTGGTCTTTATGCAGCCCCCCCAGCCCAGCCTGACGCTGGGAGCGGCAGCACATAGAGCTTCAGTGGACACTGGTGACGGGGGCGGGAAGGGGCCAGCCGGACCCACTGCGGGACAGGGCTCTGTCCACCAACCCAGGGTAGCTGCCTGTTTCCCTGAAGACCCCGAGCCGTGCCCAGGGGGGACCAGCACCCACAGGAAGGAAAGCCTGTGACCCCCTGTCCTTTGCAAGGGCCCCCCAGATTTCCAGCAAGAGGCCATGGTGTGGATCCAAATCCCTGGGGGGCACTGCCAGAGGGTGACTTGTAGGGGGCGGGGGCGTGGCCTGGTCTCGGGCTCTGCCCTCGTGGGGGCGGGGAGCCTGGGGTCTGCTCTGCTAGTGTGTTGGAGTTCGGGGAGACCGAGGGAGAAAGGAGGGGCTGTCGCTGCGTCCCCCTCTGCCCGAGACGGCTGCTGTGCACACAGCACCCCTGTGGGGGGGGTGGGCCCCAGAAGGCGGGGGCTCCTACTAGGCCCTGGGGTCATTCCCGCCTGGCTCAGGAGCGCCCGGCAGTGCCCAGGGACCTTGTGCTGTGCTGGGACTAGACCCTGGTGGGGGATGCCAGGCAAGTCCTCAGCGCTGCGCTGCCTCTGGGCCCTACGCCGCCCGCTCTGCTCGGGGGACACAGGGGACACAGGGGACACAGGAGCGGTTCCTTCCAGCCGCTGCCTCCGGCTGGACTCAGCTCTGGGCAGGAGAGGTGGAGAGGGACGTTCCCGCCCGCCGCAGGGTGAGAGCGAGCAGGGCCGGCATCCCGCCCGTCCTCTGTCTGTGGCCTGACGGGTGGAGACGGGCTCTCTGGGCGGATGGCGCGAAGCGCATCAGGGGAGAAGCTGCCCCCATGGCCGCAGGACGCCGCTGTGCTGGCCAGAGCCTTTCGCTCCTCCCGCCCGGCCCCACACGGCTCCGGGACACCGGCCGCCTCCAGAGCTGTCCTGGGGACACACGGGCTCCCGGCGTGCATTTATTTGAGTAGCTCATTTTCTAATCACAGAATAATTGAATGTCCATTTATAACAGTAGAAAATGGAATCAATAAATCACCGTGATCTCATTGCTCCGACGGAACCTTGTTAATATTCTGATCTGCCTCCTTCTGGTGTTTCTCTATGGCCAGCTATCACGTGCTCAAAGTAATTGAGGTCGTAAATTACAGACACGTTCCCGTGTCATTAAAAATACTTTGCAAACAGTCGGGGGAGCTTGTGAAACACGAAAGGCCGCAGGACTGCCCGTGCCTCCTTGGGACGGGCAGGGAAGGACCGTCTTGTTCATGTTAGAAAGTGTCCTCTGCAGACATAGAAAGATTGCACTCATCTGTGGAATATAGAATAATAGACTATAAGACGAACACCCAAGAATAGTAGAAATAAGTACCAGGAGGTTGTCACCATGGCTTGGAGGCTGTTCTCTCATTCTGGGCAACTCAGAGAAGGGAACAGCAAGTAAAATGTGGTTGTTGGTCATGTGGGGGAAAGATGATGTGGGCCAAATATAGACTAGAGACTGAACGCAATGGCCACTCAACACCTTTATTGCAAACCACAACACCTAACCAGAGAGAGAGAACAAAAGGGAATTCCCTGCCATAGTGGCAGGGTGGGGTGGGGGGAGACGGGACTGGGAAGGGGGGGTGGGATGTTGGGTTTACTGGTGGTGGAGAATGGGCACTGGTGAAGGGATGGGTTATCAAACTTTGTAAGGGAGAAACATGAGCACAAAAATGTATAAATCTGTAACTGTACCCTCACGTTGACTCACTAATTAAAAATAAACTATTAATAAAAAAAAAAAAAAAAAAAAAAGAAAGTGTCCTCTGGGGGTGCAAGGGTGAAGGGCTGCGTCCCCCACACGGTCTCCACATGTGTGTGTGTGTGTGTGCATGTGTGTGTGTGTGCGTGTGTGTGCGTGTGCATGTGTGTGTGCATGTGTTTGTGTGTGCGTGCGTGTGTGTGTGCATGTGTGTGTGTGCGCGTGCGTGTGTGCGTGTGTGTATGTGCATGTGTGCGTGTGTGTGTGTGTGTGCGTGTGTGTGCGTGTGCATGTGTGTGTGTGTGTGTGCGCACACGCTTACCCCAGGGCCTGGGGAGGACCCTCAGACAGCCACCAGCAGGTAATCAGGTGCCCCGCCCCGCCCTGGGAAACAAGCTGAAACAACGCTCAGGTGAGCATGGACAGGGCGAAGAGAGGCCCGCCCCGGGCTGGACTTTGCTGTGTGTTTGATTTTGCTATTTTAGTTTGGGGGCCACACCCCACTATTCTCAGCCTCGCCCCCAGCTCGGCTCCCAAGGGCCACTCCTGGAGGGCCCCGGGGGCCACACTCAGGTCAGCTGCGTGCAGGGGGAGCTGTGGCCTCTGTCCCTCAGAGGACTTTTGGGGGGAGGTTATCAGGTTGTGACCTTGACGGCCATACCCCTTCCTTTTGGGGCCTAATTGGGTTGCCCCCTCCCACCCCCCTTCTCCTGTCTGTGCCTTAACGGAGAACTGGCTCATGTGTTGGGTGACCCCGTGGGGCACGAGCCGCCCAGACCTCTAATTGGAGACAGCAGCGTCTGCGGGGGTCTTCGGGGCCCCAGTGGCCCCCTCTCCAGGAGGCCACTGGGCTTCGATCGTTTCCTAGGTTCGTAGGTTTATCTTTCGTGGTGCTGGGGCCGGAGCTGGGGCCTAGGCCACACCCCCAGCCTGTGGCTAATTTCAGAGAATTCTGCTCCTCTACTTGCTCAAACTCCAGCCAAGCAGGACAGCTCTCGCCCCGGCTCTGCTCCCGTCGGGGGAGGCCCGCGGGCACCTCACCCCCAGGAGCTGGAGCAGACGCAAACGTGTCCCACCAGGGAGCCGCACATGCTCGGCCAGGGAGGGACTGGGACTGGAGGGGCAGGTCAGAGGTCCGAGCACGTGCCTCTCACACTGCTGACCAGGGCCAGGTCCCTGAGAACCGCCAGGAGTGACCCTTGAGCACAGAGCCAGGAGTAAGTCCTGAGCACTGCTGGGTGTGCCCCAACACCCTCTCCCCCCAAAAGGAAAAACCAAATCACAACACCGGAAAATACACCTCTCCTAAAAGCAAGTCTGGCTTCTGAGCCTAGCTCGAGTGCCTGGTGGGAGGGGCGCGGGCCGGAGGGGCGCACGGGGGCCAGGATGGCACAAGGCTCTGCCCGGGGCTGGCTAGGGGCCCTGGCAGCCCCCACAGGGATGGCGGAGGAGCGTTTCCCCGTGTGCAGCACGGGCAGATCCTGGAGGAGACACAGAGAACCAGCGACACGGGAGAGGGACGCAGTGGGCTTGGCCACGGCCCCAGCTCCGACCGGCTCCGGGGCTGCCCGCCAGGCGCCTCCAGCCCTGTCCAGACGCCCCCGGGTCTGCGCCTTCCAAGAAAAGCCCTTCCACACAGCAGACAGAGGCCGCAAAGGCGCAACTGGGTCAGTCTGGGAACGCCGCCTCTTCCTCTGGGGAGGTCGCCGTGCCCCGGCTGTCGGGAACAGCCCGCTCTGCTCGTCCCTCCTGCGGTCACCTGTGCATGGGTGGGGCCGAGCGTGCGGGTCCCCGTGGACCCTCGGGCTCGGCCTCTTGCAGCTGGAGAGCGCGGTGCCGGGCACGGTGCCCGCGGCCGGCTGCTGCCTCCCGGTGCTCCCCGCCTGGAGCCAAGCCACAGCATTGACCGTGGGGACGGCTACAGCACTGTCCACGGGGGCGCTGGGCCGTGGAGGACGTCTTGACCTCCCGGTGGGCGAGTGCCAGGCCAGTACGGCCGAGGCCAAGCCCAGGGCTCCCCAGCTGAGTCGGCGGCAGGGGTGCTGGCCTGGCCTCTGCCCCCCCAGCGCCCTCCTGCTTGTGTCAGGCCTGGACCTGCCCCGGGGACATCCCCGACGGGGTGCTAGGGGGGACTGTCTTTCTCCTGTGTCTGGGCCACACCCAGTGGTGCTCAGGACTGAGCCGGGCCCTGGGCTCGGGACTCTGGGTGCTGGGGAGTGTGCACGGGCCAGGCACGGGCCAGGCAAATGTCCTCCCTGCTGGACTTTTCCTTTTATTTGGGGGGCGGTGCTTACGTGCTCAGGTGCTGACTCCTGGCTCTGTGCTCAGGGCTGACTCCTGGAGGGGCTGGGAGTCCCCATGCGGTGCCGGGAGTCAAACCCGGGTTGGCCGCAAGGTTGGCCTTTGCCCCTGGACTGTCACTGGGCTTGGATTCGATTCTTTTCCACGGACGCCCCGCCCGGCTGCCCCGCCTCGACGCTGTCCCCCAGCCCTGTGGGGTGAAGGGGACGCCGGTCATGGCTTGCCGGGGGGTGGGAGGAGGGCGAGCGCGGTGAGTCCTGACCTCAGAGTGAGGTCGGGGCCGTGGCCAGGGCACACGGGGCAGGTCGCTCCCAGCACCGCCTGGTCACCCGAGTGCTGCCGGGGGTGAGGCCTGAGCAGGGGGCACTGGCGGGGCCCAGATGGGGCAGGAAGGCGGAGATGGGCCGTCATGCTGTCACATCACCATGGCGACGCCAGGTGGGCGCAGGAACCCCAGGGTCTGCCAGGGCTTTGCTCTGCTGTTGCTGGAGGCCTGGCAGTGCTCGTCGGATGCCTCCAGCTCTCTGCTCGGGGGTCTGGGAGGTGCTGGGGCTTGATTGCGTCTCAGCCTCAGGTCAGCCAAGTGCCTCCTCGCCTGCCCGTACCCAGGTCTTGTTTCTTCCAACATGACCTGTTGTAAAACAGCCCCAGGCTGGACCAGGGACACCAGGGGACAGGTCTCGCTTCTTAAGCCCCTTACGGTTGTGTAGAGTGGGGGCCGGGGGGTAGTGTAGCAGGGAAGGCCTTGCACATGGCCAACCTTGGTTCCGCCTCCAGCACCTCTTATATGCCCCTGAGCACTGCTGGGAGTCATCCCTGAGGATAGAGCAGGAGTGAGCCCTGAGCACCACTAGGTGTCAGCCCTGAGCACAGAATCAGGAGTGACCCTGAGCACAGAGCCAGGAGTCAGTCCTGAGCACAGAGCTGAGATAGCCCTGAGCAGAGTCAAGAGTCAGTACTGAGCACAGAACCGGGAGTGACCCTGAGCACAGAGTCGGGAGTGACCCTGAGCACAGAGCCGGAGTCAGCCCTGAGCACAGAGCCAGGAGTCAGCCCTGAGCACAATGCTGGGAGTGACCCCAAGGACAGAGCCGGAGTCAGCCCCGAGCACAGAGCCAGGAGTCAGCCCTGAGCACAATGCCGGGAGTGACCCCGAGCACAGAGCTGGGAGTGACCCTGAGCACAGAGCCGGCAGTCAGCCCTGAGCACCCCCAGGTGTGGCTCGCAAGCTGAGGGGGGTGGAACATGGATGTATTTGCTGACCAGCTTACTGCTGAGTCCGCTGTTGATGCCTGAGGGTGATGTGGGGCTTGTGCATGTGGCAGGGGCCTGTGGCTCTTCCTCTGGCTGCCTGCACCCCCTCGTCCCCTCCTGCAGACAGACACAGTCGCGCCTCCGTCCCGGGATGCGTGTGGGCACCGGGGCTCAACCATGGCCTCATGTAGAGCTGCTGCCCCGCACAGCCCTGGCTGGGATCCCGCAGGCCACAGGCGGGGCGGGGCCTTGGGCAGGGCCACGGGGACTGCGCTCAGCGGGCAGAGGGCAGCGCTCGGGGCGGCTGGGTTGCCACGTGGGTTCTGCCCTGCCTGCAGGCCGTCCACCCAGCCCTGGGGCAGGAAACGCTCTCGCCGAGCCATCACGTGTGCGGGATGGCCGGTCACTGTGGCTGCCCAGATAGCCGCTGCCCTGCAGGCCCGTTCCTGCCTCCCCACGGAGCTGCCTGCGGTCACCGCTGGCCATGCCGACCTAAATAAGACACAGGACCACGGGGTCATTTCCATGGAGACTGGCTGGTCAGGCCTTGCTGCACCGGCGAGCTATCAGCGACCAGGGAATTTTCCATATTCAAATGGAAGCGTGGCTGTGCGCGCCGGGCGGTGCTGGGTCCCGGCTGTCTGTGGCTTCCTGCTGGCTCAGTCCGTTCACCTATCAGAGACAGAAACAATGTCCAGGGGCCTGTTCTCGGGCTGCGGCTGCAGCAGTGGTCGGCTGGTGCTCACGGCTGTTCCTAGCTCTGTGCTCAGGGGCAACCCCAGCAGTGCTTGGGGGCCACGTGTGATGCCCGGAGAACACACCAAGGTTTGGAGTCGGGGTACTGTGGACGAGCACGCCAGGGAGGGGTGAGCAGCACGTTCGCTAAAGCACGTGGCCTCCGCAGTTAGTCAACGTGGGGTGGAGTGTGCAGGCGCCCAGCCAAGCACGCTGCCCCTGTCACGGTGGCAGCAAAGAAGGGCACGTCGGGCGCTGGCTGATCTGGCACCAACAAACAAAACAGGCCTACAGGAACCAGGATAAACGCAAGCGACGGTCTCCGGGAGCAGCTCCAGACGCGAAGTGCAGGGACACCCCAGGCTGCACCCACACGCACTTGGCCGTGGTCCTGGCCCCGGCTCCAGTAAAACTTTATTGACAAAGAGAACAAACTACGTGGCCACTGGTCAGTAAGCCACAGCTTGAAAGCCCCACGTGTCTCCGTGGTGAGCCGCCTGCATGGGCTCAGCCCGCGTCTGCCCCGGAGCCTTTCTCCCAGGCTCTGCCCAGGACGTGGCCCGGGAACGGGAGCCTCATCCCCGCGTCTCTCGTGGCCTCGGCCTTTCTGGTGCTGGGAGACCGAGAGGCCCCTCTGTCCCTGCATCTCGGGGCAGGCTGGGGTGTGGCTGGAGCAGGCTGGCCAGTGCCGACCGAGTCCCACAGGGCGGTCTTTGGGAAGGGCCCAGGGAAGCGCCGGGCGGGGGGCTCCCTCCTCTCCCCAGCGGTGGGGTCATCGCCCCTGCCGGACGTTGTGGCCACTCGCCCAGCTGTCGAGACAGGGAGCCCGCCCAGCACGCTGACGGGGACCCAGCAGACGGAGCCGGGGACAGGCTGCAGGGGTCAGGGGCCTTCTTGTCTTGGGGCCTCAGCTGGGGCATCCACAGGGTCAGAGCCTGAGCCCAGGGACAGAACAGCTCTGCAGGCAGATGAGACCCAAGGGGCTGCCATCCGGCTTGCTGGTGTGGGCCGGTCTCCAAATGCACATGCAGGCACACACACACACGCACACACACACACAGAGTTGCACACACCTCATACATACAGACACTGAGACACACACATCCACAGTTACATCCAGACCCATGTACACAGGGAGACACACATACACACCCATGCACACGCAGACACACCCACAGGGACACCCACCCACCCATACATACACAGAGACACACACCCGTACATACAGGGAAATACCAGACACACAGACACACAGACACGCAACCCCCCCTCCCCCATGCATGTGGGGAGACGCACGCAGAGTCCAGGGCCGAGGGGCCGTAGGACGGGCTCCTGAAGCGGGGCTCAGACCCGCTCTCTCTCGCCCCTGCTTCCCGCTTACCCGCAGGTCCCTGTTCCCACACTTCCCAGGGTCCGGGGGCCTTGCCGCGGCCAGTGTCCCCTGGGATGTGGATGACCGAGGCCCAGACAGGCCTCCTGATGTCCAGGCAGGGGTGAAGTCGAGGCTCCCACAGGCCCCCCTGGGGACAGCCGGGCATGGGGGCTTGTGCTGCCCCAGACTGTCACCTCTGAGGTGTCTGGGGGCCGCTTTGCTCCCGCCGTGGTGGCCGTGGCCTTTCCCTCCCTGCAGGTGGGCGTTGAGCCACACCTGGCAGTGCCGGGGATCGAACCGCGCCAGCCGCACGCGGGCACTGGCTGTAGGCGTGGTGCTGTCTCTGCGCCTGAGGACCGGGCCTTCCGAGGGGCAGCGACCACCCCTGCCGCCAGCTGCAGCGTGCCTTCAGGCACTGTCCTGGGGGCCGGAGGGTTAGCACAATGGGCAGCACACCTGCCTGCACGTGCTTTACCCGGGTCCCCAACTCCACGTGTGGCCCCCAAGCCCTGCCAGCTGTGGCCCCCAAACCAAAGCGTAACCACAGAGGTTCCTTCCTTCCCTTTCTCCCTCTCAGTGTGTCTCAGGTTCCTGAAGACGGGCTTAGGTTTCCTCCCCTTTTCCCACCTAAACGCCCCAGGAACACGCCGCGTCATTCGCTCGGGAGCCATTTCAGCATTCCCGTTTCCGGGACCCGAAGGCCCGCGTCTCTCGGAGGGTATTTTGGGATGTGGAGCTGGAACAGAGCGGAGGACGCGTTGGTACTCACCACTGCGCTCGGCTGCCAAGTACACGCGGTGAAATGAGCCTGATAAACATCTCAGGCGCACGCCCGCCCTGGACGGCCCGGCTGGCCACCGTGTTCTGGAAAGAACAAGGCGCCCCTCCGCGTGCAGACGCCGCTCCCGGCCCGGCTTGGCTGGCGCGCTAGGGACCAGCTGTTCCCGGGAGAGAACAAGCCCAGAGCTGCCAGGGAGAGACAGGCCCACGGCACCCCGTGCTTCCCGGCTGTGCTGGTCGTCTCCGCTCCTCTCTGGCTCCCTCCCCTTCCCGGCTGGCCTCACCCCAGTCTGGTTGTGATGCTCTCCAGGCAGTGCTCACACACGTCCCGGCCAGGGGGCTCTCAGGCCTTTGTTGCAGGGCTCGTGGGGGCGGCCCCTGGTCGCTGTGCGCGGCTGGTCATCCTCCGGTGAGGCTGCGGGAACACTGCCTGCCGGGCGCCAGGCTTCCTACGGGCTCCTGGCCTGCTTGGAGAGTCTCGCCTCAGGTCAGAGGCTCCTAGGAGGCCGCCCGACCCCGGGCTTGGCATGCGGCCTGGCGGGCAGGGCCCCAAGAGAACCCGTGTCCACCTTCACCCCGTGAGCTCGGAGCGACAGGTACGTGTTGAGCAAACAGACTGAACGTTCTTCAAACAGATGCGCTCGCCTCCCGCCCGCCTGCATGCCCTCTGCCCGCTCCCTCTCAGCCCCAGCCAAGCCCCTCACGCAGCCCCTCTGTCCCTCCAGCTGCTCGAACCCATCCGTGGCAGCCGCGCTCTTGGCCACCTCATTCTGGGGCTTCCCGTTTCCGGGCACCCCTCAGAGCCTGCCGGGGCCTGGGGCTCGCCCTGACCCGCCCTGCCCAGTCCCCTGACAGGCCAGCTGCACGCCCGTGGGAACTGAGGGTGTCCCTCTCGTCCTGCACGGCCGCCCACAGTCCCTGCCTGTCCCCTGCCCCCAGGGCCACCCCGAGCGGCCCTCGTGGTGGTGTCAGGCCCCCGGCTGCTTGTATGTCTGTCCAGTGCGGGCTGTGCTTGGCCCACACTCAGGATGGGGCCTCTTGGGGGAGTGGACGGGGGTCCGGGCGTCTCCCATCTGTCGGGATCAAGACTCCCCCGCCGGAGTCCTGCGCAGGAAGACATTCTTCTGTGGCGACGGCAGGTCTGTCTCCCTGAAGGGGAAGGAGAGGTTCAGCGGTCAGCAGCGGCTGGCGGTAGCCCCAGCGAACAGCGGGCGTGTCTGTGCGGCCCCCGTTCACGCTGCAGGTGCCCTGTGGGGACACCGGGTGACCTTGTCCCGCGTGGGAAAGGCGTCAGCCACAGTCCATGTGGCACCCCCTGGCCAGGACTCGCCTCTCGTGGCCTCTGCCCGTCTCACGGCTTTGCCAGTGCCACCCCCACTGTGTCCCCACCAGGTGACCCACAGCGGGACACGGATGAGAGCAACACTTGCGTCTCCTGCTGGGGCCCCGACTTGCCCTGTGGCAGCCAGCAGGGGCCCAGCGGGGCTGCGTGCTCCTGAGGCAGGGCCTGCTGGGGCCTCGTGTCCCCTCACAGGACGGGCAGGGGTGGGCAGCTGTCCCGGGGCGCAGGCCCGGGGGCGGGGCGGGGAAATTAACGGCTGGATCACGCTTGCCTGTGCCGGGAGGCCCGGCCATCCCCACTCCTGGCTAGCTGCAAGGCGGGCCGTCCGGGCTCGGGGAGCTGGACACGGAGAGAGCAGCACTCGCCTGACCCAGGTTAAAGGGGCAGCCCGGGCAGGAAGGCCCCCGCCGTGTTGGGGCCACACCGGTGGTGCTCGGGGCTCGTTCCTGGCAGAGCCAAGGAGCGGGCCCAGGTCTCCTGCATCCAAAGAACACGCTCAGCTCGTCGAGCGTTTCTCCTGGGCAAGGGCTGTATGACTTAGAAGGAAAAACAGACGCCGATAAGAGGCCAAGGGAGCCCCCGGTCCCCGGGCCCCCGCCGAGCAGGCCAGCGGGTCAGCCCGAGCCTCCCGGACCCCTCACGGTTAGGCCGGGCCACGGTGTGAACTCTGTGTCCTGAGTTCCACGCACACCTTCCCTGGCTCCCTCCGCGCAGGGTCCTGGGGGCTCGTCCCCTCGCCCTGTCTGCACCGTCCATGTGTCCTGGGGCCGCCTGGAGCACGTGCTGGTCTCCTGGGAGAGGCTGGCCAGCCGGCTCTGGGGTAGGGCGGGTTTCTGCTTTCAGCCTGATCAGCCACCCCGGCCTCTCACTGTGAAGACGCTTGTGCGAGCTCCAGCTCGGGGGTCTTCACTCAAGGGCCCGCTGCCAGGCCGCAGGAATCTCTGGGCTATTACTTACTAACTAGCGCTTTTCCGTACCAGTCCTCAGGCCTGTTCCCGTCTGAGCCACGTGCTTGGTCCTTGCAAACGTTTCCCGGGCTGCAGGGACAGAACAGGGCATTCAGCTCTCACCTGGCGCGTGGCCAATCCTGGTTTGGTCCCCGGCACCCCATGTGGTCCCCCCAGCACGGCAGGGATGACCCTGAGTACAGAACCAGGAGTCAGCCCTGAGCATGCTGGGTGTGGTCTCCAAGCCCCCACAATAAATGAAATGAAAAAGAATTAAATTTTAAACATTTTCCTGTTGGCTGACTAATTCTAACATTATTTTTTTTGGGGGGGGGTTGTACCTGGAATTGCTGAGTATGCCTCCCCTGTCAGTTTATTGTGGGATATTTTTATTTATTAAAAATTACCCTTTTTAAAAAAAATTGTATTTTTATAAAGTTGTTCACAATATTTAATTACATTTGATTTCCGAACCCCAATCCCACCACTATTACACCTCCCCAGCATCCTCTTTTGGATGTTTCCATCCCTGACCCCAAACCCTGCCCCCAAAGCAGAACTGAAATAATTTATTTTGTATTGTGAGCTATGGATAATCTGCTGAAAATGAAAACCACCCTTTTAGTGCCAAGTCCTACGGGTTTCCACAAACACACACAGCGGCTAAGTAAAACCACAGTGAAAAAGCAGTTTTTCTACCCTCTCCCAGACATACTCAGGCCCCTGGAAGGGGCCCCTCGCCCCTCCAGCTCCTGGGCCCCGAGTGTCGCCTCGCCCTAGACAGGGAACAGAGCAGAGGAGGCGGTGCCTGTGACTGTAGCAGCCTGGACAGAGCCGTCCACGTCGCATCCTCCAGGGCACGGCCGGGCCCCGGGAAATCCTGGCTTTGTGCCGCCTCCCCTGCAGGAAGGCAGGAGGTTGGACCACACACCTGTGCCTGAGCTGACTGACCAGCTACGTCTCGCCCGTAGCTAACCGATGGGCTACGCACCGGGGGACGGAGAGCAGCCCTCCAGCCCCACCTTAGCAGCCTGTGTACTGTCCGCTGGGTTTGTTTAGGGCTTCTCTTTCAGTCTTTGTAATAAACGCCTGCAGGAATTTCGTTGTAATTTTAAATTTGCATTAAAAAAAAAGAACCCGAATAAAATCGATATTCTAAAGAATGAACAATGTCTGTGAATATAGATGTGTTGTCATATTTTTTTTTTATTCTGCTGTGTGGAAAACTCTTTTCCAGTGAGAAAGCAGAAGAAAATTCAACCTTATTTTTGTGTTTTTTAAAAATCGCTTCGCTCTAGGGTCATGAGTAATAGTGCCGTGGCTAAGGCACTCGCCTTGCACTCGGCTGACCCAGGTTCGATCCCAGATACCCCAAATGGTCCTCCAAGCCTGTCCAAGTGATTCTTGAGTGCAAAGTCAAGAGTAACCCCTGAGCACCTCTGGGTATGCCCCCCCGGCCCCCCCCAATTTTTTTGTTGTTTTTTGGGTCACACCCAGCAATGCACAGGGGTTACTACTGGCTCATGCACTCAGGAATTACTCCTGGCGGTGCTCAGGGGACCATATGGGGTGCTGGGATTCAAACCTGGGTCGGCTGCGTGCAAGGCAAATGCCCTACCCGCTGTGCTATCACTCCAGCCCCCAGCCCCCACATTTTTTTTGATTTAATCTAAACCATCCACATTTAAAATCCATGAGACCACATACTTAGGTGGTCAGTTGTATTATGATATTAAGTATCTTCAGTCACTTAAAATAAAGACAAAGTGAGCGTGTGCTGTGACCTTTATTGATGATCCACTCACCCCTTTCCTTGCGACGGCTCCCAATGAGGTCATCGCCCAATTCCTCGGCAGTTCAATCTCCGTCTGTCTTCCCATTAACTACAGGACTCACATTAAGTGCTTACTATGGGACAGGGACGATCCTGGGTTCCGGGAATGCTGTGGGACTGAAAAGGAACCCCCGCCCACCCTCCGCCCCCACCCTGAGCAGAAGGTCATAATTGAAGACGCTGATCAATGTGTGGTAATTTGGTGACACAGGCTAAGCAGACAGGAAAAAGCAGGTCAAGAACCTTGTCCTGGCAAGAGAGGGTCCCTAGGGGGAGGCCAGCCTGACCATCCTCTCCAGGGGGGAGTGCAGGCCTGACGGAATCCAGGTTGGAGGATGGGGGCACGTTCCCAGCAGACCCCCCCCCAGGGCAGCTGCGGGTGGGAGTGAGCTGGCCGCCTGGCGGAGAGGCCTTCCCGGGTGCAGCCGAGAGACGGAGATGGTGGGAGTACATGTGGGGGCAGGCGAAGGTCACTAACCTCCCCCGGCCTTACAAAACGTTTTCACTCCGCATCATCCGAGCGGCTCCTGGGTGTCCTTGTGCAGAGGCTGGTCTGCTCTGATCGAGAGACTGACGTCTCTGTGGGAGAGCTCGTCTGTCTGGGCTGAGTGCAGGGCCCAGCGGGCGGCAGGCACACGGTGCAAAAGCTCCTCTACCCCACAGTGCTCCGGTCCGCCCCAACTCCCAGCTGAGGGGGGATTCCCGCTGTGCCCAGGGGTGGGAGTACGATAGAGCAAGGGCGGGGGCCCGGCGACAGCGGAGAGCACGGCTCAGGGCTCGACTGAATGACTGGGCCAAGTCACCTTCGCGTGTTTGGAAAATCAATTACATGACTTAAATATAAGTCATGTAAATGTAAATGTAAGAGCCACAACCAAGTGTGTGAGAGCCACAACCAGAGTGTGTGAGAGCCACAACCAGAGTGTGTGTAAGGGCCACAACCAAGTGTGTGAGAGCCACAACCAAGTGTGTGTGAGAACCATAACCAGAGTGTGTGTGAGAGCCACAACCAGAGTGTGTGTGAGAGCCACAACCAGAGTGTGAGAGCCACAACCAGAGTGTGTGTGAGAGCCACAACCAGAGTGTGTGTGAGAGCACACCCCCTGGTCCTCGCCATAATAGCCACGGGCAGGGCTGAGCCGAGCTGAAGCGCAGCCTTCACAGCAGGCTTGTGGGAACTGAGTCATTCCAGGACGTGTCACAGACACAGACTCTCCCTTCCTGGGATGTAGCGGCTCCTTTTGAGAACAAACCACACATCCCAGGTGGGTCTGAGGCAGAGGCGGGGCCCTGGGGCCGAGGCCGGCTAAGCCTAGCCCGACTGCTGGGGCTGTGTCCCACCTGACGTCACTGCCCCGATGCGGCCAGTCCCTTCATCTATTGTTCCAGAAGAGGCCGGCAGGAACAGAACAGGCACTCGGTGCTCCTCAGCACTTGGCGTATTCGAGACTGCATGAGGACGCAGTTCCAGGAAATGGCAGGTCCCCTGTGGCACTTGTTCTGTGAAGTGTTGCTAAAAGGTCTCCTCTCGGGTCTTCCAGAGAACAAGCCGACCGGTGGGAGGCGAGGACAGGCTGTAACTCTGAGAGCCTCTCCAGGGTCCTGTGTGGTTTGCAGGCTGACTGAGTGGCGGCACACACCGGCACCAGGGGCTGCCCCGGCAGCCTCCACACAGATTAGCTCCCTCACAGCCAGACTGACTCTCTCACAGCCCGGCTGCCTCACAGGCTGGCTGCCTCAGAGCCTTCTCAACTCTCTCAGAGCCAGACTCAATGCCCTCACAGCCCAACTCAACTCTCTCAGAGCCCGGCTCCCTCACAGGCTGGCTACCTCGTAGTCTGGCTCCCTCACAGACTGGCTACCTCAGAGTCTAACTCGGGTCCCACAGAGATAGACTTGACTCCCTCAGGGTCTGATTTGATTACCTCACAACAAGACTTGTGTGCTGTTCTCTCTTCTTCTTCTTCAAGAGAAGAAAAGTGCATTTACTCAGAGATTAAAGTCAAAATTGCCAGCTTACCTCTAACTTTGGGCTACAATTCTTTTTTTTTTTTGCCATGCTGGAACTGGAAGCCAGGATCTCACACAACATGAAAGGCCATAAATTTGTATCTATTCAGTATTTGCCCCCCTGGAATAGCATTCCTGCAGAAAACCTGCGGGAGCACGGTGTTCACGCTCCCCTCCACAGAAAGGTGGTGGCCTGCAGACGCGAAAGGCTTGCAGACATGTGAGGTAGAGCAAAGGCTGTGTGTGAGTCCCCTGTTCCACCCCAGGAATAGCAAGGAGCCCACGGGAAGAGGGGTGTGTGTGTGTGTGTGTGTGTGTGTGTGTGTGTGTGTGTGTGTGTGTGTGTGTGTGTGTGTGTGTGTGCGCGCGCGCACGCACATAGGAACTCGAGAGGGTCATGGCAGCCACTGGAAGGTGCCGTTTTAAGTTTCAGCAGTGGTTGACATGACCTGACTCACGTTTCAAAGCATGGTTTGGCCCAGAGTTTGGGGCAGTACAACAGAACGGGCAGAAATCTGAGGCGGGGAGGTGGGAAGGAAGAGTGGCTTCTGGCTGTACCTTGGAGGTCAGATCTACTGGATTTCTTCCTGGGTTCTCGGGAACTCTGAGGAAGAGAGACGTGAGTCCCCGAGGCCCACTGGGGAGGGAAGAAACCAAGTCAGGGATGGAGCAATAGGACAATGGGAGGGCGGGAGAGCGTTTGCCGTGCAAGCTGCCCACCGAGGTTTGATCCCTGACATCCCATATAGTCCCGTGAGCACCACCAGGAGTGATCCCTGAGTGCTGAGCCAGGAGTAACTCCTGAGAAAAAACAACAAAGACAAAAAACAAAACAAAAAACCCATGTCAACCCCGGGGGTCTCCCAGGCCCTCGGTGAGTTTGGAAATCCTGGATTCTAGTGATCGTGTTACAGCAAGACTGAGCTGTGAGTCCCGTAACCTTCACCTGCCATAAAAGACCACTGGCTGTCTCCAACTAAGTACCACGAGGGGGGAGGGTGCTTGCCTCTCACGCTGCCGAGCTGGGTCCAATCCCCGGTCCCGCCGGGAGTGATTCCCGGATGCAGAGCCAGGAATAACCCCTGAATATCACTGGGCGTGGCCCCAAACAAACAGACAAACGGAAACCAAATGAAGTGAAGTAAGGCTTGAGGCTGACCCTTGACCCTCTGGTCTCCGGAGATGGCACTGGTGGAGCAGCGCAGTCCCAGGGTGAGCGGGGCCCCGCATTTGTGAGGCTCTGGAGATGGCCCAGCGCATGGCGTTTGTCTGGTCTGTGAAGCTAGCGTGGGTGGCAGGGAACGAGCCTCACGCCTCGCTCCCCTCCGCGGGGCTCCTGGGGGAGGTGCCCGGGCCGGGCTCTCCGCAGACCCCTCAGCCCTTCCGCAAGGACGGGGAAGGCGGGGTTGAAGCCAAAGCAGCAGGCGTCTGGCTGAGAAGCCCCACGAAACTCTGGTGCAACAGCAGACGTGGGGCCGAGGGGAAGGGCCTCATGGCCACTCGTCCCCAGAGGGCTGGCTGCGGCAGCCCCGAGGCTGGGCCCGGGCCCGGGAACTGCGCCTCTGGCAGAGCCACTTCATCTTTTTTTTTTTTTTTTAAATTGAATCACCGTGAGAACAGCTACAGAGCTTTCAGGATTCAGTCTCAGTCACACAGTGATCACTCATACACCCATCCCTCCACAGTGCACATGTCCCACCACCAAGAGCCCCAGCACACCCCCTCCCGCCACCCCCGCCCCCGCCTCTGTGGCTGATGATTTTCACTTTACACTCTCTTTACTTTGACTACATTCAATTTTCGACTGAAAACCCACTATTATTATTTGGGATCTTCCCCCCAACAATCAGACCTGCCGAAAAAGCATCATTAGATTATTTGTTTTCTATTGCTGATAATGAAGAGCATATGATGACGCACGGTCGTGAAAGAGGCCGCACGTGGTTTTGGAATTCTGGTATTTTAGTAATTTTTTTTTTTTTTTTTGCTTTTTGCTTTTTGGGTCACATCTGGCGATGCACAGGGGTTATTCCTGGCTCTGCACTCAGGAATTACCCCTGGAGGTGCTCAGGGGACCATATGGGATGCTGGGAATCGAACCCGGGTCGGCCACGTGCAAGGCAAACACCCTACCCGCTGTGCTATCATTCCAGCCCCTGGTATTTTAGTAATTAAGTCCAGAGGTATTTCTGCCAGCAGCCACTGCGTTCCGAGATTGGTTTGTGTGCCTCTGGGATCACGGCCGCTCAGGGGCAAAGGAGCCGTTCCTGAGCGGTTTTTTGTATATGAGGAAATAGTTCCGGTCCCCGCATATGAGAGCCATGTCAGTAGAAGCTCAGTGTCGCCAGATTCCATCTGGAGAAGGCGGGGACTCTGCACCTTCTCTGTCTGGGGCACCCCGGTGTTGCTGGCCCGGTCTGGGGTCCGGAGCATTCCCCGGCTTGCGGTGCCTGCCGGCCCGGATTCTTCACTGCTGAGTGCGGTGAGATGGCTCCAGGGCGGGTTGAGGAAGAAGAGCCACTTCATCTTGGCCTTGACCAAGGTGTTTGCTGGTCAGTGACACTGCGCCCCTGTCTTTTCCCAAGCTGGTTTCTGTTCTCATGTGGGGGCTTGGGGGAGGATCCATGTGTGTGTGTTACTGAGAGAATTTACAGGCACAGTCAACCATGTCAAGGGTTTGACCAGGGACTGTAGCATCCCCCAGAGCTGAGAAACTGTCTTCATCATCTCAGAACATTTTGTCACCCAAGAGGGAGCGCTCACCTGTGAACTCCAACCCCTCATCCACCTCCTGTCCACGGCATTGCCTGTTCAGGGCCCGCCAGGGAGGTGGAACTTTCCAGTTTGTGACTTTTGGTTACTGGCTTCTGTCACGCCAAGTAGTTTCTCAAGGGCTGTTCACGAGGCAGTGGCACTTCCTGTTTCCTCGTGGGGGCGGCCTTTGGGTATCTGAAGCCCCGTGCCTGTTACGGAGACCGGTGCTCCGAGCAGCAGCCAGGAGCAGGCTGAGGGGGACTTGTTCCCATTTCCCTAGTGTCTCTGACAAGAATCACTGTGCTGTGTGATCGCTCCCTGCTCCACGCTGGCGGGAGCTCTTTCTCTGGAGTCCGTCTGACGCTTCACAGCTTTCGTCTTTCCACACTCTGCCCAACACGTGTCACTGTTCTTTCAGCACCCAAAGATCCTAGAAAAACACAGATGAGCGCCGTGTGTGTGTGTGTGTGTGTGTGTGTGTGTGTGTGTGTGTGTGTGTGTGTGTGGTGCTGGGATCTACCACGGAGTCGCCTGGGAGACGGCCCCTGATGTCTTTCCCCCAATAGGTGTGGAGCAGTGACCCACACAAAACATCAGTGGCCACAAGAGTGGAAATGAAAATAAAACACAAGGCAAGAAGATCAAAGAGGCTGGAGAAACGGATCAGCGGGTAAGGCGCGTGCCTTGCATGTAGCCGGTGTGAGCTTGGCCTTCTGGCCTCTATAGGGCCCCCTCACCCCCAAAGACCCCAGGAGTAATGTCTGAGTGCAGAGCCAGGAGGAAGCCCTGAGCATTGCTGGGTGTGACTCAAAAACAGAAACAAAACAGAACAAAAGGAGCGAAACTGAGAGTGGCTCAGTTGGAAGGTCAGTCACCAATGCTGGGCGCCTTCTTTCTTCCTCCCAAGCTGCTGACCCGGGCTTGTCTTGGCTTTCCCTTGCTCCTCACCATACCGCCTGCGGTGGGGCCATTCGGCCGGGTTCATACACGAGGACACCTGGGCTGACAGCCCTGCACAGCGGGACCCTCCTGCACAAGCTTTCATTCCGGAAATGCCCCTTTCCGAAATGGGCCGAATCAATCATTTCTGTTCTTCCTCTTTCTTGATAACTTAGTGACATGGTTGCAGTCATGCTCCCATCACCCGTCACTGCCCACCTTCTGCTCACACTGACCCTTCACCTGGTCCCGCTGAGGCGAGGCTCAGGGGGCCGCTCCTGCGGCACAGAGTTCACTTGCGGTGGCCTGACAAATGTCATTAGCAGCCTACAAATAAGCTTATCAAAATTCACTTACAAATAGTTATGCTCTCTCACGACGTCTAGATCTGAATCAGTAGAAAGTCAGTCAGAATTCTGGTCTCCCTCGAGCACTCAGTGCCCTTTGGGTGAACCAGAAAGACGGGGCTGGGTCCCACCATTCTGCCTAACTTCAAAGGCCTGGGTACTACAATGCCCAGAAGGAGAGAGAGGAGAAGAAAGAGAGAGAGAAGAAAAGTGCCTGCCAGAGGGCAGGTGGGGGTGGCTGGGGGGAAAACTGGGAACACTGGGACCTCAGTGGTGGGAAACGTACACTGGAGAAGGGCTGGGTGTCGGAACACTGGATGACTGGAGCTAAATCATGAACAACTTTGTAACTATGTATCTCACTGTGATTCAATACAAATAAACAAATAAAGTAAACAAAAAAAGAAAGTTCTGGAAACTATTTTTGGTCTCTGAGAGGTGCCAGGGCTTGGCTCCATGTGTTCTGCCTCTGGGTCACATCCTGGACCCTGGATAATTTTTCTTAGCACAATCAATCATTGCTTTTCAAAGGCAAGGGGCAGGAGCGACAGCATGGGGTAAGATGCTTATCTTGCACACGGCTGGCTCTCTGGTCCCACAGAGAGCCCCACCAGGGGTGGTCCCTGAGAGCAGAGCCAGGAGTGATCCCTGAGCACTGCCAGGAGTGATCCCTGAGTACAGAGCCAGGAGGGAGCCCTGAGCACTGCCAGGAGTGATCCCCGAGTGCAGAGCCAGGAGTGATCCCTGAGTGCAGAGCCAGGAGTGATCCCTGAGTGCAGAGCCAGGAGGGAGCCCTGAGCACTGCCAGGCGTGATCCCTGAGTGCAGAGCCAGGAGTGATCCCTGAGTGTAGAGCCAGGAGTGATCCCTAAGTGCAGAGCCAGGAGTGAGCCCTGAGCACCGCCAGGAGTGAGCCCTGAGTGCAGAGCCTGGAGTGATCCCTGAGTGTAGAGCCAGGAGTGAGCCCTGAGTGCAGAGCCAGGAGTGATCCCTGAGTGCAGAGCCAGGAGTGAGCCCTGAGTGCAGAGCCAGGAGTGATCCCTGAGTGCAGAGCCAGGTGTGAGTCCTGAGCACCGCCAGGAGTGAGCCCTGAGTGCAGAGCCAGGAGTGAGCCCTGAGCACTGCCAGGAGTGATCCCCGAGTGCAGAGCCAGGAGTGATCCCTGAGTGCAGAGCCAGGAGTGAGCCCTGAGCACTGCCAGGAGTGATCCCCGAGTGCAGAGCCAGGAGTGATCCCTGAGTGCAGAGCCAGGTGTGAGCCCTGAGCATCGCCAGGAGTGAGCCCCGAGTGCAGAGCCAGGAGGGAGCCCTGAGCACCGCCAGGAGTGATCCCCGAGTGCAGAGCCAGGCGTGAGCCCTGAGCACCGCCGGGTGTGGCCCCAAACCAAGCCAAACCAAGAGAGACCCAAGCCGCCGTGTGCTCTGCCCTCTCTGAGCTCAGGGTGCCACTCGAGCAGGATGACCTCATCAGCTTCGTAGATGCTCCCGATGAAGGGGAGAGTGGAGGGCAGAGTCTGGAACTCGTCTCAGCCGCAAGCAACGGGGTCAGCGACACGAGCCAGAAACGGATCTGTGGGACTCACCAAGAGCCCAGCGGTCTGGGGGGTTGGCAGGGGGCTTCCTCCCACCTGGTTTCTCTGCTTCGTGGGTCTGTCCCTTTCCCAGAGCCAGCGCCCTGCCCGCGGCCATCGCAGGCCCCGAGCACCGGCCGGAGAGGGTGCCTGTGCTTCCAGGGCCTTCCCTCGCGGGTCAGACCAGAGGCCAGGTGCGGTCAGGAGGGGGAGGGCAAGGGCCTGGGCTCTGGCCGTTCTCTTAGGCGAAGCAAGGCTGGGACGGTTCATCATCCTAGGCGACCGGAGGGGGTGGGGCGCTTGAGTGACTCGACTGAGATGCTCTCTAGGGGCGTGTCAGATCCTGTGGCAGGCCGACGGACTCCCCCCCATGTGCTCCCTCTGACCGGCCTGCGCGTCCCACCACGTGGCCTTTTCCTTCTAGGAGATCAAGGTGGGGTTCTGCCACGCTCCTCTTGAGTCCCCCGGCAGAAAGCCCCTGTGCCCGAGGGCCAGGCTGACGGCACATCCTGCTCGCAGGGGCCTGCAGAGACCGTTTCAATTGCCGCTCTGGGTCGGCGCGTGCACGAGTATCCCTGCGGAGGTCAGTGAGTGTCTGTGCAATGGGCCCAGACACGGGGGTGAATCAGCTGAGCGCATTACACCAAACCCCAGAACTGACTGACTCACGGGCACCAAACCCCAGAACTGACTGACTCACGGGCCGGGCCGCCGGCCCTTCCCGTTTGGCAGGAGCCCAGAGACGCAGCAGCCTGAGCAGGCCGCCAGGGTGCCATCGGGGCTGCCAGGCAGTTCCTCCGCCCGGGCAGGCAGCGAGCAGAGGCTCTGCCTGCTGGGCTGCTCGGGCAGAGGCGCCCCTCGAACCGACACGTGACATGAGGAGAGGAACAAAAGAGAAGCTGCTCACGGATGAGCCTAGATGGGTCACCCCCTGCCACGCCTCCCTCAGGAGATGCCGTGAACACACTGGGGCAGCCGAGACTCTGTACCGTGTTTAGGGCCCGAGCTCAGCTCGCACAACCCTCTCCAGCCGCATTTCCCTCCAGCAGCTTCGAGCTGGGACACTTCCTCTGGCCGGGCCACCCCCGCCTACCTCGGCCCTCAGCTCCCGAGGGAGCTTCTCCGGGAAATTCTCTCGCACACTTGGAAACTGGGTTAAACAAACCTTCAGGCTCCTCTTCTCCTGCCCGACGCGCCACCCTCACGCCTGCCTCTCCATTGCCCCCTATGGTGTCATCGCGGTGACAGTGTTGCCTTAACTGGGGGCTGCCACACTTGGAACACACTGGGATCACATGGTGAACTTGAAAAAATTGATGTCTGAGTCTCACCCCCCACCCCCAGGTTCTGTCTCTCCAGCCCCCAGCCCACACCTGCTTATCCAGCCACCTGCCCGTGGGCACACGGGCTATTTCCAGGCGTCGCCGTAAACGATCTCTTCCAAGGATCATTTTAAAGGAAAAATGGGGGCATTTGAGTGGCAGCCCTGAGGTCCCAGAATCTCAGGGTGCCGAGTCCCCTCCGGCCGGCCGCACCCTCTCCCCTAGCAGCTCCCACTCTCCAGTTTGGGAGAACTGGTTTGACCCCGTGAGAGATTCTCGTGTATCGCCTCCTCCTAGCCTCGGGCGTGTGGCCTGGTGTGGTCAGTGCAGCAAGGGCAGACGTGGACTCTGGGAAACGTGTCTGCAGCCCAGAAGGTTGGGGGGGCGGTGGAGCTTCTGCGTCCACCCCCTCGCTGCCTGCCGGGGAGGCGGGTGACCCTGGAGCTTGGTCACCCAGGGCCAGGGTGTGGCCGGGAGTCTGAGCTTTCTCCAAGGGCCTCCTGGTGGCTGCTGACGCAGACTCGTGGCTCTGGGCACCCTGTTGAAGAGAGCTGCAGGCGGGAGCCAGGCCCCGCCAGCCCCGCCCCGTGGGATGGAAGGGGGCCTTCCACCCCTGCCCCGAAGACCCCCACCAGGGGCGCCCGAGGACTCTGCCCGGCTTCCCCTCGGCTCTCCTGAGCCCCCACTGCTGGGGGGCGTCCTCGGTAATAAGCCGAGACCAGCCCAGTCATGGAGACATGAAGGGCAGGGCAGGGAGGGAGGGATCGGTGGCACATGGGGGGTCCAGGGTCTCCCTAAGTCTGGGCCCGGGCAGCCTCTCTCCAGCCCAGTTCAGACACGGACACGGAACAGCTGGAGGAGACGTCTCTGTCAAGGCTTCTCAGAAAACAGAGCTGGGAGTTGCTCAGCTTCACGAGAGACTCCCAGGACCCGCCCTCCCACTGGTGCCCGGAGGACCACCAGGGTCGGGGCCTGGGGGTGGCCCCCAAAAAGGTGTCTGCTAAGCCAAGGGAAGAAGTGCATTTCTGCAGTGGTCCCGGGGACTCCTTCTACCCCGTTGAGGGCCTGCAGGTGCCGACCCATTTGGGCTGGATCTGAGCACGAGGGCCCGGCGAGGTTTGACGAGACGCCGACAGTGGACACTGCTTCCCGCCGTTGGCTGCGGAGACGGGAGTGTGGTCGGGGAGAGACGGCCCTCCTCCCAGAGCCTGGGCAAGCGTCCTACAGGGATGGAGAGTGCCCCGGCAGCGAGAAGGGGCGAGCCTGGTCGCGCCTGTACCCCAAGAGCGTCTTAGACTCGGGCTGCACTCCCCTGAAACCAGGGCGGGCATGTGGCCTGTTCCCGTTCCCTGGGGAACCCCTGCCAGTCTCAGTTTCCCCTTAGGCGCCTGGAGGGTCTCATGGGACAGGCTCTGAGTAGAGAGCCAGACCAGGCCCTCCAGGGACCCTCTGTCCCACAGACCTGAGTGGCACGAGAGCGACTCGTCCTAGGGCGTGCCAAGCACTCGGCAGGCACGTAACGAGTAGTGCCCACCCTTCCCGCTCCTGTGGCCCCCTCCGTGGGCGTCGGGGCCCTGGGACGTGGCAGGAGAGCGCCCCAGGCCGCCCTACACCCCTCAGTCCCTGGCACCTGTGCGTGATGAAACCAGCACCCGTGCGTGTCAGCTCCGGGTGGAGCCCCACCTGGCGGGTGCTGGGGGAGGGAAGAGGGTGTCGGAGCACGACCTGGGCTGCCTGGCAGGGTGGCGTGCCCTCTGGGAGCTATGCCAGCGGGAGGCTGCCGGGACCCGGGCACAAAGGCTTTCTCTGCAGACGTGGCTCTGCCCCGACGGCTCTTTCCACGCCTGGCAGAGAGCTGAGGGAAGGTGTGAAGGCTCCCGAGGGCGGAGGGAGTGAGGCGCGTTTGCGTTTGCCCTGGGCTCTGGGAGCGGGTGGGCCTGGCTTCAGTCACCGGGTCTCGGGGCAGGTGCATGACTGACCGTCTGTTCGGAGGCTATGTGGGAGGCTGGGCTGTGGTGGAGCGAGCGGCCGTGGTGAGGCCCTGGCCTCCGCCCCGGGCACCCGCCAGAGTCACTGTCCCTGTGGTCCCCGAGAACGGCCCCTCCAGCCTCCACCACGCCTGCCCAGCATGGGAGGGCGCGGTCCTTGGACCCTGGGCACCGGGTACAGCCCGGGACCCCTCCCTGCTCTGCCCCAGCCTCACCAGGGTGGTCCTGGGGCTCCATGCCAGCTGGAGCAGCACCGTGAGCCGCACCTTGTCCTCAGATCCTGCCCCTCCTCCCTCCGGCCCCCGACACCCAGTTGGCCAGAACTGTCCCGAGGGGCTCTGGGGCCTCTGACCGGGAGGCTGTTGGGAGGCGCCCCAGCCCCCCGATGGCCACTAGGCTTGGGGAGCGTGGCTCACGCAGCTGTCTGAGCCCTGGAGCCCGGGCGGGTCTGAGGAAGGCCGGTTCCAGCCCGAGCTGCCCAGTCCCTCTGCTCGGGCTCTCCCCAGAGGCACTCGTGGAGGTGCTGTGCTCCCTCCTCCCCGGGGGTGGCAGAGATGGAGCTGGGGCTGTGGGGTCTCTCCGCCCCACTGCACCCTCTCAGTGGAGTCTCTGCTTCCCGGCACCTGCCCCTCGGGCCATGGATTGGTGGTAGTGACCCCGCCCTCCCAGCCGTTACCGAGGACCCAGTGAGTGACCGTCACGTCATTTAAATCAGAGCCACCAGCGGCTGCAGTAGGCGGGATGGACTCCTGCACTTTGCATGCTGGTGTCCTGGGGCCACCCCCGCACCGAGCACCTGGGGAAGGATAGCCACGCCGAGAGCCGGGGAGAGCCCTGAGCACGCCCCGGGCTGCGCCCCCACATCAGAACAGAGGAATGAAAGCCACAAGTGACTTAATCTCCTCAGTGGGCCCAGAGCGCCAGTCCAGCAGGCCAGGACCTTGCCTTGCACGCATCTTCCCTGGCTTGATCCCCACGACACACACGGTCCCTGAGCACTGCCAGGCACGGCCTAATGGCCGCACGGTAGCACACGTGCCTTGCCCTGTGCTCTCCTCCTGGGCGTTTGTCTGTGATCTCCAGTGTCAGTGGCAGGGAATCTCCGCTGAGCCGTTAGTTCCTTCCTGAACTGTTTCTTCAGGACATACTCAAGGTTGTGAGGGTCTCGGGGGCGCCCTAGAGCCCCCAGGACAAACGGTCCGTTTCGGGAACTTCAGCCTCAGCAGCTCGCCCCTTACCCCGGGAGCTTATGAGCTTGTCCGAGGTTTCCGTCACGGGGTCTCACGAGGGGTGACCCATGCTTCGGGATGACAGTGACGTCAGCCAAAGGGGCGCGAGGCCGGCCTCGGTGGCCCTTTAGTATGGGGAGCTGCTTCTCCTTTTGAATTTGCATCCTGTTTACCTTAGTGAAATCAAACTCCTTTCCATGTATTTGTTTACTCCTTGTTTCCTCCTGAACAGCCTCTATCTCTTCCCCAGCTCATTTACTTGGAAGGTTCTAATAATTTTGCACGAGCGTCTCGGTGTGCAGATATCCCCGTGGACTTTCCCCTTAAGTGCAATTCCCAGGGGTGTGCAAACGCTCCCCCTGCACCCCCAGGCCCCCCAAATTGCTTGGGGAAGCTTTGGCTGCGGGTTGGGTCCCAAGGGCAGACGTTACTCGTTAACTGACAGCCACCCAGACTGGACAGATGTGCGGGTCTGGGTGACGGGCCAGGCACCGCCGTCCCTGGCACTGCGGGGCTGAGGAGGTCACGGGCTGTTTGCAGCGGGAGCTGGAGCAGGCTTGAGCGTCTGTGTTAACAGCAGCGTTAATGGCCGAAACCTGGAAACAGCAGAGTGCCCGAGAGCAGATGCCTGGGCAGAAACCGGGGCTCCCACACACAGGAACGCAGCTCTGCCCGAGGGAAAGGGGAATCCTGCAACCTGCTGCTCCTCGGGGCGGCGGGGGGGGGGGGGGCGTCTGGAGCATCTCCTGCTGAGAGAAGCTGGCCAGAGCTGGGGGAGAAGGTCAGTCCAGGATGATCTCCGTGACGCAGGACGTGAAGAAACACAGTGAGGAAGCGAATGGCCAGAGGCAATAGGCCTGGAACTGGTCTGCGGAGCTGAGTGTCCAAGGATGGGGGAGCGGAGCAGGCGCCCCACGACACCGGTGGAGGCGTGGTGTTGGAACGGTGTCTGCACGAGCCCCGTGATTATCGCGATTGTAAATCAAGGCGCTTCAAATGAAACATTTGCAGAAAGCTGGAGGGGGACTGTGAGGACCCTTGGGTGGGCCGGGCACTGCCGTGGGCACTCAGAGAGGGCGAGCCTGGGGGAGGCTCCCGGGGCTGGAATCCATCCCGAGTGTGTCTCTGGGAGAGTGTCTCTCGCGCTGGCTCCCCTGGTGGCCCACCCTATTCCTGCCTGACTCTCTTGCAGCCCCAGTTTCTGCCAGGAATAGAAATTAGAACCCCTGATCAATGAATCTGGTGACTTAACTCCCGAAAAAACACAGATAACAGAGGCTGATTCAGGAGGTCACGGAGAACCGCTCAGAGCCCTGCAGAGTGAGACGCGGTCTCAGTGCAGACCCCGAAGGCCGGAGCCCCGACCCGGCCCAGCCCTAGCCAAGACAGCTGTGTCCACGGACTTCTCCCGGGGGTTAAGGGAGAGCAACTCGGCACTGATTCCTTCACAAAACAGAGGGAGGCCCATTTCCCAGCTCCCTCCACAAACCAAAGCCCATGGAAGGCGTGGGAAGGAAAGCAAGCTCTGAGCCGGAGAGGTAGCATGGTGGGCTGGCAGGCCGACGAGGCCCATTTGGCTCCTAGTACCTCACAGGGTCTCCTGAGCACCACCAGGAGTGACCCCTGAGTGCAGAGACAGGAATAAGCCACGGGCATCACTGGATACAGCCTCAAAATAGAAAAGAAAAGAAAGGAAAGAAAAACAAAAAATGAAAGAAAAGGAGAGGAAAGGAAAAGAAAAGAAGAAAGAAAGGAAAGGAAAAGAAAAAAGAAAGGAAAGGAAAGGAAAGGAAGAGAAGAAAAGAAATAATGGGGCCGTGGGGTAGGGCGTTTCCCTTTCAATGCCAGGAGTAATTCCTGAGTGCAGAGCCAGGTGTGACCCAAAAACCCCACCCCACAAAAAAAAAAAATTAAAGAAAGAAAGAAGAAAAGAGAAGGAAACTTTGACCAACACCTCTTAGGAGCAGGGATACAAAAATCCTTGGCAAAATGCTCGCCAATGGCCGTGGCCATGGCCCAGTGAGGTTTGTCTCAGGAAAATAAGGTTGATTTGAAATTCAAAAGCTGACCAATGTAATCAGTCTGCTACAGAATAACAGGAAAATACAAATCAACAATCATCTCAGTAGGAAAAGAAAAAAAGTGGGGGACAAATGTTTTGTTTATGATAAAAATCAGCAAGAGGTCAGTGAGTTAGGACGGGGGGTGGGGGGATACTTGCCTTGCACACGGCATCCTGTTTGATTTCTGGCACTGCGTATGGTCCCACAGCACCGCCAGGAATGAGTCCTGAGCACAGAGCCAGGAGTCATCCCTGAGCACTACTGGGAGAAACCCAATGCAACCTCTGCCCCCAAACTCTCAACAAAGTGGGAGCCAGGCCCGTCCTCTGCCCTGAGACAGGATCTCTCAGGATGAGGGGCCAGCAGCTCGCGTGCTGGGGAAGCAGAGGAGAAACGTGGGCTTGAGAGGAGCCACAGTTTTTTCAAGCAAAAATACGAACAGGGGCTGGAGCAAGAGCCCAGCGGGGAGGGCGTTATAGCTTTGCACGTGTCCGACCCAGGTTCAACTCCCAGCATCCCATATGGTCCCCTTGAGCACCGCCAAGGGTAACTCCTGAGTGCAGAGTCAGGAGTAACCCCTGTGCATCACTGGGTGCGACCCCCCCAAAAAAAATACGAACAATCCATTTAAAAAGGCAAACTGAGCCTCATCCAAATGAAACAGTCTTGGGAAGAGAAAGTTAACGAATTCCTAAAATAATTTTAAAAGGTGCAGAGTCTGGGAGAAAATATTTGCAAAGCACGTCAGACAAAAAAAAAAAAAAAGGCTGGCTGCCGGGTTCCGTAGAGAGTGCCTGCCACTCAGTAGCAGGAACACCCCAAAAAGCAGAGCGGGCGGGGAGCCGGGCAAGGCGAGGGCAGCGCAGCAGCACGTGTGGGGCAGGACGAAGCGAAACCCGCAGGAAAGGACAAAGGCTGTGTGTGGAGGCCACGTCTGGCCGTGCTCCAGGCTTTGTGCTCAGGGGTCACTCCCAGCAGTGCTCGGGAGTCCATGCGGTGCCAGGATGGCACCTGGGCCTCCCCCCTGCAAAGGCGGCACCCCAGGGGGGGTCACTCGGCAGGAGCTCTCGGGTGTGAATCTGAGATGCTGGGTCTGCTCTGAAAAGTAGGGGGCGACTTGCCTGTGGCACAGCCCACAGTACTGGGGGGCCACCAGGTCCCACCTACCTGTCGAACCCGGACCTCAGACTCATGAGGCACGTGGCTGCCCCCGGGGAGAGAGGGTGTTCCTTCCTTCCATCTGCTTGGCGTTGTGGCGAGGGTCCCCCAGACGCCCGGCCCTGTCCTGGCCGCTGCTGGGCTGGGTGCTCCTGGGGCCACCTGCCACGCTGTGACCCAGGGCTGTCTGACGGTGGGGCTCGTGTGTGGGGAGGGCTGTGCCCGCACTGGTGCCCGGGGGCCTCCCACAAGCGCTCACTCACCCAATGCCATCTCCAAGACCTTGGACAAGGGGTGTCCTTGTGTTCTTATCACCCACGGCCTGGGGGTGAGCGTGGCCCAGAGGGTCCGCACAGGAGCCCTCTCAGCTCAGATCATCAGTGCTCACCTTCCCACACACAATTTCTCTTTTGCTTGTTTTTTGGTTTGGGGGCCACACCGGGCAGTGCTCAGGGCTTAGTCCTGGCTCTGTGCTCAGGGCTTACTCCCTGCAGTGCTGGTGGGACCATGGGGTCCAGAGATCAAGCCAGGGGCGTGGCTCCTGTTCTTTCTCTCCATCCTGGGTAGGCATTGGTCATTAGAGACATTAATTCATGAATAAACGCTTATTGGACACGTTGCATGGGTCTGGTGGGGGGTGTGGTGCTGAACACGTGTGCATGAAACCCCACCGACAATACTGTAAATAAAAACAAACACACGAAGCTCAGTGCTGGCACCACACCTAGGGACCCAGTTTCTGTCTGGGAAGATAGAAGAGTTTGGGACCTAAACAGTGGTTTTTCATACCCAAGTGAACTCCGTGCTCTGAATGGGAGGGTGGAAATGGCCGTTTTATGTTACCTATGAGTTATAATCAAATAACAAATTTATAGACACCTAATAAAAACGAGTTCACAGCTTTGGAATCCAGCTTCGCAGGAAAGAAAACCTTAGAGAAGTCACAATGAAGTCTTTGTCTGAGGCTAAACCCCGGAGGGAATGCTCTGTAAAGACCTCGAGGGTCTTGGGGCTGGAGCGATAGCACAGCGGGTAGGGCATTTGCCTTGCACGCAGCTGACCCGGGTTCGATTCCCAGCATCCCATATGGTCCCCTAGGCACCGCCAGGAGTAATTCCTGAGTGCAGAGCCAGAAGTGACCCCTGTGCATCGCCAGGTGTGACCCAAAAAGCTAAAAAAAACCAAAACAAAACTCCTCGAGGGTCTCAGGACGGAACTGTTGAATATCTTAATAGGGAGAACGTGGAAATTAGCCTCCATCACGGGAGCATTAAGAATCAAAGAAGCTGATCCATCAAGCATTTCTCTGTTAAGATAAAATACCAATCAACAAAACTTCAGCTTTTTTCCCATACAGAAGCTATCAAAGATTCAGCTATCAAAGCTATATAAAAGATTCGGCACCTGTTAGCAGAAATATAACTGACAATGCCTTGAGTGCTGGTGTTAGGTTACTCAATTGGCTATCTGACAGACACTTCTCTCTGGGACTTACGTGGTTGATTGCATATATTTTATGCCTTTATAGACTCACAGATTTTGTTGACGATGGTCAGTGTTGGGAAATGTGCTCAAAGTGACAATGTCGAAGAGTTCCCTTAGTTTCTCTCAGACTCTTCACAAGGCACATAAACGTTTATATGGATATAAAATGTTGACGGGTTCCTCCTTCCTTTGTTGGGAATGATGGAAGAGCTCATTGTGTCTGGAATAACCCAGCCCCCGCGCAGGTATGGGGGAAACCATTTAAAAGGCTCAATGGGGTTTTGAGTGTATGTATGTAGTATGTAGCATGTAGAGTGACGTTCCTCCCTAACCCAAAGAGAGGGTTATAGAAACACCAACGGTGCCATTCAAAAGAGAAGTGACAGGGCAGGAGGCATTGGGCAGGGGAGAAGGTGCCGCTTGCCTGACCCGGGCTTGATCCCCAGAACCACGTGTGCTCCTTGAGCACTGCCAGGAATGATTCCTGACCACAGAGTCAGGAGAAAGCCCTGAGCACAGCCTGGTGTGGCCTCCAAACCAAAAATAAATGAGAAGTTTCAGGGTCTGGGGAGATGGTTTGAGCTTGTTGGTCCCTGGGGTCCCTGTGTCAGTCAGGAAAGTTTGACTGTCTTCCTCTCCATCTCTCTCTACTGCTGTGTGACTCTGAGAGGTGTCAGGGAGGTGTGGGGCCCCTGGGAGTCCCCAACCCAGGCATCCCTCCACTTCCCGTGTCCTGGGGGGAAACTGTTTCTGTGAGACCGACGCCCAGGAGAAAACCGTCTGTTTCCTTTACAAAACACACAGGCTCATGGTCCTGGGGAATGCCAGCTGGAGCTTGTGAGGCGCTTCCAATATTCCTGAAAGCCCGGAGAAGATTCTATCACCGTCCAAAACAAGCTCCGCGCTCAGCTGCTGGCTCGTTTCCATGGCACGCTGCTTAAGCCCCAGAACAGGGTCATCCATGTCGGGGATTATGGTGATTAAAAACTAAGTGCGTGCAGGGAACATGCAGTTCCCCCCGGAGACAAACACTTTGGGAAATGTGAGCTCCTGTGGAAAAGCATAAGGAAATTCCCGGGGATGGAAATTTGGGGACCCACGGGTCTACACTAATTACTCAGCAATTCGTTGTCTTATTCCGTTGCTGTTATTGATTCCTTATCAACAATTCAGACTCAATCTTTCCCTGAAAGCGTTTAACTGATCTCACACTTGCTGACCATCTCTTCTCACTGCATGTCTAATTTTCTTCTCTGCCCGGTGGAGAATCCACCAGAAAAAACATATCCAGAATACCAATTTTCCTTTTCCCCATGGCACCGGCTTCCCCATGTCTGCTGCCCTGCCCACAAGGTCGGTGGCATGTTCTGGTCAGAGCCACGGGTCGCCCTCATTCGCCAAGTACAATCGTCTTCACTTGCCTCTGTCAGTGTGTCCTGACCTAGCGAGGAGCATGTCACAGGCCGCTTGACGGTGACCTCACTGGCATGTATCGGTTAAGTCCCTATAGAGAGAGATAGTGCGGTGGGTAGGGCCTTGATGCAGCCAACCCTGGGGCCACATGCGGTTTCCTGAGCATCGACTCTCTCCAGGGGTGCGAGGAAGGTGGCCCAGAGTGTGCCAGGACTATCCCAGCTCCTGTCCCCGGCAGAGGTGAACTTCTCTTCATTCCCTAGGCCTACTTTTGGGGTCACACTGGCAGTCCTGGGCCAGAGCGGTAGCACAGCAGGTAGGGCATTCACCTTGCACGTGGCCGACCCCGGTTTGATTCCTCCATCCCTCTCGGAGAGCTAGTGAGAGTATCTCACCTGCACAGCAGAGCCTGGCAAGCTCCCCGTGCCTAAAACAGTAACAACAAGTCTCACATGGAGACGTTACTGGTGCCCGCTCGAGCAAATCGATGAGCAACGGGATGACAATGACAGTGACGGTGACCGGCAGTTCTCAGGGGTCAGTCCTGGCAGAGCTCGAGGGACCTGTGGTGCAGGGAAGGAGCCCGGGTCTCCCCATGCAAAGCCTGTGCTTGCCGTGGAGTCACTCCTCCTTGTTCCAGCGGCAGCCGCTTGCTTGCCTGAGGGCCTGAGTCCCAGAGTACTGTGCGCGGAGCTGGTGCAGGCTTCCTTCCCGGCCCCTTGCCGTGGCTGGAGCCTGGGGTGCCCAGTGCACCCCCCGTGTCTGCCCCCACTCGGGTGGGGTGGGGCGCCCTGCTGACTCGGAGTCCCGTCCTGGAGGGGCTGTGGCACGTTGCACTGTTTTTTCGGGCATCCCAGCCGCTCGTGTCCTCCCCGGCCCCCGCGCCTGGCCCTTCCTGTCTGCCTGGGGCCTCTCGTACAGACCCATCCTGCGGGGTCCCACGGGCCTGTCCCCGGCCTCCCGACCCACAGCCAATGTCAGGCGCTTCCAAGCGAGTCCACAGTCAAAGGTGCCGGGGGAGCACCGGGCCGGCCCAGGGTGGGGGGTGACGAGACCCCACCGAGCCCAACGCTGGTTCCGTCAGGGGGAGTGTGGGGGAGGAAGGAGAGAAGCTCAGGCCTTTTCAGGCCGTGTTGTGCTCAGCAGCCGGGGAGGCTAGAACCCGGGATCATTTCTGGATTTTTGTTTGTTTGGGGCCACACCTGGCAGTGCTCAGGGCTGAGTCCTAGTTCTGCACTCAGGGGTCGCTCCTGGCAGTGCTCGGGGGGCCTATGAGGTGCTGGGAGGGAACCCGGATCCGCTGCGTGCAGCCCTGTCCTTATTTCCGGATCCTGAGTCCCCCCTCGTATCCCGGCAGGCAGCTCCCAGGGACCCTTCACTCCCCCGCTCCTGGGAGGTGCTCCTGGGAGGTGCTCCTCCTCAGCAGCCTGCTCTCGCCGGCTCATGTCCCAGAAAGATGCCAGCGGCCCAGAGGCAGAGACGGCGTGTCCCGGGGACACCACTGCCCCGTCCCATGCAGCCGAGAGGATGACTTGGCGGCCCTGACCCCTCCCCCGTCCCCTCAGTGACCTTCCCGCCAGCTCAGCCTCACTGGGCAGGTACCCGAGGGCTCCCCGGGGCCCCCCAGGCTCAGGCCCTGGCCCCACTGACGTAGGTTTTCACCCCTGGAATAACTTGGGGCCACACAACCCTGATTCCTTCACATGGCCAAAATGCTGGTCTGGACAGGGGCGAGGAGAGCTGAGGCATGGACCCTCGCCTGAGCGCCCACCTCCGGTCTCGCGCTCCCCGGCGGGGGCTGCGTCGAGGGTCCCAGAGGCAGATGGGACCCCCTCGGTGCCTCCTGGCGCTGCTGCCCCCCACCACGGCGCCTCCTGTTCTCCTCTCCGTTGCCTCTGGGCCCAGCCTCTCCTGCCGCCCCGGGGAGTGGGGGTGGCTCAGCCCTGTCCAGTGGGTTCCTGGCCCCGGGTGAGCCCCCTCTGGCCCCCTTCCCCGGTCCCCTTCCCCTTCTCCTGCCTCCTCGCTCCCTCGCCGCCTCCCGCGGTGGGGTCAGCCATGGCCCGTACTTTGCCAAGTCCTCCCGCCAGCCTCCTCGCAGCCCCCCAGAGGGGCCCCGTGGGCCACACCAGGTGCCCCAGAGTGGAGCGGAGGGCAGCTGGCACCCGGGCCCAGCAGCTCTCTGACCCCAGCCCAGTACCAGCTCCCGGTTCCCCGCAGCCCCCAC
The DNA here is from genome assembly GCF_027595985.1 of Sorex araneus. Lineage (NCBI taxonomy): Eukaryota > Metazoa > Chordata > Mammalia > Eulipotyphla > Soricidae > Sorex > Sorex araneus. The sequence continues at coordinate 265,605,795 of NC_073303.1, forward strand.
CCCACCGCCCACCTCAGGAGCCCTTCGGGGCATGACTCTGTGGCGCCCTGCCCGCCCACACTCACCCCACGCCCCACCCAGAGTGCCCGGACCAAGACCACCCAGCTCCTTCCTCACACCCCGCCCTCCGCCCGCCCCCTCCCTTCCGACCTCGACCTCTCGCTTCCGGATTCTGGCCAGTATCTGGACCGGCAGCCGGGGGCAGTGGCCGGCTGACCACTTCTGCTCTGCTGTCTCAGCACCTCCCCTTGCAAGTCCTCTGGCCGCTGCGCCCCAGAGCTCGGTAACGCTAGGCGGGAGACAGGCCAGATGCACAGGACCCCGGCCCCCACCTCATAGACTCCCGGCCACGCAGCCGGTTGCCTGGTTCTGACCCCGCAGGCGTCCGCGCGCATGATCTTGTTTCTCTAGATTTTCTGCCGTGTCGTCCTGTCTGCTCACCGCTTGCTTCCTGCCTCAGACTTTCAGTGTAAGATCGGAGTGTGTGGACAAGCCATGAGAGTCCCATGGCGGGTACCTGTCTTGGCTCTACACAAACACGCACACACGCACACGGGAAGTTCCACAGCAACGGGCCCAAGTGTCAGCTGCACGGGACACTCATGGGAACTGCATGCAGAGCAAACTTCCTGCCCGCCGCATTGGCTGCAAGCCCCTACGCCCTGTGCAGACCGGGCCGGGAGGCCCCCTAGAGCCTGCGCAGACCAGGCCCTGGGCACTGGCTCCCTCACGGGGCTCCCGCTCTCCTGCCGAGCTCTCCCGAAGGGCGTTGGAGACTGGCCAGCGGCACGGAGAGAAACGGGGGCTAGGACTGGGCGCCCTGGCGAGCCCCTGGCGTGCCCCTGGCGTGCCCCTGGCGAGCAGTGGGAGGAGGCTGCGAGGGAGGGCCGAGCTCAGGGCACTCACTGCAGTGCAGGAGGAGCCTCCCCTGTGTGGTCCGGGCACTCAGGCCAGGAGCAAGGGTGTCCCCAAGGAAGCGGCACCTGAGAGACTCTTCTGGAGACGCCCAATGGCACCGTAAGGGCAAATGACGAAGTGGCTCACGTTGGTCCTAGTTTAGGAGGGTGATAGTCGGTGAAGGCCAGAGGGCTCGTACGTTTCAGAGCCGCTCGCGCGCTGTGGGCAGGTTTGTGGAAACAATGCAGTGAAATGCTGGGCCGGGGAGAGCACGGGGGGCCCACAGCCAGCCCTGGGGTAGCCCTGGAGGTCCCCGAGCATTGCCGGGTGGCCTGGGACTCGTACCCGGGCACGGAGGGCTTGAGCAGTGCCACATCCTCAGGCCTTTGGACGGGACAGCCCAAAGCTTGGCGGGCTTCTGAGGCAGAGCTGGGGACCCTCCCCAGTGCGGTGGGAGCTGAGGGTGCGACCAAGGGATAGAGCACGATCTTGGCACCTATGAGGCCCTGAGCTGAAGGCCCTGTAAACAGACAGACATCAAAGGAAACGGAGACGCGCATTCTCCATGTGTCCGATGCCCCCAAGAGCCTCTCCACAGAAACTCGCTCTGCAGGCCTGTCCCCGCTCTCCCAGAAGAGACCTTCCTTCCTTCTTCCTTGGCCTGTGGGGCTGACCCCGGGGGTTCCCAGGGGCCCAGACGGGGCTCAAAGCTGCTCGGAGCTCACGCTCCGGCCCACAGGCCACCTCTGGGCCTGCCGTGACATCCCTCTTTCTGGATTTGTCTAATTACTTCCCCCTGCTTAGGTTTCGAGGAACTAGTTTTGCTCGAGATCTGGTTTCCCGCGTCTGCCTGCCTCTGCGGTGACAGCCCAGGTCTGGCCAGGGGGGCTGGGCGTGCGCCGGCATCCCCTCCTCGCGTTCCCCCCTCTCTCTCTCCACCACCCAACCTACCAGCTGCAAGCCAGCCGGGCCTTTTCTCTGCGGAAACCGACCCTCAGCGGCGCCACAGTTCACTCCCCCAACACTCCCGTTTGTGTCTTTGTTGGCCGGTGGAGGGGCCTCCAACTGTGTGCTCAGGGACCACCCTGGCGGGCTCCGATATGCAGCCGGGGTGGAACCGGGTGGCAGTGTGCAAAGCCAGCACCTCAGCTCTGGCAATATCCCCGACTTGTGCTGTCTCCCATGGTCCTTCCTGCCCTGTCTGGGCTGGAAGAAGGCCCGTTAGTCTGGCTTCCGTGCCCTCCGAGGTCCTGCAGGCCGGGGCGTGCTTCCCTGCCCACTGGGGCCAGGCGGAGAACGAGAGCGTGGACACCGTCTGAGGCTGGGAGGGAGCTGAGGCACAGACGCCTAGACCACCGCTGCCGTCGGGGCTGGGGGTTGGGGGACGGGCACCCGCCCTCCTGGTAGTCCCTCGGGTCCTGCCCCGAGGCTCCGTCTCACCAGACTTGCCTGCTCCATCCCTAGTACCCCCGGCACCCCCGAGCACTGGCTGGAGTGATCCCTGGCACCGCTGGGTGTGACAATACGGGAGAGATCTGGTCAACTTCCTGCTCCTCTGGGCTAGCAGTTCCGCATCTCTCTCCCTCTCTCCCCTCCCGGTTTCTCTCCCCCACCTCTAGTCCCCTTAAGCCCTCTCGGTCACTGTTGCTCGAGTTGCAATTTGTAAATGTTTTCTGGTAACAGGCCCAGGCGAAATCACCCGGGTCGTGACTGGAAGCGAAAGTTCCGCTCGCCCAGCGATGACATTCAAAAATAAAATGTGTGGTCAGGTCATTTTCCTCATCCAGTGTTTCTTCCGAATCCTTTGCGAGGCCCTAAGGTCAGGCCTGGCCCTGTTATCTCCAGTCCCGCCCCCCTGAGGCCCGGCTCCCTCACAGCCCCAGAACCAGGCTCCAGGGAAAGCTCCGCATCAGGGACCCGCAGACATCTGTCCCGGGGTGCAGTGTCCGCTCGCTCGGTGACTCAGTGTGGATTGGAGCCGTTCCTGGAGGGACACGGCCGCCTTCCTAGCGCTGTGTGGGGTCAGCAGGCAGAGGCGGGAGGAGGGACGCCTGGCCCCTGCCCGCCTCACCTGGGACGCCAGGCTTTCCCTTCCCCGTCCAGCACTGGCCCTCCCTGACCCGGGTCTGACCCTGGCTGTGCGGGTGCCGTGACTCTCCCGCTTGTGACTTTGAAGTCTGATAAGGAGCAGTTTCGATTTCCATTTCTATTATGGTCACATTCATTCCATGTCACTAGAGCTGTTATTTTTAACCAAAGAAACACTCTTGGGTGGATTTTTTTTTTTTTTTTTTTTGGTGACTGCAAAACTTTGAAACCACAGGTTACCTTGGTTTCCATGTAAACACACTGAAGGAGCACTCAGATCTTTGCCCCGTTTCGCTGTGTCTTTAGGAAACGAAAAACAAAAGTCGGAACCACAGGCTGGTGAGGCAAATAAATAAATAAATAAATAAATAAATAAAGCAAACACTGAGCACAGCAAATAATGTTGCAAATGTTTTCTCTTGCTTAGTATAGATTTCCCTGGTTCATTTCCATTTGCTTTGCATTTGGAAATGAAGACAGCTGCACCTTTAAAGTTTGTGGGCAAGAAGTTAAAAAAAAAAAGGCATGTGTGTGTGTGTGTGTGTGTGTGTGTGTGTTGTGTGTGTGTGGAGGGGGACACTCTAATTGATACTCTAGGTTTTGTTTTGAAACCAGAGTTAGGATTATATTACTAGACTCTCGGGGAGCTGGTGCCAGTGCTCCTTCTCCTGCAGGCCTGGCTGCCTTTCACGCGAGAAACTTTCAGAACGTGCCACTCAGTGGGATCCCTGAGTGGGGTCCCCAGGACCTGGAATCACAGTCGTTCTTGGCCTGGGAAACAGGAGGAGCCTCTCTAAGCTTGGGGAAGAGACCCAGCTGCCTCCGCTCACGCAAGGGCCAGGCCGGCGGGGAGCAGGGCCGCTCGCAGGACACCGGCTGGGCTCTGGCTCTCTCCCCTGTGGCCGGCTTCCTCCCCCGGCTGCCCACGGGCCATCTGAGCTCAGTCTCCACACGCCCAAACGGTGCAGGACGGGCCATCTGGTAACCCCACTGGCCTCTTCAGCAACCCCCCTGGTTTGTTCTTCCATGCAGTGTGGCCGGCTCCGTGGCTGCCCGCTGGACGGCCTTCCCTGGCCTTGGCCTTGCTCTTCCTCGGGCATCCACTTAAGAGTTTCACGGTCCAGTCTAGCCCCTGGAAGTGCCTAGAGCTCAAACCCTCCATAAACGCACGTCAGGAGAAAGGCAGGACCAAGCACCGGGGCCTCTCAGCGCCCTGAGAATGTCAAGCACCCTCCCGAGAACTCAGAGAAAGACAGCTGCACCTTTGAAGTTGGTGGGGGGGGGAGTAAAGAAGAGAGCCTCCGCCCCCAAGAGACTACTTCCTTCTCCAGAGTGCTCAGGCCAGCCTTGTGGGCACAGGTTGGGCGGGAACCCAGGTTCAAAGAGCTCTCTTGAGTGGGGTGCCAGCCATGTCTCCGGGCAACGGCTGAAACCACAGCTCCGGGTTGGGACACCACAGGAAGTCTCAGGCTCTGCCCAGGGTGCGGGTCAAGGGCCACTTGACATGAATTCAGTTCCTGCACCCTGTCTGCTGCTGGGAGGAATCTCCGCCGTCAAGAGTGTGTTGCCTTTGCCCGGCCTGCATGGCAAACACAGGCACGATTTATGGTCCAGAACGTTCCTGACGGGGCAAGAAGGGAGGACAGCAAGTTGTTCTGCAGAGAACGGGTCGGGACTCCAAGGCAAGGAAGCCCTTGAACACAATTTATTTGCTGTCGGCAATAGCTTTGTCACCACGTTGCACAGAGAACCCTAATTACACCCTTAGGATAAGTTCACACACACAGACTCATGCTATTAACTCTGATGACCTCGGCTCAGAATTTTTAAGATCTTTAATGACTTAAAAAGTCACTTTAATTTTAAAAGGTTTTTTACTCCCCTATTAAATTTAGGGGTGCTCCTAGGAGTAACAACCAACTTTTTTTCCCCCCGCCTAACATCCTAAGGAATCCCAATAAGAAATAGATTGCTGGTGACCCTGCGACGGCTGTCGTCCTTATTCATCTTATTCACCGTCCACCTCCTGGGCACGGCTACCTCCACTACAGCATCTACCATTCTAGGGTTTTGTTTTCCTCAAAGTTTCCTCTCCCCGCCCCTCCCTCCCCCTGCCCTCCGTGCGTTGTAAGGACTCTGAACTCCCAAAGCTGCAGTTCCTGAGAAATTCCCCGAGGTGCATAGTCCCCACGCAGGGACACGTCCAGGTTCCAGTATGGCCAGCAGGGCTGGGCGGCTTTCCAGGATGAGCAGGTCATCGGTTCAGAAACTCCACAGCAGGGAGTTAGTTTTCATTTCACAACTAATGCCTGGCACACACCCGCCCAATAATTGCGTTGAGTCAGTTCTTTGATTTGGGGTTTCTTTGAGGAAATTGTTTCATTTGTACCTCATACCCCCTCCATGAGACGAGGCTCTGACTGTGCACTGGGAGTTACTCCACAGACCTCAGGGGACGGGGTTAGAACACACACACAGTGCTCAGCCTGTGGCTCTCAGTGGGAGCAGACGTCGGCCAAGGGGCACAAACACCTCAGAATTCATTCTGCTTGTGTTTGCTCCGTCTCATCTTCTCCTGCGCCTGGACCCTCTCCTTCTTGCACGCTGGCACTCTTGTCTCCTTAGAGGGGGAGGAGTTTCAAGCAGAGGAGATCGTCATGGGAAAGTACTTTGGAAATGCAGAATCGTCCGAGACATCCCTTTACTTTGTGAGCACATGAATCTCCAGTATACATTTATCCAAGCACGTTTGCGCCAGGCTGTAAACCTCCTTCCTCTAAGCCTGGAATTCATTCATTCTTAATTCATGCTGATCAAAATCCCTAATATTAGGGGCCAAGGTACAGCAGGCAGGGAGCTTGCCTGGCGAGCGGCTCGCCCGGGTTTGATCACCCCGGCACCCCATATCATCTCATGAGCCCACCAGGAGTGATTCCCGAGTGCAGAGCCAGGAGTGACCCCTGAGCACTGCTGGCTGTGGCCCCCAAACATGTATATGTATTTATGTAGTCTTGCTCTGGAATTCCCACAGTGCAGACTCTCAGGGGAAACTTCAGGAAGTTCCGGGAGTTAGCATGTCAGCAATAACACTAAGACAGAATTGTCAGAAATGGATTTTATGTTTTAAAAAAGGGAATTCCGGGGGACTGGAGCGATAGCACAGCAGGGAGGGCTTTTGCCTTGCACGCGGCCAACCCCGGTTTGAATCCCAGCATCCCATATGGTCCCCTGAGCACCGCCAGGGGTAATTCCTGAGTGCAGAGCGAGGAGTAACCCCTGTGCATCGCCAGGTGTGACCCAAAAAGCAAAAAAAAAAAAAAAAAAAAAAAAGGGAATTCCGTTGCACAGGTGATCAGTTTGACTTCTTTTCTACTCTGGCCACATCACATACATGCACATGTGCACTTTCTCTGTTGTTCCTGGGCCACTCCGGGTGGTACTTGGAGTAGGTCCTGGCTGGGTGTGTGCGGGTCTCTCCTGGCAGTGATGGGAGGATGAACCCGAGTTCCCACATGCCAGGAATGTGCTGCAGTCCGCTGAACCATCTCCCTGGAACCCACACGCTTCTCTGAGTAAGAGCAAGTTGTTCTTCTATGCGTAGCCAGAAACATAGTTTGGACTTAGCACTCGAGATAAAAAATTGTCAGTCTGCCATTTGTGCAGGCTACCTTGTTCTTGGTGTGACCTCAGTACAACACTGTTACGAGCCAGGGCCTGTTTTCAAGTCTGGGACTGGCTGGGTGCTTGCTAAGGCACATTAGTCACTGGTTTCCATCTTGTGTTGTAACCCAGAAATGATCTTTCCAGCAGAAGGCAGTTGGGGAATCGACAATTACTAATCACTGTGAAAACAGAAAGCCACAGCTGTTGATATTCGAACTTCATAGCATGTGCTGTGCTCAGGAAAATAAAAATCAGGTTTGGGGCCTCTTGAAATGTCAAGTGAGTAGCTTTGGCTTTTAACTTTAATACTCTGTTCATTGACTACATTTTATATATTTTATATGGGGGCTGGAACGATAGCACAGCGGTTGGGCATTCGCCTTTCACGCGGCTGAGCCGAGTTCGATTCCTCCGCCGCTCTCGGAGAGCCCGGCAAGCTACCTAGAGTATTGAGCCCGAGCAGCAGAGCCTGGCAAGCTACCCGTGCGTATTGGATATGCCAAAAACAGCAACAATAAGTCTCTCAATGAGAGACGTTACTGGTCCCCGCTCAAACAAATCGATGAGCAACGGGATGACAGTGACATATATATTTACATATTTTATATATTTTTTATATTTTATAGTCTCTGCTCAGACTATAAAAAATGCATTTCCAGAAGCGTTGTTTTATAATCTCTGGATCTTGGCCATTGATGGGATTACACGGTGCCTGGGGCAGTTTGTGGATGTGGCTGCCAAACTACTAGAAAATGGGGAGTCTGGGTGGAGGAGGCCCAGTCCTGATCTGAGCAGGCTTGGAGATCTCAGCCCCAGATCCCACACACCTGGGTTCCTCTGCTGGTTCCTTCATGCGTGAGGTTCATCCGAACGTGTGGAGAGGGGCCTTGAACATGGCTGTGGCTGGGTTCCAGAGGTCTTTGGCTGCCGGGGCTCTGCTTGGGGCGGGGAGGGAAACTCAACCTGCCCCGCTCTGAGGGGCCCTGGTGAAGAGACTTTGCATCACTCTTAATTAGTTGTAGTAAATTGACTTCTAATATTTCTAGCAATGTCATTCTGTATGAGCACAGTAAGAGATGTATCAAACTTAAAATTTGGTTCTTCCTGAGGACATTCACTATATATTCCAGACCACAGTCCTCAGGCCAGGTTAGTCTCCCTAACCCCAGCAGGGTCCTAATCTCGTCGTTACTTTTGGATCATGACAGCATTTGTCTATGACCATGTTCTCAACTAATAGTTGAGTGTTGTGGCACTTTGGCCTGGCCCATTTCGATGCCAGGGTAGCTCACAGCTTGCCCTGGGTCCATTCATTCCCTTGTTGGGACCATGTTCTTCGGATGTTAGGAGCTAGAGTGATAGCACAGTGGGTTAGGCATTTGCCTTGCACGCGGCCGACCCGGGTTCGATTCCTCCGTTCCTCTCAGAGAGCCTGGCAAGCTACCGATAGTATTCGATATGCCAAAAACAGTAACAACAAGTCTCACAATGGAGACATTACTGGTGCTCGCTCGAGCAAATCAATGAGCAACGGATGACAGTGCTCCAGAGCTCCAGTGCTCTGTTCATTGAAGGACTGAACCAAGCATAAAGGCTCAGCCAGCGAGTAGGAAGACAGAAAGCAATGAAAGGAGAACATGGGAAGGATGTTAGGAGAGTTCGAGCTACGAGCATGGTAAAGAGAGCTGAATAGCAAGAGCGTGGAGGGTCCAACTGTGCGTGCGTTGTTTGTGCGTGTGTTGTTCATGCGTGTTTGTGCATGTGTTCGTGCATGTTTGTGCATGTGTTTGTGCGTGTGTTGTTCATGTGTGTTGTACTCACTGGGGACAGGGGCTGCACCTCCTGGTGCTCAGGGCACCTGAGGGCCTGTCCCGGCAGTATTCAGCAGTTCAAAGGGGCCCAAGAATGTGGGCAGGGTGGGAACTGGGTCCGAGGTGTGCCAGCAGCGCCCGAGCCTGGTCCTCTCTCCAGCCCCTTCCCACACATGAACGAAGAGGAGTCTGGGAGCGGAGCTCTGGGGTCGGCTGTGCGCTCTGCACACGTAAGTTTCTTCTCGGCACTGCCAGATGCATTCTAGTGAGTGACAGAGTGACGGCTGGATAAAACACGCCAGAGTTACTGACAATACTAAGCACCAACTTGTTTAAATTACTACTAATGTGGACATGGCCTATGCTCTGGGCACGAATATTAAGCCATGACCCCCCTTTGACAGACAAGGCCGACTTCCTAGAGGAGGCCCGAGAGCCTCAGAAGGCTGAGCTCTGGTTTCGTTATCTTCTCTCTACTTTTTCTGGAATAAAAAGCGTCTTGGTCACACCATCCCGTGTGGCGCTTGAGGGAGGTGCGCGAGGAGTGGGCGACCGCGTGGTGTTGGCGACGGTCCTGACACGCAGGCCGCCTTGCTAACTAGCAGAGCTGGCGGGCAGGAAGACCAGCCTACGCGCTAGCCAAGAGCATGGGTAGCCACGCAGAAAAGAGCCAAGCTGGGCGCTCCAGACAGCTCCGTCCTTCCCGCACACCCTTGCCTGCTCCGGCGGCCTCCGCCCCGCTGGTCACAGCTCTTGTCCACTTCAGCTTCCTCAGGAGGCTCCAGCCTCGTGCTCTCACAAGTGGGAAAGAGCCAGGACAGAAGAGGGGGCTCTGCCGGGGGACCCTTGCGTGCCAGCGCCATCAACCAGCGAGCTCTTCAGACACACTGGCAAGTCCAGCCCCCTCCTCAAAATAAAAAAGGGAAAAGGAGGAAGAAGAATGAAAGCACTCGGAGCTCTGACTGGGAATGACACCCCACGTGGGAGCCCCAGCTGCCCTCAGCCACCCACTCAGTAACAGCCCTCAAGTCCCCTCCAGGCCCAACACGGGAGTCCGTGAGTGGCATACAGATGCCAAAGCTATGTCCCACACTTCTAACCGGAGACAGCAGAAGGGAGCGGTCACAGGAGGGGAGATGGGAAAGTGTTGCCACTGGCCTGTGGACACCTAAAATCCGTCGACTACCAGGAATCTGTATCCAGGGCGGTCAGTGTGTGGGGAAGAGAGGGGCATCTCCCGCCTGCCCTGGGCCGGCCTGGGGAGGGGCAGGCTGACCCGTGCTGGGTCCCTGCCTGGCACAGACTCCTGCAGCTGCCCCCCCGAGGAGAATGACCCTGAAGCCCAGTGTTTGGGGTCACGGGCCCAGGCTGGGCAAGGACCGGCTCTGCAGAAAGTCCGTCCTAAACCATCCCCGGGTGACGCAGGCCTGTCGCCTCCCCGCGCAGGAAAGCATTTCAGGAGACAGAAAGTTCCACTTGAAGACTATAAAGACAGAGAGTCGAGTGTTGGAGAGGATGCGGGTGCAGGTGGAGAGGCAGGTGCCCCCCGAGTGGGGAAGCACCCCCCGCCTTTGCCAGGCTGATTCTTTGGGGGTTCCTTCCCAGCTGCACTCACTGGGGCTTGTACGAAGAAGAGCTCCTGCTGCTGGGGCACTGCCAAGGGGAGCGGCCATGGGTGCATCGGGGGCTTGGCCGTGACACCCTTATCACACCCCGTTCCTGGAGACCCTCTCTGGAGGCGGGAGTCCAGCCTTCTCTGGGCTGCTGCTGGCGCCAGTCTTCTGAGCCTCTGCTCCTGTCCCCAGAGTGGTCCCCAGCCCCCAGGCTCTCTGGCCACTGTCGGGCTAGTGACATGAATCCCATCTCGGTCTCATGACTTCCTTGTGGCCAGACACTACCTGCCTCGTCCATCACTTCCCAGGGCTGCACCGAGTGGCCAGCTGGGAAGCAGCAACCCCAAGCAGCCCGGGGCGCCTCGCTGGCAGCGACTCGAGGATCCGGGACCACCTTGCCCCGAGAGGCCACTGGCCCTGAAAGCAGCTGGAAGAGGAGCAGGGAACCAAGACCCCAGCTCCCGGCTGGCTCCAGGGGACAGCAACATGGGAACCCAGGGCCTGAGGAAGGAGGCCTGAGAGTGACAGTATTCATTCGCCCCTGGTGGATTAAGCATCTGCCTTTCACCACGCCTTCCCAGGCCCCGAGCTCAGAGCCCTCGGCAGACACTCTTGTCCATGCCTGGCCTCTGCCAGTGACACAGGACGTAGAAGGGGCCAGCAGAGGTCTGTCCTCTGCTCCAGCCGGGGACGAGGTGACCGCGCTGTAAGGAAACCCAAGGAGCCATGGAGATGAAGACCAGGCAGCCCTGAGTCAGGCCCCGGGTCGGGGCCCGGGCAGGGGACAAGGCGGTCCCTGCCGAGGCTGAGCTGCCCCAGAACCATCAGGAGCCAACGGGGGTTCACAGCATCAGTTTGGTCGGTGTGCAGCACAGCAGCAGACGAAATGGTACTGAAATAATGAAAGTGGATACTTGCTAGGAGACAGGAGAACTGAAAACACCAAGTCTAGAGGAAGGTGGGAAAGGATGGACCAGTGCAGAGGACACAGGAAAAGCACTTGCCGGAGGGCTGGAAAGAGGAAAGGGGTTATTGCGCCGGCCTTGCACAAGCTGACCTGGGCCCCCCACCTCTGGTCCCTGCACACGGGGCAGCAGTGAGTCCCGAGGACAAGGAGTGCTCCCTTACCCCAAGCACAACACTCTTTGGAAGCGCAGGCGATGGCCGGGGCGGTTCTGGCCCGCCCGGCCCTTCTCCCCAGCCCCGGGAGCTGCGTCTGAGCAATTGCACATCAGACCGCAGGGCGGAGCTGCCCGCCCGGGTCTGGGCTGCTGTGTCACCCAGCCGAGCCGAGCTCACACCCAGCGGCTCCTCCCAGCTGTCTCGGCTGGGGGGACCCCAGGGACCCCGTGGCGCTCGGGCGGGGCGGGGTCGGGCCGGAGCGGGCGCCCGGCGGGCCTGCAGCCTCCGGGCCAAGTCCAGGCCGGGCTGGACGCCGTTCCGGAGACTGTGACCCGCTTTAATGTCAGCGTGGACTTGTCCGACTCAGCGGGCGCGCAGCCCGGGGGCACCGCCAGAGTAATTTTCTTTCATTTGAGGCAGGGCTGGGGGGGGCCCGCCCCCCCCATAGGTCAGCGACCCTAGGACTCCCCTCCACCGCGGCAGTGACCCAGAGCCTTCCCAGCGCAACAAGCCCCGGGCCTGGGGCCGACCCGAGGGGCCAGGGCTCGGCGTCCCGCGGCGCGACCCACGCGCCCCGGTTAAGGGAGGGGGGCGCCCGCCAGCACCCCGCGCCCGCTCCGGCTCCGCACCCGCTCCGCGCGCTCCCCGACCCCGCACCGGCTCCCCGCCGCTCGCTCCGCGCGCATCCCGCACCCGCTCCGCGCCCACCCCGCGCGCATCCCGCACCCGCTCCGCGCCCACCCCGCACTAGCTCCGCGCCCACCCCGCGCGCTTCCCGCACCCGCTCCCCGCGCGCACCCCGCACCCACCACGTACTAGCTCCGCGCCCACCCTGTGCGCTCCCCGCACCCTCTCCGCAACCCCGCGCGCTCCCCGCGCCCACCCTCGGGCGGGAAGCGGCCGCCCCGGCGCAGGAACAAAGCAACGGCCCCGAAACGGCTGGTGTCGTCCACGCGCGCCGGGCCGGCTGCCCCCGGAACAGCGACCCTCCCGGGTCCCGGGGGAGCCCGGCCGCGCACCCCGCGTCCTCCCGGCCGCCCCCGGCCCTCCCGCCCGTGCTCCCCGGCGCCCCCACCGCGCCCCCCGGGGCGGCGCACGGAAGGACACGCCCCCTCGCGGGCGCGCGCACCCCGCCAGCCTGCCGCCGCGCAGGCGCAGGCGCGCGGGGCGGGGCCCGGCTCACGGCGCCCAATGAGCGCCGGCCCTCGGCGCGCCCTGCCCCCGCAGGCCCCGCCCCGGCCCCGCCCCCGGGCCGCTGAGGGACGCGACCGGAAGCCGGCGGCGGCAGAGCTGGCGGTGACAGGCGGCTCGGGCGCGTCGGAGCGCGGCGCGGCGGCTCCTCTGTACGCGGGCGGCGGGCGGGCAGCCGGAGCGCGGCCCGCGGGACCCCCGGGGCCCCCGGCCCGCGCGCCGCAGACCCCGCCGCGCGGCCCGGAGCGCGGCGCGACCGTCCGGCCCCTCGGCCGCGCCTCAGGTAGGGGCTGCGGCGGCCGGGCCCACCGGCCGCGCCCTCCGCGCCGGGCCGGCAGGTGCGGGAGCCGCGGCGCGGGCGGCGCGGGCGGCCGTGGGAAAGTTGGCGCGCGGGCTCGCGCGTGGCGCCCGCGAGGAAACCCCCCTCGGCTCGCGCCGTCCGAGCCGCCCGGGGCCGTTCAGGCGCCGCCGCCGCCGCGTCGCCGCTCCCCTCAGGAGGCCAGGCGCGGGGTCGCGCGGCCGGGGGCGCCTGTTGCCACGCGGGGCGGGCGGAGGCGCGCGAGGACGGGCCCCCGAGACCCCGGCGCTCCCCCGCGAGCGGGCGTCTCGCGAGCGCGGCCTTCCTTCCCGGCTCCTCCGCGGAGAAAGTTCTGTCAGCCCGGCGGCCGGGAGGGGAGTGACGCGCGCGGGCGGGCGCGGGGCCCCTCAGCCCGCAGCCCCGGACGGTGGCCCCGTGAGGGGCTCGGCCCGCCGGGCGCGAGGGGGCGAGACGGGGCGGGGGCGCGGGCGGTGGGGTGTGCGGGCGCCCGCGAGTGACCGTCCCCTCCTCTCCGAGCAGGGCGTCCGGACCCCGCGGCGTCATGGACGTGGCCCCGGCCGAGCCCGCGCCCGAGCGCGCCGGGCAGCCCCGCGCCCCGCCGGGCGGCTTCCCCTGCGCCGTGCGGCTCTCCGAGAAGGTGGCGCCGCTCAAGACGTGCTTCAAGAAGAAGGAGCAGAAGCGGCTGGGCCCCGGCGCCCTGCGCTCCCTCAGGCCCATCCTGAACTCGCTGCTGGAGGCCGGCTCGCTGGACGGCGTGTTCCGGGCGCGCGGCCAGGGCCCGGGCGACGGCGGCCTGCGCGGCGCCCTGGGGAAGAAGCCCCCGGGGCTGGGCGCGCCGTGCCCGCCCGAGCTGCTGCCCGCCGGGCCGGGCGCGCCCCCCGCCGCCGACCCCGCCGACCCCGCCGTGCACTTCCCGACGGACCTCCCGCACCCCGTGCCCGGCGACGTGCCCGCCAGCCCCGACTGCGCCGACGGGGTCGCGGACTACGGCCCCGGGGCGTTCCAGGACGACAGCTGCACGATCCAGTACGTCCTGGAGACGAGCGGCAGGCTGAGCACCGAGCTCTTCGCCGACAAGAGCGAGGAGGCCTCCCTGGACCTGGTGTTCGAGCTGGTGAACCAGCTGCAGTACCACACCCACCAGGAGGACGGCGTGGAGGTCTGCACGGACTTCCTGCAGGGCACCTGCGCCTACGGCCGGGACTGCCCCAAGCACCACACCGTGCTGCCCTACCACTGGCAGATCCGGAGGGCGGCCTCCCAGAAGTGGCAGAGCATCTCCAATGACTCCCAGGAGCACTTGGAGAGGTTCTACTGCAACCCAGAGAACGACAGGATGAGGATGAAGTACGGGTATGTATCCACCGCTACGCCGGGTTCATTCATTCATTCCCCTACTGGGCTGCGGGCCACACTTGGCGATGCTCAGGGTTGCTCCTGGCGCTGTGCAGGGAACCATCGGGGCGGGGGGGGGGGGGGGAGGGTGCAGGGGGTGGAACCCTGGTCTGCCGTGTGCGAGGCAGATGCCCTCCCTGCTGTGCTATTGCTCCGGCTCCCTTATCGCTACTTTCCTGCCATTCTGAGTCCTAAGGAGGTTAGAGCTCAGGGCGGTTTCTTTCAGTAGTAACCTGACAGGTTTTATTTTTTTCCCTACTGTTATTCTTTTCACTGTGTGCTATTCTGATTTTTCATGGTGATTGAATGCAGGCTGTTTACCTAGCCAGACAATGAGGGTTTTATGATTCGAACAATTCAGGTATCACTGCAATATGTGTGTGACTGAGAAGTTCCATATATGCTGAATATCGTGAGTCGGGTACTGTTTTAATCACAGAGCTTGCTTTTGAAAGAAAATCTTTGATGAATCTTTCTGTTACATAAATACCTTATTAATTTAAAATTTTGAATACTGAGTAGGTTTTTTTTAAGGAAGTTAATCATTTTTTAACTAAACAAATTCCAATTGATATTTTTTTCCATGGTCCTATTTTCATTTTGAATGTATAATTGATTTTTCACTGAATGATTTAGAAGTTCCTCCACAATTTCTGTATCTTGTCTAAACTTGTTAAGTCTTTAGTTTTTTTAGTTCTTTAGTTTCCTTAAAGATTTTTATGAATAAGTTTTAATGTGTTTATGTCATAGCTAAAATAAGTTGTTTCATAGTTCAGATTTTTTTTTAAACCCTAAAATCTTAATGGCCGTGAAGGGAAGATTTGTTAAAGGTGTATATTTAAGATGATTTACATAAATCAGTTATCTTTATATTTTTGTGTGCAGGACATGCATATTAATTAGTTCTTTTAGTATGCGTGTCCAAGCATGTTTTTTGGTAGGGAACTGGTATTATCACATTTAAGTTTTCGATTGAACTTTAAAATGAAGAAAATTACAGTTGCCACACATAAAGTTACTAGTGCAGAAAAGGCTATATTAAGAAATAGACATCTTTGTGCTTCTAACTTGTTTCTCTTATGTGGGGGGAGTTAAATTGTAGTTTTGATAGTCGTGTTTGGATTATGGATTAAAGATCATGGATTAAAGTTTCATGGGAGAGAAAAGCATGTCAGTCACGTGAGTGCATACAATCTGACCTGGGAGACCAAAGGCAACCTGACAACTTCACAGATAATGGATGGCCTTAGGTAGCAAGAGGCATGACCTGTGAGGAGGGTGTCCTGACCCAGAAGTTCAGAAGAGAAGAAAAACTTCCCTGAGAGTTTTCCTTCTGAACAACTGTGAACAACTCAGTGGTTCACAGATAAGTGGGTTTTCTACCCAAGAGTCTGGAGAGTTTATAAGCCTGTGGTGGTAGTAAATCACTTCTAAGTTGTCTAATTTGGTTAGTCTAGTCTTGGTAGAGCCTAACTGTGCCTGAACATTGTTGGCATTGCAGAAATGCAGTCTTTAAAATAAAAACAAAACCCCAAGAAGTCTCTTTCCCAGTTAGTATTAGATACGTGGTTTACTTTTCATATTTTAATCACATAGCACACAGATCAGTGTGTGTTATTAGTGACTTAATTAGGAGACTGGCACTTTGCATCTTATGTTTCAAAGGGATGTATGGAACGAGAAACTACAGAAGGCCCAAGTATAAAAGGCACTGTGATGAAAAAGCCCTTGGGATAAAAAGTCAGGTTAGATCAAGAATGCATTTTCTTTGTCGTTATTGTTTTTGGGCCACCCATGGCAGTGCTCTGAGGTTACTCCCTGTTCTGCACTCTGGAATCACTCCTGGTGGTGCTGGAGGGGGTGTGTGTGGGGGGGTGGGGACCACATGGGATGCTGGGGATTGAACCCAGTTGGCCTTGTGCAAGGCGAGCACCCGACCCGCTGTACTTTTGCTCTGGCCCTAAGGATTTTCTTAATTGTGAAAGTATTATTATTATTATTATTATTATTTTACTTTTTGAGCCATACCTGGCAGTGTTCAGGACTCTGCACTGTTCTGCACTCAGGAATTACTCCTGGCGGTGTACCAGGGACCATGTGGGATGCTGGAAATCAAACCTGGGTGGGCCACGTGTAAGGCAAGTGCCCTACCCGCTGAACTATTGCTCTGAACTCATAAAGTATTATCTTTATAATGCATTTAAACGTCTATCCTGTTTGGGAACCAATTTTTAGGTTCTGTAATAAAGCCAAGTAATTTATATATTTTTTTAAAGCACTAGAAAACAAACGTTTCCATTTATTTTTAAAAATCTCTTTAATATAAAAGTGTTGTTTAAAATCTGTTGCTCATGAGCTAGCAATACTAATTGGCATGTCAGGGGTAATTGATTTTATATACTCTCAAAGTCACTCTAATCCTTCCATCTCCAGATTGCAAAACTGCAGAACAGGGACCTCCCACTTTACTCAAGAAGCAGATTTTCAGTCGCTGAGTACTTCAGCATCTTGGTACATTAAGTTTCTGTCTGCTTGATTTGGTCAGGCATAAGCTAGCAGAATCATTGTTCAACATACTACTTTCTGTTCCCATGAGCAAGGCAAGGCCAGGCAAGCATTTTGATCCTAGGGACTCTGAGGTCAGCAGTATATTGGGTATTTTATTCTTTGGTAGTATTTCTGAGCTGAATAGACATGGAAATGTGGACCCCACAGCACATGTTTTTAGACTAGCTCAGGATGCTTGATTTCTAAATCAGTTTTCAATGAAGCAAACTGTTAGATACTTGAGAGAAAAAGTATGAGTGAATTATTATTCTTTTTACTGCTGCTACATTTTTAATGGTAGTAAGTGGTCTGCTCTGATAAAAATAACAGTAATTATTAAAGTTAGTTAATTACTAGTAAAATGAATTCTTGAAGTATAGGCAGAAATGCTACAAGATTGTAGATAACTAAGTGTTGAAAAGGAGGCTTTTGGGAAGCTGACCTGTGGTCATTGCAACCTGATTTTCCTTGTATTCCAAGGCGATGTTGTGTATCCAGGCAACAAGATGCAGATAACGGCATGTTGAGCCTTGCTGAGAGATTCACAAACAAGCTGGAGTAGCCCAGGTTCACATGGTTACCACACTATTTGGCTAAAGCTATTAATCTCTGTGGTCAGGCCTGTAAAGCTGGTCTATCTGTACAGATTGCACATAACCAGGAAGTGTGTGCTCAGCTGTGTATATGTCCCAAGTCAGACCCAGTGTTTTTGGATTCAAGAGTATTGAATGGCAGTTGTTTATTCATTTGTTTTGAGAAGTTTATGTGATTTGGTAAATCATTATTGTATATAGTATTCGTAATAGTTCATTGTTTGGAGCTTGGAGAAAATTCATAGTTCTTGGTCTCTAGAAGAGACAAAGGTTCATAGTTTGAAACTGTGCAGAGAAAATTTTTTATTTTATAAATGTATTGGATTTAACTTCTAACTTAATCCAAATTAGATGTACAGGATTGGTCTTTTTTAATTTTCTTTAAGTGTGTGGCCTTGACCTTATTCTTAAGAAAGGAAGTTGAGCTATATAAGTTCATAGGCTCTTTGTAACTCTTTAGAAAAGATGCTTAGAGAACTTAACAGACTTTTTGTGGTTGTGTGTGAGATATTGGAGATCAAAGCCAGCGCCTCACACATGTAAGATGCAAGCTTGAGAATTGCAGTAATAAATGCTTATGAAATTCATTATAAAATGAAATTATTTAAATCTTTTCCAATTTTGTTTTTATTCCAAGTTATGTAATCCACTTTGCTTTCTCACTCTGCTTTTGCACATCTGTAGATGTTTATTGCCATCATCATCCAGAAACTCGTTGTATGTATGAATTCCCACATTTAGATGCCATGACTTCTTTTGCACACAGGATGGTTTTTGGAGAAGTTCCAAATTCCAAACATGCTGTTAAGGAAACAACATCAAATGTTGTGTTTTCAATTAAGAAAACAGTCTCTGATGGCAACTCTGCAGTCATCTTTAGTAGAAAATGATTCTAAACGCAGGGTTAAGCATTTTTCAAAGAGCTCATTTTGTTGAATACTGTTGTCGATCATTTGCGTTGTGGAGGATATGCAGCTTGGACCATCGTTGAGTCTCACATTATGTTCATCTTTAAGTGTGTCAGGGTATTTTTCTAGTTGTCAGTCATAGGACACTTTGCAAACCTTATTTCGGGGTGATGTAGGTGAAACTATGACGACTAATTTTAATCCTGAATTTCCTGGGAAAAAGGAAATGAGGGTGAAGGGAAAAAGTTGCAAACTGCTTTTTATGGTTAATTTTTCTCAGAAGACTTTTTCTTTCCTCTTGAAATTAAAGCTTATTGGTGAGAAAATTTCACTTATATCTTAACCCTAGAGTGTTATCATGGTCGAAGTTTTGAGTGATTTTGATTGCGGATTGCTCAGATGTCTGTTTGGTTTTGGACCACACCTGGTAGTTCTCAGGGGTTACTCCTGGCCCTGAACTCAGTAATCACTTTTTTCGGTGCTTTCGGTGATTGAATTTGGGTCAGTGCTCCTGGGGATTGAATTTGGGTCCACTGCCTGCTAGGCAAAGACTCTACCCGCTATTTTCTATTTGATTTGCAGAGTAGATTACCTAAACTAGAACAAGCTCCTGACTGAACTCTACTGGAATAGTTAAATTAGCCAAGTTGGAGCCAGCCTGCACAGCTGTGATGTATGAACTAACTCATTATGTGTTATTGATAACACTGGAGAGAGGAGAACAGCTGAAACTTTCTATTCCTTGTGACTTTTTGGTATTTCTTGAATATACACAGCTGGATGAGTTTGAATTTATTTAAAAAATTCCTGCCTAAGAGAGAGCTCCAGAAGCAAGAACTGTTTGAAGTGACTTTCAAAATGTGTGCCTTGTGCTTTAGGATAAAGCAACTCAGTGAATTATTTTTTGTACCTCTTTATGCTGCTATTTACATATGAAATGAACCTAATTAGCTTCTGTCTGTACTAATCCGGAGAAGTTACTGAGTAGAGCTCTGGTGAGATTCACTAGGAATCATTTATTCCCTTCCTGGTTTTTAAATGGATTAGACTTTATGAAGCATCTGTCATCTGGCTCCAGGTTGGGGTCAGTCTGTTCCAGGTGTATTTATGGTCATGGAAGTGAACCTTGAAAAAAAGCAAAGGTGTGTATAACTTTTAAAGTAGGCGGTGGGAAGTGATAGTTTATAAGATTATCTGGCAAGCCCTAAAATTAATTGCGTGATACACTATGCATTTTCTCAGTGAGTTAACTCTGAGGCTTTTTTTTTTTTTCCTTTTTGGGTCACGCCCGGTGATGCACAGGGGTTATTCCGGGCTCATGCACTCAGCAATCACTCCTGGCGGTGCTCGGGAGACCGTATAGGATGGTGAGAATCGAACCCGGGTCAATACCGTGCAAGGCAAACGCCCTACCTCCTGTATTATCGCTCCAGTCCTAACTCTGAGGCTTTTTAAAATTATAAATAGGCAGGAAATAAGTAACTTGAACTTAAAATGTTGTTCTACACATGTGGACTTGCAAAAAAAATGCTACTTTGATTTGTTCCATTGTTTTCCTATTTTTCACACTAAAAATCCTAAATTTGCATTCTACCAAACAGCAAAGATAAATTGAAGATTCTCTTTTCCTCTCTGTCTTAGTGAACTTTAGTTTATACTGGGCTTGGGTCTGTCTGTCCCAAAGGGCACCACTGTCTGCAGCTCATACAAACATTGACTGCTCCAGGAGTGCATTATTATTCATTGTCTTGCAGCAGTGATTTTGACCATATCTAAATTAGGACCTGAGGTCTTCTTAGTTTAGGTCGACAACTTTTAATAAATGCAGTGCCTTTTTGGGAGTTGCAGTTTCCTTTTCGTAGAAGGAACATTTTAAATCCAGGTTTCTCTTACTATTTGGAAGTAGGGCATTCCTTTGGTAGTTTTTGTGTTGGGGTCTGGAAAGGCTATTACCATTAACTTATATCGAAACTTTTTTTTAAGAGTATGGACCTGAAAAATGATCTACCAAGTCATAGCAAATAGGAAGTTTCTACTTTTGAACAGCAGAAGAAATACAAACATGTGTATCACTCTTTAAAAAGTCGTGTATTTTGAGTTACAATTTGGTTTTTTAATATTTTGGCACAATATTAACACTGGTTCAAATTGGATGAACACTGGTTTGTTTTGCAGAAAACTCACTTTGTAAGGGTGCAGTAGATGGTTTTTTAAATTAAATCTGGGATTCCCAGGGTGAAGAGGATATTAGTGGTTTTAGATCTTTAGTAAACACCAGCGTACTAAGAATTGAGTCATTTTCTGTTTCATTCTGAAATTTTATTTGAAATTGTTAGGTGTTGGATTGAAATGTACACTCTGGTAAAGACTAACTGTACAAAGTAATAAAATACTTCTAAAACTAGCCATTATTAGGCACAAATTGTATTTTAGGTAAGAAGGGACAGGTTTAACAAAACTAGCTATAGTTTTTATGTATGTTATTTATGACAGTACTTTCTGGAGATCAGGAATTAAACTCCTCAAATTGGTCTTTATTAAATTTATCTCTGCAAGTGTTAAACCTAATCCAACTCGATTTCTAACATGTTAATGGAAAGCCTCAAATTTCTGGTACAGATTAATTCCTTGTAAAAAGGGGGAATTTGAAATTACATGGAGTGAGTTTTGAAGTATGTATTTTGAAGTCTTTAAAAATTAGGATTTTATGTAAAATAAATTGCAGTTAATGTAACTCGGTACTTGTAAAGATTTAATTTGATCTGTGCAAAAATTATTGTGTTCAGTCTGTGCTCAACCTAAGGAAGGTTTTAGGAGTTGGAGGATGTTAATAAGCTATTTGTGAAGCTTCCAATTTTCCTTTCTGACCTTGTCAGTTACTGTTGCTAAGACAAGCATAAAAAGGGAGTTAACTAAGCATTCCTATTTGCCGTGTACACACAAAATGTGTCTGTCTCCCCTATCTTTCTCTGCTCGGTGCTGTTTACTTACTGGCAACACCCACTTGACCAGCAAAGAACCTTTGCATGGGCATCATAATGAAAGGGTAAGCTTCTAGCAGAGCGAAGAATGCTAGAGTGACTGTTCCTTTTCACAGGCCACAGAAACCAGAGATTTGCCAGTGTGTCTGCCAGAGTATTGTGTGAGGAGTAAGAACCCGCCCCCTTCCTCTTCACCCCACCCCCCCAGACTAAGTGGTCTGAGAAGGAGCACAGGACATTTGTATTCTTTATGCACACGAATGCCCTTTGTTTGGGTGCTCTTGCTTCTGAGCATAAGGGAGAGGATTTGTGAATAATCTTAGGTTGCAACATAGCATTTCTCATATCAGTTAAAAAATTTCTTTAGGCCACATTTAAGGGAATTCCCTCCCTCCCTCCCTCCCTCCCTCCCTCCCTCCCTCCCTCCCTCCCTCCCTTCCTTCCTTCCTTCCTTCCTTCCTTCCTTCCTTCCTTCCTTCCTTCCTTCCTTCCTTCCTTCCTTCTCCTCCCTTCCTCCCTCTCTCCCCTCCCCTCCCTTCCTTTGGTTCCTCCCTATGAAGAGATTCGTAAACTGCCTGCTAATTTGAAAATGGAATCATAGACTTGAGGTGACCTTCTTTGCTCTGAATTTATCAGCACTGAACAGCCAGTGAAGAATGGTCAGGGCTCTGGGCTCCCAGGTGAACTCTGCTTACAGAGTTGCATGTGCTTTCAGAATCCTCCTGTACCCTGTGATTTGTTTCACTGCTCCTGCAGCTGATCAGGGTGAGAGAGGGCAAATGGCATAAAATACTCTAAATAATTTCCTGCTGCGGTTGGTCTTTGGTTTCTGACTGTCACCTAGCTTTGCTCTTTCATTTTCAGGCATTGAAAGAATAAAAGTAAGTGTTAGGTCTGCCTTCCAGTTTACTCATCGTAATGGATGATAGATAACTTTGACTGGGGTAGAGTATGCCAAGAAAGGAACTTGGCTGGCTTGCTTGGGGAAGTTTGGGTTGTACATCTAGGACCAGATATCAGAAGCATTGTGTACAGTGTTGTACAGCTAGTTGTCACTGTCACTGTCATCCCGTTGCTCATCGATTTGCTCGAGCGGGCACCAGTAACATCTCCATTGTGAGACTTGTTGTTACTGTTTTTGGCATATCGAATACGCCATGGGTAGCTTGCCAGGCTCTGCTGTGTGGGTGAGATACTCTCGGTAGCTTGCTGGGCTCTCTGAGAGAGGCGGAGGAATCAAACCCGGGTTGGCCGTGTGCAAGGTGCTGTCACTCTGGTCCTAAAGCTAGTTACTATAAAAAAAAATTCAGACTGTGCTAATTGACTATTAGAGAAACATGTCTTTGTTAGGGACTCCACCAGGCTGTTTTCACTTGAGGCGCCCCAGAGGGACCCAGCCTGGCAGCCGACCTCCACTACCCAACTGCCACCATGCGCCAGGCCACTTTCTGGACTGCGCAGCTGCAAAGCGACACATTATAAGACACTTCCTACCCATTTTCCATAATTACCACACCATATTTGATGGAGTTCAGACAGTAGGCAACAAATCATAGAAAGTAATATATACACACACATATATATATATATACATATATATATATTACTGGCAAGCTATCTGTGGCATATTCGATATGCCAAAAACAGTAACGATAGGTCTCATTCCCCTGACCCTGAAAGAGCCTCCATTCGTTGGGAATGACGAGTAAGGAGAGGCTGCTAAAATCTCAGACCTGGTAGGAATAGAGACGTTACTGGTGCCTGCTCGAGTAAATTGAACAATGGGATGACAGTGATACAGTGATACAGTCTTTGTTAGACACCCTCTCTGCAAGGAACAGTTATAGACATAAAACCATTGTTGAAAGATTTTGTAAAGGCCATAGTTCATAAAACTTACACTTAAAAAAATAAATCTTGGGGCTGGAGCGATAGCACAGCGGGTAGGGGCGTTTGCCTTGCACGCGGCCGACCCCGGTTCTAATCCCAGCATCCCATATGGTCCCCTGGGCACCGCCAGGGGTAATTCCTGAGTGAAGAGCCAGGAGTAACCCCTGTGCATCGCCGGGTGTGACCCAAAAACAAAACAAACAAACAAAAAAAATAAATCTTGCCATGTTTTCTATACGGAACTTTTCAGGAATGTGCTTTAATAACTGTTACGATTCTATGAAAGAGAATTTATGAATTCTCTTTGTATACATTTAAATGTTTAGTTCTTCAGGCTTAAGTATCTCAGGGTTCTCACAGTATGCTGCTTTTTTTTTTTTTTCCTTTTTGGGTCACACCCGGCAATGCACAGGGGTTACTCGTGTCTCTGCACTCAGGAATTACTCCTGGTGGTGCTCAGGGGACCATATGGGATGTTGGGAATTGAACCGGGGTCAGCTGTGTGCAAGATGAACGCCCTACCCGCTGTACTATCGCTCCAGCCCCCAGTTAGCTATTTTTAATCTGTTGATTTATCAATTAGTTTATAGATAATTT
Organism: Sorex araneus; assembly: GCF_027595985.1. Classification (NCBI taxonomy): domain Eukaryota; kingdom Metazoa; phylum Chordata; class Mammalia; order Eulipotyphla; family Soricidae; genus Sorex; species Sorex araneus. Next base: position 265,629,410 of record NC_073303.1, read on the forward strand.
ATCAATTGTAGATAAAGGCAAGGCTGAAAAGGAAAAACTTCTGAATAAAGGGAAATTTGTAATTTTAAAAGTTCTAAAATTAAGCTAATAGCTCTTATCTTTCTAGGAGTTACATTTTATACTTTAGGTGATATATTTTATACTTAACTTATAATTAGTATTTAATTGATGCGTAAATGAGTCATGAATGATTTAAGATTATTTGAAAACAATTTATTTTTAAGCAAGTTTTAGCACTCATATACAGTACTAATTGCATAATTCTCATATAGAAAAGTTTTTTCTTCTGTCTATAATTCATTTTAAAATTTATATATATTTCTTTTTCTTTTTTCTTTTTTTTTTTGCTTTTTGGGTCACACCCAGTGATGCACAGGGGGTTACTTGTGGCTCTGCACTCCAAAATTACTCCTGCTGGTGCTCGGGGGACTATATGGGATGCTGGGGATCGAACCTGGGTCGGCTGCATGCAAGGCAAACACCCTACCCGCTGTACTATCGCTCCAGCCCTATATTTTTCTTTTTAATTAAGGCACCCTGATTTACAAAGGTGTTTATAATAGTTTCAGACATACTGTGGTCAACTAATTGTATAATTCTCATTCAGAAAAGTTTGAGAAAAAAGTCGACCAGTGTCAACTTCTCTCTACCAGTACTTCCAACTTCTGCCCCCACTCCCTCCACCCCCTCCACCCCCTCCACCCCAGCCCACCGGCTTGACAGGCACATTTTAAAGTTTAGTTATTGTAGTTTGGATCTTCTGCTTCAGTGTTGCTGGCTCTGTTGTTTAGACAGACACACTTACCTCTTCACCAATGTGCCAGAGGTTCCTCCCCCTGCCTGATGTATCCAGCCCACCTCTTCTTACTTCCTCCTTGATTTCTTTTCCCCCTCTGTCCTTTTTACTCTGTAATTTGGTTCCAGGTAAATCTAGGTATCTCCCCCCTAACCCAGCCTCCCTATTGAAACCTTGCATTCCCTTGTCCTGTTATTCTGATATAATTCCGTGAAGTTTTTGATCCGCACACCTATTCACAAGCCCCAGCAGATTTCAGGAGTGTCTTTTTGTTACAATATATATATTTCTAAAACATTTTAAAATGTGCTATTATTGTTGTTGTTGTTTTGGGGGTCACACCCATTATTGTTCAGAGCTTACTCCTGGCTCTGTGCTCAGGGATCACTCCTGTTGGGATTGGGGGAACCAGATGAAGGGTTGAACCTAGGTTGTCTGCGTGCAAGGCAGGCATACACCCACTGCACTGTCTCTCTGGCCCACAGTGTTGGTTTTTCATCCTTAGTTCTGAAGTCACACTGGGCCATAAAGGTGCAATAAGCATTCTAGTTATAGCAAGCCCCTGTCTACTGCGACTGGGCTTATATTAATGAGGCAGCTTTTGGAAAGTACCAAAGGAAGCTTGCTATAGCTGAGGGAACCAGTCAGTCCCACTCTCCACCTAGGACAAGAGAAGAAATGGAGATTGAACTCTTCACTGATAGCGAGGCAAGCCATAGCCCCTGAAATAGAGCAGCCACAGCCTAGAGAGGTGTTACAGACGTTCAGACACTTGCCTTGCATGTAGCTAACCACAGTTCGATCCCCAGCACCAAGTATGGTTGGTTCCCTGAGCACAGCCAGGCTGGTCCAAAATTAAAATTTTTTTTTTTCTTTTTGGGTCATAGCTGGTGATGCTCAGTCTGGGCTTACTCCTGTCTGACTCTGCACTCAGGAATTACTCCTAGCAGTGCTCGGGGGAGCCATATGGGATGGCAGGGATTGAACCTGGGTCAGCCATGTGCAAGGCAAACCCTGCCTGCTCTGCAACCCCCCTTTTTAAATTAAAAAAATAAATCCTGGGGCTGGAGCGATAGCATAGCGGGTAGGGCGTTTGCCTTGCACGCGGCCGACCCAGGTTCGAATCCCAGCATCCCATATAGTCCCCTGAGCACCGCCAGGAGTAATTCCTGAGTGCAAAGCCAGGAGTAACCCCTGTGCATCGCCGGGTGTTACCCAAAAAGCAAAAAGAAAATAAATAAATTAAAAAAAAATAAATCCTCTGCAAAACACTAAACACTGAAAAACAGTACGGGGGGGGGGGGAGTAGAGAAGGGGGGTGGCTTCTAGGTAGGTAAACACACAAACAATGAAGCATGGAAGCTCCAGGCCCTAGCCCCACACCTGACCCTGTGCATCTCTTCCATTAGAAAAGTTTTATAAACATATTTCAGCCCTTTTTAGGTACTGTGAAATTCGGTCACCACAAAATTGAATTAATTAGTACTTGTGCTTTAAACACGTGGGACACATTTTTAATTGTCTCTTCAGAGAGAATAAACCAAGTAACCATGTCTTGGTTTTGGAGATGATTTCATGTGGCAGGATAGTTTTTCATCTTCATAAAAGGCTGTATTTGTACAATATAGGGTAATGTAATGCAGGATACATATGGGGTGCGGGGACTTCCAAGCAGTGCTGAGAGGGCTGGGGACTAACCCAGTTGTGTGGGCAAGATGGCTCAGTGCTCCTGCCCAGTGATGTGGTGCTATTTAGGCCTAAGGTGCTGGGTGATACCATGTGGAGGGCGGTGTGGAGGAGGTGGTGATAGTGTCTGTCTGGTGCCAGGCATCTAATTCCTGGCATGTGCTCCAGTCTTTTGAGTTATCTTCCCAGCCTGGGATGCACATATTTTAAAAATCTAGTAGGGGGTGGCTGGAGCGGTAGTACAGCGGGTAGGGTGTTTGCTTTTGTGCAGCCAACCCGGGTTGAATCCCTAGTATCCCATATGGTTCCTCAAGCACTGTCAGGAGTAATTCCTGAGTTCAGAGACAGTAGGAACCCCTGAGCATCGCCAGATGTGACCACCCCCACAAAAAATAATAAAATAAAAAATTAGTGGGCATTATCTCTGCCAGCTATTGCTATTCTTGTGGAAATTAAGTTTTACTTCCTCTTCAGATTATATTTGAAAATATGTTTCACTAAAGCTACCTTTAGCATTCTTGAACACATGCCTGTTAGTGGATCAAAGCTGGGCCACTAGAGTTTCTGGTGTCTTCAGGTTGCAGAATTTAAACCCAAGCCATGGGAAGGGAGTGATTATATATGATAAATAGAATTCTTATTTATGAAAGAATTTAGACTTAGCTACATCTTGTTAGATTGTTGTTTTGTGTTCTTTCCTGTGATCTAGTAGTTTCAAATGAAAGGGGAAACGTGTAAAATATCTGTATTTTAGGATCTTTTCTTTAGATCTATTGCAATTTGCTTTTAGAGTTCTGTGAGAATCATCTGTTAGTGTTGCTTGTTTAGTTTCCCACATACTTGGTGGAGAATATAGAATGAGAAAAAGTCAAAACAGGCTGTCTTTTCATGTAGGAAACCTAGCTGCCTTATTTCGTCCCTTTTTGCTCCTATCTTCTACCTTATTTTTACTTTACTGTGGTCACTTCTAGAATGGCATTAAGTCACAGATGAGATGTCTCAGACAATGTGCATCAGAAGAGGTTTAGCATACAGATAAAGGTGATTCCAGACAGCATCTTCTACTGACTTTCGCCAGTCTCATTCCCCTGTTCACAAGAGGTTCCAAAGGAACCAGTGGAGCAGCACACAAATCAGATTGTTGCTTCCTGTTATCACTCTCCCCAACACAAGACCCAGGGTTGTGATCAGTTTTGCCTTGGTGTTGTGATTTTGGTCGTGTAACTTGTGACCTCATGCCTGACTACTCTCAGAGCCCTTTCTCACTGATGACCACCCCCTTTCCCCACAATACATGACTTTCAGATACTACACTTGATCTTAACCAAAAGGCTGAGAAGTGATAATACATGACTTTCAGGATAGCATCGAGCACTTCTAGGAATCTCTGGGGTTTGCCCTTGTGCCCTGTGCTGTTTTCCAGGCCCTTCTTGCTAGGGATCCCAAACATGGGAATTGTCCTGATCTTATCAGTGCATCTGGCTGCACTGGGATTTGAACTCATGACCTTGTGTTTGCCAGGCAAGTGTTTAAAGCATTGAGCCATCTTTGGACCTGACAATGATTAAATACTTTACCCAAGAAGTCATTGTATCTTTTTTTTTTCTTTTTGGATCACACCCAGCAATGCACAGGGGTTCCTCCTGGCTCTGCACTCAGAATTACTCCTGGCAGTGCTCAGGGGACCATATGGGATGCTGGGAATCGAACCCGGGTCAACTGCATGCAAGGCAAATGCCCTATCCACTGTGCTATTGCTCCAGCCCCAGAAGTCATTGTATCTTAAAGTGGGAAATACTAGTCTATCCAAAGGTCTTTTTAGAACCAAATAAATTTGTTATCCAATTCTGATGTTTGTTTTAGAGTAACTTAGGCTGAGCAAGTCTGCATCAATTATCTCAGTATCGCTTTAGAGGTAATCAGGTTTCATTGAGACTCAACATTTGACTGATTTGATTCTTAGCCTGTCTGTAGCTATTGAGGGCTTATATGTATAATATTGTAAACACCTAGTTTTGATTGTGGGTATGTCTGTCTCTACAGCTCCTTTGATTTGCTCGAGTGGACACCAGTAATGTTTTCATTGTGAGACTTGTTGTTACTGTTTCTGGCATATCGAATACCTCTCGGGTAGCTTGCCAGGCTCTGCCTTGTGGGCGGGGTACTCTCGGTAGCTTGCCAGGCTCTCTGAGAGGGACAGAGGATTCGAACCTAGGTCGGCCACATGCAAGGCAAACACCCTGCCTGCTGTGCTATCGCTCCAGTCCCTACAGCTCTTTATGGACGCAAATGGAAGAACCCAGTTGTTAACAAAATCCAGAATTGTAGTATAAGATTAAATAATCTTAGCCTCTGATAAGTATTAGAAGGTAATTGCTCTCTATGTTAGCATTTGTAAATAATTTTTATTGGTTCCTCCTATGGTTTTGTGCAATTTATTTCAGTCAGAATTAGCAATGGTCTAACCAAAAACTAACCAAATAAATGACAGTTAATGTGTTCTAAAGTAGGAACTTAGTACATGATCCTCTGAAATTTAGAATCCACACTGTTTGCATGGAATACACTGGTACCATGTATGCCATGACTTGGATTCTCATCACCTTGTAACATTTCAGGGGACATAGAAGCTGCTAGATGTTCTGGCATTGCTAAATGGATTCCTAAAACATCAAAGCCAGCTAGATTTTGTGTGCCTGTTAAATTTCTTGACCAGCACACATACCCCATCTGTCATGCCTGTTCAGTCTCACAGAAGAGTCTAAATATTCTCCATACGGTAATTGATCTTTATCCCTCTTGGGTTAGGACCCAAGCCTGGGGACACATTCTGTTTTACATCACAGTAATAAGATATAAGGACCTATTCAGTGTTTCTAGTTAATTAAGGCAGGTGTTAATTAGTTTGAGGTCATGAGTTTATCCTTGTAGAAACCAGTTAATTCTTATAGGCTGGAAACCAAAGTTCCAAAGTCTGACCTGTCAGGTTAAACGTGTACAGTGTATGGTCCAGAAACTTTTGACTTGACCTTTGCTACAGTCTGAACTACATACTTTATTTATGTCATCTTCCCTTTTACAGCTGCTCCACCTCCTGTGATCACTGCCTCAGTCTGTCACCCAGATCAGAAACATGGGACACGTCCCCAGCTTTTTCCACCCCTCCCCTTGACTCTCCATGTGATCATCTTCCAGCTGTTAGAGTCTGACTCTGGATACCCTCACCACATTCCTCTGGAGCTGCTGCCTCAGTTCCCTACACCCTTTGTGTGCAGTTCTGGTAGCTGTAATTGACTAAGCTTAGAGTAAATAGCAAACGATGCCGATCTCTACCCTTCCCTCACCTTCTCTGCCTTCTTGTACACAGCAGTCCTCCATCCACTCCTGTTGAAATGACCTCTATAAAATGCAAGTCTGAACCCTGGTGAAAATCTGGTGGTTCCTGCTGCCCACTCTCACCTCTTCACCCAGCAAACAAAGCTCTTCATTATCTGCCCCAGCCAACTTCTCCTGCCCTGTCTTATCTCTCACACACGCACACCCTGACCTCCCACATGAACTGCATGTGCTTGTGCTCTTGGGTCGCTCATGCTCTGACACACGTCACTCGGATTTCAGCCTCCCATTGTTCGTTTGGGAGCTCGCCAGAGTGGACTCTCATTCCATCCACTCTGGGATCCCTCCCGGTCCCGCCTTTCCTGCCTGTCTCCCTGGACTTGGGCCTTCTGCCTCTGAGCAGCAGGCAGCTCTATGACACATTTCACACTGTTGCCACAGCTGCTTCCCCTCTGCCATTTCGTCTGTTTCGTCTTCTCTCCAACACCTAGCCCCAGTGTGGCTGGCTACTTGCAGTTATTTTATTTGGGGCGTGGAAAGATAACTCAACAGACTGCACAGTGTGTGCTTTGCAAGCAGGAGGCCTGGATTTGATTCCCAACAGTGTAGTCCCTTTAGCACCTCACCAGGAAGCGGCCTTGAGCACTGTTGGGTGGGCCCTCCCCCCAAATGAGATATTTGTTTTTTATTTTAAGGGAGGGGGGCGGTTCTGTGCCACAGCAGGTGATGCTAAGGGGTTACTCCTGGCTCTGCACTCAGGACTTACTCCTGTTGATGTTCTAGGGACCATATGAATCACGGTATATCAAACCTGGGCCAACCTTGTGCAAGGCAAGCACCCCACTTAGTGTACTATCTCTCCAGCCTCCAAGATGTTTGTTATTTATTTTTATTTAATTATTACTATTATTTGGGGTTTGGGCCATGCATAGTAGTACCCAGGGCTTATTCCTCACTTTGTGCTCAGTGATCACTCCTAGTGAACTTGGGATTCTATGGAGTGCCAGGAACCAAATCCAGGTCAGCCACATGCAAGGCAAATAAATATCCCACACACTGTCCTACCACTCTGACCTGAATCTTGTTTAATCATCATATTTCTATGTTTCAAACGACTTAGAAAAATTGCCTTAAAGTGATCACATCCTTTACTGACTCTTAAATTCACTGATTTAAGATAGGATTTTATCTATAGGCCCCAGCCCCTAAAATTATCTGACTGACAGATTGTGTTCTTTTTCTTGGGTGGCTGGGTGGAGTGGGGGCTGGGACACAGCGGGCAGCACCCAGGGCTTACTCCTGTCTCTGCACTCAGGGATCACTTCTGGCAGTGCTGGAACATATGGGGTGTCGGGTGGAACCTAGGTTGGCCGCATGCAAAGCAAGTGCTCTCCCCATTGTTCTGTTGCTCCATGTTCTGAACTGACTTACTGTTTTATTCAGCAGTCATTTATTTAACAATTTTTGTTTTTATTCCAGCTCTATTTTTAAAAAATAATTTTCATCATAGACCTTTTTAAAAAACTTTTGGTATCTGAAATACACATCGAGGAATTGACTGGAGGGCATATTTTCTGAACTAGTGTGTTGGTGTTTTTACATTGATTATAGATACGTTGGGAAGTGTTGGCTTAATTGGTATGTCGAGACATTTCTTGAATAGGAGAGTCATTGTTGTAAAGCATCTAAATTATGAGAATGGGTGAGCTTCTTAGAATTTTAAATTGGTTTTTGTTTCTGGATTCTTATATTGGTATGTGTGGTGGTATGTTTGTTGGCAGAGCATGTGAAAACAGGATTGTTCGTATTTCAGTAGTCTGATTCATTTTCCCCTTCAGAGCAGAACTCAGCAATCTGATTCATTATGATAGGGTTATTCCTTGGGTAAGCAAGCGCCAATTAATTTAGCCACATGATATATTAAGCAAAATCTAAATCTTCTAGATCAGTGGGCATCACCATACAGAATACTTCCGTTCTGAGTAGGGATGAGCGTAGGCCAGAGAGGGTTTCCATTCACCAGATCTCAGGCAGCTGCCTGCACAAAGCTTTGCCTCCCATTGCTAACACCATCCTGCTAATTCGCACATCTTGTATTTATTACTTTGCCTTTTATTAGCTGCTCACTACTCTAGATTTCTACCCTTATTTAAGTCTCTGAGTCCTTGGAATACCTGTTCAGTTCCTAGCCTGAAATTTTTTGCTTTCTCTTACTGTTTGCAGGCTGTCTTTCAATTCTTTTTCTGTACTCCTGTCCACCATTTTCTTTCTCCACCTCTCCACAGTGCTCCTGCCTCTCCCTTGCCTTGCCTTCTTCCTGGAAGCCAAGTACTGAAGTATTCTTTCCTTTTCCTGACACACACAACCCTTCCCTTAGTAACAGTTCCTCCTTAAGCTGCTACCAGAGTTCTTTCTCACAGAAAGCTGACTTCCTCTTACTGACTTTTATCCATTCCTGGATGCCAGGAACCACCACCTCCTCACCACTAATGCTGCAGGCCTGTTCCTGTCCTCTCTCATTCCTGGATGGTCTTGCCACTGCTGGCTTTAGGTAGGCAGCTGCCCACTCCTGTTTGGTTTTACATTTACTTGGTGATTTCTCTCTTAAAGCCCCTGGAAGCCAGGGCTACATCTGTTAAATTCATCACAGCCCACCATCCCCATTACCACACACAGAAGCCTCAGAACTGCTTTCTGATAATAGGAAACAATGGTTTGATAAAGGAGAGTGGTAGATGTTGAACATTTGGCATCCGTATTGCATGCATTTATGCTGATGCAGATTGAGAAGAAAAACCCTCTTGGCTTTGAATCTTTTAAGCATTGCCTGTTTAAGGGAGAGCAGGTGGTAAAATTAATCTTATAAAAAGATAATTTAATGTTTTTCAAATTTGTTGTTCTGTCTCTGTCAAGTCTAGAAAAGCATATTGAAAATCAAATAGAGCTAAAATAGTACTTTGCTACATCAATCTAAAGAACAGTTGATTGTAGTAAATTAGGAATTGTCATAGAAATTTCATAATGCCCCAAGGACTGAAGTGTACAGAGAATGTGGCAGCAGAAGCTGCAGTTTTAGATGTCTTTCTAATGCAAATCATTATCTACGAAATCTTAATAATACAGGCTTAAACAGAAATTGCTACAGTGATGTCCAGAATAAAATTTAACATTTTAGCAGCAAAAAGCTTAAGTCGGTTGTATTATAATGCATGTTGGCATAATGACTGCTGTTCTAAGAATTCCTTTTAAAAAAAATACTGAGGATTTAACTCACAATTGGGAACAGTGACAGGAAAATAATCTTGAAGGGGGAAAATCTGCTTAGAAACTAAAATTAAAGAGATTTTACAGAGGATTAAGCCACTTTCCTTGCATGGTGCCAGTACCAGTTTGATCCCCAGCACTGCATATGGTTCCCTGAACACTTTCAGGAGTGGTCTTTGAGCACAGAACCAAGAATAAGTCCTGATCGTGACAAAACCCGACTCCCACCACACCCCCACCTCCAAAAAGCTAAAAATAATTTTAATGGAGTAAGAGAGAGGTTTGTAATCTCTCCACTTAATGATCTCAATGACATGCAAGTCTTCCAGAAGTTAGGTGGAAATCATTAAAAGCAATTTGATACAAAGGTTAATTTATATATAGGACTTACAGTTTTCAGTCTTTTTTTCTTTTTAAAGTTTTTTGGGCCATACCCAGTAGTGCCCAGGGCTCACTCCAGCCATGCTGTGTAGAGACCGTCCTTGTGTAAGGCAAACAGCTTTACTCCTGTGCTGTTTCTCTCTCCCTCCTTAAAGAATTTCTAAGAAAAAAAAATTTTTTTTTTAGTAAAAATTCCTCTTTACCGTAAATTTTTTTTTCCCAGATCTGGGAATTTTTTTTGGGTTTATTTTTCAGTTGAGTCACTATGATAAATTTTTTTTTTATAAAACAATAATTAAATGTGATTTAAAGCTACATTTTACTGTCTTACATTTCATACTTAATCAAGGTTGCATATTCTTTCTAAGACTTCATTCTACTAGCATCTTTCTAAGCAGGAAATGAGGGTTTTTGAAAGAAATTCCAGAATATTTAAAGGACTGTACTGCTGTTTATAAGCTATGTGTTTCACAGCAGCATCAGTTTGGCATATGACGAGGGTTTTTTCCAAATAGAACTTGATTCATAAACATTGAAATTGGGGGGTGGAAATAAATTTTTTTCCCCTTGACCTTTACCAGGAGTATTTACTGAGAAATATTAATTGGTGCTCATGGGAGAAAGAATGAACAATGGTATATAGATTTGGAAGGATATTTCAATGTCCATATATACCATATCAGAATAAAAGGGGATTAAGATAGGCTGCAATAAATAAGTTATTTAAATTTCAATAACCCAGTGTTTTAAGGCAATTAATCACAAACTGGTTTTTTGCACAGAATACTTCTTAACGGTCTTAGGGCAAATATTCTATAGCAGTGTTTAGAAAAGGTTGCAGCAACAAAAAATGATAGGTCCAAATTAATACCTTTTTCAAAATTCTAATTTATAGCAAGGAAATAACTTAATTATCTCACATAAACTAGTTATTCTAAGTGACACTGTCTTGAGTATTTGTGTGCAATTGTTCATGTAGAGATCTGTGGTCAATAACCCTGCTCATACCAATGCTTTTCTTTTATGATGTATCTTTTGTTTCCTGAGGGAATTTTTCAAAGGTACTTGAGAAGAGAGAAAAGTATCATGAACGTTGCACCACTTGTTAAAGTAGTAGGCATTAGGTGAAGTTCCGTAAAAAATGAAACAAGTGTTTTAGTTGAATCTCTTTATCAATTGAATATTAAATTAATCTGATTCATAGATGTTTTTCCTCAGTAATACTGAGATGCTTGTAAAAAATGTTGATTCAGCACTAGCATACCAAATAACATAATGACAGAAATATCCTAATAGCTAAACTTCAAACTAAGCTGAGCAAATGTTCTCTTTATATTTTGCCAACTTTCCTTTTCTACTCACAGGATAAAAGATAATATTGATGTTGGGGAGGGGCTGGAGTGATAGCACAGCGGGTATGGCGTTTGCCTTGCACGTGGCTGACCCAGGTTCGATTCCCAGCATCCCATATGGTCCCCTGAGCACCACCAGGAGTAATTCCTGAGTGCATGAACCAGTAATAACTCCTGTGCATCGCCAGGTGTGACCCCAAAAGCAAAATAAATACATAAATAAAAAATATTGATGTTGGGTAGATTAGCAGTACTGGCCTCATCTTTTTTTTGGGAGGGGGGAGTTTGGTCTTTCATTAGGAAATATTTTGTAGTCTTATATTGACATAGGTAAACAGAAAAAAGGACAGGCTCCAAAAGAAATTGGTTTTGTTTTTCTGCCTACTTATGCCTTTCCTGTCAGCTCTCTCTTGAAGCTGCTGCTGTTGGATGGAGGCTGGGGTGGCCCCAGCCCCTCTGTCGGGGAAGGCGGGGCCATGTTGGTTAGTTTAGACCAGTGATGTTGCAGTGTGGAGACAATTCTTTCATGACTCTCTGGCCTGGAAATTTTGGTTTTGGATGAAAAGTCACTTAAGAAATGAAGAACCAGTCAGTAATACCCTGTTACGCCAAATAAGGTGCATTTTGAAAGTTATGCAAGACACTAAAGTAGATCTTCGTATGGTCTTATGAAGTATTTGGATATTTGTTTTGCAAATATACTCAGAGTAATGTTTTTCTTGGGTCTGTTTCAGAGCACAAGAATTTTGGGGAGATTTGAATGGAATGACTGTATATGAAACAACTGAATTTGACCAGCTACGAAGGTTATCCACACCAGCCTCTAGCAATGTCAACTCTATTCACCACACCGTATGGAAGTTCTTCTGTAGGGACCACTTTGGATGGAGAGAATATCCTGAGGTATTTACAGGTTCTTTCCCAAAAGTGCATTCTTTTTTTTTTTTTTATGTCTTTCATTGTTCTTCTCTTCCTTTCCAATGACTAGACAGAACTAGGATCATAACTCAGGGATAAAATGCTTTCCCTGCGAGTTACTGCTCTGAGACCAAGTATTTACAGTGGTAAATATTCACACTCTTTGCCACCTTTCCGTGATTTTCATGAGAGGAGCAACCTTTGTGCAACTTCTAACTCCTGGTGATTGACTCACATTACTCTTTGCAATTCAGCACTGTAAAAACAGTCATGCTCAGGCCCTTGGAAAAAGAACTTGAGGTATTTATTGAGCTGTGGTCAGGGGGTTTAGTCATTTAAAATTCTGTCATATGTACATACGCACCCTTAGTCTGAGAAGGTAAAAGTAGCTCATTAATCCCACAGCCAGCTTTTTAAAATAAGTCTGGGGCTGGAGCAATAGCACAGAGGGTAGGACATTTGCCTTGCACGCGGCCAACCCGAATTCGAATCCCAGCATCCCATATGGTCCCCCAAGCATCGCCAGGAGTAATTCCTGAGTGCATGAGCCAGGAGTAACCCCTGTGCATCACCAGGTGTGACCCAAAAAGAAAAATAAATAAACAAACAAACAAATAAATAAAGTAAGGCTGGTGTACTTTACCTCTGAATGAGAATTCTGAGTCAAATGTAAACACTGATTCCAAAGAACTGATTTCTTCGACCTGATAAACTCATTTCAGCTTTACAATAACCAGAGTGGACCCATCTAATTTAGGTTTTCTTTAAGGCACTAGCAAAACAAAATAACCTAGTATGCTAATTGCTTTAGAAAACAATACTGAGTAAAAAATGTTGATTGTCTTTAAGTAATCATTGGTATCCAAACAGAGTCAGAGGCTGTTTAAAGTATATTCTCCCAATATCTGCACAGTCCTATTTTCCTTTGAAAGGTTTCAGGGTTTGGAACTTAGTGTATACTATATTCATGACCATCTGTAATTCCTCTTCTGAATTTCCCCTTTAAAAACATAAAGAGCTCTGTTAAGGCCTTAGAATAGACTAGTTACCTGGGCTTCCATGTTTAATTGGCAGGAGTCCCACCCCTCTGAACAGGGAACATCTTTCTGCTCTACAGCTTTGCTGTCCTTCCTCTGCATGCTGCGCCCCAACCCCCAGTCCTGTGTGTCCAGGAAATTAATGATTTACTGTGCTTTATTAAAACTTGGCATTTTAACAGTGAGTTACCTGCTTTTGCCCTTAGTTACATTAACACTTCATATTTTGTACTGCTTATTTATTAACTTGCTTTTTTCCTTTACCTTTCTTTCCTTCTCGATAGTCTGTTGTTCGGCTGATTGAAGAGGCCAACTCTCGGGGTCTGAAAGAGGTTCGATTCATGATGTGGAACAGTCACTACATTCTCCACAACTCATTCTTCAGGAGAGAAATAAAACGGAGGCCCCTCTTCCGCTCCTGTTTTATACTGCTTCCATATTTACAGTGAGTGGCCGGGGGACTTTGCGTCTCTGTCCTCATTTTATGTAAATTTATGAACTGAATTCCAACAAAAAAAAGATTTTAGTAGTCTGACTTGATTATTACCTCTAGTATTTATGCTAGATATAAAATTCTGAATTGTTCTTTGGGTTTAATTCTTCAAAAACTGTAGAGTTCAGTTGGCCCAACACAAAGAGTAAGTATCCTAGGGGAGTTTTTGATCTGAAAAGCAGAGCTGAGTTCTGGCAGGAATGAGTATGTATTTGCTTCCTCTGTAGAGGTGTTTTCTGATGCAAGACCCCGTGTTAGGCCCACTTTCCAGTCCAGACCAACTCCCAGGCAGTGGGTGTAGGCCCGGTCTTGGTCAGTGTGTTTGTCCTGGGAAAAATTCCACTTGGAAAATGATTTGCTTTCTCATTTGATAGTTCAGGCCCGTCTGTCCTTCAGTAATTTTAGCAGTGCCTGTCATCCCTTTAGGCTGAGACACTCATTCTTCTGAGTTGTGGGGGAGCCTTTGTTCCATTTTCCCAGGTGCCATTATTTCCTTCCCACTAGATACCATACTGTAGGTACAGAAGCATCAACAGAGCTTCTCTGAAAGTGTCTGTCCCTGACAAACTCGTCAGGGGTGCCCTCGGTGGAGCTTGGATCCATCTTCAAAGGACACTAGTTTACGTGGTTCCACAATCTTGGGGCGCTGGAATAGTATTGGTTGGTCCCTTCTTTCTTCCAAGCCCAGCATCTTTATGACAGAATCTTAACAAGTATAATTCAGAGATTGCACAGACAGTGTGTAAACAAAATACAAACAAGTAAGACCCCGTGTAATGCCTAGTGTCCAAAAGCTATTTGTAATAAAGTCGATTTTAGAAATTTGAATTGACGGGGTAAATGTATACTTTCTTTCTAGTCCAAGTGCAAACATGTTTATTTTGTAGGTATTTTTCATTAGGCTCTAAAGAAAATCACCATTTCTGTGATTTCACTGGCACAGCTGGAGGGAGTGTCAGCGTCCAGTAGTTAGGAACAGATTGTCCTCCAAGTGAGATGGAGGACTAATTAGTGGACCAGCAGCTTGTCATGCTGAGCCAATCACGGAGATGGAGCTTCAGGGAGAGGAGGAATAAATACTTTGCTAGCAAGTGGTAACGATGGAGCCGTTTCTGTCTGAAGACAAAAAGCCCCTTTGTAAAATCCGGCTTATTTTCTAAACACCAAAACTGTAAAAACATTATTGGTGGGATTCGTCATAAATATGGCCTCACTGCTTATCACACAGGTTTACAAGAGACAAAGAAAATTCCTCTATTCCTTCTTCCTTTTTTGTCTTTGAACATCCTGCTTTAGTCTTGTCTGAAACAGTGATAATCAGGTGTCAAGTAAGAGGTTAAGAATATCAAAGGACCCCGCAGTGGCAGCCCATCCAGCAGAGAGGGCTGTCTTCTCTGAGCCTGCTGCCTCCAGAGAAACCCTGGTCTGTTAAGTAGGAGGGGGTGGTGAGAAATTAACCTAATGGATTTACTACTAGTTTGAATCCTTTTATTTTATTTATTTGCCACACCTGGGATCAAACCCAGGACCTCATGTGCAAAGCATCAGGAAGTAGGCAACATGTTACTGGAATAATACAGAGAGACTGACACAGACATTAGTAATCCCAGCAAATCAAGGCGTGCTTATAATTGTATCTATTGAACCCTGGGCAGCTAGAGTGTAGAAGTCTGTCAGACAGGTCAGTGAAGATGCTGGCTTGTTAGAAGCAAGCATGTGTTGGAAGGAAGTGAAACACGTGGCTGTAAGGCTCTCAGCAGCCTCTGTAGACAATGGAGTTTCATCCCCTTGACTCAGTGTATTTGTTCACACAAGCCTTGACTTCCAGCAGATCTGAGTCAGTAAAAGCTCCCATTGCCCTGGACAAGACACGCTGGTAGCATGGGTGGACACGGTAGTGTCATAGAGAAAGGGGCAGTGCCAGGCTTTGAGTTTGGCCGCCATCTCCTGAAGCCTGCTCAGGACCTATGCCTGGGAAAATGTCACCCCTCTTTCCCCTGAAACCTTCTTGAGGTTCCTTCAGCTTAGTGGGCTGGGCCACTTGGCAGAGAAAGGAAAGAGGGCACAGCTCTCAGAAGGGGTTTGTTCTGTGTTTCCTGCGCCTCCTCCAGAGAGCGAGGTTGGTGTTTTAATTCGTTCTACACCCATTAGAGTCTGAAGCAGTGGGGCCCCTCTGGAGACATGAACCAGTGAGTGCAAGTTCTGCAGACATCTGACTGCTGTGAAAATGCTCCAGAGGACAAAAATTATCCTTTTGGCATGAAGGCTGGCACAACCAGCACCTGAATATCTGCCCCTGAATTTAAAAAAGTGCCCCGGGGGATTTTGTAACCCTGGAATCCACCGAGTTCCACCTCTGTCTCTCAGCGATCCAGGGGTGCACGACGACTCCCTTGAAGTAGCCTGAGGCTGGGGCTGTGCCTCTCTGGCTAGATGCATCTCTGCTGCCCTAAAAGTCAGGCACTGTGAGGTGGTGGTGAGCTGAGCAGCAGCCCAGTGTCCATCCCTCCCTTTCAGGGCCTGTAAGCACGCACGCATGCACACTGATGCACCTGCTGAAGTATATGGAAATGGAGACTGAGCTTAGGAATGAACTGGGAGGTGTGGATCCAGAGTCTGCCTCTGATTGCCACTGGTCTTCTCTGGCAGTGCTGGCAGCTCCTTTGTTGGAAACGTACAGTTAACCAGGCTGCCACGCAGTGGGGATGCTTCCTGACACACACAGAGTGTATATGAAAATGCCGTGTGTGCTTGGGTTGTAAGGGGGCAGGGTTTTGCCAGAGGGTGATGGAAAGGGTCCTGGAGAGGGGTGCTCACTTACTCACATCTGAAACCTCTGGGTCTCTGAGCTCTTGTGAAAATCTGCTTTCTTTTGAGCACCTCATGCTGCTGAGTGTTGGCATACCCCACTGCGGAGTTAAGTTCTTTCTGCTTCTTCCTTTTGCTCTGTTTTGAAAATGACTAGGAAATAAGATTGAAATTTAAGCATTTCACCAGATATCAGTAATCTATCAAAGCTTCTGCTTCTAAAAGTAAGTTTCTCAAAAGTGTAAAGACCTGAACTTATTTATTTATGTTTCTTTTTGGACCACACCCAGCAATGCTCTTGGGCTCCTCCCTGCTCTGTGCTTTGGGGCTTTTCCCGGCAGTCCTCAGGACTCGGAAAGGACCTTCTGCACACAGGGAATAGCCTGAATTTAAAGGACCTCTTGCACACAGGGAATAGCCTGAATGTGAAGGACCTCCTGCACACAGGGAATAGCCTGAATGTGAAGGACCTCCTGCACACAGAGAATAGCCTAAATGTGAAGGACCTCCTGCACACAAGGAATAGCCTGAACGTAAAGGTTCTGCTTGGGTAAAGAAAGACTGACTAGTGTGTTCTGATATCTGGAGCTTGGCATACATAGCTCCATCTTACACACACAAGCTGTAAAATGTGAATGATATTAATAGTTTTTATGATGCTATGTGATACTGAAAATTAAACCAGGCCAAGTGTCAGCTTTCAGTGCCTACTCCATAATTTTTTTCTTTGTCTTTTTATAGGCAATATTTGTTCTAAGATTTTTTAAAAATTTTATTATTTTTTAAACAAGCACTTAAATCAGACAGATTACAGTGGAATGCTGATGTCTTAAAGGACTCCCTCTTGAGGTGCACTTGATCCAAGCCTTTCTCTGATCCTTCTTTCCTCCTTCTTAGGACACTTGGTGGGATTCCCACGCAGGCACCTCCACCTCTTGAAGCAACTTCCTCATCACAGATACTCTGCCCAGATGGTGTCACCTCAGCAAACTTTTATCCTGAAACTTGGGTTTATATGCATCCTTCTCAGGACTTTATCCAAGTGCCTGTTTCTGCAGAGGACAAAAGTTACCGAATCATATATAATCTTTTTCATAAGACTGTGCCTGAGTTCAAATATCGAATTTTGCAAATACTGCGAGTTCAAAACCAGTTTCTTTGGGAGAAGTATAAGAGGTAAGTCTGTTATTTGAAAAGATCAAGAGAACTTGTTTTTTCTTTTATTTTCTCTGAGATGTAATTGACATAGTTTCAAGGCTGCAGTATAATGATCTGGTATTTGTCTAGTGAGAGGATCGCAGTAAGTCACATCTGTTACCACATGTTGGTTTTCTTGTGATGAGAACTTTTCAGATATGCTCTCTTAGAGGACATGGCTTCATGTGGAGCACATGCCCTGTGTGTGTCAGGCCCTGTCTTTGATCTGTCAGCACGTGCACATGTGATATGGACTCTTAGAACTCCAGATATGCCTCCCGGCAGTATCAGCACTCATTGCCCTGCCGTACACTAATGCAGAACATTAGAGCAGAGACTTGCATAGGAATTAACATGTTCATATTTTGCCTTATACTAATTTACTGAGAATTCTCTTCACAAATTTGTTAGTAGGATTTTACATTTTATACAGAGGAAATTGAGTGAGAGAAAAGCTTGGCAGCTGACCATTGGTCATATAGTTAGTAAGATCTGGGGCTGGGATTGGAACCCCGGCATCTAGCACTGGGGGCCTGCTCTCCATCCCTGGACGCTGCCTCTCAGTGCACAGACAGATGACCATAGTAAGATGTTCAGAGTTAAGAGACATTCTGGTTGAGTGGGATTGGCTCAGGAAGCCACTAAAAGATGTGATAACTTGATTTGAATTGGAAAGGAAAGCAGGTTAGTAGAGAAAAAATGAAAGGACTTTTTTTTGTCTATTGAGGAGAAAAGTTTAAACTTGTACTCTGGTATTCAATTATATTTTACCCTTGGTAGTTTAAAACATTTCCTGCCCATTGAAACCATAGAAAAGTGTTTGACAATGTCAGGTCTATTGAATGAATCCATCCTGGCCTTCTTTCTTCTGAATTCCCTGTCTATTCTTTGCAATAGGAAAAAGGAATATATGAATAGGAAAATGTTTGGCCGTGACAGAATAATAAATGAGAGACATTTATTTCATGGAACATCCCAGGATGTGGTGGATGGAATCTGCAAGCACAACTTTGACCCTCGAGTCTGTGGAAAGCACGCTACAATGTTCGGACAAGGCAGTTACTTTGCCAAGAAGGCGAGCTACTCACATAACTTTTCCAAGAAGTCCTCCAAAGGGGTGCACTTCATGTTTCTGGCCAAAGTGCTGACTGGCAGGTACACCATGGGCAGCCACGGCATGAGGAGGCCCCCGCCCGTCAACCCCGGCAGCGTCACCAGTGATCTGTATGACTCCTGCGTGGATAATTTCTTTGAGCCTCAGATCTTCGTCATCTTCAACGATGACCAGAGTTACCCTTATTTTGTGATCCAGTATGAAGAAGTCAGTAGCACTGTCTCCGTGTGAGAGTCATGGCACTGCGCAGGGGCTGGAGACGGACCCCACCTACCATCTGGAGTGGGTCTGCATGGCTGGGATATGAGGGGGGCACTTTTAAGACCCATGTTTTTAAGCTCTAGAAAGTGAAAACATTTTTTTAAAGACAAGCATTTTAAAACGACCACTTACTCTAATGATCGACTAATTGTTGTTAGTGTTGTAGGTGTGGAAAAGACTACAGATGATGTGCTCTTCATTCACACTGTACATGTAGGCGGCAGTGTTAGTAGAAGCATTTTAAAAACAAGGTAAACTCAGCAGCCTCACTAAATGTGGCGTGAGCCTGGTATTTCAGACGTGGTCATGTGAAATGGAGGCGATCAAGGGAGAGTTCTGTTTATATACCCTGGTCAAGCTGCCCGGAACCAGCACCTCCGTACTGGCCGCCCGCACAGAGCCTCCCAGCTGCAGCAGATGCTGAGGCCACAACGTTCTGGCAGCTGGGAGGCAGCTGCTTCTAGCAGCAGGTCCGGACTATGCCCAGCCAGAAAGGGTCAGTGATTGAACTGTTCAGCAGAATTTGCCCAAGAATTCAGAGTTCTGTTTAGAGGAGTTTTTTGGGGTTTTGTTTTCTTAAAGTATTTGAAGCATTTTTGTCACCAGCAAAGGTCTTCACTAGTTACTTAAATATAATCTCATGCTGTTAAACTTCAGCTTTAGGAAGCTTACTCTCTTCCATTACCATCCATCCCAACTGGAAGGAGTTAGCAGCAAATTTAGGAAAAGCCAGCTCCAAGGATTAGCAGTACTGCTTTGTTCCAGGGATCTAGACGGCCTCCCGACAGGCTTCAGAGGCAGGAAGCCCATGATAGCTCATGGGCAAGGCTCGTCACTGTGCCTCACATATAGCAGACACTGGACAGCACCGGTGACCCGGAAACACTGTTAATGGTGGTCACCCCACCCCTCTGCCTGCTGGGCCTGTCTTGATCTGACACTACTTACTAGAAACACAGGCCTGGCGAGTGTGCCATGGCCCCACGAGGCTAGGAGATCAAGGCCTCCGTCCAGTGACGGGGAGCTCAGGACACTTTGCTGTAGCAAAGCAGGTACCTGCATTTATGGAGGTGGAAGTGGTTCAGAAAAGGACTTACCATAGAATTCCTTCAGATACCAAGCTCTCCTAGTACATTTGTGGTTATTTTATTCACAAAATTTTTTGGGACCTCTGTGTTGCTTAATGCAAGATCTGTCTCTGCTGATGTCTCAGTGAGTCGTTCTGTTCAACCACTTACCAGGGCTTCCACACATTATTTATTCTACCCAGGTGGGTCTTGTTTGCTGCCATTGGCAGAGACAGCCAGCTGGCTGTTCGGGTGGGTCTCCGATACAGCTATACTGTGTAAACCAGTGATTCCCAGTCTTTTTCAAGTTAAGACACCTGACCATTGCTTATTTGATTTTATGAAACGTGAGTTTTTTTTCTCCCTAAAGGAAAAAAAGCTTTATGACATATTTATTTTTTTAATAAAACTAAGCAAAAATAAAAGTTCTGGTAATTCTTTGACATGTTTTGGTGTTTTTGTCTTCATCTAAGATAACTGAATCTCCACACATGTGAAAACTGCTTCATTGGTAACGTGTGAGTGACCCGATGAGCAGAATCTGAGCTTAGACTTGTGCTCTGGTTTACTAGTTCACTGTAAGTCACAACAGAAGACAGTGTCTTATTTGGCAGCTGGGTGTTTGGGGGAAAGGGGCAAGTTTTATAGCAGCAAACAGCAATAGTGAAGATTTTTAGTGGCTGCAACAGTGCTGATGAAATAGAGGAAGAAAGTATAGAAATCTCAGGTTTCAAACTCTTTGACTTTCAGCCAAATAAAAGTCACTTAAGAAGCCAGAGTTATTACTGACAGTACTGTTCCCTGGCAGCAGAATGATCGCTAAGTCCCTTAGCAGGCTGTATGTTGTTTTGGAATGGTTCCCTGGATTCAGAACACCTTGAAAAGCTTTGGTAAGCCTTTCTCCCTACTGGTACAGCCATGATTTACAGTTCCAGAAAGCTGGAAAAACTCTGAACTTCATCTGTGATTAAGATTTCCAGGGCATGTTCCCTGAGATACCCCAGTGGCACTCTCTGGAAGGTTCTGTTGTGTGTGTGCACAGCTTACAGGTAATTAGATTCCTTTTTTTTGGGGGGGGTTGGATTTTGTTTGGGGGCCACACACAGCACTTCTCAAGAGTTACTCCTGCTGGTGCTCAAGGGACCATATGGGATGCTGGGGATCAAACCCACGTCAGTTATTCAGTTATATGTAAGCCCCCCCACTCCATTTTATTACCACTCTGGCCCCAGTAATTGGGTCCTTTGAGATGTTAAGTTCCAAAACACACTGTGCCTTTTGCCATAGGCTTATTTATTTTAGTAAATAATTTACATAGAAAAATCAGTGGGGCCTAAATTTTACTAAATTTTCTTTTTCTTTTTTAAATTGAATCACCATGAGATAACACAGCTACAGAGTTGTTCACGATTGGGTTTCAGTCATACAGCGTTACAGCACCTGCCCCTTCACCAGTGTCCATTTCCCACCGCAAAGGTCCTGCCAGACCTCTCCCTCCCACCGTGCCCACCTCGAAGCCTGCCTCTATGGCAGACACCTCCTCTCTCGCTTGTGCTCTCTCTGAATTTTACTGATCTTTTAAAAGTGATTTCTTATTATAATAGGCCTGAAATGACCAGATTAAGAACGTGTATTCAGCACCAAGACTATTGTACTACTGTCAGTTGAAATGAGAGTTTTCTTCCTTTTGAACAAGAAGGCAAGAAAACCACGAGATCTTTCTGTTCTGCCTCATTTGGGCTCTGGTGGTCAAAATGTGCTTAGAAAATTGTCTGGCACTTTTCTAAAGTCAGTCCACATCACTTACATCTTGCCATGATGTGATTTTTAGAAGTAATTTGAGCTTTCTCTGTTCTGACTCTAGTCTCATAAAATCACTTCCCCTTTCCCGTTGTTCCTCATCCTTGAGTGTTGGTTCTGGGGGAGAGCTCCAAATGATAGAGTAGGTGTTCCTCCATGGAGACCTGATAACACAAGTGAGACATAAACTGCCGTTTGTTTGCAGGCTAGAAGCCAGAACACAATTCACTTGAAAAGGATGCAGATCTTCTTAAGAAAAAAGAAAAAAGCATGTTGTGTTTCAGATAGTGGCCAGTAAGGCTTATGGGCTTAGGTAGTCATCCAGCAAATCTTAAGAAGTGAAATGCTACTGCCAGCCTTACTCATCGGCTGTCATCACATAAAACACCACTGAGAAGTCTTCTTAGTGTGTGGTCTCATTCGGTCACTCCATCTAGTTCTCAGCATCTCTTAGGAGACTGACTCTGGAACCCAAGTCAGGTGGTGGCCGTTCTAAAGCCTTCGTCTCCATACCAGGAAAGTAGCTCTGAGAAATAGATGGAGCATGTGTGGAGGACAGGGTTCCTCAGGGCTCCATGGCCCTGCCTCCTGCCACCCTCAGCACAGCCCTGGTGAGCCTGAGTACTGTTGAGACTCCATTGAAGTAAAATAAACCCTAAAATAAACTTATGTTAATGGAAATGTCTGTTTAAAAGTTTTTCATGAACACTTATTAAGCTCTTTAAATTCAGGGATGGAGAGAGAGGGCAGGGCGTGGTGCTTGAGTGGCCCGAGTGCCTCAGACGCTGACTACCACTGGACCAGGGCTACTGGACCTTCCACTCACTCCTCCTTTCACCCGAGAAATTTTTATACAACTCTGGGTCTGTAGGTACACAAATCAAATATACTGGTAACCATAAAAAAAAAAACAAAAAACACCTGTTATTCGAGGTAGGGGCTGAGCCCCGCATGGCTCTCTCTGGGGCTGCTTCTGGTTCTGTGCTCGGGACTAGGGTGCTCCCGAGGTCAGACCTGGCGTCCTGCGAGCCGTGCGTGTGCCCAGCCCACTGAGCTGCCTCTCCAGCCCAAGAGGTTTATTTTAAAGCTTCCTATGCTTTTTCAGTTTACTGCATGATGGGTTTATCATCAAAGGAAGTAACCCAGGAAGAGCCGGTGGGAGAGGGAGACTTGGTCCCTCGCAGGAAGCTCCTGGCAGCGCCATTCCATCAAGGGCATGATTGGTTCCGTCTCTGGCTGTCGGTGACTAAGCTGACTCCAGCTGACTCGAGGCTTCTCGCTCATGTAAATGTGGTTACTGTTGAACTCCGTGCGAACGACCAAGTGTGAGACACTCCTCCCGCTTTCTTGGCTGAACACACTTTGCAAGTATGAGGTTGGGACCAGAGTTTGAGCTCAGCGTGAGACTTCTCTGGGCAAGATTGACCAGGCAGGAGGCCCAGCTCCTTCCTAAGCGGTGTCAGGTGCCATGCTCTCTTGTTTGGGTGCATCTGCTGTGGGTCGGGGGGCTCCTAGCCCGCGGAGCAGGTTGACCAGTGACAGTGCAGGGCGCTTGGCTGCCAGGTCCGTGTATAGACGGGTTTGGTGCAGCGATGTTTGGGGCAGTGAGCCCACAGGGGCCTCCAGCAGAAGGCTGCTGTGTTTCCTCAGCTCAGTCGGGGTTAAGCCCTAAGTTCTGAGCTGAGTGCGGAGAGTGTCTGGGTTTTCAGGCAGAAGTCTAATGGGCCATATTAAAAACCCAAAACGGCAAATTTTAGTCCTAACCACTCACACAGAGCTAATTTCTTCAAAATGCAAATTTCCACCCAGAAGATTCTATTTCTAACTACCCTTTACTAAAAATACAGGTTTGTGTTCTGACGATGAACGAGCAGGAAGAATGCAGATTTTATGAATCATTGTTACTCAATTTTGTGATGAATTGTCGTTTATCAGAAAGCAGTAGCTTAGTCACAGCCTAGCCGAGAAAGTTATGCAATCTGAGTGTGTGGCTTGTGGGATGATGAAGATCACGTCTAGCAGTGAGCACAGTGCCTGACTCACGGAGTACCAGACTCCAGCCAGCAGGAGGCTGGTAGTGGCCCCAAGGCACCCAAGCCATAACACCAGGACCCTGGGGCGCAGCGTCTGACATGCCAGGGCAGTGCGGGGGGGGGCAGGGGGCAGAGAATGGCAGAGACTGAACACGGAGCGTGAGGACGTGGGCCTGGAACGCAGGGCCTCTGGGAGCTGGAAGCCGCCTCTCTCCGGCGTGCAGAAGAGAGGCAGCTCTGGTCAGAACAAGACTCGCCAGGCCACGACTCCGCCGTAGTGACCAGCAAGACCTTT
Organism: Sorex araneus; assembly: GCF_027595985.1. NCBI lineage: Eukaryota > Metazoa > Chordata > Mammalia > Eulipotyphla > Soricidae > Sorex > Sorex araneus. The sequence continues at coordinate 265,653,248 of NC_073303.1, forward strand.
GCAGATATGAATGAGTCCAGTGCTTGGTGGACATTTTACTTTTATTTATTTTGCGGTGAAGCGAGGTAGTTCTTACTGAAACTTATTTAGAAACATGTGAGGGGAGAGAAAGGGAGACGTGTGTTCAAGAGAGGACCCGGCCTCTCCAGAGCAGCAGTAGGCCCAGACGCTGACAAGCGAGGGCGGGCTTGCAGGCCTTGCCGGGCATTGGCTCGTCACAGGCTCCAGAGCTTTTCACACTGCGTGCGTCCTTAGCTCGTCCTCACCCTCGACCAGATTCCTCTGGAAATCCAGCAAATGCTTCTCCTTCCAGGTGCCAGCCAGCACTCCTGCGAGGATCGGACAGGGTTTACATGTCGGACACACGGCTCCTCGGCTTTCCCGGCTGGATGGCGGAATAAACAGGCACAGTCTGCTTCCAAGTGGTCTGGGGCGAGAGGGGAGCCCAGAGGCGCCGCGTCTGCTCACTTGAGAAACAGTCCCACTCACTGGCACCTCAGGCTGTTCCCTTCCTCACAAGCCGCCTCTCCGTCCAGGCTTCAGTGAGAGCAAAGCATCTCTTAGGCACTGTTTAGCAGCAAAAGGACGTATCGCTCAAAAAGATGTGTGTGTGTGTGTGTGTGTGTGTGTGTGTGTGTGTGTGCGTGCGCGCGCATGCGCATAGTGGGTGGTGGCAGGTGTGGGGGGGGTCATTTTGTTCCAAAATATTTTCTAGGTCACTGGAGTCAGCCACTTGTCATCAGAAAATTTTAAAAGATCAGCGACTTTGCAATATCTATGTTTTCATAAATAGAAGTGCCAGCTCATCTTTCACGCTTGGGCGTTTGCCGTGAGGGGATGCTGGTGTGATGGGAGTGATTTTGCGGCCACGTGTTCGGAGCCCCACCTTGGGAAGGGCTTGGGAAGTGTCCAGTCAGAGGAGCGAACCCCCGCTACACGGTGGGCGTCATGGCCACGCCGGCTTCAGGGGGCTCTAGAACTCCTTCCCGGCCCTGGTCCTGTGATGGCAATGGCGGAGAAGGCCGTGTGCGTCCTGGGCCTTCCCCCGCCTGGAGCCCCTGTGAGCGGCGGGTCCCTCCCTCTGTGCTCCCCACCCCCTGGCCTCCTGCCTCCACACAGACACCCCTAATGGGGGGCTGGGTTGTGCAGGGGCAGAAACTGGAGGTTTTTACACACACACACACACACACACACACACACACACACACACGAACCAGACCAAATTGGAAACGGATGTTCGGGTGTTTCTCTGGGAACTGCTCGTTCCTGAGTGCCCCCTCGAGATTCTCACGCACCGCCATCTGCAGAGGGTCTCGGGGCGAAGAGAATGAGGTCAGGTGGGACAAGGGGCCTTTTTCTGTTCTGGCAGCCCACAGGGCTGAGGGCCATGGGCCCAGAGGCCAGTCAGAAAGCACCAGCCAAGGCCAGGAGCGCCTTTTCCGGTTTAGAAATGGGGCTCCTGGCCCCCATGAGCTCCGCCCGGCCCCCTCCTGTGCTGCAGAGCTTCGGGGCTGAGCTGTCTAGACGCGCCCAGGGATGGCAGCTTGGCGGGATGAGGTGTGCGAGCAGGAGGGGCCATGTGTGTGTGCTCAGCGGGGGACGGCCAGAGCCTTCCGGTCATCCCAGACAGACTTGGGGGCGGGGAGTCCATCTCCCCAGCTGTCAGACTGGAAAGTTCTGCTCGAGCAGCGATTAGCTGGTTTGTTGAGGCCCAGCGAGCCGGAAAGGGCCAAGCCCTCTGCACGGGGCTGGCTGGAGGGGCGGCGGGCGGGCAGGACAGCGCCCCCGGGACGCCCGTGGCCTCCCCCACCCCACGCTCCAGCTCCAGGCCAGGGCGACCAGGGTCACGCGGGAACACAGGCTCTGAGGACAGAGGGTCGGAGAGTCCAGCAGTGGGCCCGGATGGGGTAGCCGGGTGTGTGTGCCCCCAGGCCAGCAGGCCAGCCAGGTCCCCGGGGCCCCGCCTTGGCTCGGACCCACCTGGGACTCACTTCCTCCTCGGAAGAGGCCACGTGTCTGGACACTCTCTGGTTCTGTCCCTGGGCTGCGGGCTGGCCGGGCCTGGTTTCTGGTGGGAGCCACCTGCCCGTCCAGGTCCACCGGCCAAGGCTCCAGTCCACTCCGGGCGGCCCTCAGCATACCGGCGGGCTCTCGGTGCCTTGGGTTCCAGGTGCTGCGGAACCCGCACCGCTGACGTGGCTGGGCACCGTCTGCTCAGTAAAGCTGTTCCAGGCACAGTTCTCAGAGCAGCGGGGCTTCGGCCGGGCGCCGTGCTCCTGGCTGTCCTCGCCGGCCAGGGCTCCCCCGCCCGGCCCACTTGGGAACAGAGCCGGAGGGCGGGAGAGGGAGAGGCGTTCCTGCCCAACAGGCTTGTCCTCTGCCACCGGGGCGGCTCCCTGCGGAGAGGGGCCCCTGGACGCCGCGCTCCGCTGGGCTGCGGGCGCGTGGCCTGCTCAGAAGCCCACCCGAGGCCCCCTGCTCGACCTGCCCCGCCTCCGCACCCACGTGCACTGTGCTCTCGGGGGTCCCTGCCGCGAGGCTCTGCGTCGCCATTGGTCACTTGGTCACTCCCTCACAGACGCGTGCACGCTTCAGAGCCGCCACAAGGGACCCAAGTTGGCCCACCCCGCCCTGGCCTCCCCGCGCCATCAGCTTCTGGACCCTTCGACGACGGGGAGCGGAGCGAGGGGGCCCGGGGAGGCAGTCTTGTTCCTTGGCCCCGCCCCTCGAGGCCGTCCTGGCCCCCCGGGGCAGAGCATCTGGCCCCAGAGTCAGTGCATGTTGGTTTGGGGAGACGGTGCGGTGGTCCCCGCTGCAGGCACCCCTCCCGAGCCCGCCGGAGAGCTGCGCAGGGGACCGTCGTGGGGTCTGCCCACCCCGAAGCACCCACCCTAGGCTCAGTCTCCAGCTGGCCGGGCCTGGACCCCCTGCTGCCCCATCTGGCCCCTTTCCCCTGCTGACCTCCCGATGACGCTTTCTAGGACCGCCACGTTTCCCGTCCCCGTGGGTCTGTCTCGTCGGTTCTCATCTCACGCCAGAGCAGGGGAGGTGGCCTCCGCCCTCCCGGGGCTCCTGCGCCCGTGTCCCCATCCGGAGGGTGAGCCAGGAGCCTGGACATCAGGCTGTTCCCTAGTCTGAGCCCCAAGAAATGCCCCAAGGAATGGGGGCTCTGGGACTATGTCGGGGTCCCAGAGGGAAAGCAGGGCTCACTCGCTCCGGGGCGGGCAGCCGGCCGACTTCCCAGCTTCACGTGTAAGAGTAGGGGTGTGGGGAAAGTGTGTGTGTGTGTGTGTGTGTGTGTGTGTGTGTGTGTGTGTGTGTGTGTGATGTCTGTAAGTATGATGTAGTGGATGTGTGAGTGTGTGTTGGATGGACGGGTGGAGTGTGGGGAAGTGTGTGAGTGTGAGTTGGTGTGACCGTGTGGCTGTGTGAGTGTGTGTGGTGTGTACGAGTCAGTGTGGAGTGTGGTTGGGGCTGGAGCCCAGAGTGGCACACAGGCTGCGGCGGGAAGACCTCGCGTGGCTCTGTGGAGCTCTGGCAGGAGAGGGGCAGGAGGGAGCCGGGCGGGCCACGCTCTGTAATTCTCCCTGGCGAGGCAGTGGGAGTAGACCACGCCCGGGCCGTGGGTGCTTCTCCCTGAGAGGCGCGTGGCCTGGCCTTAGCCCCGCGTCTCCATCCCGCAGCCAACTAGAGCCTCCCCAAACGCGGCCTGAGCAGGGGCCGCCAGGGCCGCCAGCGTTGTTCCCTCAGCCGCGCTCCGGGCCCCGGGAACACTCACAGTCCTGGGGTTGAGCCTCCACAGGCGGGGCCAGTGAGAGAATCACACACACTCGCGGGTCTGCGCTCACACACAGCATTCTCACGCACACATGCAAGTACACGCAGAAAACGGTCTCGGGACTCACAACACACTCACGTCCCTGCACACTCGGTGAGTCTCACACACTGTCACACAGCACGTCCTCACTCTCATTAACTCACACTCACGTACCACATGTTCTCCCACGCTCACTGGCGCTCGCACACGTTCCCACACACCTCACGCAACACTCCACACGCAGATTCAGCCCTGCACCCCACCCGCACACACGGGCCTATGCCTGTGCACTCTCGCTCCCAAAGTTGTGTGCTGTGCCCCTACAGACTCGGATACTCACACACAACTCTCGCACGCACCCTCCGATACTTACACGTGCATGCATGATTCACGCGTGCACGCTACCCTCACCCAGACACTCGCACACCCATCCTCACGCATGTTCACACAGTACTCACCCCAGTTACACGCTCTTGTCCAGTATCCCCCTGACTGACGTACTGACCCACGCACACACACAGGCGTGCTCACAGCCGTCTCCTACACGCACACACACGCAGTGACCCGGCTGGTCCTGGCAAACGCCCTCCCAAGCACTTTCGCCCCGGGAAGGCCCCAGAGCAGCCTCTCAGCACCCACGGACGGAGCTGCCTGCCCCCGCCGACGTGCTGTCGGGGCCGAGAGGACGTGGGTGCCCAGGCGCTGCCCTTCCTGCCCGCCACCCCAGGGGCAGCTGCTGAGGGTCCTCGTGGCCTCCAGCCCGCTGGCCGCCCTCACGGGGAGTCATGCTGCTCTCTCGAGCAGGTGTGGGGCCCCACAGGAGAGGAGCTGGGGGGGCCGGCAGGAGTGCGGATGGCAGAGGGGTCAGACGCCGGCCCTGAGCCACCAGTACCCCGGCACAGATGAGCCGCACCCCAGGGAGCACTGAGAGACCCTGGCCCCAAAGGAAGGGCAGGAAAATACTCCACGCCTGTCCCTGGGCCAGCTGCAGCCCAGACTGTCCCCTCCTGGACTCCTGGACGTGGCTGCTGTGTGTCCACCCGCTTCTGCCCGCAGTAGCCAGCCCCTAGTGAGGAAGACTCGGAGTGTCGAGCCTGTCTGGGGTCCCGAGGGACGCGTCAGGCCTCACCACTGACTGAGGGGGAAAGAGGAGAAACCCATTTCTCCTCTTAGCCCGCTGCGTTCTTGTTTGTTTGTGTTTGGGGCCACACCCGGCAGTGCTCAGGGAGCCTCCTGGCTGGCCCTGAGGACCAAGCGGGGTCAGCTGTGTGCGGGCAGGACCTCACCCTGCCGTCTCTCCAGCCCCGACTGTCCAGAGACTTGCCTGGCCCACTCGGGGACGCAGGCCCGAGGGCCCACAGACTGGGGGACTGGCCCCGGGTGTGACCACACAGAAGGGGGGGCGGAAGCAGAGAGAAAACCCACCAGAGCCAGGACGCGGATGCTGGCCCCGTCTGGCTGGCCGCGCTCCCTCTCCCGTGCTCCCGAAGAGGGGTGAAACAGGGCCGGTATCACGGGCTCCCTTGACGCCCCCGGGCTGTGTAGTTGCCAGGCAGAGGGTCCCGAGCAGGCCTCTGCTGGGCAGCAGCAGGGAGCTGCCAAGCCAGAGCTGAGCACTGTCCAAGGAGCACGAGCATGAGCAAGCCCGGCCCCCGCCCGGTGCGTGTCCAAGTCGGGCTCCGTGAACTGGTCGCCGGCAGGAGGGAAGGGCCACCAAGCCATGGCCGTGGGCTTGCTGTCCGTGTGTGTGTGTGCGCCTGTGTATGCTTGCGTGGCCATGCACGCATGTGTAGCATGTGTGTGTGCGTGTGCATGCGTGTGCGTGAGCTCGTGTGCACGTCCTGTGCTCGGGAGCAGCTCCAGCCCCAAGAAGCACACAGCAGCGTGTGGACTGTCCCACCCAGACCCGTGCCGGCCATTCAGCCCCAAACCCCCCGCGCCCCTCTGACCAGCTCGAGGGTCGGACCCTGGGCCATGGCTGAGTGAGGGTTTGGGTTTCTCCTGGACATGCCCTTGTCTCCCTATGGCTGCAGCCCCTCACAGGCCCCTCCTGCCTTGAGGCTCTGGGCCCCACACCTGAGTGAACTCGCCCCCCCCGGGGTCACCTGGGTACTCTCTTCCCTCTGTCTCAGGTGGGTGCTCGCTGGGGCAGCAGAGGGGCCGTCCGCAGTGCCGCCCAAGCTCGCAGTACTTGGCAGCTGACCAGGTGTGGGCGGCTGTGGGCCCGGGGGAGCCCAAACCGTGTCGGGCAGTCCCCGAGTCCAACAGTGCTTGCGGGGACAGGGAGGGGCTGGGCGCCCGTTTCTCTGCCTGGTGCCGGGGATGGAGGGGCGGACAGTGACGGGGACCAGGAGGGACGTGAGTGTAGGCTGAAGCCACGTACCTCCTGCCCGCCTCCACCACCCCGGGCCCCCGCCCTGCCCTCCACCCAGCACCCGGCCCACCTCCCGCCTCCACCCTGCCCCGGGGCACTCAGCTGACCAGCCACCCTGGCCATTCGCTCCTTAAAGTCCACGAGGCTCTTGCTGGTGCCTAGGGTGGGTGCGGTGAGGCACGTGCCCGTCCGAAGCTGACCTGGTCACTACCCCGGCAGGCCCCACGCTCACATCTGGAAGGCCGAGTCACCGCAGCCAGAGGCACCAGCCAGCCGCGTCCGCAGAAGAGCCGGCCCAGGCCCCACAGTCTGAGGTCTGGGTAGGCTCCCGGAGGCCCCCTCGGCCCCGGAGCAGCCCCACCGCAGCCCCGGGGACAGCCTGGAGGCTGCATTAGCCCCAGTGCCTGATGTGAGTGGACGCAGGTGGACAGGTCGCAGGTGGAGCCAGCCGGGTTCCGGCCACTGGTCCCCGTCCCTGGGGTTCTTACTCTGTCTGTGAACGGGGCCCACCGACATGGCCGCACAGGGCAGGATAAGGCCAGCTCGGGCTCCGGCGGCATCCCCAGGAAAAGCCCTGCCTCCTCCGAGGGAGACCCTTCGGGGCCACGGACCAAGCAGGACCAACCCCTCCTCCACCGGCCTCTCCCGGCCAGAGCAAACCTGCCCAAGTCCCCCAGGGACGCGGCCTCCTGCCTCCTGACCTGGGTTTCGTCACCGCCCCGTCCTGAGCCAGGCCCGGCGGGGCAGGGACGTGCCCAGGACCCACAGCCCCACTCCCAGCCCCGCCAGGGACAGAGGGGACAGTGGGAACATCAGGGACAGGTCAAGGGTCGCAGACGCTCTGGTGGGGCAGAGGGTGAGGTGTTTAGATAAAGACAAAACAAACAGGAGCGGGGCCTGGCAGGGCGGGAGAGGAGTGGCCGGAGGGAGGGTCTGTCCGGGCCAAGCAGTGGCCCCAGCGCCCCGGTGGCTGGGAGAGCCCTCGGGGCGGGGACGTGCGGGCTCCCGCTTTGCCCCCTGACCCCTCCCTGGCCTGCAGGCCTCAGGCGGACCTGGTTTGAGAAAGGGTGGAAGGCCACTCTCGCTGACTCGGTCATTCCCACACCCACCCATTCACTCACTCATTCCCACACTCAGCCATTCATTCACTCACTCCCTTACTCACCCACTCAGTCACTCACCCTCCCAATCGTTCCCACACTCACCCATTCATTCACAACCTCACCATTCACTCATTCAAAACTCACCCACTCCTTCACTCACACACACCCACTCTTTCACTCATTCACACATACTCATTCACTCAGTCACCTACTCATTCACACACTCCTTCACTCATTCACTCCCACACTCACACACTCCTCCAGTCATTCATTCCCACTCACCCACTCCTTGACTCGTTCACTCCCACACTCACCCACTCCTTCACTTGTTCATTCCCACACTCACCCACTCCTTCACTCATTCATTCCCACTCACACACTCCTTCACTTGTTCATTCCCACTCACACACTCCTGCACTGACCCTCACACTCCTGCGCACACATACCTTAACACATACCCACATACCTGTGCACACACACCTACACATATCCACACCTACACACACACCTACACACATATACCTAAACACATACACATACAACCCCCACACACACCCACACACACACCCAGAGTCCCTGCCTGGGAACTGGGCTCACCCCCCGCCCTGAGTGAGGTAGGAGCTGGAGAGTTTCATGCTAGCTTTGCAGTGACCCCCGCCCCCCGTTTTCCTGCCTGGAGACTCAGCCAGACCCGTGACCTGCCTCTTGCACGAGCCTCTCGGGTCCTGTACAGATTTGCTCTCAGATAGATGTTCTGGAAGGTTCTGATGTTCTCCTTGCGTTGGGCCGTGCCCGGCTGTGTTAAGGGCCCCCACGTGTGAGGCTGCACCCGGAGCTCCGAGTGCCCCGACTCTCAGCTCAGGCAGGCAGGGGCACCGCTGGGCACTGGAAACACGCCGTCTGTCCCAGGGCAGGTGGGGGGGACGCAGGGGAGCCCAGACCCCGGCCCTGTTCTGGGAAGGCACGTGGTCTGGGGCCTCCCCGGCTGATTCCAGCCGTCCTGTTTCACACCGTGCCAGCCAGTTTGCATGAACTGTCCTCCAGGAAGCCTTCCGCGGTTGCTCAGAGGTCATCTGAGAAAGGCCGCTGCCTGGTTTCTTTCCAGCAATCAGCCCCACACCCTTGGGGAAGCCAGGCCTCACCCACCTGCCCCAGTGACGTCACCATAGGCTCACCCACCTGCCCCAGTGACGTCACCAAAAGGTTCACCCACCTGCCCCAGTGACGTCACCATAAGGCCCACCCACCTGCCCCAGTGAGCCACTGCCCTTGCTCTGCTCCACCCCACCCAAATGACGTCACCCCAGGTTCCACCCACCCAGTGACGTCACCTCTCAGGCTCCACACACCCGCCCAGTGACATCACATCTCAGGCTCCGCCCACCCACAGCTGTCCCGTGAGCACTTTGGAGAGAGTGAATGCACTGTCCGTGCAGCTCCACCCCAGGCGTCCGTTTCTCAGGGCCTTGTGTAGGACCCTGCCCCCCCACCAGGGCCTTGGACTGAACTTGGTGTGACCTCCAGCCCTCCAAAAAATGGTCAGTTCCCATGTTCTCACTAGGGAGTGAGAAAGAAATAAGTGCCAGGGATAGGAGGGGCTGCTGCATCTCCTCAGAGGGGGGGAGAGAAGGTCAGGGCCGCACATTAGCCGGAGAGGGCTGGGAGAGAGCACTGGGGAGAGAGCACCAGCCCTGCTTTCACCCCTGGCGTTGCATGCCCAGCTACCCGAATCAGGGAGCGAGTGGGCAGGCAGCCAGGGGTCCGGGTGCTGGAGACCGCCGGTGCCTCCGTGACGGGCCTTCTTCGTGGGTGGGCAACAGCGGTGGGGTGTAGCGTGAGTGGGATGGAGGGAACCCTGAATTCAGGCCCAGGGGTTGGGCTGCAGGGGGCCCCAGCCCCCGGGCTCCGTCTCACTCCCCGCCGCTTTGTTGGGCCTCACACCTCAGCTATTCACACACACACACACACACACACACACACACACACACACACACGCGCACACACACGTGTGCGCACATGCTCATCCTTCCCCCATGCTGATCCCTGGGTCGTGTTTATTTGAGACGCCCCGGCCTGGGGAACTGGGTTCCTGTCCGGGAGACACTCTCCACTCTCCCGCCCGAGGCTGTGGAGAACAGACCCCGCCCACCCCCGCCCCCAGGCCTGGCCCCAGCTGCAGGGTTGGGGTGCGGGGAGCTGTGGCCCTGCCCCGGGACCGAGGCCTCAGCCCGAAGAGGGAAACCGCCCGGCCTCTGCGAAGGTTCCTTTCCCCAGGGCCCGGTGTCCTGCCCTGGGCTGGCCAGCACGTGCGCCGGGGACAGCACCAGCTCACGGCCGCCATCTGCCCAGTGGCCGCAGGGCTGCGGGCAGCAGGGCTGTGGACACCCGTGGACAGAGGCACCTCTGCTCAGAACAGACCGTCCTGGGCCCAGCCCGAGGCCCCGCTGAGCCCCGGCTCGTCAGGGGACTGTCCAGCTGTGCAGCCCTGGCCTGACCCGCCGTGCCCCGTCCCTGTCATTTCCTGAGCGGGTCAGGAGAGGTTTGACCTGTGGCAGTGGGTCCTGAGCTGACACAGACCCAGACTCACCCGAGCAGCCCAGGAGGATCCCGGGATGCCTGGTCCCGAAGGGTTTCTGGAATGTTCTCTCCTGCTCTCTCTGATGAGACCATTCAGAAATAGCTCGAGGGGGGTGTTTGTTAGGAGATTTGCCAGAGAGAGAGCGGGAAGGCCGGGAAGGCCGGGCTGGATGTGGTGGCAGCAGGCGGGCACGGCCATATGCAGATGCTGCCCGCCCAGTGCGAGGCCGGCGCCTCCCCTCGCTCCTCGCACGAAGTTCCCCTGGGCCCGCAGCCACAGACGGAAGGAGCAAGGGACAGCAGCGGGGGGGCGCTCCCCCCGCCCCCGCCCCGGGTGCCCAGACCACCCTCCACACACCCCCTCGGACTCCAGGAAGCGGTGGGGGCTGGCGGGCGCTGAAGAAGGACCCGCTGGGCAGAGAAATGGCGCCCAGCCACAGCCACAGCCGGCCTCTCCCGCGCCCACGGAGAGCTCGCAAAGCCTGACCCGGAACCTCCCGGGCCAGGAGCCCAGCGGCTTCTCGGACCACTCCCAGAGCAGCCTCGGGGAACAGGGCCACGCGGACCCCAGCCTGCCCGGCCACGCCGACCAGCAGTACCTCCGGCGTCCAACTCTGCCTGCCCGTCCTGGCTGTTCACCCCGTCAAGACAGCGTGTTCAGAACGCGCGTGGGAATCACCGCCCGCCTGAAACCTGCCAGGCCCCTGGTGGGCAGGTGGCCTCGGGGTTCACGGGGCACAGCGCCAAGTGCTCGGGGCTGGCTCCCAGCTCTGCACTCAGGGCCACGCCTGGCCCTGCTCGGGTCACGCCAGGTCAGCTGCCTGTGCGGCCAGCAAACTGCCCGGCTCTCGCTGGCCGGGTCCTGGGCCTGGGCCCGCCCTGCCACTTCCTCTCGCAGAATCTGACTTTCCCACTCGTGTCAGCCCCGTCCTGGGGCTTGGCTGGGGAGACTCAGTCCCGGGCGAATTGGGCTCAGGGCTGCCGTAGTGATGGGGGGACCCCAGTGAAACGGCGCCCCCTGCTAGAGGGCCGGACGCACCCGGCTGTCTGGGCCCTCCTGAGCACTGTGCCGGCACGTGGGGAGCAGCCCAGACGGGCCCTGAGTGGGATCTCACTCCAGCTGCCGCTGTAGAAGCCGGAGACGAGCTAGGGGCTGGTCCTCAGGCCCCCGGCTCTCCCACACCCGCCCCGGGAGTCTCTGGGGCCCCCCAGCACCTCTCGGGGAGAATTCCGGGCGTGGGTCAGCACCCCAGGTGGGCTTCCATGACACACAGGCCACCTGCACAGGGGACAGACCACATGGTGCAGGGGTGTGAATGCATGTGCACGTGTCTGCATATGTATATGTATATCCAGTGTACATGTGTATGCATGTGTGCATGCACATGTGTGTATGTTCAATATTCATAGGCATGCATGTGCTGCGCACATGTGTGCATGTGTATATAAGTACGTGTATGTGTACATAAGGATGCATGTCTGTGAATGTGTGTACATACGTATATGTATGCATGTGTATGCATATCCAGTGTACATGCATATGTGTGTATGTCCAGTGTGCAAATCATGCATGTGCTATGTGTGTATGCATACATGTGCATGTATGTCCACATGTACATGTGTGTATGTGTGTCCATGTGTGCATGTGTCTGCATGCAAGAATGTGCACATGTGTATGCATGCTCATGCATGTAGGTCCACGTGTGTCTGTACGCATGCACGAGCATGTGTGCACATGTGCATGTGTGTATGCATGCATGTGCATGTATGTCCATATGTCTGCATATGTGCGTGTGATGGGGAAGGCAGGGCCGACTCTCCCGTGTGGTTCCTTCTGTCGCATGTCCCAGGCAGACACAATTTGCTCTGAGACCCCTCTTTCCAGGCTAGAGGCAGAGCACGGCCTCGGCTGCCGTCCCTGGCCCCATAGATGACCTATGGACAGGCTGGCAGGATCATCTGGCTGTGGGAGGCCTCGGCCAGGCTGGACGCCACCACGGACACAGTTCATCCGGGCCGCGTCTGGGCGCGTCGCCAGGCAGGCCTTCGAGTCAGGCCCAGCTCTGTGGCGGCGGGCGGGGCTCAGGGCCCCACAGATCTGACCCGGTCCCCGGGGCGTGGGGAGCGCCAGCCCGTGAGGAGCGTGGCCAGCCCTGCGGCCCCACTGAATCACGGCTCTGAGCAAAACTGTTTTCAAAGCGATTTTGTCCACTAGTGTGACTTTGTCCCCTAATGCCTTGTAGAGAAAACCGTGGATGCATTTCCCGGGCCGGGCTGATTTCTATTTTGACGTGCATTAGAGCACATTAAGCATGTTTGCTTTGGTTCCGACCTGCTTTACTTGGGGGTGGGGCGGGGGACGTGGGGCTCCCAGTGATTCTCTCGGACAGGCGCTGGTGCCACCCTGATGACCTCTGCCCTCCAGGCTGCCCTGTGCGCCCCGAGGGGCAGTGGGGTCAGGGTTGAACTGGGGTCGCGCCCAGTAACCGCCTGACTTGAGGCCCACCAGCACCAAGTCCAACACTCGGCAGAGGAAGCCTCAGCATGGCCACAGCTGCCTCAGTTTCCTCGGGTGAGGCTCACACCCACAGGGAAACAGCGACTGTCCCCGCCGCCTCCTCCCTGCTGTCCCCCTCCTGGCTCAGTCCATGGGGCCTTGCTCCTGCCCGCGTGACATGGACACCAGCTCAGTGCTCAGGGGCGGCTCTGGGGGTGCGGGTGCAGGGGGGTCCTGCCCTGGCCACAGCCCGCCCGCCTGGCCAGGGGGCTTCCTGGGTCTGCGCGGGGCCGAGGAGTCGTCAGGTGAGCAGCCCCTGCGCGGCCTGGCCGGGGAGGTGGGCAGCCCCTCTGCAGGGACGCAGCGGCCCAGCCCGGGTCTCAGTCAGCGGGCCGTGCTCCAGGCTGCCGCGCTGGCTCTGTCTCCTCCAGGCTGGCCGGGGAGGCCAGAGCTGGCGAGGAGACAGCTGAGGAGAGGGACAGAGACCCCAGCACCTGCTTCTCAGTGCTCAGGGGTCACTCCTGGGTCTGTGCTTGGGGGTCACTCTTGGCGGGGCTCGGGGTCCCTCTGGGTGCTGGGGATGGAGCCAGGGTGAGGGTGTGAGCCGGCACCTTCCCCAGCAGGGGGCAGGGAGGGCGGGTGCTGGTGGTGACCTTCGTCCAGGCCCCACCATGGCCGGGCTGAGCCCGTCCGCCCAGCTTTGCCAGCAGGGTTTCCTGGCTCTGTGCGCGTGGCCCCTGCCCGGCCTTCCCCGCCTTGGGCTGGAGAGTCGGAGCAAGGGGCCAGCTGATGTTCGGGAGGGGACAGGGGACTCCCAGCTGTGGCCATGGTGAACCTCCTAAATCTGCATCCCGAGCTCTGTGCTCGGTTCTGAGACAGCGGCAGGAGGCGGGGGCAGGGAGGGGGCTCTGGGGGGGCCCCTAAGCCTCGCCCTGCGGGGAGGGGTCTTCTGGCGTGGGGGAGGGGGGCTGCGCTTCCTGGTGTCTTCCCCGGCTCTGAGGCGGGCACGGGAGCCTCTCACTGGCCCTGCGCGGTTCCCCAGGACTGAGTCGGCCCCGCGTGGCGCATCTCACCAGCCCCCCGGAGAGCCGCAGCCGGCCCCTCTGTGCCCGGGTCTGTGGGACCCGGCGGGGCAGGAGAGCCCACCCTCACGCCCCCTCGCCTTCCCGCGCAGGTGCAGCACTTCAGGAGACAGTCGGAGGTAGAAGCCGTTTCATCCCGGGGTCGTCAGGGCGGGGAGAGAGAAGGGGCGTCTGGAGCCAGCCGGGCATGCACACCCGGGGGTGCCGGGGACCCCCGCCTCTGCTGGCTGGCTCTTTGGGGCTCCCTCCCAGCTGCCCCCACTGGGGCTTGCACAAAGAGGCGCTCCTGCTGCTGGGCACTGCCAGGGGAGCACCTGTGGGTGTGCCAGGGGCTTCGCCGTGACACCCTTATCACACCCTGTTCGGGGGTGGGGGTGTCCAGCCTTCTCTGGGCCGGGCTGGCGCCAGACAGTCTTCTCAGCCTCAGCTGTGTCCCCAAGGTGGTCCCGCAGCCCCCGGTGACGCGGCCTTGAGTCCCGTCTTGCCTCTCGGCGCTGCCGCCACCACGGCCGCCTTCGTCCGCACCACCAGCCCCCCCGGCCCCAGGCCCTCTCCTGCCGCCTGCAGAGGTGCAGGGCGAGGGGTCCTTGGGGCCCAGACCTGGGCCAGGAGCGCCCGGGGCTGCTGGACGTGTGAGCTGAGCGGCCGGTGTGGGCTCGGACAGGGAGGCCCAAGGCCTCTCCCCGCGGCCTGTGACTCACCCTGCCCGGGTCTGAGGCGTCATCCTCCCCTGCGTGAGTCTCGGTGATAAATATAGAGCCGCTTAACGAGGACATGCAGGGCTCGGCGGGCTGCAGGGAGGCTCGGGGCGGGGGCACCGCTGCCGCTCCCGGAGGTGGGTTTATTCTTACCTCACGGCCGCGCCGCGTCTCACTGCCATGACGAGCCATTCATTCACGCGCCCCTGCGGCATGGCCTGGCAGCCCGCCAGCCCCCCACCCCCACCGCCTGCTCCAGGGACGCCCACCCGCCAGGCTTCGGGATGCTGATGCTGCCCGAGTCAGAGCCTGGTGGGCTTACGGGCACTGAGGCAGCCCGAGGGGCGGTCTGGGCGGGCCTTGCACACCGGCAGCACTGGTGGTCTGGGACCCCAGAGCCGGAGTGGCCCTGAGAACTGCTCAGCGTGGCCCCGGGGCCAGAAGGGAAGAAGGAAAGCGCCGTGGAGGACGCGCTGAGGGCTCCCCTGTTCTCAGCAGGCCGTGGGGTCCTGCTTGCGGGTGTGTGTGTGGGGAAACTGAGGCAGCGCCCCAGCGTCTCCTCCAGGCCAGGTTCCTGCTCTCGGTCTGACCCGCCGGGCCTTGGCCAGCGGAGAAAGGCTGGGACTCGGTACAGGGCAGGACGAGGGCCTGGCGTGCCCTTGGCCTGGCCTCGGTCTGCCCCCAGAGACCCCAGCACCCTGGGGGAGGAGGGGACCCTGGTGTCCCCCCCAAGGACACTGGGAGGGGCCCTGGGACCCTGAGCGTGGCCCCAGTGGGTGGGAATATTCTTGAGACAGTTGCTGCCTGTCCCTCTCGGCCTCATGGAAGGAGGAGGCTGCACGGGGTGGCCGAGAGCAGCGTCCAGGAGAAGCCTGGGAGGCAGAGTGGACAGGCCGCACCCCCGCCCATCCCCGAGGGTGCGAAAGGCCAGAACTGAGAAGCCCACAGAGCCTGGAGAAGGGAGGCCCTCTAGAATGTTCCGGGGAGGAGGGGTCAGGGGCAGAGACGCAGGGTCACACGAGACCTGGGCGGAGAGTTCAGTGCTCAACCCAGCCTCGCCCCTCTCCAGACTCTCTCCCGCTCATCCATGGCAACCAGGGGCCAGCGGCACAGGGCGGGGTCAGCCCCCGTGATCTCTGGTGTGGCCTCAACACAGAAGGAGAAGGAGCCCCCATCAGCCGGGGAACGAGCATCAGACGCTGGGAGAGGGGCAGCGGGGGACAGTGCGCAGAGCACAGGCTGGCACGTGTGGGTCCCTGGACACACACACACACACACACACACACACACACACACACACACGCTTAGGGAGTGCTTCCTGGGTCCGGGATACCACAGTGGTGAGGCGCTTGCCCCCCATATGCTGACCCAGGTTAGATCCCGGCATCCCTCATGGTCCCCGTGGAAGGAGAGATTTCTGAGTGCAGCACCAGGACTCACCCCAAGCATTGCTGGATGTGCCCGCCCCCCAAAGCCCCCCAAAACAAACAGGGAAGCATTGCTCCATGATTGTAAGGTAAATCTAAAGTCCTCTGAGGGAATTAAAAGCGATTACATACATTAACTGAAAAAAAAGATGAAGAGTTCACTCTGAAAAATGAAAAGCATTCAGGGATAGATTCAGCTGTTTGAAAAGAAAAATTGAAAATAAGAAATCTGAGAGGTAGAGTAGGAGGAAGAATCATCTGAAAAAAGAATACGAGAGCACATGAATAGCAAGAGCCGGAATTCACGAGAAGGGGAGGCAAGCTGACGGGGATGTATGATAGAATGCAAAATCGGTTCCTTGGACAGTCAAACGCAAGACAAATCTTTGGGTAGTTTAAGTTCAAAAAATTGACAGAAAGCACAAGTAATTAATATTAGGAATGAAAGGGGAAACTTAATTATAGATGGAGGAGAGATTTTTTTAAAAAATGCTCTATAACTTCTGACAGCAAAATTAGAACCTAGATGAAGAGGCTGGAAATCTGTATGCGCACTCCACACAGAACAAGCGGAAAAGGCGGTAGGATGTTTTTAAAATATTTTCGAGCAAAGACAGAGAATAAAACCCTTTCCACTTACTCAGTAAGGCCAACAGCGCATAAGCTGAATAAAGTGCATTAAAATAGAGAGAACAAAGAAATGACTCAATTTGTGGTTGTAAAGTTATTAAAAAAGAATAATAACAGGGGCCAGAGAGACAGTGCCATGGTTTAGCACTCTCCTGTCATGCGGCTGACCTGGGTTCAACCCCTGACAACCCCATATGGTCCTGGAGTCCCACTAGGAGTGATCCCTGAGCACAGAGCCGGGAGTCAACCCTGAGCACCCCTGGGTGTGGCCCAGTGCTGCCCCACCCCAGGCCCAAAGCATATCAGAAGAATAAAATACGACAGCCCAGGTTAGGAGGTCCCAGGCACGGTCCACCCCACCCGCAGGCTGACGGGGAAGCCCAGGTGGTCTCCAGCGACTCAAGCGCAGGGACAGGAGGCCCTCTGCTCCTAACGTCCTCGCCGCCAGCACGGGCAGACAGCCGGCCTCGTCTCAGAAGCCACAGCAAGACCCGCCCCACAGCGACCGACACGCTGGAGACACCCCTCGGGTTCTCTCCCGCTGGAGAGACGGCCCGGGGCTCAGACCCTCGCCTGACACAGCCCACTGTGGGCAGTGCCCAGGAGCTGCCCGCAGGGCCGGGTCGAGCTGGACCCAGGACGGACCCAGAGGGGAACCGAAACGGACCCAGAACCCCAGAGGGAACCCAGCGGGGACACACTCAGAGCTGTACACTTGCTGCCCGGTCCCTCAGAGCGCCGGGGCGGTGTCGGCTGGAGAGGCAGGTCACGAAGCCGCGGCTTCCCCCTCAGTTATTATCTAGAGCTAATCAGCAGCAATTAAAACCACATTCACAGTTTTAAAAATAAACCCTGACTCTCGTGCTCTGAGGAGAGCAGGGGCGGCGCCCGGGTGCCACAGGGACCGGAGCTGACGGAGCGGCCGGGGCGGAGACGGTCGGTCCCACCGAAGGGGATTCCAGTCCGCCCTAGAGCCACGGTGGCACTGCGGTCTGGGCGCAGGGGCAGCAGGAGGTTGGGGGGGGGGGCGGGAGGGAAGTGCCGACGTGGTCCGCCACAGACACAGGGTCGACCTTTGACGGAGCTGCTTCAGCAAGGCGAGCAGCCCCCTCCGAAGGGCGCGCCCCGTTAGCCAGCGGGCACGAGAAGCTGATACTCGAGAAAAGGGAAAGGCGTTTATCCTCCGCCACTGCCCACCGTGAAGACGCGCCAATCAGCGAAACAGAACATCACACAAGATTCCCAGGAACACGGAGAGGAAGGTTTCCTACTCGGAGCACCAGCAAGACGGGGAGCACGGGACCAGCAGCACTTAAAATTCCAAAGCCCCAATGGGAAAGATGAGCGGATCAAATCTTCCCAATATTTCCGAATGTCTAAATGCTCCATAAACAAAGTCCCGGGGGAAAACCCTCCCCGGGCGGCAGAAGACAAAGGTCACCGCAGGGCGGGTGTGTGTGTGTGTGTGTGTGTGTGTGTGTGTGTGTGTGTGTGTGTGTGTGTGTGTGTGTGTGTGTGTGTGAAGCCACAAGCTGCCACACTCCGAAGAGCTGCAGGGCCCCGTGCAGGGCCTGCCTCCTTTGGGAGCAGGGCGACGGGTGGGCCTGGCCCCCAGGGCTGCGCGCTGCGTCTCAGTCCTGCCGTTCGCCCTCCCTCCCGCCCTGCTCTACCCCGCTGGTATCCCACTCGCTCGGCGGCCGACCCGTGGGATACTGTCCCACAGTTCTTGAAAATGCGGTTTGTGTTCTCGTTCTTCTCCCCTCGGAGCGTTCGGGACTCCGCTCACCCTCTCGGCTCCCGCCCGTCTCTCCTTCCCCGAGTGCGGCCTCGGCCCGGGGCGCTCGGGGCTGTGCCAGGCGCTGTGCTTGGGGGCTGCTCGCCACCTGCCCGGCCCTTCCCTAGAGCCCCATGGCCTGCACAGCTGCTGGGGCAGCATCTGTCATCTGTTTAGACCGAGAGCTGCCGTGCGCGCAGTCCAGCCGCGTCTCCGTCCTGTCTGACCTGGGTCTGGGTCGCCGTGGCCAGTGGACGCTCTTGTCCATCTTCTTCTCACCGTGTAACTTCTCTGGGACGGCAGGCCCGGGGCCCGGCCGCGGCACCCAGGCACACAGCGCGCTCCGGGCTCCTGTCTCCATTGCTCTCACCCCGAGGCTTGCCGGTCTGGAGGCTGCTGGGGGCAGTATTCCAGAATCTTCTGACCTGTCTTGTGGGTGAGACCGCCCGCGTCTCCAACATTTGTCACTCCCTGGTTGCACACGGTCCTTCTTAGGGTCCTGTGGACTGTGTGTCTAGGACGGAGGCCGAGGGGTGCAGGCTGGGTGAGGTCCCAGGGCTGCCCCTGCTGGGGAGGCAGGCCTTGCTGAGGCCAGATCTGTGAGGGCTTTGCCATCACTGCTCTTCCCAGCCCTCCTGCCAAGGCCAAGAGGGGGTCTCCTCAGAACACATGAGCACCCCAGAGTGTCTCCTCAGAATGCCCACAAGCACCTCAGAGGGTCTCCTCAGAACACACTTGAGCACCTCAGGGGGTCTCCTCAGAATGTCCATGAGCACCTCAGGGGTCTCCTCAGAATGTCCATGAGCACCTCACAGGGTTTCCTCAGAATATCCAGAGCACTTCGGACATCCCATGTGTGAGGCAGAGACCTCAAACTATGGGAATCCCCGGGATAGAGGTTCCTGGTGTTTCTCTGTCATGACTAAAACCACCAATGGGTGGGGCCCCATTACTGGTGAAGCAAAGTGGTTCCACCTCCATGGTTACAGAAACTTCTGCTCTATTTCTCTGGAGTGCTCCCTGCACCCCGCAGATTTTATCTGGTTCTCCAGTGGCTCCCAGGAAGGTGAAGATGCCCAGTTAGTCCCGCTGTTCTGGTGGAAATGATGAGAATGTTGGCTTCCAGGGGCTCAGCACACTCAGCGCAAGACCACCTCTCCTAGTGGAACCCCCCTTTCTCCTTCCCTGCTGCAGACGCAGGAAGGATAGAGGAGGTAAGAGAGGCAGAGAGGGGGAGAGAGAGAAGTGGGGGGGTAGGGGGGAGTGGTAAGGGGGAGAAAATGATGGGGAAGGAGGTGAGAGGAGAGATGGAAAGTGAGATGAAAGAGGAGGCGAGGAGAGGTGAAGGGAGAGATGAGAGAGGAGGTGAAAGTGGGTGAGGAGGGAGGGATGAAGAGAGAGGGTGAGGAGAGGAGGTGAGGGGAGAGGTGGGAAAAGAGCTGAGAGAGGGGTGAGGAGAGGGGAGGAGAGAAGGGATGAGAGGTGAGGAGATGGGGAGGAAGTGAGGAGAGGAGGGAGGGGAGAGAGGAGGTGAAGAGAAGGGATGAGGAGAGTAGAGAGGGGTGAGGGGTGGCATGGAGGAGTGGGGAGAGGAGGTAGACGCAAGGGAGAGGAAGAGAGAGGGTTGACGGGTAAGGAGGTGAGGGGAGAGAGGGTGGGGAGAGGGGTGAGAGAAAGGGTGAGGTGAGGAGAGGAGGGGTGAACTTGCTCAAGGTGCTGACAGGAACCCACCTGCTGCCTCCCTCCTGCAGAAAGAGTGGAAGGAAGGAGGGAGGTGAGGGGAGAGCAGGAGAGAACGTGACTTGCCCATCCCGCCACTGCTAGAATGTGCTTTCGGGGGGAGGGCAGGAGAGGGCTCTGAGCAATTCTCAGGGGCCCTGCAGCTGTTTGTGGCGATCTCGGCCACCTCAGCCGGGAGTTCAGTGATGTGAGACCACCCGGGCCAGCAGAGTTGGGGGCACCAAGGCCACACCCCACCATTTGGGGGTCTCCAGGGCCACCCCCAGTGGTGCCCAGGGCGGGCCTGTGAGACTGAGGTCCAGCTCGGAGCCCTGGGCAGGCCAGCGCGGGCCCAGCCCCACTGGCCGCAGCCCTGTCAGCTCAGCCGTGCACGGAGGGAGCGGGAGCGACACCCCGACACCCCGCCCAAGCTGCAGTGCGGGCCCTGTGGGGCAGAGCTGCTCATGCGGCCCCCGGGTTCTGTGGAAGGCGGTGGCCACTGTCCCGCAGGGCGACGCGGCATGGCGGGTGAACGCCCGGAGCTGGTGCAAGCCCGTCCGCTCGGACAGTCTGCTGGGCCCCCCGCTGCTGGGGACCCCCACCCCCAGCCCACGCGCCCAGACCCGCCCTCATGGGGAAAGTGGCTGCCAGGGACCAGATAACCTTTGCTTCCTGTTTCGGAGCAATTCCAGGAATCTGAGACAAGTTGCATTTTTGTCTGAGTCCGAGAGCCCTCGGGAGCTTGGGGCGTGCAGGGCAGGGGGCCGGGCGCCCCTTGGGGCCAGCCAGAGGCTTGCTCAGCCTTGGCCTGCTCTAGCCGGGGGTGGACGCTGCCGCCCACAGCCCCACAGATGTGCCAGCAGAGTCAGCGCCGGGCCGATCCCTCCAGGACACACGGGAGGAGGGCAGGGGAGGGGAGAGAGTGGCCTGGAAGGGCCCTTCAGTCCTCACGGAGGCTCGCCACGTCAGAAACGACGGGTCCAAAGAGAAGAAGCAGGTCCCTGGAGTGTCGGTGGGA
The DNA here is from genome assembly GCF_027595985.1 of Sorex araneus. Taxonomy (NCBI): domain Eukaryota; kingdom Metazoa; phylum Chordata; class Mammalia; order Eulipotyphla; family Soricidae; genus Sorex; species Sorex araneus. Next base: position 265,673,964 of record NC_073303.1, read on the forward strand.
TTGTACGAGTGTGTGTGTGTGTGAGAGTGTGAGAGTGTGTGTGTGTGAGTGAGTGTACGTGAGTGTGTGAGTGTATGTGTGAGTGTGGGAGAATGAGTGTGTGAGTGAGAGTGAGTGTGTGTGTGCATGTGTGTGAGTGTATGTGTGAGTATATGTGTAGTGAGAGTATATGTGTGAGAGTGAGTGTGTGTGCATGTTGTGTGTGAGAGTGTGTGAGTGTGTGAGTATGTGAGAGGAGTGTGAGAGTGAGAGAGTGTATGTGTGAGTGAGTGAGAGAGTGTGAGTGTGTGTGAGAGTATGAGTGAGTGTGTGTTATGGGAGTGTTGTGTATAAATCTGTGGGTGTAAGTGTGTGACTGGGAATGCATATATATGTGTGAGTATGTGAATATGTGTGAGTGTGTGACTATCTGAATGTGTATGTGTGTGTGAGTGTGTTTGACTATGTGAATGTGTGTGTGTAGGTATGTACGTTGAATATGCATGTGTGGGTGTGTATGTTGAATGTGTATGTGAGTTGTGAGTGTGTGGATGTGTGTGAAAGTGTGAGTGAGAATGTGGGTGTGTACTGTGAGAGTCTGTGGAAGGGTGTGTGAGTGTGTGAGAATGTGTAGGTATGTGACTGTGTGTTGAGGGTGAGTGTAGGTCTGTGTGAGTGTGTGTGGGAGAGAGAGGGGGGCCGGGAGCACACCGAGGAGTCCCTGAGCACAGGGCCTGCACTCAGGGCTGCCAGTGTGGCCGGGGGGCCAGATGGGCTCAGCCAGCTGGTCCCTATGCCACGGCCCCTTCTCGGCCTGTCCTGGGGAGCCGTGTGCCCACCCCCCAGCTCTGCCGCGTCCTTCCACACAGGCCACCCTGGTCCCGGCCAAGCCCACACAGCGCGAAGTGGGCGTGGGCGGGCCGGGGGGTGTGCGGGGGGGGGGGGGGCAATCCGAGGAGGTGCCCATGGGGGCCAGTGGGGGCCGCCCGGCCCTCATACCCACACGGGGTCAGGATCCTCAGGGCCTCGACTATTCCACCAGACGTGAAGCTCTGCCCCCCTCCCCAGCCCCGCCCCAGCCCCAGCCCCAGGCCCAGCCACAGGCCCAGGCCAGCCCCAGGTCCAGGCCCAGCCCCAGCCCCAGCCCCAGCCCCAGGCCCAGCCCCAGCCCCAGGCCCAGCCCCAGCCCCAGCCCCAGGCCCAGCCCCAGCCCCAGGCCCAGCCCCAGCCCCAGGCCCAGCCCCAGCCCCAGGCCCAGGCCCAGCCCCAGGCCCAGCCCCAGCCTCAGCCCCAGCCCCAGGCCCAGCCCCAGGCCCAGCCCCAGCCCCAGGCCCAGCCCCAGGCCCAGCCCTAGGCCCAGCCCCAGCCCCAGGCCCAGCCCCAGGCCCAGCGCCAGGCCCAGCGCCAGGCCCAGCCCAGCCCCAGGACCAGCCCCAGGACCAGCCCCAGGCCCAGCCCCAGCACCAGGCCCAGGCCCAGGCCCAGGCCCAGCCCCAGCCCCAGCCCCAGCCCCAGGCCCAGCCCCAGCCCCAGGCCCAGCCCCAGCCCCAGGCCCAGCCCCAGCCCCAGGCCCAGGCCCAGCCCCAGGCCCAGCCCCAGCCTCAGCCCCAGCCCCAGGCCCAGCCCCAGGCCCAGCCCCAGCCCCAGGCCCAGCCCCAGGCCCAGCCCTAGGCCCAGCCCCAGCCCCAGGCCCAGCCCCAGGCCCAGCGCCAGGCCCAGCGCCAGGCCCAGCCCAGCCCCAGGACCAGCCCCAGGACCAGCCCCAGGCCCAGCCCCAGCACCAGGCCCAGCCCCAGCCCCGCCCCAGCCCTGGTGGCCGGCCTCAGCGCCCAGGACTTCGTCCTTGTGGGTCCTGCGGACTCTGTGGCAGCTCTGGGCTCCAGGGTCCGAGTCTCGAGCTTCACCCCCTCCTGTCTGGCCCCCCTCTCCGTTCTGAGGGCCCTCACCCCGTGCCATGCTGGGGCCTCACCCAGGCCAGCCCCCGTGTCCTCCCGCTGCCCCCTCGGGAGGCTCCCAGGCCCGTGGCCGCCCTCGCGTTGCAGCCTGCCTTGTCCCCTTCCAGGCCCTGCCCGGGGCCCACTGGCCTCCGGCTGTTTCGGGGCCCTCCCCGCCCCTCCCACTCTGCCGCGTCCCCTCGCCAGCGCCCCAGGCCCGCACCCCAGGTGTCGTCCTCCTGGCCACAGACGGACCTTGGCACGGCAACAGGAGCTCCCGGGCCTCCGTGAGGACGAGACTCGACAGGCCTAGTACCAGCCCGCAGCACCGGGGGCTCAGAGGAGGCTGTGGGCGGCCAGACCCGGCTCGCCAGGGCCTCCAGGCCGGGCCGGGCCATGGCAGAGACCACCACGCTGCAGGGCCCAATTCCACCTCAGCCCAGCCACAGCATGTGGACAAACCCCACAGGGACACGAACGCTGGGACAACTGGGACAAACACCACCAAATCTGTGCGACCCCCACCCTGTGAGTGTGACCACACACACACACACACACACACACACCACTGTGTGCGACCCCGACCAGTGTGACCACCAGTGCACACACACACACACACACACACACACACACACACACCTGTGTGACCCCCATCAGTGTGCTCACACACACACCTACACACGCACACACAGGCGGGGGTGGGAGGGAAGCTGCAGGGCGACCCACTCAGGACTGACCCTCCGAGTGTGGGACTGAGGTGAGAGGGCGCCGGGCCCAGCCCAGCTCCACTGGGGGACTCTTCTGGAAGGCTCCGTCCCGGGGAGGCCAAGGCGGGCTGCTGCTGTCCCTTGGCCAGCTGGGAGCCCGTTTCAGGCACGGGGTTCAGGCGACCTCGGGATGTCCGGGCAGGGGTCCCGGAGGCCGGCTGTCGCTCGGGTTCGAGGGGCCGCTCTGCCTCTGAGTGCCGGGTGCCGGGACTCGGGCCGGCCGGGCTGCCCCGTTGCTTGTTCCCTGGCCCGCCTCGGCTCCCGTCTCCCCGCGCGGAGGGAGGAGAGGGGCCGGCGGGGCTGCGGCTCTCGGGCCTGCGGTGGCCCCACTGGCCGCCCCTGAGCCCAGCGACCACCTGCGCGAGGACCCCAGCCCCAGCCGAGAGCCCCCTCACACTCACCCGCTTCGCCCCAGGAGGCGCTGCACAAGGCCGCTGCTGCCCCGGAGACGCCCGCGGTGCCAGGCTCGGGGCAGGGGGACCGCCCTGCTCTGCGAGACAAGGCACTGGCGGGCGGGGGCAGCGGGTGGCCCGCAGGGCGCGGGTTCGGGAAGCCCCGGCAGGGCAGGGGCACGAGTCTCCCGCGTGTGGGGTGAGGAGAGCGGCCGGAGAGAGAAGACAGGCTGGGCGGCCCACTGCCCGGTCAGGCCCGAGGCGGCCTGGGGCGAGCCGGGACCCAGGTGATGAGGCCCTGGGCGCGGCCTGGCCTTGGCTCCCTGCAGGGGCAGCAGGGGCCGGACCGTGCGGGCAGGAGAGTGGCCACGGGCCCCTGCGAGGACAGTGGCCGCGGGAGCCGAGGGTCAAGGCAGGCGAGGGGGGGAGGGGAGGCAGGGCTGGAGAGAGCCGGGTGGTTGCAGGGGGAAGTCGGGCTCCCCTCTGTCCCCCGGGTTTCCGAGAAGGGCCAGGGAAGGGTCCAAGCCAGCAGCCTGCGGTGGGTCTGCCTCGGGGGAGGGCCCCTGCCCCTGCGCCCTCCCCTCAGAGAGCCGGGACCCCCGGGAACATAAACCAAAGCCAGACTCGGGCGAGGGCGCGCAGGGCGGGGCTGGGCTTCGGGGAATCTGCGGAGGCCCAGAGGGAGCCGAGGTTCGGGGCAGCCGCCCGCAGCAGATGCCCCAGGGTGTACACACGAGAGGCGGGCGGGGCCAGGCCGGGGCCCAGGGCGCTCACACGTGCCAGGCCCGCGTGCCTGTGCCCGCTGTGGGAATCCGCCTGCAGCGCCCGGTTGGCGAGGTCGGAGGCCGCCCGAGGGCAGGGAGTCCCGGCGGCCCGGGGGCGTCGCTCTCTGCTCGCGGTCCAGTGCTCCAGCTTCTCACCCGCCTCATCTCTTCCCATCAGACGCCCGGCCCGTGTCCGCCGGCTCGCACGGCTGGGCGCACAGGAACAGAGGTCACTGCCTCCAGTTTTGAATTTCAAAACAATTTTTTTTTCAAAGTTCCCAGGGGTTTAAAAATACCTCCCCGGGCAAGCACGGAGGGTTTGCAAAAGTCTGGGCTTCTGAGGCCTGAAGGGCTGACTGCAGGCTCCAAGTTTCAGTTTCAGTATCGCAGACCACAGTGAGAGAGAGGAGAGAGAGACAGAGAGAGAGACAGAGACAGAGAGACAGGGAGAGAGAGGGAGAGACAGAGAGAGACAGAGAGACAGACAGAGACAGGGAGAGAGAGACAGAGAGAGAAAGATAGAGACAGAGAAACAGGGGGAGAGAGAGAGGGAGAGACATGGAGAGAGGGAGAGGAGGGCGAGTGAGGGACAGAGGGGGAAGGGGGGAGAAAGGAGAAAGAGAGGGAAGAGAGAGACAGAGACCGAGATAGAAGGACAGAGACAGACAGACAGAGACAGAGACAGAGAGAGACAGACAGAGACAAAGAGACAGGGAGAGAGAGGGAGAGATAGAGAGAGAGACAGAGAGACAGACAGAGACAGAGAGACAGGGAGAGAGAGAGGGACAGAGGGGGAGAGGGGAGAGAGGAGAGAGACAGAGACAGAGATAGAAGGACAGAGACAGACAGACAGAGACAAAGACAGACAGAGAGACAGACAGAGACAGAGAGAGAGGGACAGAGGGGGAGAGGGGAGAGAGGGGAGAGAGGGGAGAGAGGGAGAAGGCGGGGGGGGGGGGAAAGAGCAGAGAGGCGTGTGCCACAGAGGCAGGCCTGAGGGCGGCAGAGGGCACCGGGGACATTGGTGGTGGGGCATGTGCCCGGTGAAGGGACAGTGTTGGACACCGAGTGATTCCTTAAAAAACAAACAACCCCTTGCCAAGGGCCAGGCAGGGTCAGTGACCGCAGGCCCCACTGCAAGGTCTGGGGTGCCTGGGCCGGCTGCCTCCCCGGGCCTGCGGGGCGCCTGCTGCTGATGCTCTCAGGCCTTTGATGACACGAGCCTGGGCCCGGCCCCAGGCCATGCCAGGGGCAGAGTTCTCGGCTTTGTGCTTTCCAAGAACAGCCACGGAACGGGCTGTTGCTCTGACTCGGCTGGGCCGTGAGTACCCACCCAGGAGCTGTGCACAGGTACCCACAGTGCTCCCCCTAGATACCCACAGTGCTCCCCCTAGATACCCACAGTGCTCCCCCAGGTACCCACAGTGCTCCCCCTAGATACCTGCAGTGCTCCCCACAGATACCCGCAGTGCTTCCCCCATAGATAGCTTCAGTGCTCCCCACAGATAACCACAGTGCTCCCCCATAGATAGCTTCAATGCTCCCCACAGATACCCGCAGTGCTCCCCCGGCCGCTGGCACCTGTCTCACTGGAGACTCGGGGGGGCTCGCTGAGCCTGATCTCAGAAGACGCTGCTGACGGTTGTCTGGCCAGTCACGGCTGTGGGAATTCTCTTCCTTATCAGCAAGTTGGTTGGTTTGGGTCAGATGTGCTGGGCCACACCCGGCAGTGCTCATTGGCTGCTCCTGGCTCTGTGCTCCGGAGTCACTCCTGGTGGTGCTCAGGGGGCTCCGGGGGTGCCTGGATCCACACCAGGGTCATTTGTGTGCAAGAGAAGGGCTCTCCCTGCAGTGCTCTCTCTCCTGCCGAGTTCCGTCTCGCCTTGTCTGTTCACATCCGTCCCACGCCTGCTGCTTGGCCCAGAGGCCGGGAAACACCGGCTCTCGTTTCTTTGTCTCTCCAGACCTACGGCGGCGGGCTGCGCCCTCCCTCCCCCCGAGAGAGGTTTCCCTCGTCCCTGCTGCTCTCGCACTCGGCTCCGGGTCGTGGCGGGCGAGCTCTCTGGTCCCACGGTGGCTTGAGTCTCCCTCGGCTGTTGTGTCTAGTTCTTCCCCGTCTCGTGTGGGGGCGCCTGGCCTGTGCGTGGGCACCTGAGCCATCGGAGCATCCCCTCGCTGCGCCGCCCAGGAAGGCCGCGGACAGGAGATGCAGGCGCCGCGTGGCCGCCGTTCCCGCTGCCGCGGCCTGTGCCGGATCTCAGCGGCCCACGCTGCCCTGGCTCCGTTTCCTTCCCTCTGAGAAGAGCCCCCGGTAGCCGGGGAGAGCAGCAGCGTGTGACGTCGGCGAAGGGAACCTGCGGGAAGGGTCCCCAGGGCCACTCTCCAGCCTGCTCGGGCGCCCGGTTCATGGCACACACCACATGCCCAGGGCACCGGGGCTGGTGGCTCAGGATACGGCTCCCGAGCCCAGACACCTCCTGCAGAAAGTACCTGGGGAAGGAGCCGTGAGACTGTCCTCCGCCTGCTATTTCCCTCGGGTTTAGTTACCATCTTAGCAATGTCTCTGTTGGGCGAGTAACGGGGAGCGACTGGGGCTGGCCCACCGCTGTGTCTGGCCGCTGGGTGCCCGGGGGAGCCAGCAGAGGAGATACCAGGTGTTCGCACCTTCCTCTCACTTACCGAGCACGGCGCGAGGAGGTGCCCAGCTCTGACTGAGCACTGCATGGCACGACGGATCCACGTCGCCCCAGGTACGCCCTCTCGCCGCTTCGCGTAAGAGGCCGGGGCGGGGGGGGGGGGGGGCTGAGGGGCAGGCCAGGTGGCGCTTGTCCCCGGGAGCTGGGCGCCGGTTCCATCATCAGAAACACGCTCTCGCCCCCTTGGACTGGCCACACCGGACGCTGTCTGCCGTCGCTGCTGCTTCTCAGCTTTTCCTAGAAGAGCTGGAGCCGGCGGCAAACTGCCCTGGGCCATGCGTCACGCTGGGGCGAATGTCCTAGTGCCCCGGAGTCGCCCTCGCAGGGCCTGGGGCTGTCCCTGTGTCCCCAGGGCAGGAGTCCAGCAGTCGCTCCCCACCTGGCTGCCCGGCTCCGCGGTGCTCAGCTCCGTCACGCTCTGCTGCCCTTGCCTAGCGGCCTGCAAACGGGCTAGCGCGTTCCCAAGGTGGCGGCTGCTCGCGGGCGGGGGCCTGCGTGGGCGTGGGTCCGCGTGGCCGGGGTGGACAGGGCCGTGGGTCCACACGCGGCTGACCCTGAGTCTCAGGCTCCCCCTCGCTCTCTCTCTCCCACCTCGCCCCGCCCCTGCCGGAAACAGGTGTGACGGGGACCGTGTCAGCCCACGGGGCGCCTTCCTCTGACTCTGGGGAGAACCGGGGCGCGGTGGCCGGCCCGAGGGAGGAGAGCCTCCCGGGGCCGCCCTGCTCGGGGAGGCTGGCCCGGAGCAGCCGGAGACGCGTGGGCGCAGACGGGAAGTGTCCTGCGGCGGTGCCCGGTTCCCGGCCTGAGACCAGAGCACAGCGCAGACGGCGGGACGGTCTGGGTCTCATCACGGCGGGACGAGTGACCAGGAGCCGCAGCTTGGCGGGCCAGAAGGTGGGTCCCCGGGCTGCGTTTCAGCCATTCCTGGCGGTTTGAACGGGAACAGACGCGGCCTTCGTGGCCATCCGCCCGGAGGCAGGAAGGCCAGCCTTGCTCCCGTGGGGACGCGGAGAAACGTGTGCCTTGGACTGTCCGTGTTCCCCGGGAGACGTCTGGGAAAGCCTGCGACACGTGCCGGGGCACCCTGGCCCCCCGTACACCCCCGTTGCTGTGTGTCACCTGTCCACAGCACACAGCAGAAGAAAGGGGCGTTCCTGAGCGCGACCCCGTGGGACCCCGGGGACGGACACCAGGCAGGGGCTGCGGGAGGGGCCTCTGGCCGCCCTGAGATGGTGAAACAGCTGCACACACACGGCACTGTTCCCCAATCACAGATGCATATGGACACACACACAGATGCACACACGTGCACACAAGCACATAGACACACAAAGACTCAGACTGACACAGACACATACACAGACGCACAGACTCACACTGACACTGACAGACACACACACACTCACACTGATACTCAAAGATACACAAGACGACACACATGCACACAGACACCCACACAGACTCACTTATAGACTCACTGACACTCACAGACACACAGAGACACATACATGAACACACATGCACACAGACACACAAAGACTCAGACTGACACAGATACACACACAGATGCACAGATTCACACTAACATAGAAACACACATAGACACATACTCTCACTGATACAGTTACACACAGACACACATGCACACACATGCACACAGACACCATACAGACACATACACACAGACTCACACTGACACAGACACACACACACATGCACATAGATACCCACACAGACACACACACAGACTTATACTGACACTCACAGACACACACATATGCACATACATGCACACAGACACACAGACTCATACTGACATAGACACACATACAGATGCACACATATGCACACAGACCACTCACAAGACACACATACATGCACACAGACACTCACATAGACACATAGACTCACACTGACAGACGCACACAGATACACACAGACTCACACTGACAGTCACAAACACAGTCGCACAAAGACATACACAGAGACGCACACACACACATAGATGCACACAGATGTACACACAGATGCATATGTATACACACAGATGCAGACAGACACATGTGCACACATGAACTCACAGACATGCAAACACACGCTTGTGCACGCATGCGTCCTCCCCTCAGCAGCTGTGGCCTGGCTCCGTCCACACCATCCCGGACCCGGTCTGAAGGCCGCACTTGTCACAGAACAGGATCTATTGGTGTTCACCTCGGGAGTCCCAGAAAGGTCCACCTCCTGCTCCAGAGGCTCGTCCCCTGGGGCCTCATGAGCCTCATGGGCACCTGTGGCCAGCAGTCACCATCGGCAAACTCGGTGCCGAGGGCTCTGCCCGCCTGCTCTTCCGCCCTGCCTTCCACGGGAGGAACCAGGCCGTGGGAACCCACTCTCACGCGCCTCACGGGGCTGCTGGTGGCGACCTGTCCCCTGCTGCCCGTGCACTTTCCCTGGACCTCCAGCCGCTGTGCCCGGGCCCGGTGTGCTCCGGAGATGTGGGCCAGGCCAGAAAGCCCCGCCCTGCATGCGGCACGTTCCCAGGACAGCCGGACCCTGAGCCAGCAGAAAGGCACTCCCTCGGAGGGCGAGCGTCGCGGGGCCGCAGTCCTGCGCTGAGGACGAACATCTGCAGGCGCAAGGGCGGGAGGGGACAGCCCCGAGCACTCAGCTCCGGCTCAGAGTCACGCTCCACGGCTGGCGACTGCCTGTGCCGTGCCCAGAGGGGGGAGGGGCGCACACGCTGGCCTTAGCACGGCTTCCTGGCGGGGCCACACTGGGCGGTGCTCAGGGCTTCCTCCTGGCGCTGCGCTCGGGCATTCCCGGAGGCTGTTGGGGACGTTGGGGAAAGAACCCAGACTGGCCACACGCAGGGCAAGTGCCCACCCTCTGGCCCACCACTCTGGCCCCGAGCGTAGCTTTTATTTAATTCTGCATTTCCAAGCTATCATCATTTCAATTGGCAAGCGCTATCCAAAGTGATTCATGAGGGGCCTGAAGAATGCAGGGGCCAGGAGGGCACTAGCCCTGCACCTGCCCCGGGTTCAATCCCGCCTCCCGACGTGGTCCCCGGACCCCTGCCGGGCGTGATCCCTGAGTGCGGAGTCAGGAATAGGCCCCAGCACAGCCGGGTGTGCCCCCAAACCAAGCTCAAAGTGACTCATGAGCCATTGCTCCCTCCTCCTCCTCGGAGCCCCCGGCGCAGGGCACAGCCCCGAGGCGGCTCAGCCTGGCAGGACACTGGAGACTCAGTGGCCAGGACGGGTGGGCAGTGTCGGTGGTGTCCAGCAGAGGAGATAGAGCCGGCAGGGCTGGGCGTGTCTGGGCACCCGCTGGCCCGCAGCTGGGACTTCGCCCCTGACGAGGGGCCGACCCACAGGTGACGCTGAGGACAGGGCTCTCCTGCCCCGGCCCCGGCTCTGCCCGCGGCATGTGGGCCCAGGGCACGCACGCAGGGGAGCGTGATGGGGCGTGACGAGCCGCGGCCACACCTAATAACTAGGTTAATTTCTTCCCTTGGCCACACCTGGAGTCCTGGCAGATTAGACGGGGCGGCTTGCGCACGTCCACCGGGGGCGGAGAAGGCTGCAGGGAGGGGACCTGGGGCCAGATCCCTTCCCAGCACAGGGAGGAAGAGGCCACGGCGTCTGAGCTCACCCGTGGCAAGCACAGACAGAGCTGGGAGGATGCAGACAGACAGACAGACGGCCAAGAGCTGGGAGGATGTAGACAGACAGATGGCACAGCCAGGGCTGGAGGGACGCAGGAGGCAGAGTGCCCCGCCCAGCTCTTCTCTGGCCGCCTCCAAGGAGCCCACCAGGTTGCTGCTTGTGACAGGGCAGGCAGAGACAAAGCCCCAGAGGGGTTTCTCTGTGCGCCTCTGCAGCCCCCAGCCAGCTCCCGCCTGCTCCTTCCCCCCGGGTGCTGCCCACAAGGCCACACCTGATTCTCAATCACCATCCCCACCACCTTCCCCACCTTCCCCATCACCTTCACCACCACCTTCACCACCACCTTCCCCATCACCTTCACCATCACCTTCCCCACCACCTTCCCCACCACCGTCACCGTCACCGTCACCACCACCCCCTCTCTTGCGGGGAAGCTGCTGTACTTCATGGGGATTTTCTCCGCACGCTGCCCCCTGTGGCTTCCCAGTGCCCGGGGACCCGTGCGTGGAGAGTGTGGCCTCTGGCAGCTGGCCCCCGGCCCAGGGTCTGCTCCGGTGAAGTACCTGTCACCGAGAGGAGGCGTGTGAGTGACGGGAAGGCAGCAGGAGCAGAGCCAGGCTCAGGCCCCACCAGAGTCATGCGCCGGGAATTGTCCAGGTTAATCCCAGGAGGCGCGTCAGAGCATGGAGGGTGGGGCGGCTGAGTCACGGGGACGGCGCCCTGCAGCCCTGCAGACCCTCGGCGCTTCCTGGAAGCCCTCCTAGCCACTCGGCGTCTGCCTCTGAGCCCGCTCTCGCCAGGCCGGCAGCTCGGCCCCCAGGGCGCCAACGTGAGTCTCGAGGATTCCTGGCTCCCGGGGCCACACCCACAAGCTCTGGCTCGTGGAGGATGAGTCAGGGTCTGTCAGCCCTTCTCCCGCCCCGTGGCCCCGGGACGGTCCCCAGAGACATTTTCCAGAGACTCGCCGGGGGGACATTCTTTAATGCACGGAAAGAGTGTATCCAAACCCAAAGCGTAAGTGCACGAAAAACTCGTGACTTGGGGCGGCGAGTCCTCTTTGGAAGCAATGCCATCCTCCACCCCCAAAATTTCTAAAATTTGGGGTCACCCCAGTGGTGCCCAGCGCTTACTCCTGGCGGGGCTCAGGGGCTCATACGGGCTGCCATGGGCAAGGCAGGCCCCTTGCCCCCGTGCTATCCTCTGGCCCACGGCCGTCTATCGTGGGACTTTCAAGCACTCAGAATGACCAGAGGAATGACCCGAAAACCCAGGGCTGGCCGTCTGGGCCCAGCGCGCTCCTATAACACCATGGAAGTGACGAGCAGACCCGAGAAGTTCAGATACTTGGTAGGAACAGGCCGGACGGGGGAGAAGGCTGCACCATCCTATACAGAGGCCTTGCCGGCAAGGGGAAGGGGCTGTGCAAAGGGGCTGACAGAATGGGGAGAACAGAACCTGTGAGCAAAGGGAACTGAGGAGCGACTTTGTGCAGAGAAGGGGAGACGCTGGAGGGGGGGGCAGGGCGGGGCGCGGAGGGGCGGAGGGGCGGAGGGAGCAGGTCTCTGGTGCTGGTGTAGGGGCTGGGCTGGCAGAGTGGGGACAGGCCAGACTGCTGGGAGGGAAGAGTTCTAGAAGATTCTTTTCGCCTCGGGCTGGGCCCACATCGCCGGTGCTCAGAACGGCGAGTCTCCCCGGGAGCACCTGGCAGGAGTGCAGTGCTCGGAGGGCCCGGGCGAGGGTCAGTGGGCGGGTCAGTGCGGCCACCAAGGGGGGAGGAGCGTGGAGCCGAGCGACAGGACGGGGTGGACGGGCCTGAACCTCGAAAGACACAGGCCCCTGGACTGCGGCTGCGTGTGTGAGGGACTGGGGGGAGCCTGGGACCCCAGGGAGTGGCCCCGAGCTCCCGCAGGCCCTTCAGCCCAGAGCAGAGCAGAGCGTGGAGCGGCTCGGAGTGGCTCGGAAGGGCCTAGTAGCAGCTGGGGGCGCGGAGGAGACAGGAGGGAAGATGCGCCCCCCGCTCGGAGGGTCCTTCTGGCCCTGTCCCCGGCAAGTGTTCAAGCGTGCGCTGAGGCAGCCTCAGGGAGCGTCAGACAGACTCAGCTTAGGTTTAGGGGACGCTTGTTCCTCAAGGCGTGACCCCCCCCACGGGTCTCGCTGCTGTCTGCTCTTTGCCTAGGGAAGTGGAGAAGTCTGTGTTTGCTCTCTCTCCCCCTCCCTCTCCCCCCCTCTCTCCCCCTCCCTCCCTCCCCCTCTCTCCCCCTCCCTCTCCCCCTCTCTCTCCCCCTCCCTCCCCCCTCTCTCTCTCCCCCTCCCTCCCTCCTCCTCTCTCCCCCTCTCTCTCCCCCACTCTCCCCCTCCCTCTCCCCTCTCTCTCCCTCCCTCTCCCACTCCCTCTCCCCCTCCCTTCCCCTCCCTCTCCCCCTCTCTCTCCCCCTCCCTCCCTCCCCCTCCCTTCCCCTCCCTCCCTCTCTCTCCCCCTCTCTCCCCCTGTCTCTCTCCCCCTCTCCCTTTTCCCCCTCTTACCCCTTTCTCCTCCTCCCCCTCTCTCTCCCGCTCCCTCCCCCCTCCCCGTCTCCCCTTTTCCCCTTCTCCCCCCTCTCCCCCTCTCCCCCTCTCTCGCCCTCTTCCCCCCCTCTCTCCTTCTTTCCCCCTCTCTCTCCCTGTCCCTCTCTCTCCCCTCTCTCCCCTCTCTCCCTCTCTCCCCCTCCTCCCTCTCCCCCTCCCCCTCTCTTCCTCCCTCCTCCCTTGCTCTCTCCCTCCTCTCTCCCTCCCTCTCTCGCCCCCTCTCTCGCCCCCTCTCTCCCTCCCTATCTCTCCCCCTCTCTCCCTCCCTCTCTCCCCCCCCCCCCCGCTCCCTCATATCTTTCTAAGTAAGTTCCGGTAAGACCTACCTTGCATCACTAAAAATAAATAAAAATGAAGGGAAAGGCAAACTCGAACCATGCACAGTCTCGGCTCCCAGACGCCTCTCCCACTCTGCCCGCCCTCCTCTGGGGCCACTGACCGTCTGAGTGTCCCCAAGGCTCAGAATCGGCGCTGCCCACCCCCCCCCCGCTCACCCTGCCCAGCCCCCTGCTCCCCGCGGCCCCTCTCTGGGCCTCCCAGCCTGCGCGCATCCTCCCGTCGGCAGAGCACGTGGCACATCACCCTGGCTGCCACAGACCACTGGGGGGGGGCTTGAGGGGGCTGCCCCTCCCCGCAGAGAATCCTGCCAAGGCCGTGCCGCTGGAGGGTGGGAGCGACAGCCAGATGGGGCCTCTGCACCTCCCCAAGGCTTGACAGAGCCACCCCTACCCAGGAGCTGAGGCAGCCCAGGAGGGGAGGCCGGGCCAGGAGGTGACACAGGGCCAGGAGGTGAGACCGGGCCAGGAGGTGACACAGGGCCAGGAGGTGAGGCCAGTCCAGGAGGTGAGACTGGGCCAGGAGGTGAGACTGGGCCAGGAGGTGAGACTGGGCCAGGAGGTGAGACCGGGCCAGGAGGTGAGACCGGGCCAGGAGGTGAGGCACGGCCAGGAGGTGAGGCAGGGCCAGGAGGTGAGGCAGGGCCAGGAGGTGAGGCAGGGCCAGGAGGTGACACAGGGCCAGGAGGTGAGGCCAGTCCAGGAGGTGAGACTGGGCCAGGAGGTGAGACAGGGCCAGGAGGTGAGACTGGGCCAGGAGGTGAGACCGGGCCAGGAGGTGAGACCGGGCCAGGAGGTGAGGCAGGGCCAGGAGGTGAGACCAGGCCAGGAGGTGAGGCAGGGCCAGGAGGTGAGGCAGGGCCAGGAGGTGAGACTGGGCCAGGGGGTGAGGCAGGGCCAGGAGGTGAGACTGGGCCAGGAGCTGCAGCCAGCCCAGGAGGTGAGACTGGGCCAAGAGATGAATCAGGACCAGGAGGCGAGACCGGGACAGGAGGTGAGGCCGGGCCAGGTGCTGTGCTGGGGTGCCGTCCACCTTGGGACATGGCGTCCAAGGCAGAGCCCAGCCCTGACCCAGGCCCAGCCCGCGAGACTCGGCTGCAGAGCGACTGCGCCGACTCCCGAGATGCAGGGCTGCGGGCTCCAGATTGGGAACCTCAAGACCCTCGGGGCTCCCTGGGGCTTCGCCTCTGGGCCCCGCCTAGAGCAGGCGCGGGGGGGGGTGGGGGGCCTCCGGCAGTGCTGGGACACCCGCTCTCCGGAACCCTGCGGCTTTGACGCCCACGACCCCACGACCTCCCGGGGCCAGATGCTCTGGGCAGACACGGGCAGGGAAGGAGGGGCCCCGGGGCGTCCCGGTGGGACCTGACCCCGCAGCCCTGGGTGTGGGGCGTCCTGTCGAGGGCACCCGCAGCGCCTGGACACCTGGGGGTGCCTGGGGAGGCCTGTCCCGGGGCCAGGCGCAGCTTCCCGCCCCCCCCCCCCCCGCCCGCGAGAGAGAGGCCCGTCCTCCCGCCTGCCTCTACGCCGGAACCCGTGCCTACTGGGGGATGTTTTCTGGCCTCTGACCGGTGCCCATGTCGTGTCCCCACCCTCCCAGCCAGGGCTGGTCCTGGGACAGTGGCCTCCCTCGGGACTGCCCTGGTCTGCATGCGTGTCTTACGCGGGTGGAGCAGCAGCCCTGGCACCGGGGACGCCAGGAAAGCTCGCGCCCAGCTGTTACTTTAGTTTTGTTGTTTTTGATTTTTGGGTCATGCCCAACGATACTCAGGGGTCACTCCTGGCTCTGCACTCAGGAATTACTCCTGGCGGTGCTCGGGGGACCCTATGGGATGCTCGGAATCGAACCCGGGTCACCCGCTGTGCTATCGCTCTGGCCCTGCTTTTAGTTTTTTGTCTTCGTAGAACCCCCTTCTAGGCCCTTCTCACTGGGCATGTGGGCGATGCAGGGTTCAGATCCGCGGCCTCACGCTCGTCCGCAGACAGCCCGCACCCCTCCCCCAGGTGGCCCTGAAGACTTCGTCTGGGAGAACCCAGGCCTGCGCTGGGGGCCGTGTGGGTGGAGGCGCAGAGGGTGGTGCTGGAGTCAAGTGCACAGCGAGCTACAGTCTCGATAAATAGTAACAAAATAACATGATTTAAAAGGTGGCCGGGCTGGAGTGATAGCACAGCGGGGAGGGCGTTTGCCTTGTACCTGGCCGACCCGGGTTCGATTCCCAGCATCTCATATGGTCCCCTGAGCACCGCCAGGAGTAATTCCTGAGTGCAGAGCCAGGAGTGACCCCTGTGCATCGCCGGGTGTGACCCAAAAATCAAAAAGAAAGGAGGCCGCCAGTGGGCCTGGCTGCCAACCTGCCTCAGCTTAAGAACCCGCAGGGTGGGCACAGGCGGCCTGGGGGTCTCGCAAGCGGCCGGGACACGGAGGGCGGGGTATCCAGATGAGCGCTCGGCTCTAGAAGGGGCTCAGAGGCGAGCTCAGCTCTGAATTTTTTTTAATTAGGGGCCACACCTAAGAAAGGGCGGGTCTGGGGGCGCAATCCAGCCGGCCCCCCCCCCCCCCGCCGGGAACGTGCCCTGCCCTGAGCCCCCAGCCCCGCTGTGGTTTTAACTTTCAAACAATACAAAGAGCAAAACAAAAGCTGGCAGGAGGGTGTGCTGGGAGCCTGTTGCCACCCAGCGCCCCCACCTGGTGACGCCCAGCAGGCGTCTGGTGGAGGGAGGGCGGGGAGGGCGCTCCGGACCCGTTCCGGGGAATCGCGTGTGGACGGGGTGTGTGGATGGGGCAACGGCTGCAGGTTCTGGGGACGGGTCCCAGGAGCGTCTGGGCGAGGCCAGGCGGGAGGCGGGCGTGGGCTTCCACCCGGGCCCACGCGGGCCGCTGCCTTCTCTCTCCGTCCTCCTGCCCGGAGCAGCCCACCAGAAGTCCAGCCGCTTCCGTGGCGAGGGGCTGACCAGGCTGAGCATCCCACAGCCCGTCATGCAGGAGAAAGGCGGGAACGGTCCAGGCGCAGGGCCTGACCTCGAGCCGCCTCCACGGGGGCCGTCTCTGCCCGGTTTCTTCACCGGCTCCCTCACGGCATCTCTGGAATCTCCTCAGATTTCCTTTTCCAGAAGTTTCTGCTGTGCGTGCGGGCCCCCGGCTATCACCAGCGAGAGAGAGCACTTTCGGGCTCCTCCCAGGCGGAGGCGCCGGAGAACCACGGGGCACCAGAGTAGAAAGGCCGCGTCCAGCAGCTGGGCCCTGGGCCCTTCTGCTGCCGGCGCCTCATTTTGTCTGGCTGTGCTCGGGCTCCTGCGGCCCCGCCTCAGGGCACTCCTGGCAGAGCTCAGGGACCCGCAGGCAGCTGCTCACTCGCAAGCTGGCTCCTTCAGCCCCGTTTGGGTTGAATCACCGTGAGCCGTGGCTGATTCACCTGTTCCTGCTGTCTCGAAGCCCGGGTGCTCCCGCCGGCCCGTTTGAAGCTCTGCTTCCTTCTTAGTTAAGTCCGGGAGGCCCGGCGGCCGTTATCACTGAACAAGCAAACGCGGCGGAAGGTGCCTGTGGCTGGAACAGCCTGGCGGAAGTTTCTGTGCTCGTAAAAGAAACGGTTCCAATAAAGTGGCTCTTGCTGATCTACGTGAGACGCTTCAGAACTGCCCCGTGGCCACTGACGCGCGGTCTCCCTGCCGACCACGGACACGGGCGCGCCCCAGACTCTGGACAAAGACACCGGACAGCTGAGACAGGCCTCGAGAGGGGAGGCGTGGCCGGGCTGCGGTGAAGCGCACGCTGGCCAGGCCCACATGACAAACATGGAACCTCGAACCAGGGTGGGGGCCCCGGGCAAGACAGCACTGACCACCCTGGCCCTCCAGCTGAGGAAGACGGGGCAGAGAGCAAATCTGGACACCGTGTGTGTGTGTGAGTGTATGCATGTGAGCGTGTGTGCATACATGTGAGTGTGTGTGTGCATTTTTGTGTGAATGTGAGGGTGTATGTTGAGTCAGTGTGTGTGTGTATGAGTATGTATGTGAGTGTGCATGTGTGTGACAGAGTGCATATGTGTGTGTGTGTGTATGTGTGTGTGTGAGGAGCTGTATGGATGTGTGTGCGTCCACGGCAGCGGGGGGCTGTCTGCAGTGAGAAGCCCTTGTACCAGGCTCCTCCCTGTCCCTTATCAGTATTTAGGCCGAAACTTTTTTCTTGTTTTGTTTTGGGGCCACACCCGGAAGGGCTCAGGGGACCCTCGGGGTGCCGGGGATCAGCAGGCGAGGCCAGCGCCCCTCCCCCTGTGCTGTCTGTCCAGTCCCCGCCCGGCTCATTCTAGTAACAGTGCCGGAAGCTTCCCCCTCCCTCGCACAGTTTTAAAGGCTCATGGGCATGACAAGAGCTTGTCTGCATTAGACACGTGCTCACAGTGACGCTGCCGTAGCTCTTGAGAGCTCGGGTCGTGGAGTGCAGACGTCTCTCAGTGGACACGACTTCTCTGCAGGCGGCCCGGCTCCATCAGGCTCACGGGCTCACCCTTCCTCCCGGGTCAAATTTACAAATGGGAAAACTTAGAGCTTGGGGGAACAAAAGTCCAATGTTCCCCACCAACTGTCCCAGTGGGTGCCTTAGGAAAGAACCTTTCCCATGAGTCAGCCATGTCCCAAACAGCCACTGCCCAGGGCCGGGCCCCGAGACCCGGGAGAAGGCCTCGACCTGGGGGCTGTGGGCAGGCACAAGCCAGCTCTGCACCATGGAGGCAGAGAACAGGGTCTTGGGAAGGAGGGAACCAGGATGGGGGGAAACAGTCCCCTTGGGAGACGCCCCGGCTCTCACAGGGCCAGGTCAGACAGCCAAGGGCCACCGTGCGTCCCGGGGCCCCTTGGGGAGAGGCTCCAAGTCTCCTCCGGGGCTGAGGCTGAGAGGACAGCGGTGCCAGCAGCCAGCTCTGCAACCCCCCACCCCGGGCCCTGCCACGCTCCCCTCAGGCCTGTCACTCCCGTGACAGTGGTCCGGGTGCAGCCACAGCGCCCCTGCAGCTGTCCGAGACTCCCTCAAGCAGCTGCCGGCCTTCCTGGAACCACCCCGGGAGGTGCCCAAGGGGTTTCCTGCGGCCTCGCCTCAGCCCGCCCTGCCACCGAAACATCTGCAGATGCCTCTGACCACAGCTGGGCGCCCATCTGGCCGGCTTCCTTCCTGCCGCGCCGGGGGGAGGGGGTGGTGCACGCACGGCGGGGTTACCCCGAACCAGACTCGGGCTGGCAGTGCCCTAGAGCCGGCAGGAAGTCGTCTCCGCTCAGCCTCCAGGGCGGGGACTGCGGCCGCTCGGCGGGTCACCTGACTGTGGGAAAGGTCACGGCAGCCTGCCATCGCCTCTCTGCTGTTCAGGGGTCACACGGGTGTAGCTGTGCCCCCAGACCCGTGACCGGGTCGTGGCACCAGCGATGCCGGACAGCAAGACTCCCGCCACTGCGGTGGGCTGTGGGCGCTGCTGGAGGCAGTCCCAGCCGCACACTGGCCGCCGCGCTGGTGCCTCTGCTCAGCCCCAGGGGTCAAGGGACAGGGGCCCATTCCCCCAGCTGCCCCACCCACAACAGCGAGCTGGGGAAGGCACCTGTAAAAGTCGCCGGGACTCTGCACGTACGGAGGCATCTGAGCCCAGGGACGCAGTGCCCTGGCGGACAGTCACCCTGATTCTCGCCCTCCCCGTGGCCGCCTGCAAGGGCAGAGCGAGCTCGCTGCCATTGCTCCTCTCCCCCGCCAGGCTCACGTGGGGACCATCGGCTCTCTGTGGAGAGAACACAGGCCGTGAGAACCCTCCCACAGAGAGCACTGGCCAAGGCCACAGAGCCGAGTCCCGGTGACCACAGGTGGTGGTCGGGGGTTCCCAGCCCCAAGGCCCTGCTCAGCCCAGGCTGGCCGCCCGCTCGCCAGGTGGCCGCCTTCGGACGCGGTTGGCACTGCTCTGATTGCAAAGTAATGGCCTGCCCGCGAGAGAGAAGCACCCCAGCACCCAAGGCCACGTCCAGCACCCAGCACCCAGCCCGACGCCACCCTCACCCAGCGTGGGCCAGGGGCTGGCACCCCTCCCTCCCTCCCTCGCGCCGCGAGCCCAGCCAACTTCCTCCTGGCCTCGGCACTTGGCCCAGGCGGGCCCTGAGGCTCCCTTATCAGGGTGTCACTGCATGGCATGGCAGAAACGGGGGGCGGGCCACTCCCGTGACGAGGCTTCTCCCTGACCGCCCCCTCTGGACAGGCCTCGCCGGCCGACACGTGAGCATGCGTGTCCGGGCTGCGGACTGAGAGCTTGCCAGTGTGTGGCTGCCCTGGGGCTGGCTGGAGGCAGGGCTCGGGCCCAGCTCCCACCCCCTCTGCCCTCCTCGCCTGCAGCTGGCACCTGCCCTGGTGGAGGGGTGAGGCTCGTGTGAGATGCGAGCAAGCAACTTGCTCTCTCACTCTCTCATGGGGGGGTGGGCTGGTCCGTCCCTGGCCCTTACCCAACTGACCACAGGCACTGAGGGATGGGGAGGGGGGCCCACAGGTCCCAAAACATCAGGGTCAGATGACTTGACTGTCACTCTGGGCCGAGGCACTGCTCAGCCAGGGACACGCGGGCCCTTCATCCATTGACAGAATCTGTCTGAGTCCAGATTTCCGCCCCTGAATGGCCAGTCAGGGAGGTGGTCCCCGGCTTTCCAGGGAGCCCCTGAGGAAGACTCAACAGGAGAGCGTCTGAGGTTAAGGCACGTGCCTTGCAGGCGGCTGACCCCGGCTCCACCCCCAGCACTGCACAGGGTCCCTCGGCCACCACCGAGAGTGACCCCTGAGCACAGAGCCGGAGGGAGGCCAAACCCAGACACAGAGCCCTCAGGGGCTCTGCTCTCCCGCAAGTACTGACCCTGCGTGGGGGGGACTTTGGTCACCAGACAAGACCCCGGTTCGGTGGCAGGACGGAGCCCAGCAGACTTCCGGGGTGGAGCAAGTGCCGCAAACATTATTTGTGTTTTGTTCCTTCTTTTAAACACGTGTCTTGGCGTTGGTCCACTGACAGACAATGTCAACCTCAGCGGCTGCTGCTCGCTGTCCCGCCGGCCCCAGCCCTGCCCCAGCACTGGGCCCTCCCAGGGGCCCCGGGCAGCGGCCTCTGTCCCGCCACTTCCTCGGAACTCACAGCACCGAAACATCACAATCTGTACATACCCCCCAGTTCTCATAATATTTAAACTCCAGAGCAAAGGTTTGTAGGCACACGGTGAGTAACACTAATAGTTCCTCGGTGCCAGGGAGGCTGAGTCACTTCTCAGAGCCGGAGCAGCCTGTCCCTGGTCACTGTCAGCCTGCGGCTGGAGCGGCCTCTCCTGCCGCCATCCCGCCGCGGTGGACACGCGGCTCTGCGGGTCTAATTAGGAGTTCCCCGCGCCCCGCAGGGGGGCCTGGGACAGGCTGTCCAGACCTTGCGGGGACGGACGGAATCGCGGTCCCGCGTCCCCGCCCCCACCCGGCCGTGACGTGCGAGCGCGGACCCTTCCGAATAATGCGGGTTTCAGCCGGGTTTACGCACGCAGGGGCGAGCTGTGCGCAGGCTCCGAAACCCAAGGCACCGACCCCCCTGGGCGTCCCGCGCGCAGGGGCCGCCGCTGGAGGCGCGGGCTGACTCAAGGCTGAGTCCTGCGCCTGGCAGCCCGCGCGGGGGCGGGGAGCGGCTGCGCCCCTAACCCCGAGATACCCCCGCCCGCCGCCTCCCCGCACCCCTCCCGCTCCAGCCCTCGCGGCGGCGTGTCCAGACGCCCCCACCGGGCACTGACGCAGGTTCCCAAACGCGGCGCAGACGTCAGCAGAGCGCGCGCCCTCCAGCCCGGGCCCCGCACGCGCCCCCCAAGTCCCGGGCCCCGCACGCGCCCCCCAAACCCCGGCCCCGCACGCCCACCCCAAGTCCCAGGCCCTGCACGCGCCCCCTCCATCCGGGCCCTGCACGCGCCCCCAAGTCCCGGGTCCGGGGTGGGGGTGGGATCGCCGCAGCGGGGCGCGCAGGCAGGCGGGGTTCAGAGCACGGAGGGCGGGGAACAGCAGCGGGAGGCGGGGCCGCCCTGCCCCTGCCCCTGCCCCCGCCCTGCCCTCCCTGGCGGCTGGCACGCACGGGCGCAGGCCACACGCATGTCCGCACGCATGTCCGCACGCATGTCGTGCCACGGCGGCGGCGCAGGTGCCGGGCGGCCCGGGAGGCCGGGCCCGCCGCACGCACTGCGTGTCCGCCCGGGCCTGCGCGCACGCCACCGCCCCGCCGCCCGGCCGCTCGCACGCGACCTCCCCGGCGGCCTCCCGCCCCGCCCTGGGTGCTCCCCTCTCCCGGGCAGTCACCTCTACCTCTGGGACAGGGCATGAGCGCGTCTCTGTTATCAGAAGGTGGTGGCACTGGAGGTCATAAACCCTCAGGGAAGGATGCAATAAAGGCCGGATTGCCAACTGCCGCCTTCCCGAAAGCCAGACGGCGGTGACCCCCGTGCAGAGCGCAAGATCATTACCAGGCTCCGGGTCTGCCGTGCCCCCCTGACCTCAGCCTCTCCCCTTAACCCAGAGGCGGGGAGGGCCTCTGCCCTGGTAGCCGCAGGCCAGCTCGGGTGTCCAGGGCCACGGGGAGGAGTGAGGGGGTCCCAGAGGCCCTGGACACCTTGCCTGCTCAGCTGCTTCTGGGATCCAGATGTTTAGAGACCCCAGGTTGGAGGGCAAGAGAGGGGCCAGACTCGGGCTGGTCACAAGGGCCCGGGGGCACCCTGTGGGCGGTCTCAGGGGACTGGAGCTCTGCCCACCCAGCGGCACACCTCACTCTCCTTGGGAGGGGGCAGCCCCCAGGGAAGGGTGCAGCCCGGAGGGGCTCTCGAGGACACATCATGTTAGGGGCCCGGAACTACAGGCGTGAGTCAGCTGCACACAACACTCACCTCTGACTACCACGTACAGAGACATTTCACGGGTCACAGATGTCCCCTGGGCACCTGGGGCTGTGCCCAGAGCGCACAGAGGCTGCCCTGCACCAACTCCTTGGCCACTGCCCTCCCAAGCTGCCTTCGGAAAGGGAGTTGCCACAACCTCCTGGAGAGACGCACATTGGGCATTCCTGCCCCGGGACCCAGGAGAGGTCCGGCTTCCCAGGGGCAGACACCGCGGGGCTGGGAGAAGCTTCTAGAAAGGGGCAGATTCCAGGCAGAGGGAGGCCCCGTTGGCTTCTGGGGCCCCAGAACTCAGAATCCTGACCGAAGTGCCCAGGCAGCCCCGGGTCCTGCCTCCTGGAAGCTGGCTCTCCCTTTGGTTCGGTAAGGTGGACCTTTCAAGGGTAATGGATATGGCCTCCACGTGGCCGTGGCAAACCCTTCAGGCTCGTCTTTGGCTCGTGTTCCCAGCACCCAGGAATCCCAGCGACATTTCTGAGGGTTGCCCAATCGTGTTGGATTAATCGATTGATTTCACCTTGTGGCGTTTCCGGTTGCTAAACATGCTAAGTAAGGCCGAGGAATGCAAATAAACGTGCCGACGAGACGAACCTTTTCGGAAGACACCAGCCAACTTTCCTGGGAGCCTGCAGGTCTCAACTGGGTCACAGGGCGATGCAAATGCTGACGTGCGGCTGGGCTGAAAGTTGGGGCGAGGGGCTGGGGGACGGGCTGGGCACTTGACTCAAGGAAAGGGGACCCTGTGCCCCCCCACCATCACGGGGGACTTTCAGGAGTTTAAATATAATAGATGTGGTCATGGTGTGTGTGAGTCCTGGGAGCGTTGTGGGAAGCCCGGCGCCCCCACCCTTGAAGCCCAACCCCGCTTACTCCCGTTCTCCTCACCCCCTTGAATCGGACAATGCGTGCGTTTTTATCAATCGATTGTAAGCCAGTTTTAAAATGACTTAGCTAATGACAGCCCCGTTTTCTGTTAATAAAGATATGACACAACGGGAGGGAAATTGCTGTTTGCAGGCTGTGAGCGCCCTGTGACCGGGGCGTGGGGACACAGGCCTCACCTCAGGAGAGACAGACTAAAACCACCTCACCAATCGCTTCCCCCAACTCATGTGAGTTCCATTGTCCAGATCTTTCCAGAATCCTCTGGGATGATCTCAGCTTGAGCAAACACCGCGTACAGAAGTTGGCTCTTAAACGTACCAGGCAGTCCTCCATTTCCAGGCTTTGAATTCATTAATGCTTATTTAGGACTTAAGGCCTGATAGACACCAAGAGCCTAAAAAGAGGCATTTGAGTGTTTGGGTTGTAGTGGTGGTAATTGTTTTCTTTTTTGCCGGGGGCTTTGGGAGGTCCCCAGTCACTGGGGCACTGGAGGCGGGTTCCCCGAAACAGGAGCCTCGGACGAGCTTTGGAAGTGCTCGGGTCCAGAGCGACTCCACTCGGGCTCCGCCCAGAGGGGAGGCAGCCTGGCTCCCCGTCACCAGTGACCCGGGCAGGGTCTGAGCCCGCAGCACCCACCCCCAGGGCTTCCTGAGGTTCCGGTGGCCACACACAAAGCGGCCATTCTGCCCGACTTGGCGAGAGCCAGCAGCCAGCAACGCCTGCCCCGCTGAATGGCTGAGTGACAGGGCCCAGCTGGGCCTGGCCCGGTGAACCCACCGCCAGGGGAGGGCCTGGCCCTGTCTCCGGGGAGCAAGACCCGGCCCGGTGCCCGAGGCCCTGCAGGCCATGGACGGAAGCTCTGCCCCCACAGGCCGGCCAGCGGATTGTTGTTCTTTCAGGGTCACTGACCCCGGGAGCAAAGAAAAGGACAGGGTCACCGAAGAGGCTAAAAAGAGCTTAATTAATCCGGGAGATGCAGGCAAGACCCAAGGAGACAAACCTGGCAGAGACGGGAGGGCCCAAGGCCCAAAGGAAAGGCAGAGAAGGCACAGGCTCAACACACACACACACACACACACACACACACACACACACACACACACACCCCAACTAGCCACAACTCACACTCACACACAGAGACACACACACACTCAGACCCAGACATCCAGCTCGCATCCACACACGGCCACGCTCAGACCCTCACACACACACAGACACGCACACTCACTCCACACCCACTCCGAGACCCACACCCACAGACACACAGACACACAGAGGGCCTGGCCTGTCACCATGTTACTGATTATCTTTGTGCAGGGCCCGCGCCCAGCCGTGCTCGGGGGTCACTCCCGCGGGCCGGGGGTCTAAGCTGGGCAGCGGCAGGCGAGCGCCGCCGCCCCAGGCCCCCCTTGGGAGGCCCCCCTTGGGAGACCCCCACGGGCCTCCCCGCCCTCCCCGGCCCAACACCGGCGCCGAAGCGCGGCGCGGGCGTCCGCGGGCGCCTTCCCCCGAGCCGCACTGCCCCGGGTCCCGGGCCGGGGGGCGCCCCCGCAGCCGAGCCCCCCGGCGCGCCCCGCTCCCCCGCTTCCGCGTCGGCGGGGCCGTGACGTCAGTGCGCGCGGACGTCAGAGCGACGCGCTCGGTCGCCCGGGAGACGGGACGCCGGTGCCCGAGGAGTGGGGTGCAGGTGAGGGGAGCGCTTCCGGGCGGGGCAGCGGGGCGCCGGGGGCTGGGCAGCCGCCTGCCCTCGCCCGACGCCCCCGCCTCCGGCCCGTGAGCCGTCCCCGACGCCCCCGCGCCCGCCCCTGCGCCTGTGCCCCCTCCCCCTGCGCCCTGTCCCCTTCCCCGCCCCCTGCGCCCTGTGCCCCTGTTTCCTTGTCCCCCTGTTCCCGCCCCCTGCCCCCTGCGCCCTGTGCCCCTGTTCCCGCCCCCTGCACCCCTGCCCCCCTCCCCGCCTCCCCTGCATCCCCCCACGCCCCCTGCGCCCCCGTCCCGCCTCCCGCGTGGCCCCTCTCCACTGCACCCCTGACACATGCCGGGTGCCCCCGACCCCTGCCCGCTCGCCCCGGCCGTGCCCGAACTCCCAGGGAGCCGGGTCAGCGAGGGGCAGGTCGCAGAAGCCTGACCAGGGCTGCTGGCCTGCAGAGAGGCCGCCCAGGGATTGAGGCCGCGCACCGGCCGCCCTCTGCCCACCCTCTGACTCTGCCCTCTGACCCGCCCGCGACAGTCACAGGGAGCGCACAGAGGGCCGTGGGCCTCCCACCCGGAGGGCACCCTTCCCCTGCCTGCCTAGAGCTAGTCCTCCAGGGCCCAGGCGTGGCTGGGAGGCAGCGGCTGACCCCAGAGCGGGCCAGGCTCCCCAACTCCCTCCCACGCTGCTCCCCGCCCTCAGGCAGAGCACACGCTGCGCCCCGGGGCATCTGTGCCCGGCCTGTCCCGGCCCTTGCCAGGGCGCGCCCTGACCGCGGTGCTGGGGCTGCCCCCTGCACTGGTTGCAGAGCAGCCGGCTGCCCTCTGTGGGGTGCCCTGGCCTGGCCTGGGTGGTCTCCCAGGCGCCCCTCGACTTCGCCAGGCTGCTGCCAGTCCTCAGCCCCCCGATTTGCAGGAAGGAAGCCCCCTGGCCGGTGCCCCCTGCCCCCACCCGGCCCCCGCCGGCCTGTGTGCATCCCAGGGAGGGCCTCTGCCCAGCCCCCCCCCTTTGTTGGGAGCCTCCCCGCACACACCATCCCACCCCCCACTCTGGAAGGTTCCAGAAGAGGCGCTGGGGCCGGGCCTGCCTGTGTCTAGGGAGGAAACAGTCTTCAGTGTCCGGGGCTTTGCGGGAACAAAGTAACTCCGGTGCAGGGGCAGTGGGAGGTCTCCGGGTGGGCCGGTGTCTGCCTGACTCGCCTCCTCCCCGCAGGCCCCTCCCGGACCCTTGCCATGGAGCGCCACCTGCCCAGACACGCGCTGCCGGAGGAGATCCAGCAGGTCCGTTCTCGGGGTCCTGCCCCCAGCCCTGCGTGGGGCCCCGGGTGGGCGCCAGGGACACCCCCTGCAGCACAGGAGGTCGCGCCCTTCGCTTCCTCCAGGTTCTGCCCCCGCCCACCCAGCTGCTCTTGCCACCCGATCTCGGCTCTGCAGGCGGACGCGTCGCTCTGTCACACTGGCACCCCGAGACAGGGCAGGGAGCTCTGTGCCCACTCCCTGGCTCCGCGGCCGGCCTGGGTGCTGGCCCAGGAGACCCGGACCTGGGGCTCCCCTGCAGCCGCGCCTCTGCCCCCTCAGAGGCCCCCCAGTCCCCGGTGGACCTTGGGCAGCCCGTGCGTGCTTGGGGCCGAGTGCAGGGGCCGAGGCGGCACTTCTGGGGTGGGCTGGGGGGGAACGGACACCTCCAGGACGCCCGTGTGGGTGCCCACGCGGGGACGCGGGCGAGAGGCAGCATCTCCTGAGGGGGGAGGCGGGGGTGTGGCAGTGACCGGCTGTGTCCCCGCGGAAGCCGGGAGCACATCAGAAGCTGTTTATTTTGACGAGGCTTTTATGGGAGTTGCAGAATGTTTGTGCTCACACGCGGCCTTCAGAGGAAATGGTTTTAAAAACGCCAAGACCGTTTCCTAACCGTCCAGACCTGCCCCCTGCGGGAGCCCCGGGCAGTGGGGGCTGCAGGACCCTGCCGCGCCCCTCCCCCCAGGCTCCTGGTCCCGGTTCCCTGCTCCCTGGCCCTGAGAATGGCTGCTCTGTCCCCCAGGCGCTGTCCCCCACGTGTCCTTGGACGCGGAGACTAAGGTGGTCTCTGGACTATCCTCCGCAGACCCTGACGCGCCACCAGACTTCAGCTTTCCATCTTCCCACGGGGCGCCAGGGCCGCCCTCTGCCACAAGCAGCTGCCCCCGGCCAAACCGCAGCCAGGGGTTCCGACCCGCCAGGCCTGGTTCTGTCCGACCGGTGCCCCTGGCAGCCCTGGCTCGGGGGAGGGCTGGGTGCCACTCCCTGGCCGCTTCTCGCGGGCAGAGACCCAGCCCGGGTCAGGGGCCTGGAGGGAGAACAGCGACTTGGCGAAAGTGGAACTGGTGGGCTTTGTGTCACCAAGGCACCCTGTGACAGCTGTCAGCCCCAGGGGGCTTTGGGAGCTGCGCCGAGCACTTGGCCGGAGCACAGCCCGGAGCGCCCTGTTCCCGCAGGACAATCCCGTGCCGAGCCTCGGCTCAGCCCGTCCTGCTCCGAGAGTCGTGGCGCTCTGGAACTTGGAAGTGCTTCCAGAACAACCGTGTCATGTTTCCAAGCACGAAGCGTCATTGCCAGGGAAAATAAACGGGCTTTTCCAGGTCATTCTGGGCCACTGTGTCCAGGGTCAGGTTTGGGTTGAGTTAAAGTGGAGGAGAGACGAAGGGGAAAGAGAGACACACTTGCGAGAGAAAATGGCCTGAAATGCTGCTGCTGGCCCCGGGAGGGTGGAGGGAGGCCAGGGAGGGGCCTCTTGCCGGGGCCACACCTGGCCCTCAGGAGGAACCGGGGCCACCCACACGCAGTCTTTCAGCCCGAGGAAGGAGCAGGTGTGTGGGGCGCCGTCCCAGCACAGCCTCCAGGTGTTGCGGCAGGAAAGTCCCCGAGCACGAGGCCTGGCCCGCCCTGAGAGACCCCCGCGCCCCGTGGCATGAGGCCTGGCCCGCCCTGAGCGACCCCCGCGCCCCGTGGCACGAGGCCTGGCCCGCCCTGAGGGACCCCCAAGGCCCCGTGGCACGAGGCCTGGCCTGCCTTGAGAGACCCCCGCGCTTGTGGCACGAGGCCTGGCCCGCCCTGAGAGACCCCCACGCCCCGTGGCACGAGGCCCGGCCCCCTGAGAGACCTGCAAGGCCCTATGGCACGAGGCCTGGCCTGCCCTGAGAGACCCCCGCGCCCCGTGGCACGAGGCCTGGCCTGCCCTGAAGGACCCCCAAGGCCCCGTGGCACGAGGCCTGGCCTGCCCTGAGAGACCCCCGAGGCCCCGTGGCACGAGGCCTGGCCTGCCCTGAGAGACCCCCACACCCTGTGGCACGAGGCCTGGCCCACCCTGAGGGACCCCCAAGGCCCTGTGGCACGAGGCCTGGCCCCCTGAGAGATCCCCGTGCCCTGTGGCAAAGCTCTTTGCCAGCCGCCTCCAGCCCCGGGGCATTGCCTGTCCCCTGGCCCCTGTGAGGGACCCTCTGGGACATCCGCGCCCCTGCCCACTCCCCCTGGACCTCACGGCCAGCTGACCGCACTGTCACGCAAGCCCTCGCCCGCCCCCCGCTCTCCCTGTGGGGTCCTGGCGCCTCCCCCCTTCACAGCCTACCCCTCGCCCACAGCCGCCCACCCAGCAGCGCGGCCATCTCTGACCCTTTTGTCCCTGGCAGGTTTCCTGAGAGGAAGAACACGTGGCCCCTGTGTCCGTGCGGCCTCCTGGGGGCTCAGGGATGTGCTTTAGCTGCGGCCACAATCACGCCTCCTCGGTGTGCTCCAGGCCAACCGCTCTGGGACCAGGTGTGCGCCCTGGGTTGGGCCGCCACGTGTGAAGCGCCATCAGCCTATGTGTGTTTGTATGTGTGCGTGTGTATGTGTGTATGCATGTGTGTGCAGGGCCATGGTGTGTGAAGCACCATCAGCTTATGTGTATGTCTGTGTGTGTGTGCGCGCACATGCATGTACCTGCAGGGCCACTGAGTGTGAAGCACCATCAGCCCATGTGTGTGTGTGAGTGTGTGTGCATGTGTGTGTGTGAGTGTGTGTATGTGTGCGTGCGTGTGTGTGCACGAGTGTGTGCTTGTGAGTGTGAATGTGTGCATGCGTCTGTGCATGTGTATGTGTGTATATGTGTGCGTGAGTATGTTTATGTGAGTGCGTGCATTGTGCATGAGTGTGTGCATGTATGTGAGTGTGTGAGTATATATGTGTGTGTGAGTGTGCATGTGTGTGTATGTATATGCGTATGTATATGTGTGTGAGTGTGTATATGTGTATGTGTGTATGCGTGTGTATATGTGTGTATATGTGTATGCGTGTGTATATGCATGTGTGTGAGTGTGTGTATGTGTGTATATGTGTGTGTGAGTGTGTATATGTGTATGCGTGTGTGTGTATATGTGTATGCGTGTGTGTGTGTATGCATGTGTGTGTCCCGGGTCAGGGCGGTGAGGTCCAGAGGAGCACTGGCCAGTGATTCAGGGCTCATGCTTTTGGCCTACTCGTGGCCAGGGCTTTTCCAGAGGGAGCAGCTGGGCCCCGGCCGGCCCACTCCCCGCCGCGCTGGCCTCCGTGACCAGCCCGACCTGGAACATTCTTACCCCCTGGGCCCAGCTCCACGGCAGGGATGTCTGTGTCCACGCCACACTGGTGGACGCTCGGCCCCTTCCCTCGGCCTGTGACTGCGGGGCCTCGGGGCCACTTCCCCCACCTGCCCCTGGGGGGGGGCATCGAGCAGGGACCCGCCCAGTGTTAGTCCCGAGGGTCTCCGAGGGTCTCGCATCCTGCAGGTCAGGCCTGACCCTCCCCCTCAGTCCCCTCCTCCTCCCACCTTCATGTCTGTACAGGCGTGTCGCGTGTCTGGCGGTCACGGCGGGTCTTCCCCGCTTCCCGTGGCCGAGGCCGCCCTTCCGGCCCCCCGTCTGCGCCTTGCCAGCGACCGCGTCTCTGAGGCAGCAGCGAGGGTCCAGTCTCCGGAGGAGCGAGGGGCCGGGCT
Organism: Sorex araneus; assembly: GCF_027595985.1. Taxonomy (NCBI): domain Eukaryota; kingdom Metazoa; phylum Chordata; class Mammalia; order Eulipotyphla; family Soricidae; genus Sorex; species Sorex araneus. Next base: position 265,703,532 of record NC_073303.1, read on the forward strand.
CGTGCCCTCCCCCAGCTCACCTGCTGCCCCCTGACCCCGTGCCCCCTGCCCGCTCTGCTGGTCTCCCCTGACCCATGTTGCCTGTGTGTCACCCGCCATGGCAGCCCCCGCCCTGCCGCTGAGCGCGACCCCGGTGCTGTCTGCCCGGCCCCGCCCTGCTCTCGGCGCCGGGATGACGCTGCCTCCCGCCCGCCCGGGCCCCGGAGCCGCCCCCGTCCCGTTCCTTTAAATCCAGTTTTGCTCCTTCATTTCCTTTGGTTAAATATCTCGGGTGTATTTCTCATTTCTTGGCCCCGCTGTGGCAGCAGCGTCTGATGGGGCCCACATGGGGCCGTGGCCCCCCGAATCCCGGCACCAGGCTCGGGGGCACACAGACGGGTGCCCGGGGCCCAGCTCGGGCCTGCAGGGCAGCTGCCCTCGGCCCTGGGCCGTGCCTGGGGTGGAGCCCAGCTGCCCTCAGTGCTGCCGTGTCCCTGCACGAGGGGAAGGTCTGCGGGGGCAGTGGGCACTAGCAGGAGCCGCTACAGCAGACACTGGCCCGCCCAGGCAGTGACCGTCCCCGACAGAACCCTCCTGGGAAGCTGTCAGGGCCGAGGGCATGGTCAGACTCAGCAAGCGCGATGCCAGCTGGGCACGGGCATCCCCCTGCTCCCTTCAGGCTGGGGAGTGGCCCGGGCAGCCCTGCTGGCCGCCTCTGCCCCCGAGGTGGCCAGCGCAGGGGCCCAGACGGGGATGGGGAGGAGCTGCCCCTGCAGGAAGCCTGGGAGTGGGCACAGAGCCCCCCCCCCGGCCCAAAGCTGGGGCTCACGGGGCCGTCCCTGCCTCCAGGACAGCTGTGGGGTGGCGCAGGGTCCAGCCTGTGTCCTGCGGGGCCGACCTCCTCCAGGACAGCTCAGGGTCCAGCCCATGTCCTACAGGACTGTCCCCCTCCAGGACGGCTCAGGGTCCAGCCCGTGTCCTGCAGGACTGTCCCCCTCCAGCAGGACGGCTCAGGGTCCAGCCCGTGTCCTGCGGGACTGTCCCCCTCCAGGATGGCTCAGGGTCCAGCCCGTGTCCTGCGGGACTGTCCCTCTCCAGGATGGCTCAGGGTCCAGCCCGTGTCCTGCGGGACTGTCCCTCTCCAGGATGGCTCAGGGTCCAGCCCGTGTCCTGCGGGACTGTCCCTCTCCAGGATGGCTCAGGGTCCAGCCCGTGTCCTGCAGGACTGTCCCCCTCCAGGACGGCTCAGGGTCTAGCCCGTGTCCCGCGGGGCCGACCCCCTCGAGGACAGCTCAGGGCTCGGGCTTGGCTGTCCCTTGGGCCCACTGGGAGCCCGCCCTGCCCCCGCGTCCCCGTGCCCGAGGCCTGCTCTGTCTTCCAGATGGCCCCCGAGGAGAAGGTGTGCAAGTACTGCGGGGTGAGCTACCTGATTCTGCACGAGTTCAAGGCCCTGGAGGAGCAGCTGCGGGCCCTGAAGGAAGAGCTGGCCCGGTGCCGGGGCAGCAGCGAGCGCGAGCACTGTCTGCAGGAGCAGCTATGCGCGCTGAGCCGGGACCTGGAGCAGGCCCGGGCCGCCAGCGAGGCCCAGGCCCGCAGGTGGGTGCCTCCTCGTCCCTGTCCGTCCGCCCGACTGTCCGCGGGTGGGAGAGCGGCAGAGGCGAGTCTGTTCCTGGATTTTCTGGGCCCACCTCGACCTGAGTCTGAGCCCGGCTGCCTTTGCTCGCCTGTGGCCAGTCTTTTTTCCTTTCTTTCTTTTTGGGTCACACCCGGCGATGCTCAGGGGTGACTCCTGGCTCTCACTCAGGAATTACCCCGGCAGTGCTCGGGGGACCCTCCGGGATGCTGGGAATCGAACCTGGGTTGGCTGCATTCAAGGCAAACACCCTCCCCGCTCTGCTATCGCTCTGACCCCCTGTGACGAGTCTTGAGGGGGGTAAACACAGGGGTCGGGGGGCCGGGGGGCTGCCCCCTTTCACCACAGCCTGTCTCGGGGGAAGAAGGCCTTCGTCGGGATTCAGCACTGGATTATAAAATTGCTATTTTCTTACAGCACGTTCATTGGGACTGTTACATTTTCTTAAAGTTTTCACTCTTTTTTTCTTGAGTGTGAAGAAAAGTACAGCTTGATTGTGACTTAACTCACAAATTATTCTCTATCTGGTGGGTCGGGAGTGGAGCTTGGGTGACCTGTTGTGTTTCTTCAATAATGAGTGCTTTCTTCCTAAGCCTCACCTCCTCTGGGATCTATTTGGGAAAGCGAGTTTTCCCTTAGAAAATTAAGTGTTTTCACTGATAATTCACGTGTTAGCAATGTGTAGTGCCCTCTCGATTAAACTTTCCCCTTTGCATCTGTTGTCACTCTAGCTGGTGTGTGTGTGTGTGTGTGTGTGTGTGTGTGTGAGAGGAGAGAGAGAGAAAGAGAAGAGGGTGGGAAAGAGAACTTTTTCCCCTAGGAAAATAAACAAACTTGTCTATTTTATTGACCTTTTTAAGAACCAGCTTTGAGTTTAATGAATCAAATTAGTTTTGTTTATTTTTCATTAATTTACACTCGTGTTTGTATTTCCTTCTTACCCTGGAAAATATGGCTCCGAGTCCCCTGCCCTCTCGAGGAGAGGCTGGTTGATTTGTCTCGGCCCCTTTCACCCTCCGTGCTTTAAAGTTCGCCGCCTGTTCCCGTGGGAACCAGGCCGGCCGGCCAGCGCTGTCCCCGTGCCACCGAGAGGGTGAGGGTGGCAGCGCTGCCTCTCCCCGCAGCCTGGGCGGCCTGTGTGGGCAAGTGGGGTCTCTGGGGGTCTCTGGGGGTCTCTGGGGGTCTGCACGGGGGCAGGTCAGTGCCCGGGAGTGTTTGCCAGGTTTTCTGAAGGTCCCTCTCGGGTGTGCTGTACCGAACTCTAAGCTGAAAGTCAGCCTGTTAACCCGCTACCCTCGCCCCGACAAGGAGCCGTTTCCTGCTCCTTGTCTGGCATCTCCGTGGCTCCTTCTCGTCCCCTGTCACAGACAGCCGGGGGTGGCGGTTGCCTGGCTGGAGCGACGTCAGGTGGGCTGAGCCCAGGGTGGCTGTTCCTGCCCGCGGCCTGCCCTGGGGTGACCACACAGTGGCTCCCCCTGGCTCCGGCAGCCCCGAGCAGTGCCAGGGGCCGAGTCTGGTGCGGCTCAGATCCACCCGCTCCGACAGCTTCTGTGGGTTGCTGAGGGCGTCTCGGGGCCTCTGGGGCTCTGAGTGAGGGCGCCTGCCCCTGCTCCCGCTGGCCGCACCCCTGTGCTTGGCCCCTGATCCGTGCGTGTAGACCCCGATGCTTGGGAGGGACCGACCGGGCCGGGCTGACAGAGGGACACTCTGGAAACGACTTTCCCGCTGTTGTCCGAGCCCCGGGCCCTTCGTGCTCCTTGTTCTTAGGCACAGTTTGGGATCGAATTCGTTGCTTGATCCCATTCCGTCCCCACTTTTTTTTTTTAACAGTGCTATAGCTTATTAGAATAATTTACAGTTGAAGATAAAAACACATTTTCCCTCAGCATTTCTAGGGAAGTTGTGGATTATTTTCATAACATATGTCTATAGCATTTAAGATACTGAGGACCATTTAATCTGTATATTGCTTCCTGTTGGATCATAATTTTATTTTTTTTAATTAATTTATTTATTTTTATTGAATCACCATGAGAATAGTTACAAAGCTTTCAGGTTTAAGTCTCAGTCATACAATGATCCAACACCCATCCCTCCACCAGTGCACATGTTCCACCACCAAGAACCCCAGTATACTCCCTCCCACCCCCCGCCCCCCGCCTGTGTGGCTGATGGTTTTCACTTTACTCTCTCTTTACTTTGATTGCATTCAATATTTCAACAGAAAACTCACTATTATTGTTTGGAATTTTCCCCCAAAAAATCAGACCTGCCGAAAAGGCATCATTTGATAATTTGTTTTCCATTGCTGAGAACGAAGAGCACATGAGGTTTGGGATTTCTGGTAATTTAGTAATTAAGTCCAGAGAAATTTCTGCCAGAATTCGCATCACTGCGAGCTCGTGCCTCCGGCTAGGGGGCTCCATGAGTCGGCGGCACCACGCCACCGCCGAGAGGAAAGGCCGAGAGAGAAACCCTTCCCCCTCCCGGGGCGGCACGGGGCCGTAGCTTAGCTCACAGCCTAGTGGCATTTCTGTAAGGAGCCTCGGGGCCAAAAGCAGTGGGTGGGCCTCCGGGGTGAGGGTCTTTGAGGAGCGGAGGAGCCATTCGTGTGCGGCTGCTCGGGGTCTCATCTGGGCCCGCCCCACTTCTTACTCCGCCCGCTTCCCGTCAGTGTTGTCCCTCAGTGCCCCCAGCACCCACTGGGCCGTGTGCTCAGGAATGACTCCTGGATCAGTGATCAGGGATGACTCCTGGATCAGTGCTCAGGGTTACTCCCGTATCAGTGCTCAGGGTGACTCCTATATCAGTGCTCGGGGTCACTCCTGGCTCTGTGTTCAGGGCTGACTCCCAGCTCTGTGCTCAGGGCTGACTCCTGGCTCTGTGCTCGGGGTCACTCAGGCTCTGTGCTTAGGGTCTCTCCTGGCTCTGTGCTCGCGGCTGACTCCAAGCTCTGTGCTCAGGGTCACTCCTGGCTCTGTGCTCACGGCTGACTCCAAGCTCTGTGCTCAGGTTCTAGTGAGCAGATACTCACCAGGTTCCCGAGAACTGTCACTCGCCTGGGAGGTGGGGGTCTGTCTGGGTGCCAACCTGTGTGGGTCCTGCCTCATGGGGTCCTGGGCCCACTCCCAGGTAACTGAGGGCCTATGTCCCGCGCATCCAGGAGGGCCCCTGGGGCAAATGCCTTCCTGCTCCTCCTCCTCCCGCTCCTCCTCCTCCTGAAATTCGGACTTAAATCTCGCCTCTGCAGGGAACGCCCATTGTCCTGGGGGGCTGGAGAGCCGAGTCCAGGGGCGAAGGTGCTGCCTGCCCACGGCTGACCAGCATCCCTTCCTCACACCACATCCGCCCCCCCAAACCCCGCCAGGAAGCTCCTCGGAGAAACGCCTGAACCCTCGCCAGGGCTGGTCACGGCCTTTCAGGGTTTGGGTCGTGCAGTTTGACCCCTGACGGCCATGACCCCAAGTGCCTCAAAGCAAGTGTCCTACCTACACCCAGCCAAGCCCAGTGCCTTGATTTGTGTGTTGGTTTTGGTTTGGGGACCAAACCTGGCAGTGCTCAGGGCTTGCTCCTGGCTCTGTGCTCAGGGAGCACTCTTGCAGTGCTCAGGGCTTGCTCCTGGCTCTGTGCTCAGGGAGCACTCTTGGCAGTGCTTGGGGCTTGCTCCTGGCTCTGTGCTCAGGGAGCACCCTTGGCAGTGCTTGGGGCTTGCTCCTGGCTCTGTGCTCAGGAGGCCACTGTCCGTTTTCCTGAAACCAGGATCAGGTGGAAGTGTCTCATCTCCGAGTCACCTTCAGCTGACGGCTCTGCTCCCAGCTGCCCTGACGAGGTCCCCTCCCATCCCCGCCCCACGTCACTATTTGCTCGTCTGACTCCGCTCTCCCATCCCTGAGACCCGGAGCGGGTGTGTTTCACAAGCAGGCCTAGGGGAGGACGCGAGGGAGGAAGGGTGCTCTCTGTAGGGAGCACTTTCAAATGAGGCAGCAAGGGTTAAGTCCGCATTTTGTGTCGACACTGCTTTGCCTGTGTGGGGCCTTCAGAGCACCGTGCACTGAGTCTCTCTCCAGCTGTCCGTCCCCTTGGACCTCAGGGCAGAGCAGGGACCCTGCACGCCCCCCTGTGCCTTGGCTCCTCCCCTCAGCAGGGGCACCCCGGTGGGGGGCTATCTGCCCGCACACACGTCACAGACTGACGAGGCCAGAGGGACAATCAGAGAACCGTGCAGTGCAAGGGCCCCGGGGCTCCGGCAGGGCAGGGCTGGGTGGAAGGGCGGGGGTGGGGTCTTGAGTCCTGGCAGTGCTCGCTGTGCCGACACCTTTGCTGCCCCCAGGGGTGCCTGGGGATGGGGTCCTGAGTCAGGGTGTGCTGTGCTCCGAGTGCTGTGCTTTGCGTGCTGTGCTCCGCGTGCTGTGCTCGGCGTGCTGTGCTCTGTTCTCCTGCTGCTGGCAGGAAACCCTCAGACAGAGACCCGGCCCGGCCCCGCCGGCAGGGTGAGACGGTGCGGCTGAGGGGCTCGCCTGGCCGGCCCCGCCTTGGCACCACCCAGGTTCCCCGCGCCTGTCCGGGACCCCGGGTGCCAGGTCTGTCCCGGCCGGAACCCAGTGGTGATGCTCCCTGGTGTCCCGCGTGACCTCCCTCTGCGCTGGCCTCGCCGTCTCTGGGACCGGCCGTCGCCACCCTGCGCCTCAGGCCCCTCATCCTCCGTCCCCCCGCGCTTGCCCGCCTGTCGTCCCGGTTGCTGCCAAACTCGCTGGAGGCAAAGCTTAAAAATAAACGAAAGCCCAGAACCTGGAGCTGGACCAGAAAACAGCGCGTGTTGCAGGTGGGAGTGTGGAGACGCGGCCGTGCGCAGCCGCCCTCGCGCCCCGTCTCGCGGGGAGAGCGGGCTCGGCCCTTTCCACCTTTGCCCTCGGGATGTTTCCCCGCTGAGAGACGCAGATGCTCCCCGAGAAGCGGAGGGCGACGGGGAGGTGGAGGCTGGTTGCCGCCGTCCCGCAGCCCCCAAAGGTGCCTTGTCGCCCCGTGAACCAAGCCAGCGGAGGCCGGAGCCAGGCCTCGGCGCCCGGTGCCAGTAGGCTCTGCCAGAGCTGGCCACGAGTCCTGCTGACCGGTGCCAGGAGTCCCTCTGGCGAGGAGGCCCCGTGCAGCGGTGGCCGGGCTGCGTCCCTGCCCCCAAGCTGGCCTGTGGGCCCCGCTCCTCCTTCCAGTCACTCTTCTTGGTGGGTCGCAAGGAGCTGCAGGGGGCCGGGGCCCTCCTGGGTCCCTGCCACATGCCGCCATCCGAGGGACTGTGTGTGGCCGTGGAAAGCCTTCCTGATGTGCAGGGCCCGAGGTTACACGGACACAGTCTTGGGGCCGCTGTGGTCGGGGAGGGCTTTGGCCAGGGGACATTAATGCGCTGCCCCCTTAACCCGGCGTCTGACCCCTCACTCCTGCCTGTGCGCCCGGGGAGCTGGCCTGACTTTGCGGGCTGGGAGAGGGTCGGCACGGCTGAAGGTCCCCGAGCACCTGAGGGCCCAGCACAGGGCCTGGACTAACCCCTCGGCACTGCAGTGTGGGCTGTGGGACCCCTGGGCATGGCCCCATGCTGGGGTGAGGGGAAACCACACACAGGGACTGTCCGGGCCCGGAGCCACAGCACAGCGGGGAGGGCGCTGGCCTTGCCCCGGTCAGCCGGGGTTCCACCCCCAGCACCCCTCGGGTCCCCGAGCCCTCGGGGGGAGCCCTGAGCTGTGGGGTCTGGCGTTGGCCCTTGTGTCTTTAGGCCTTTAGACTGGCGGAGGACGCTTCGCGCTGGTCTCACACTGACCACCAGGGCCCCTCCCTCTCACGGGCAGCCATGGTGCTCGGGCCGGTCCCCACGGGGTGGGTCTGCCTCAGAACTGTCATCAGTCCGTGGCTGGCCCGGAGGCTGCGGGCGTGGGCCAGGGGCGTCCTGCCACTTTCCGGGGTCCTGGCTGCTGGCCCCTGGCTGCTCTGACTGGCCTGTCCACTGCCGTGTGCTCCTCTCTCCTGGCGGTGCCCAGGCCGGGGCCAGCCCCTGCTGCCCTCTGTGCCCATCCTGGGTCAGTTCCTCACAGCCTCCCCCTCTGCAGGGTCCTGGTGTGTTCTCGGAATTCTCTGCCAGTGCCCCGTGGTTCCAGAGCCAGGGCTGCTGGAGGTGCTGGCCCGGCCCTCGCCCCACTGCCCGAGGCCCTTCTGCACCGACCCGCCTTCCCGCTTCTCAGCGTCCTGCCGGGAGACCGGGAGAAAATGCCGGCACGTTTCTCTCCGAGCAGCTGCTTCTCGGCGCGCTGCAGATAGGCCGGGGAGGGTGCTGCTCACGCGGGGTCCCCCTGGAGGCGGGGTCTCCCAATGATGGGGTCCCTCCCAAAGCTGGGGTTCTTTCCGAGGGCCGGGCCCCTCCCAAGGTTTGGCATGTCCTACAGTGGCGGGGTTCGCTATACTGAGGGGTGTCCCTTATGGAGGGCTCTGGGGAAAGCTGCCCTCACGCTCTGCAGATGACCAGTACCCCGGCGCGGCACTGAACAGTTTCGTTGTCCAGCTCTCAGGAGCGGGGGCACACAGCCTCCTTCCTCTGAGCACATTCTCACTTCCGAGCCAGAGTGTTCTGGGCTGCTCTGATATTCCCCCTGCCCTGACTCTGGGGTCGGCCAGCTCTGGGAGATGCCCCGAGGCACAGGAGAAGGGTGGACACTGAGGTCTGGACATGGGCAGCTCGCTCTGGGGGTGGCCTGCTCTGAGCACTGTGGCTTTTGTCACTCCACCTCTCTGTGGCTTTCCAGCTGCCCGTCCGGGGTCCTTCACAAACACAGCGAAGGCCACAGACGTTCCTCGCGTCCTTTTGATTCGGGGTGGGTCCGTTGCCATTTAGGTAGTTCACAGCCTCCAGTTCCGTGGCCCTAGCTTTGTTCCTACTCCTCTGTAGAATCCCGACTAGCTTCTGGCTGTTGGCTTTCAAAGGAATTCATTATAGAATCCAAATGAGGATGCACGATTTCTTTTAATGAATGTTAAAGTTTCAGTTGTGCTGATTCTCGGGTCAGTGCTTATGATTACACTGTGTGTTTGGGAAGAAATGTTATTAGAGAAGATTCCAAATATATCTGCACATCACACATTTTAATTACGCTCTTGAAAGCCTCGGTATCTTTGCCCATGTTTCGTGTCAAGGTGACCTTTCATTTCCATGAGAGATGTGTTAATATTTCCCAATTAGGGTTATTAATTTGTTCTCACTGTCCTCAGCTCATAATTCTCTGTACATTTTGGAGCTTGGTTTTGCACCAGGAATCGGAGACCATCGTTCTCCTGGGCGGTGAGCTCTGGCCCCGAGAGCACCCACCATGGGCACTGGTGCCCCTCGGCTCCCGGGCTCTGGGTGTGCGTCTAGCAAGCCTCAGGCCAACTCGGAAACGCAATTTCAGAGGGCGGCGTGTGGCTGACTTCATGTGTCTGAGAGATGCTCAGGGGGCCAAGTGGGGCAGAAGGGAGGAGGATTCGCTAAAGATTGCATCAGGCTCCTGGAGGCTCACAGACCACCCCCCAGACACACATGCACACATGCACACACATGCACACACGTGGACGTGTGCACACACACACCTTCCCACTCATCCGAGTCTGCTGGGTGGTGCTTGCTGCATGCCCTCTGGTCTCGCCACCACACGCATCAGGAAGGGGACGAGCGGGAGATTAGGGAAACTCCAGGCCCTGGATGGTTCCGGAACATCCTTCTACCGCAGCCCCAGTGCCTTTCCTCGCCTGTTTCTGGGCCTCTGGCCGGGGAGTCTCTGAGGGAAGGGAGATGGAAGAGACAGTGCTGAGACACCGGGGGAACCTGAGCCCCCACTTCCTGCAGACACTCACTCAGCACGCACACACTTGCACACACCCACACACTCAGACACACACCCTCACACACTGGGGTACACACGCAAGAACACTCGGGCATACTCACACATACCCTCAGGCATACTCACACTCAGCATAGTCACCCTTAGGCATACTCACATACAGGCATACTCACACACCCCCTCAGGCAAACTCACACACCCTCAGGCATACTCACACACCCTTATGCATACTCACACACCCTCAGGCATACTCACACACCCTCAGGCATACTCACCCTCAGGTATACTCACATACCCTCAGGCATACTCACACTCAGCATAGTCACCCCTAGGCATACTCACATACAGGCATACTCACACATACCCTCAGGCATACTCACACACCCTCAGGCATACTCACCCTCAGGTATACTCACACTCAAGCATACTCACCCTCAGGTATACTCACACTCAAGCATACTCACACTCAGGAATACTCACACACCTCAGGCATATTCACACGTACTCACAGGCATACTCACCTTCAGGTATACTCACACTCAGGTATACTCACCTTCAGGTATACTCACACTCAGACATACTCACCCTCAGGCATATTCACATACAGGCATACTCACCCTCAGGATACTCACAGACCCTCAGGTATACTCACGCAGGAGGAGGGAGGGAGGGAGGGAGGAGGGAGGGAGGGAGGGAGGAGGAAGGGAGGGAGGAGGGAAGGAGGGAGGAAGGCAGGGAGGGAGGAGAGAGGGAGGAGGGAGGGAGAATCCCTCCTGCACATTCTCTCTTGTGTGCCATGCAATGATGTGGCACTTTCTTCTGTATTTGCTGTTACTAAAAGACAGTGAAAGGGCCATGGCAGGTACCCACTGGGTGGCTTTTGCTGCATTTTAGGGTCCGAGATGCGAACATGCAGTTGCAAAGCCAGTGCGACGCATTCCAGGGCACCCAGGAGGAGCTGCGGCACCTGAGGCAGGAGCTGGAAGCGGAGCGCGCCTCGTCCCAGGGCTGCAGGTGGGGCCTGGGAGTCGGGTCACCTGCGGCCTGGGGGGGTGTCTCGCAGGGTCTGAGGGTCGCAGCTCGCCCCCCCCCCCCCGGGGCTGTTGGTTCTGGCTCCCCGGGACCTTAGGAGGCGCACGTGGCAGCTGCCCTCGCCGCAGGGGACCCGAGGCCATGGGAGGTCCCCTCCAGCAGGGGCCAGGCTCGGGGCGGGGGGGGCTCCCTGCCAGCGCGGGGGGCCTGCGGCCCAGGAGCGTCTGCTGCAGCCCCTGGACACTATTTCAGCTGTTGGAACTTTGAACTGTGTCAGTCTGCCACTAAGTTGCTCTGTTCAGAAGCCGCGTCCCCAGGTGGACGCCTTTTATGCACTGTCCACTGCGCCCATGCACTGCCCGCTGTGCCGTGGACTGTCCCCTCCCTGAGCTGTCCACCTTGCCCGTGAGCCGCCTGCCCCTCCGAGGCCTCCTGCCCCGAGCTCCCGGGCTCATCCGTGAGTCGCTTCATAACTCGGAGTGAGCACTCACGGAGCAAGCGGAATCCTGAACCCTGGAGGCCTCCCTGGACGAGACGCCCTCCGCTCACGGGGGGTGCGCGCGGCTCTCAGCCCCCCCCCCCGCCCGTGTTGGATGCCCCCAACGGCGCCGCCCGCCTTCTCCCCCCACCCTGCCCGCAGCCGGAGGCTGGAGGCGCACGGCCGCCTCTGCTCCCAGACCCGCGCCCTGCTCGCCGCGGCCAGAAGGGAGCTGAGCGCCGTCAGGACCCTCGTGGGCACCGGGCTGCGGGACTCGGCCGTGCTGTCCGCCCAGGTGCTGCTGCTCGTCAGGTCCGGGAGCGACGCGGCCTCCACAGGTGGGCAGGGGACTCAGCCTGCCCAGGCGTGTCGGGGGCGGGCCAACGGGGCAGGGCCGGCTGGGGGCTCGCCTGTCTCCCGAGGCTGGTTCATCCGGCACCGCTGTCTCCGGCAGAGCTGCAGCGGCTGCGGTCGGGCCTGGTGGTGGCGCGGACCACCACGGCAGCCCTGGAGGAGCAGCTGCAGGGGCAGCGGGGATACCTGGAGGGCCAGTGCCGGGAGCTCCAGCAGGAGGCGCTGGGTAAGGCGGGCAGGGGGCCCCGGGGACTTGCCCCACACGGGGTGGGACTCGGGCGAGGCAAAGTGGGGCGGCCAGGCTACCCCGGGCCTCGGCTCTAGTGGGCAGCGGGCGGGGCCACGGTGGAATCGGGTGAGGAGGGCGCGGCACGGAGACCAGCGCCCAAGGGCGGCACAGAGGGTGGCACGGCCCAGCAGCGAGACGCGGAGAGAGGCCCAGCCCAGCCCGGAAAGCGGCTTTGCTCGGGCCGGCCCGACAGTGTGCGGGGCCCAGGTCTATCCCTGCACCCACCCGAATGGGCCCCGAGCTCCCCAGGAGGGACCCCCAAGCGCCAAGCCGGAGTGGGGGCACCCAGCTGCCCTCAGCCTCCGCCCAGAAGTGAGAGCCGCCGCGTCCTGCCGCCCGCCTGGGGTCAGCCCTGGCACCGGCCCCGGCTCCCGGGACCGTCCTGTACCCGCTGGCTGGCGCCCGCACGGGAACAGGCTCTAGAATGACCCTGATGCTGCTGAACCTCCTGGTGCCACCCCCCCCCCTCTCCGCCCCCCCCCGTCCGCTGTGCCCGACCCCAAAGTAGGGCTGTGTGTCCACCCTGTAACGCGGCGTGTGTCCAGTGCCGCGGGTGTGCCCTCAGGTGAGCCTCGAGGCCTCTGGAGCTCGAGGGAACCGTGTTTGGGCCGGAGAGAGGGACCCAAAAGAGGGAAGTTGGCAAACTATGATCCCAGTACTGATCCCGGTGCTCCCTGCCCGTCTCCAAGGCTCCTGTTCTTATGCTTTGATGCTGTTTTTCTTTTTCCTTTATTGTTTTTCAAAAGTGTCAGGATACCTTATTTCTTCCAAGTATGTTTTTTTTTTTACTTTATTTTAACATCGTGGTTTACGAAGTTGTTCATGAGTTGTTACAGGCTTTCAGTGTCCACCACGAGTCCCACCAGCTGTGTCCCTCCACCACTGTCCCCTTTTCCCACCTCCCTCCTCAGCACATGACAATTTATTCATATTGCTTGTTACGACCAAATGCTAAAGGAATTATCAAAAACTCTCCAGCGAAAGAAAACTTGTGAAAATTGTTACACCTCACCACGGGGTTAAGTCTCTGAGGGTTTACTAAGCTGCTGGTCGCTGGCCGATCTTCTGTGTCATTGCTTCTGTTCGCTGAGGTTAGTCGGTTTCTCTGTTACTCTCCCACTTACCTTGGCGAGCGCCTGCTGGGACTCAGGACTAGGAATAGGAGGTGTTGCACCATCCCAAGGTCTCGGGGTCCAGAGGGCTGGGGTGAGTTGCAGAGGGTCTTGGTGCCACCGTGGGGGTGGGCTGCAGGGGAATCATCAGGGGGGCCTTCCCGCTCCTCTCCCAAGGGTGCCCCAGAGTTTCCACCCGGTGACTGTTGTGTCCGTGAGTCCAGCTGGTTGGCTCGCATCTCCTCAGAGATCCAGCTGGTGAATCTGGAGAGCAGGTGGGTGGGTGAGTGGATATGGGGCGTGGGCGTGGCTGCCGGGGCTTCCTGGGGGTCTTTTTCATTTAAATCACAAAAGATAAGCTTCAATTTGATTTCGGTATCTCGTCTCTGTAACATAAAACTTTTCAACTTTGGGGCCCAAGAGGTGGTACAGAGGGGAAGGTGGTGTCTTCATGCAGCTGATCCAGATCAGAGCGCCAGACCCATCTGGTCCCCCGCCCGCCCGCACGCCACCGGGAGTAATTCCTGAGCACAGACCCAGGGGTCGGCCCTGAGTGTGGCCGGAAGTGGACCCCAAACAAAAGAAACAGCAAATAAATGATTCAACTTTTGCCCTTTACTTTGAAATAGAGCCTTTGGGTAGGTATTGAAAACCCAGAGTTACTCAGTACCCAAGAATGATCGCTGGCGAGGCAGTCTGTGTCAGAACTGAATCTCCAGCAATGCAGTAACTAGAGCAGACTAGGCTCACTCCCCTGCAGGGCCCGAGATGCAGTGACTAGAGCAGACTAGCCCTCACTCCCATGATGCAGTGATGAGAGCAGACTAGGCCTCACTCCCATGATGCAGTAACTAGAGCAGACTAGCCCCCACTCCCATGATGCAGTGACTAGAGCAGACTAGGCCTCACTCCCATGATGCAGTAACTAGAGCAGACTAGGCCTCACTCCCATGATGCAGTAACTAGAGCAGACTAGCCCCCACTCCCCTACAGGGCCCGAGATGCAGTTACTGGAACAAACAAGGTCTCACTCCCATGATGCAGTGACTAGAGCAGACTAGCCCCCACTCCCATGATGCAGTGACTAGAGCAGACTAGGCCTCACTCCCATGATGCAGTGATGAGAGCAGACTAGGCCTCACTCCCATGATGCAGTAACTAGAGCAGACTAGCCCCCACTCCCCTACAGGGCCCGAGATGCAGTTACTGGAACAAACTAGGTCTCACTCCCATGATGCAGTGACTAGAGCAGACTAGCCCCCACTCTCATGATGCAGTAACTAGAGCAGACTGGGCCTCACTCCCCTGCAGGGCTCGGGTCCCCGGCAGGCGGGTGCTTTGCTCCTTGTCCCATCCTGCTACTCTCCCCACTGCTCCCCCCTCCTGGATGAGCGGCTGCTTCATGGCCCAAGGCTTCTTGAACGTCCTTCCCCTGAGAACCGTGCCAGGAAACGACTCCAGGCCATCACTGGAGTCTGTCTCGCCACCTCTATTGGTTCCAAGGCTCGAACTCGGACTCCCCGGAGGCTGTGCCCAGAGCCGTCTGCTAAGCGCCTCTCGCACCGCCTGCCCTCACCTCCTGGCTGGACTCTTGGGACCTCTGCTGAGAAAGGCTGCGACAGGGTGCCAGCCGCCTGGCGTGTGCCCGCAAGCCTTAGGCTCTGGCGAGGAGGCCCCTGCCCGCGCGGCTCTGCAGAGCCCCCGGGGTCACTCGGAGAGTGCAGTGACAGATCCCGGGCGCTCCGGAGAAGACCGTCAGCTGTCTATGTGGAAGCTTCTCCCGCTCCCGCCTGGTCTCTCGTTTCCCGCGAGCCATCACTTTTGCTTCTTTGTCCCGGGAACATTTCGGCGAGTCGTGTGGGCCCTGCTGCCCACCCGCAGTTCATGCGACTCTGCTGGCCTCTCAGCTGCCCTCGTGCTGGTTCCTCTTGGTCGGATGTTTGGGACATATATATCTAGGTAACAGAGAGAGAAGAGGCTTAGAAGCATATTTTGCATTAGCAATGTTGAAGAAGTCTGGTTTTTAGTATTTTTCACATTAGAATATACCCTTAATATTAAGACTTTAATATGAGACTATAAACCACCTGTAATTCAGAAATATCTGGTTATCTCCTCACTCCTCCCCCCCCGCCCCCCAGCTAACATGCTTTTGGCCCCGTGAGCAGCCGGAGCTGAATGGTCCCTCGCACCTGCTGCAGGCCTGACACACGCCCAGCAAGCCCAGCGTCACTCTCTCCTCCGGGAAGAATGCGGAAAACGCTCGTTTACCTCAAGTACACTTGTTGCAGAATAGCTGTGAATGCCACCTCTGGAACAAAACCCGGATGAAACTCCCGAGCGGCTGTCCCCACATCTGAGGCTCGGAAACGTCGGCTGGAGTTAAAATATGCTAATTTGCGATTGATGGCGTTGAATACTCATTAAGGAACTTTCTTCTATTATTGATTTATGTCCTTACATCTGCAAAGGTTTCCTTTGTTCGTGCACGTTTGGAGAAAAGTGTTGATGATCTGTGCGTTAGGCAAAGAGCTAAACTCACGGAGCCCGAGTGCCGTGACACATCCGTCTCAGCACGCCGTGAATGCGGCCGGTGATTATGCTCATTCACGCCAAGTACAGCTGATCAGAGCCCTGCGGCCCCCGGGGACTAGCGAGCCAAGTCACTTCAGGCGGGAGGACGCGCGCGCAGGTCCACGCTGAGCGGTCACTGGTGTCTGCAGCATGCGTCATCGCCACGGAGGCAGCGGGGCCCTGCCTTTGACTCTGACTCCTCGGAGGACAAGGGGCTGTATCCTGTCGGCACTTGGGCCCCGGCCTGGCTGGGCGCTGCCCGACCTGCCCAGAGCCGCTGCTGGGAGGATTCTGGCAGAGGGACGCGCCAGGCGCCCGCCAGAGACGCCTGTCCCTGCCGCCGTTCCCCGCACCCCTGCTCGGGCCCTGCCTTTCACCTCGCCGCATCCGGCCCTTCCGTCCCGGCTAGACGTGGACCCCAGGGCCCTGGCTGTGATTGGACACAGGGACCGCCAGGGACCCTGGGACTAGGCTGGGCCTGTGGGTCAGGTCCTGCCTTAGGGCCGGGCTCAGGGTCGCGTTCAGCAGAGGGTCCCGCTCCAGGTGGAGTGGGGGGGGGGGGGGAACGGGTTCAGGCCTCAGCTCTCAGCTCTCCGGTCTGGGTTCAAGTTTGATGTTGGCCCCGCACCTCCACCTGGGCAGCCCCCCCACACCTGTGCCCCGCCCCCTCTCCCCGGGCAGCCCACCCACTCCCGTGCCCCGCAGCACTGGGCTCTGTCCCGGGGGCCAGTCTCCTGCCTGTGCTTTCCTGGTGTGAAGGTGCCGGTGCCCACTCATAGCTGGCACAGCTGCTGACCTTCCCTCTGAGCCCCCCCGTGGCCTGCAGGTTGCCCGGCCACAGCTGATTGTTCTAGAAGTGGGCGGCCACTGAGGTGGGTGTCAGGCGCTGCCTCGTGTAAATCTGAGTGAAATGAAACTTGCAGCCAGCTGACGTAGGCGGGGTGGGCCCGAGGCTGCGGGGTGTGTGGGGACGGTCAGCCACTGTCCTGGGAGCCGTGAGCCCAGGGGCTTCCTGAGCAGGAGTGAGTAGGCCGTGCTGGCCCTAGCAGGGGTGAGCTGGGCCCTGAGCAGGGTGAGCCAGGCGGTGCTGGCAGTGGGCAGGGGTGAGTTTGGCCGTGCTGGCAGTGGGTAGGGTTAGTCCGGCCGTGCTGGCTCTGGGCAGGGGAGGGGTGGTCCGGCTGTGCTGGCTCTGGCCTGGGGGTCCGGCCGTGGCCATAGCACTGTCGTTTCAGGTCTCCGGGGCCAAGTGGAGTCTCTCCGTGAGCAGCTGCAGCAGGCGCTGAGAGAGAGGGATGAGGTCCGGGACCTGCTCACGTAAGGAGCCCCCCGGCCCCACTGCTCTGCCCTGCGGCCCGCTGGGCCGCGCCCTCCTCACCTCCCGTCCCCTCTTGTCCCCTCGGATCCCCTCGCACCATGCACGGAAACAGACCCCCTCGAACGGGCAACTCAAAGATGGGAAGGTTTTGTTGTTGGTTTTGGGGTCCCACCCGGCAGTGCTCAGGACACACTCCTGACTCTGCTCACTCCTGGCAGTGCTCGGGGCACCTTATGGGGTACAGGGATGGAACCCGGGTGGGCGTGTGCAAGGCCCTCCCCGCTGTCTGTCACTCAGCTCATGGTTGGAGGGTTTTTAAACGCTTCTGTCCCTGTTTACGCTTTGTCCCAGGGGGAAGGAAACTGGTGAAAAACCAGAGAGTAGCCGCCTACTGGGGGGGGGAGGAGAGGGGGAGGGGGGAGGTTGGAGGTGGGGAGGAGGGGGGTGGGGAGGGGAATGAAGGGGGGCGGAGGGAGGCACAGAGGCCTTCTCCCTGCAGCAGCCGCCCCAGCACCGCCTCACACCACATGGGGACCCGCGCCCTCGGGCGGGGCTTCTGAGCACAGGCCAGGAGTAATCCCCGAATGCCTCCAGCATGGCTCGTAAAACTCACTTTCCCCCAAAGCCCGGGTGGGCAGGGAGGGCCTGCCGCCACTCTCAGCACCCGAGTGCTTACTCGGTGCACTCCCTCGGGTGCGGGTCCTAGTTCCTGTATTCTGGAGCACGGACGGTGTGGGAAATATAAATATTTAGCACGCCTAGCAACCAGATGTTCTGTTCACCACGACCATCTTAGAGACAGTGCAACAACACTCACAACAACACAGGAAGGAAGGGTTCCGTAGCCCGACATACACTGGATCATGTGCAGCAAATTGTGAGGGACCCAGGTCCCGCGGCAGGAAGTGCCCCCGCCAGCATCACACGCACATGTGTGTGTCTGTATGTGTGCATGTGTGAATGTGTCTGTGTGTGCCTGTATCTGCCTGTGTGTGCATGTGTGTACCTGTGTGTGCATGTATATCTGAGTGTGCATGTGTGTGTCTCTCTGTGTACCTGTGTGTGCATGTGTATATCTGTGTGCGTGTGTGTGTCTCTGTGTGTGCCTGTGTGTGGCTGTGTGTGGCTGTGCATGTGTGTGCACCTGTGTGTGCCTGTGTGTATCTGTGTGTGTGTCTGTGTGTATCTGTGTGTGTGCACTCCTGTGCGTGTGCCATGTGTGTCTGTGTGTATCTGTATGTGGTCTGTGCGTGTTCCATGTGTGTCTGTGTGTGTGTACCTGTGCATGTGCCATGTGTGTCTGTGTGTATCTGTGTGTGTGCCCGTGTGTGTCTGTGTATCTGTGTGTCTGTGCATGTGCCATGTGTATCTGTGTGTGTGTCTATGCGTGTGCCATGTGTGTCTGTGTGTGTGCACCTGTGCGTGTGCCATGTGTATCTGTGTGTATCTGTATGTGTGCGCCTGTGCATGTGCCATGTGTGTCTGTGTGTATCTGTATGTGTGCGCCTGTGCGTGTGCCATGTGTGTCTGTGTATCTGTGTGTGTGTCTGTGTGTGTTCCATGTTTGTCTGTGTGTGTGCACCTGTGCGTGTGCCATGTGTGTCTGTGTATCTGTGTGTGTGTCTGTGCGTGTTCCATGTTTGTCTGTGTGTGTGCACCTGTGCGTGTGCTATGTGTGTCTGTGTATCTGTGTGTGTGTGTCTATGCGTGTTCCATGTGTGTCTGTGTGTATCTGTGTGTGTGCGTGTGCCATGTGTGTCTGTGTGTATCTGTATGTGTGTGCCTGTGCGTGTGCCATGTGTGTCTGTGTGTATCTGTATGTGTGTGCCTGTGCATGTGCCATGTGTGTCTGTGTGGCTTCCAACGAGGCAGCTGCCAACACGGGACAGAGCTCAGGGCTTGGGGAGAGGCCAGGTGTAGGGGTGGGGTGGGGGAGGGAAGGGCCAGTCAGCCCCTCCCCGTTACCTCAGATGGGCTGTTCTTCCCGGGAGCTGCCCTGAGAGGCCCCGTGCAGGTGCCCCCATGCCCGCCCTGCTGGGAGCCCCGGCCCCGGGCACGGCCCCCAGGAGCTCGGGAAGACAGGCCAGTCCACGGCAGGCGCCTGCCCAGTTCTCTGCCCAGCGGGACCTTCTGTCGATGAGGGGCAGCCTCTGTCCAGGTCTGACCAGGGCCCCGGCCAGCGCCTCGCCCCTCAGCCCCTGGCCGGCCCTCCCCGTCAGCAGGTCAGGCTGGGCCCGCACCCGGACACTCCCGTCCCTTTAGCACTCAGGCCTGAGGGGGCAGCCCTGGGCCTCAGGCTGTCCCCAGAGCGGGCGGGGGGCCTCTCAGCAGACTGGGGGTCTGTGTTTTAAGGCAATAGCGGTGCAGAGTCACAAAGACGTTTCTTCTGCGGGTGAATAAAATCACGATCCGGGACACAAATGTGGTGAGAAGACCACAGGGCCTTTGCTTTGACGTTTCCTGTGGCTAGAGCCCTTGAAACCTGCACGCACAGCCAGAGCGAGAACAGGAAAGCCGGGACGTGCAGGGGGAGAAGCGGCGCGTGGCCTTTGAGCGCCCCCGACCTTGTCTGCACTTCCTAGAGCCAAGTCGCAGGAGGCTGAGGAACGCCAGAGGCAGCTGCAGGAGCTGAAGTTCGAGTCCATCCTCGCCGACTCCCGGTAGGTGACCCCGTTCTGAGCGGGGACTTGGGGGAGGGTGCTCCCCCGGGACGTGGTCGGGCCTGGGGTGGCGTGGGCGGGCGGGAGCCGTCAGGCCTGTCCCCAGGGGTGCCCGCGCCTGTCTGAGGTGGCCGGCTGGGCTCTCTCCCTCTCCCCGCTGTAGGCACTCTCGGTCGCTCAGAGAGAAGGAGGACTCCCTACTCACTTGCCAACAAATATATAAAACTTTGCAGGAAGAACTGGCCGCCAAGGAGAAGCAGCAGGAGCACAGCGAGGCGAGCGCCCGGCTCGCGGAGAACGCGCTGCGGCTCACACAGACGCGGCTGCAGCAGAGCGAGGACGAGGTGGCCGCCCTGACCAGGGAAAGGTACCGAGGCCGCTGCCTCAGCTCCCTGGACACCCGCCCTGATGGGGTCCTGGCTCCCTCCCCCCTGACAGGTCACCCAGTCCTGTGACAGGACACCCAGTCCTGTGACAGGACACCGTCCCCATGACAGGACACCGTCCCCGTGACAGGACACATGCTCCATGACAGGACACTCGTCCCCATGACAGGACACATGCTCCCATGACAGGACACCCGCCCTCATGACAGGACACTCGTCCCCATGACAGGACACATGCTCCCATGACAGGACCCTCGCCCCATGATAGGACACTCGTCCCCATGACAGGACACATGCTCCCATGACAGGATACCGTCCCCGTGACAGGACACACGCCCCATGACAGAACACCCACCCCCATGACAGGACACACGCTTCATGACAGGACACACGCCCCCATGACAGGACACTCATCCCCGTGACAGGACCCAGTTTCTGACTGCACACCTCTTAATAACAGGACACATGTCCCCATGACGGTACATCCACCCCCAGGACAGGATCCTCGTCCCCGTGACGGGTGCAGAGCTCTCGAGAGCCCGTGGGCAGGGGTGCGGGGCCTGTGAGTGGCCGGGACTCATTCTTCTGGTTCCCAATTTCAGGGAGTTGATGCTGGTTTCCCACCAGAGAAGCATCGAGCAGCTGCAGGAGACTCTGCGGCAGAAGGTGCTGAGCGACGAGAGCTGGCGGGAGAAGGTAAGAGGCTGCACCTCAGCAGCGCCCTGTCAGCCCCTGCCAGGAGAAGGTAAGGGAGGCCGCGCCTCACCAGCACCTCCCCAGCGCCCTGCAGCCCCTGCCAGGAGAAGGTAAGAGGCCGCGCCTCCCCAGCGCCCTGTCAGCCCCTGCCAGGAGAAGGTAAGGGAGGCCGCGCCTCACCAGCTCCTCACCAGCGCCCTGCAGCCCCTGCCAGGAGAAGGTAAGAGGCCGCGCCTCAGCAGCACCCTGTCAGCCCCTGCCAGTCTCTTCAGACCAGCCCTGTCAGTCTCTGCTCGGGAGACAGCCCGGGGCCCTTCCCGTCCTCCCGTGTCCGAGCTCTGACCGTTCATCCTAATGACACTCGCGCACACAATGTGTCCCCCGCCCCCTCCAGGGCTGGACTTTGAAAAGGTGAGACCAGAGTTTGCCAGCTGGCAACAGTGAAGAGGGCACTTGGTTCTCAGACAAAAGCTTCTGTTTTATTTGTAATATTGATCCCTGCCCAGCGCGGAAGCCGCCTGCCTCACAGGGAGCTGACCTGGTCCATCCCCAGCATGCCCTGGGGTCCCCGAGCACCCCCAGAAGTAAATCCTGAGTGCAGAGCCAGGAGTAACCCCTGATTACCACCGGGGTGGCCCTAAAAAGCAAAAAATGAATAAGCAAATAAATCTTGGACATTCCCTCAGTAGATGAAGGGGCTGCACCAGGCCACATTCATTTTCTTCCATCTTTTCCTTTTTATTTTTAAATTTAAAACTATGTGATTTACAAAGCTGTTTCATGCACGCGATGTCCCACCGCCATGCGCCTCCCCTGCTCATCCCCAGCTCCCCTCCCACCTAGCCCCGCCCGGCCCCTCGCAGGCAGGGAGCAAGATACTTCTTATTGCTTGTTCCAAGAAACGTAAAGGAATGGCAAATGGAATTAGCAGAAAATAAGTCAGCAAAATTCGGTTTGTAATTATCAATTGCGATGTGATTTTAACCTATGTAAATACATTAAAATCAATATGAGATAATGCCCCTACTCTGAGATGCTAAGTTTTCAACTCTAGCACCTAAAATATATTGCATTAACTTTTGTTTTGCATTTGAATCTCACTGTGGTTATAATCATGTCTTCTCTGACATTAATAAAACATTTTTGAAATTTTCAAGTTTACATGAAATAAATAGGCAAAGTCTACAGATTTAAATTTTAGTAAGAGGCTGGAGCAATAGCACAGCAGGTAGGGCATTTGCCTTGCATGCGGCCGACCGGGATTTGATTCCCAGTATCCTACATGGTCCCCTGAGCACCGCCAGGGATAATTCCTGAGTGCAGAGCCAGGTGTAACTCCTGTGCATCACCGGGTGTGACCCAAAGAGCAAATAAATAAATAAATAAATAATAAAATTTAGTAAGAGAGAGCCTCCCGCCTACTGACTGTGATCCTGAGGTCTCCTAACCCATTTTGGCACCAGAGCAGATTCTTGCAGCCATGCACTTTGACTGCGAACTGAACTACAACCTCGTGCAGCCCGGGGAGGGATTTTTTTCCCTCTCCACCCCATTTTTCTGAGCGAAAATGGCGGCAGCGGCAGCAGCCACGTGGTGAGAGCCACCCTCTAAGACCCCTCCACCAGGAGGTAGGACTTTCTTTAGTGACGTAGCCTGTAGGTGATCCTGGGAGGGGAGGTGTTCCCGGCGCGCCTTCCGCCCAGAGATGAACCAAGAGCCGCGGCACGAGAAGCAGAGCCTCCCGCCTACTGACTGTGATCCTGAGGTCTCCTAACCCATTTTGGCACCAGAGCAGATTCTTGCAGCCATGCACTTTGACTGCGAACTGAACTACAACCTCGTGCAGCCCGGGGAGGGATTTTTTTCCCTCTCCACCCCATTTTTCTGAGCGAAAATGGCGGCAGCGGCAGCAGCCACGTGGTGAGAGCCACCCTCTAAGACCCCTCCACCAGGAGGTAGGACTTTCTTTAGTGACGTAGCCTGTAGGTGATCCTGGGAGGGGAGGTGTTCCCGGCGCGCCTTCCGCCCAGAGATGAACCAAGAGCCGCGGCACGAGAAGCAGAGCCTCCCGCCTACTGACTGTGATCCTGAGGTCTCCTAACCCATTTTGGCACCAGAGCAGATTCTTGCAGCCATCCATTTTGACTGCGAACTGAGCTAAAATATTAGAAACCCAAAACCGCGCGGCCGCTATTGCGGCCGCGCGGACTCAAAGTCTTCACCTTTACCAAGGAAGAGAATTTATTAGATGATGCTTATTCAGCAGGCCTGATGTTGGGGAAAATTTCCAATCAACAGTAGTGAGTTCTGTATGGAAATATGAAATGTACTCAATATATAGAGAGAATAATGGGAATATCATCAGCTACTTGGATGGGGGGTGGGGTGGGAGGGGGGGTTATTGGGGTTCTTGGTGGTGGAACGGGTGCACTGGTGAAGGGATGGTGGTTTAATCAGTATTTGACTGTGACTTAAACCTGAAAGCTTTCTATTTTTTTTTGTTTTCACGGTGGTTCAATAAAATATTTCTTTAAAAAAAAAAAAAAAAAAATTTAGTAAGAGCAGTAGGAATGCCTCATGAAATCCTTTAGCTATTTTCCAATGCATTTGGGTATGGTATAATAATTTCTCTTGTTTAATAAGCTATTCCTTAATTTGCTTTGGAAAAAAATAAAATGTAGTAAGACTAAAGGAATTAAGACAGTTTAAAAAGAAAAAATCTATATAAGAGCACAAAGTCTTTTATCCTAAGAAAGGGGATATTGGTTTTATGTTAGAAAATATTGTATCATAGGGGCTGGAGTGATAGCACAGCGGGTAGGGCGTTTGCCTTGCACGCGGCCGACCCGGGTTCGATCCCCGGCATCCCATATGGTCCCCCAAGCACGGCCAGGAGTAATTCCTGAGTGTAAAGCCAAGAGTAACCCCTGAGCATCGCTGGGTGTGACCCAAAAAGCAAAAAAAGAAAAGAAAATATTGTATCATAGATACTGCTTAGCTGTCTGCAAAAAAAAATTCTTTGTATGGAAAACAAACTGACAGGACATAGAACATTCAGTCTAAAGGAACTATTAATTCATGATAAGATGCACGAAGCCCCTGGGTGAGCTGGGGGGGGACCCCCTCCTGAGCCGGGCAAGGCAGCCGTGCAGTCCCCCTCGCCCCCCCCACCCCCCCGCCTTTCTAACATGCGCCTTGTTTGCTTTTGGCAAAACTGGCTTTGAGGCTGCAGATTCCCCAAGCCGCTGCCTGTCCCGGGTGGTGACAGGCTGGCTCCATGGAGGGTTCCGGGCGGGCCGTGGTTTCTGCTACTCCCCGTCTGCCCGGGTCCGAGAGCTGCCCTCTGTGGACGGGCCCTCCCCTGTGCCCCTTCCCGCCCGGGCTCGCTGCCGGCTTCCGCCTGTCTCTGGCGTTTGTCATCCTGTGCAGTGTTTCTCGGGGTTTGCACTGGACCCTCTGGCCTCTCGGGTCTTGGTCCTAACATTCCTCAACTCAAGGAGATTCTTCAACTACTGTTTCCTCGTCGCATTTGCCGTCCTGCTCTCCGGGGCCTCCGCTGACTCTCACAGTGCTCCTCCTGGGCTCCTCCCAGAGTGCTCGGGCAGGTTTTCATTTCTTTCCAGACAGTTTTCGCCTCCTGCTGTTTCCTAGCAGGCTCCTCCACCTCAGCCGGGGCCCCTTGGGCTTGTGCTCAGGGCTGTCGGCTCTTCAGAAGCTTCTCCAGCGGGTTTGAATCCCCCGCCCTGTTCTCCACTCCCGCCTGCCACTTTCTCGTTTCCGCACTCGTCCCTCCCGCTGCCAGCTCTGCTGCCGGCCTGGGCCGGGGTCCTCAGGTCTCGTGAGACCCTCTCGGGGGCGGCTCGGAGCTCCTCAGAGGGTCGAGGAGCTGCTGGGTGCTCTTGAGCCTGTGTTTTCATTTCCACTCACTGGCTTTGGTGGCTCTGCGCTGACCGCCCTGGGACGCCGTGGGAGGTGTGGACTGTGGGCACCCCTAAGGGCATACTGGAGGCTGCCCCCATCCAGGGGCCACGGGAGCGGTGTGTGGTTGCGTGCTGGCCTTTGTGGGCTGTGTCACGCTTAGCTCCGTCAGTTGCAGATGACACTCAGGAGTGACACACATTGCCTTCCTTCCAGAGCTTTGCGCGCCAGTCTCATGACAGTGTGTGTGCCTTCTCCGCTCTCCAGGGAGCGTGGGAGGTTCCAGATGCCTCCGTCTCCACAGCTGGCTTCACCCCCAGCGTCGGCCTCTGCTCCGTGACTGGTCCCAGTCTGGGACCAAAACCTCCCAGCTCCCCACTTGGCACCTGTCCCTGCCCCCACGGCCTCTGCAGCCTGAGCCTGTGAGTCTCTGCCAGAGCCCAGAAACGAGTGGTGGGACCAACCCACATGTACAGCTCCCATCCACACTGGACACCCTCCTGGGGGCCAGCAGCTCCTTGCAACACACACACACACACACACACACACACACGCACGCGCACACGTGCACATACACACATGCTCATTCATACACAGGCTCTCACACGCAAGCAGCACATACACACATTCACACACACACTCATATGCACACACACACACACATGCTCATTCATACACAGGCTCTCACACGCAAGCAGTACATACACACATTCACACACTCATACACACTCATAACTCGCACATATTTTCACATGCATTCTCAGACTCGCATACACTCACACTCATACACACATACACACAGACTTACTCACTTATACCCACACCCTCACATCATACACTCAGACACTCTCACACACTCGAACTCAAACACACATACTCCCACAGTCACATACACTCTCATACATTGTCACACTCATACACTCACACACACTCACACACACTCATGCACACACAGACTCACACATTCATGCATAAACTCACACACTCCCATACACAGACTCAGTCACTCATACACACTCACTCACACACACATGGGCTAACATGCAGACTCATTCACTAATACACACACAGACGCAGTCACTCCTACGCATTCACACATGCGCATACACACACACGCAGACTCAGTCACTCATACACACTCACTCACACACATGGGCTAACATGCAGACTCATTCACTAATACACACACAGACGCAGTCACTCCTACGCATTCACACATGCGCATACACACACACACGCAGACTCAGTCACTCACTCTCAGATACTCTCACACACATGCAGACTCAGTCATACACCCATGCACATTCACACACACTCACACATGCAGATTCAGTCACTCACTCTCACACTCTCACATGCACACACACGTGCAGGCTCAGTCACTCATACACTCGTGCACACTCACACGCACACACGCACACATAGCTCAGAGCTCTGAGTGACTTTGGGCTCAAGCCAGGCTCCCCATGTGTCCCTCAGGTCTGCCCCAGCCCCTTTCGGCCAGTCCCCGATGGTGACAAAGGGTCCTGGTGGCCCTGTGTGGACCAAGGGGGTGTAGGCTGGCCGGGCCGCAAGCCTTTCCCTCTGACCGTCAGGCCCGCGTTTCTGGCCTTCGTTCCCACCGCTCCCACATCCCAGCACCCACTTCCCGGTCACACAAGCAGGTGACCGCCCAGCGGGTCCCCAGACTGCCCGTCCAAACGGGGTGGAAGCAGGGGCTTCTGTCCCTCTGCTGGGCCACGAAGCCCCTCCGGAACAAGGGCCTGGAGAGCTGGGAGGGCCGGGCCAGGCGGGCTGTCCATTGAGCCGGAGCTGCGTCCCCGGCAAGCCCGCACTGGCATCCCATAAATCCTGCCACGGGTGTCTGCAGGCGTGTCTGCGTCCCGGGGAGAGGAGCGAACACTGTGTTCTGCTGACAGGACGCGGCTCCCGGTTAGCGCACGTCACCCTGCAGCCTCCCTCTGAATCAGCAGCAGCAGGAGAGGCAGGGGTGGTAATTAGGGGAGCCGCGAGGCTGTGAATACAAAGTTCCCTTACTGTCCCCGCACCGGGGAAGAAAACCAGCAGTATGACATCGGGCGGCTCCCTTGGGTCACCGTGCCTTTGTGTAGGAATAAAATGTTCCCTTCGCAAACACATAGCTCACATCGGAGAATAAACTTTGCAGCTTAATGCTTTCAGCATTCAAAGGAAAGATAGCGATTTGTGCCTGGGCTTAATTATTTTCGCGGATATAAAAAGCACATAATGGAACTGAGAGTTGCTATGCAACCGGCCGCTCTGGAAAATAACTGCATTTTCACTAATTGTCAAGGATTTTTTTGTTTGTTTGTTTGTTTCAAGTGCTGCTTGGATGTGGAAGGGGAAAAAAAAAAGAGAAGCTAACTAATGTGCACGGGAAACATTTTAGATTGGTTCCAAACGCACCACAGTGTCAATACTCTGCTGAAACGTTCTAACTAAAAGTCCTCCTCAGCTAGACTCATACAGTAAGTGACAGCCACTCACTTAGCACTTTCCAGGGCCACAGCAAATTACAGCCAAATATTTGCTGAGGTTAGTACCAAGATACGCACTGAGGAACGTAGTAGAGTTGGCGGTGGAGCGTGACTTGAGACAGGACTCGGCATTTAGGTCTGTGGCTGCGACGCTGCAAACGTTACCTTTTGACTGCCAGCTGGATATGTCACGTGATGGGGACCTGCCTCAGGAGACACTCAGTTCCAGCCTTGAGGGAAGAAACATCGGTTAAAATTTCAAATTCCTCAAAACAGAAGCGCCAGTGGCTGATTAATTCCTGTGGAAAGTTAGTGCACTATTAGCGCGGTGGGCAAGAAGGACGTGTGGCACAAACTGCGAGAGAGAAGTTCCTGTTTACAGACGCCCGTTCATTTATGCATATTAAATAGAGTCGGTAAATAGAGTATTGTGGATGTGCTTCGATTTCAATTATGACATGTAATTTTCAAAACCGAGTTAATAAAATCATAAACAGGGGCTGGAGTGATAGCACAGCGGGTAGGGTGTTTGCCTTGCACGCGGTCGACCCGGGTTCGATTCCCAGCATCCCATATGGTCCCCTGAGCACCGCCAGGGGTGATTCCTGAGTGCAGAGCCAGGAGTAACCCCTGTGCATTGCCGGGTGTGACCCAAAAAGCAAAATAAATAAATAAATAAATACATAAACATTTTGGTCTAGAATAAACTCAAAATTAATTAACTCTAAACTGAATGCTGATCTGGTTCTACCTAACAAAATTTAAAAGGAAGACATAAGAGCAACCCAAACTAATGCACCAAGCCAAATACTTATTTTTAAGTCAAGTTAAATATACCACAGAATTTGAAATACATCCCAAGAAATAGTTCAAGAGTGTTCGTAGGAGTATAGAATGCCCAGCAACCTGCACGGCAGAATCCAGTGTCTCCTACCCAGGAATGTTGCCTGGCCCGGTATTTGGCAGTTGCTAAGAGAGAGATTAAAAATCCTCATTACGGGGCCAGAGGGATGGTACAGCGGGGAGGGCATTTGCCTTGCACGCGGCCGACCTGGGTTCAATCCCCAGCATCCCATATGGTCCCCTGAGCACCGCCAGGAGTGATTCCTGAGTGCAGAGCCAGGAGTAACCCCTGAGCATCACAGGATTCAATCCATAAAGCAAAAAAGAAAAAAGAAAAAAGTTCTCATTTCCTCATTACAAGAAAAAAAAAAAAAAACCTTTCCTGTGACAGTATAAGGTAATGGTTACAACTTGACTTTCGTGGCTACTTTGTAACGTAGCGATCAAGCAGTTCTGTTGTATCCCCGAAACTATTATAAAGGTCGATGTTAGCTAGCCTCAGCGAGGAGAAGGGGAAGGTGGGCTCCCGGGAAGGGAAGGAGAAAGCGCGCAGAGTGAGGTGCTGCAGCCGGGGCCGGGCCAAGGCCGGTCCCTGGCGGTGAGAAGGTCTCAGCCGACCTTCTGGCGACGCTGCAAGAGAGGGGAGAGCGGAACCCAGTGCCGGCTCGAAGGAGGAAGGGCCCGTCCAGCGTGGAGGGTGCTCAAGCCTGAGCTGAACCCAGTGCCACAGACGCCTGACCCCCCTCCCGCAGGACCCTGCGGCCCCGCCAGGCAGCGGCCCCCTCCCCCTGGGAGCCTGCAGTGCCCGTGCCCACCGCTGCCCCTCAGCCTGCCGCACTTCGCTCCTGGGGCCTGGGGCAGCAGCCGGGGAGCCCGTGGGCCAGGGGCGCAGTCCACAGGGGCTCTGCCAGCCCCACGTGCCAGAGCCGGCTGCCCAGCCCCTAGAACGTCCTCCCCCTCCTGCAGGCCCAGCTTCCGTGGCCCCAAATATTTGGCCACAGTCTTGCGTTCTGGGCCAGACTGTAAGTCTCGTTAGAACTTAGGCGTTCAGAAACGAGCACGACTGGCACTGACTCAGCAGGGTGCCCGTTCAGACGGTGCCTCCGTGTTCAATCCATGCTCTAGATCGAGGCGGAACTCGCCAAGGAGAGAGCGCGGCACGCTGCGGACTTCGAAGAACAGTCTCTGCTCTTTAAGGAGGAAGCAAAGCTGGAACTGGATATCGAAAAAGAGAAACACCAGGAGATCATCCGGAAGTATGAGCAGGAGCAGGAGGAGCTGCGAGCCACGGTCAGCCCCCACACCCCCAGCAGGCCGGCCTGGGGGCCGCAGAACCCCCAGACTAACCCCCGCGGTCTCACCCTGTGGCCTCACCCCCCCGCCTCACCTCCATGCCCACACCCCCGTGACCTCAGCCCTGTGCCCTCAGCCCTGTGGCTCACCTCCCTGGCCTCACCCCTGTGGCCTCACCTCCCTGGCCTCACTCCCGTGGCCCCATCTCCATGGCCCCATCCCCGTGGCCTCACTCCCGTGGCCTCACTCCCGTGGCCTTGCAGATCTCTGAGCTGGTGGCAGGTGCCACGCGTGAGCTGCGGCTGCAGGTGAGCGCCCTTGAGGGGCGGCTGCTCGAGTCCCAGGCACGCCAGGCCGAGACAGCCCAGTCCAAGGAGCAGGAGGTCGAGAGTCTCAGGCGCCTGGTGGCCGAGGGTCAGTGTCGCCTGAAGGAGGAGACGGACAGTAAGGACGCGACGGCCCAGGCCCTGCGCGAGGAGCTGGCACACAAGACCCAGGCGCTGGAGCAGCTGACGCTGGCACAGAACCAGATCCTGCAGCAGCTTAGCCGGGCCCGGGAGGAGGTGGGCTGTGGGGCGCCCGCCCGGGCACGCTGCACCTGGTCCTCCCCCGCTCTGGGGCTCCGGGTGGGGGTAGAGTTAGGGAAGCTTGTGGGGGTCAACACTGCTGAGGCTGGGAGGTGTGTACCCACAAGATGCACTCACACACTGACACACAAAACCACAGACACACATATAGACACATACCACACAGACACTTAACACACAGACACACCAGGTGGGTGAGGGTCCCTGTGTGCCTGGGCGGGTGCGGATGGGAGCGCCCCGGACCCCGCCCCCGGTGTGGGCGGAGCGCCCCTGACCCCGCCCCGGTGTGGGCGGAGCGCATCTGACCCCGCCCCGGTGTGGGAGGAGCGCCCCTGACCCCGCCCCGGTGTGGGAGGAGCGCTCTGACCCCGCCCTCCCCCAGAACGCCGTGCTGCAGGAGACCGTCCGGCGGGAGTGCGAGGAGCGCTTTGAGCTGACCGAGGCGCTGGGCCAAGCCAAGGAGCGGCTGCTGGAGCTGCAGCGGCTGGGAGCGGGGGGCCCGCCCCCGGCACCCCAAGCCCCCGCCCCGGGGGACGCCTTGTCCCCCGTCCCACCCAGTAGCCAGTGGGAGCGGGGCCCAGCCAGGCTGCCCCCGGTCCCCGGCCTGCTCCGGCCCCAGAGGGGCCCCCACTCTCAGCCTCTTCCCCGCCCGCCCCCCGCCCGGGGCCGCACAGCCTCGGTGACGGAGACACGGCAGAGGCTGGCCGCGCTGCTGCGGGGGGCCCGGCTCGGCCAGCGCTGAGCCCCGCGGGCCAGGGCACCAAGGCCGCGCCCCCTCCAGCAGGCCCCCCAGCAGGCCTCGGCCCTGCTACAGACACTGGCACAGGAGGTGCCACACGCCCGAGAGGCCCCTGGGACTGCAGCGGAGCGGAGCCCCGACCCCGCCCTGCCCCCAGCAGCGCCCACGGCTTGTTGTGCCAGCTGACAAATGCAGTTGCGTTCCTAGGAAGGGTGCTCGCCTTCATTCCGACCCCAAAGCGCCGCACCCACCCCTCACCCGCTCCCCTGAGGGACCCTCAGCAGGGCCCCCAGATGGCAAGGGACTCTAGTTCCAGGCACGAGGTGACGGGTCATGGAGGGCCAGGGAGGAGTCAGCCCTGAGCACAGAGCCAGGAGTCAACCCCGAGCTCAGGGTCAGGAGTGAGTCCCAAGCACAGAGCCAGGAGTCAGCCCCGAGCACAGGGTCAGGAGTGAGTCCCGAGCACAGAGCCAGGAGTGACCCTGAGCACAGAGCCAGGAGTCAGCCTCGAGCACAGAGCCAGGAGTGAGTACCGAGCACAGAGCCAGGAGGGACCCTGAGCACAGAGCCAGGCATCAGCCCCAAGCACAGGGTTAGGAGTGAGTCCCAAGCACAGAGCCAGGAGTGACCCTGAGCACAGAGCCAGGAGTCAGCCCTGAGCACAGAGCCAGGAGTCAGCCCTAAGCACTGTCTCAAGTGGTCCAAATGTTAGCTTCAAGCTCCTGTTCCACCCTCATCTCCAAACACAGCCCTTGCCCCACACTCCGTCGGTCATGTCCTCCTTCCCGGGGACACAGGGCCATGGGGGCTCTGTGAGGCTGCCCCTGGGTCAGTAAGGCCCGTCCATGAGCAGAACCACAGGAACCTGGAGCCCAGTGAGAACCAGCCAGGGAGGGAGTGAGCGCCTTGCTCGGCTGCTGCGAGTCCGGAAGTGGGCCTGACCGCCTGAGCTGCGGGACCCCAGGGGCCTGTGTCCACTCACGGAGCAGGAGCCACTGTCCGACACTGCCCCGTGTCCGAGCAGAGGGACGGGGCCGAGCCAGGCGCTCCTCCGAGAGGGTGTTTGTCAGGGGGCGAGTGAAGGACGGGGCTACCACACGTACACGCACTGTCTGTGTACGTGCAGCTGCGCTCACGGAACATGCATACATGTGCCAGGTGCAGGAAGCGCACACGCGTGCTTGTGCACATGCACACACATACACGCACACATATGCACATGCACACGTGTGCACACACACTCAGCCCCTACGCCCCTTCTCTGGGTTGCGGCCTAGTCGGGCCAGGCCTCTGGGTCACCCAAAGGCGTGAGGCCTTGGAAGAGGCGGGTGAGGGGCTCTACAGTCAGGACCCTCTGTGCAGAGCCTGCTGGGGGCGGGGATGCCCGCCAGGAGCCATGGACTCGCCAGCAGCCAGGTGCCCACATTATCTTGGCTCTGGCCCCGCTGGCCCTTCCCGGGCAGCCCGCCATGGGGGGCTGGGCAGGGGGACCCGGCAGTCAGTCCATCACGGGCCTCACCAGCCCCTCCCCTGCTGCATTTCTGGGGGTCTCGCCCTTCCTGCCGAGAAGAGGTTGGGGGTCTCACACCTGCAGAGACCCCCTTCGGGGCAAGGAGCGGTGTGGCCCCGGGTGGGGCAGGAGGAAAGAGCAATAGTGCCCTCGCTCCTGGGGTCTGCAGGCAGCGGCCCCCACTGCAGGGACTTGGGGGTTTTGGAGGCGCCTGGAGCATCACCTCCCCGCCCCGGGCCGGGGACCCCTGAGCACTTGACCAGGCCTGGCAGTGCTTCCCACATGGTGCCCCTTGAGAGGCTGCCCGGCTTCTAGAATCTTCCTGCCGCTAGAGGGGCCACAGTGCACCTCAGAAATGGAGGCTGCAGGCAGGAGATGGGCCTGGGCCCCTGAACCAGGTCTGGGATGGGTCGCCCCGCTGGGCCCCGGACCCGGGTCAGGCCCAAGCAGCACGCAGCAGGGGTGGAGGGCCGGGAGGCGCATGAGGAGGGTATGGGGAGGGCAGGGCGGGCCACAGGTGCTGGGGGAGGAGGGGCCTCTGCAGACCTGAGTCCAAGCTTTGCCCACGCGGGGCTGGGAAGGGAAGCGTGCGTGATGGAGCACCGCGTCTGGATCCAGTTCTCCAAGATCCCGCCTGGGGTTTGAAAACTCACCAAAGGCGGGTGTGTGCCCCACACTGG
This sequence comes from Sorex araneus, assembly GCF_027595985.1. NCBI lineage: Eukaryota > Metazoa > Chordata > Mammalia > Eulipotyphla > Soricidae > Sorex > Sorex araneus. The sequence goes on from NC_073303.1 coordinate 265,735,964, forward strand.
GCTCTTTCTTAGAGCCTGGAGTCCAGTCCCGAAAGGACACAGCTGGGCGCTTGCAAGGCCGGGCTGGAGCCGTGGCCATTTGCGGCCCGGCAGCGCCCTCTGCTGGCCAGTCCTCAGCCCGACACCCCCTTTCCTCCATTTGCGGTTTGTCCTGGTTCCAGCTTTGGTCTCCCCCCAGAGCCAGCCTGCCCCCAGCTGGGGTCAGCTCCCGCTGCTGTGCCACCTTTGATCTGTGCTGCTACCTGCTGCGCATCTGCCCATGGTTCCAGACCCCCCCAGTCCTGTTGGTGCCAGGAGCCCGCCACGGCGGCCCTGCACGGCGGATCTCAGATGAATGAAAAGTACCCATGAGCCCACCGGAACTCAAGCAATTCTTCAATTCTTCACGCGGGAGGGGAAGCCCTCCTGGACGTCTCGCCCCTGCTACACAGTGAAGGCGGGTGGGGGAGAGAGGCCGGGTCAGGGGGGCGCAGCAGGAGGCAGGGTCACGCATGCCAGGAGCTCTGGGGGAGGAAGACTGTCAGCAGGAACTTCCCAGGGGTGGGAGGGGCCAGGCAACAGTTGTGACCACGCACTCAAATGCCTGCGTCCCTACCCACCCCTAAGGAATCACTTAGGGGTGGTGTGGGGGAGTGGCTCAGAAAAAGAACCAAAGGAAAACGGTGCCTTGTGACAGAGCGGCCTGGTGTGAAGGTCCCTGTCCCGGGGACTGTCCAGGCCTGCCAAACTGCAGTCACAGGAAAACTGGCCTTCCCAGTCCACACGGAAGCACCAATGTCCGGATCCCTGAGCGGAGCCAGGAGTCAGCCCTGAGCACTGCTGGGTGTGGCGCAAAGATAAAGGAGGGAAGGAGGAGGGAAAGAGGGAGAGGGAAGGAAGAGGAAAGAAAGGAAGGAAGAAAGGAGGGAAGGGAAAGGGAGGGAAGGAGGAGAGAAACCAGCAGGAAAATTGGCAATTCCCGGCAACAGCGAGCATGCCGTGGGGCTGTCGAGGGTCCTGAGCCAGGAGTTGGCCCCAGCCCGTGGGCTCACAGAAACCCAGGCAGGCTGTGCTCCAAGGGTCTCAAGCTGCACGGCAAGGCCCACATGCCCCGGATGGGTACATGGCACGCCCTCAGCTTGGCTAAGTGACACGGACCCGGCTTCCCTGGAGGCCACGGGGGGCGGTGGGCGGGGGGGCTCGCACGTGCACAGGTCTCCCGGCCAGGGGCTTCTCCCTGCTGGCTCCCGGCAGCCTGTGTGTGCGAGTCTTCATTCCCGGGAACTCTGCCCGCTCCTGCATCCGTCCTGGCTTTGGAGGTCTCTGGGGATCATGCCGGAGGTCAGGACAGAGGGGCAGGGAGGGCAGGCGGGAGGGCAGAGATGTTTGTGGGGTGCCGATAGACAGCGGGATTTGCGGAGAGGCCGTCTTTGCCACTTTTAAAGATGGACCTATCAACATTCGAACCCAGAACTTCCTGTTTTGGGCCACACCTGGCAGGGCTTAGGGGTTACTCCTGGCTGGGGGCGGGGGTGCTTATGGACGGCAGGGTCAGACCCCACCTGCCCACAAGAGCCTGCTTCTCTGTTGTCACTGGAAGGTCCCTGGGATATAGACCTCACCGGAAAGAGCCTCGCAAATGGGACCATGCGCGGGCTCAGAGGGCACGGCCACTCCAGAGTGACCAGAGACCAGGGGCCTCGCCAGGGCCCGGCCTGCTGGGACAGAGCTGGGGCCTCCCTGCACCCCAGCGCCCCATATGGCCCCCGAGCCAGCAGTGATCCCGGGAGAGTTCAGCACCGGGTGTGGTCCAGGGGACAAGCAGGAAGGCTAAGTTCTGAAGAGCCCAGGACGGAGCCTTCGGGGAGGGCGTGCAGGGACACCCGGCCAAGGCCCCCTCCGGGGAGCCCCAGCGCGGCCACACGCCCTGCCTGCTCCCACCCGATGGAGGAATGACCACCCATGCCCATCCTGTCCACGGACACCCTCTGCCACCCGGGGAGCGGCCTCTGGCCTCCCGGTGGGGCTGGAGCCACCCCCAAAACAAAAGGAATCCAGTGACAGGCGGAGGATCGCTCAGAAAATCAGTGCAGACACTTTTACTATGAAAATTTTGCCTTTTATTTAAATAAGGTATTTTGAAGCAGTTTAGAAAAACAAGATTTGTATTTTATTTCCATGTAAAAATCTTTACACATGCAGACAAACCAGTGTTATGAAAGTATTCACCATCATTTAAACAAATAACCACTTAAATAGAACAGTGTCTGCAGTTTTATCTGTATAAAAATAAGATACAATTTGTACAGAATTCACGCTCCAGTTCTCATAGCAATAAACAATACACAACTCTAATAGTACAATTAAACCCGACCATGGTTATCAGTTGGATACTGCTAAGGGCCTCGTAATGTGCAAAAGAAAAAAAAAAAAGGAAAAAGAAAAAAAGAAAAAAAAAGGGGGGGAAATCAACATGGTTCTTCCCGGAAGGAAGCGAGCCGGAGCCGGGCCGGGAGGAGCCGCGGCGCCCTCAGCGCCGGTGCCTGCCGTGGCCGGAGCGGCCGCCGTGGTGCTTGCCCTTGTGGGCCCTGTCCAGCGAGCGCGAGCGCGAGCGCCGGTCCCGGTGGTGGGCGCGCTCGTGCCGGTGCTTCTTGGCCGCGTCCGCGTGGTCCCGGGACTTGCTGGGCGAGCGCGAGCGCGACTTCTTCCGCTTGTGGCCGTGCCGGGCGCCCTTCAGGTCCCCGCGGGCCGCCTTGGCCTTGAGCGCGGGCGAGCCGTGGTGCCGCCGGGGGCTCTCGCTGGGGCTGCGCGACCGGCTCCGCGAGCGGGAGCTGTAGGTGCCCGAGCGGCTCCGCCGGTTGTTGTAACTGGGGGCGGGGAGGGCGCCTCAGAGCGGGCCGGAGCCCCCCATCACACCCCGGCCCCACCCCCGCCCCTCCGCACTGTCTCAGGGGCTGTGGGAGACCCCCTCGCGCCCGCCCCCCTGCCCCCCGCCCCGCACTCACTGTCTCCGGGGGCTGTGGGAGACCCCCTTGCGCCAGCCCCCCCACCCCGCACTGTCCCGGGGGCTGTGGGAGACCCCCTCGCGCCTGCCCCCGCACTCACTGTCTCCGGGGGCTGTGGGAGCGTGAGCGCGTCCTGGAGCGGGAGCGGCTGGCGCTCCGGCTGTTCCTGCTGTGCTTGCTGTCCTTCCTCACGCTGCGGGGACACAGCCATCACTGAGAGCCCGGCCGGGACCCCCACCACCCCCCGCTGCCCGCCCGCCGCGCGCCTCACCCGTTGTACGGGCTCTTGGGAAGCTGCTGCCTGTCCTCCGGCTCCTTCTTCACCGTCTTGGCGCTGGCAGCCGCCGGAGACTTCTCCTCAGCCTTCACCTCCCTCGGGGATGCTGCAAGGCCCACGCTGCCCAGTTACCGGCTGACCGGAAGGAACCCGGTGCGGCTCCCATCCCCAGCCCTTCGGGTCTTACATGGTTTCGAGGCGGGAGAAAAGCCCCCCAGGGTCGACAGGGCCGGTGTCCCATCGGGATTCAAGCCCTTGGCTTTTAATTTGGCTTCCTGCAAGGCCACTTTCCTTTTCTCTACTTCCTTTTCCAGCAACTCGTAGTTGGGCTGTGGGGAAGGGGTGAGAGAGGGTTCCCTTTCTGGGGCCTTGGCCCGGCCACGGCCCGAGCCCCCGCCGGCCACGGCCCGAGCCCCGCCAGTACCTTTTTCCTGGTGTAGAGCCTCAGGGTCTCCACGCAAATCTCCTGGACCTCCTCCTCCGTCGTACCGAACAGGAGGAACCAGTGGGGACGGGTGGGCAGGGGGATCTAGACCGCAAAGACAAGGGGCCGGTCAGCCAGCGGCTGGGCAGCGGGCAGGACGCGGCCTGGAGCTGGCCCGGTCCTACCTGCAGAGCCCGGGCCGCCAGGTAGATGCACGCACAGGCGATTGTCTCTGGCTGGAAGCGAACGAAGACACTGGTTCGGAGACTGTCATTCATATAGTTCCTGAAAAACATCCCAGCCTTAAGCTCCGTGCATGACCCAACAGCGCCTCTGACGTCTACAGTAAGTGGAGACTCAATCTACTTTATTCTTTTTTCTTCTCATACTTATAATATTCACAACTTCAGAGTCTAACACATAACAATTCTTAACTCATTATCGGCAAGATTTAGAATTTCACAATAGAACCATGCTTTAGCTTTCGGACATATGACCAAATTTTAAAATAATGCCATATTATTATTCCAATAGAACTTACGTTTTTAAAGTTTTTCCCAACATAGTTGAACAAAAGGCAATGCTGTGAGTAAGCTGTGACAGCACTAGCATTAGCAATGACAAACCACTCCAATAGTACTTCGAGCCATCGGCTACTGACCGTTTCTCTCCTTCACCCACAATATAGAGCAGAGTCAATCGAGTTATTTCAGAATGCGGACACCGTGACAGGTAAAGGCATTTCAGCAATCACGATCAAATTATATATATTATATATATATACTTTTATACTCGTATTAAAAAAACAAAATTGCTTCTGAAAGTTGAGGTGGGTAAGTGAAGAACAATAAACACGCAACATATCATTTTGAGACAGTTTAAGTAACTGAGATTCAGGTTGTTTCTACGAACCAGTTGCTGGAGTTTTAAATCAGTGAACCCCTCCCCCACAATATTCCTGAGGCATCAAAAAAAAAAAGAAATTTTACAAATTGGTTTAAAAGTTAACCAGTGTAAGATGTCTTTAAATTTCTTACCCATGTAATAAAATATTTTATAGAACATGTATCGAAAATACCATGCATTTCATGAAAGCCATGAGACTTACACGACTTTTAATACTTCTCTGAGTCTGAGGAGCACAGCTCAGAACACCGACACTGATGGCCGGGTCCGAGTGCCGGCGCCGGAGTGAGCCTGCGGTTCTCCGCAATCGGGCGGCTCCCTCCGCACCCCACGCCGGCGCCTCGGGCCGGGCCCCAGTGCTCATCACATTTCTTTGAGCAGGAGCACTTTATGTGCAGCAGCCCGGCCTACCCGGGGGCGGGACCAGGCCCCCACGAGGCTGCACGCTGAGGTCCCTTAGAGAATTCACGTCACACAGACTAGCGTAAACCACTCAGCGCATCACGGCCGGACAACACATCTACCGAAATGAACTCTCGGTCTGGATAGTTACAGGTACACATGAGATACACAGGCATGTTGAGTAGTCACTTCTAGAAGCAAATATACAAATCCTTCGACACCCGACAGAACTAGGAGACGCTGCCAGATGGGTATGGACCACTTCAGTGAATCTCGGATGAGAGCTTGCACTGGATTGGCTGGAGAGCAGGGCAGCCAATCAGGCCATCCTGAGGTCATGGGCTGAAGTGCGGAGGGCAGAGTTCTATGACTTACCATCAGGACTACCCTTTAATCAAAGAGTAGAAAAAAGAACAAAGTTAAATTGAGTTCTCCAGGGAAAATAATCAGTCAAGCCAAGAAAACAGGAAGCAGAAATAAGCGTTGTTGACCTTTTGGTTAAAAAACAAAAAAACAAAAGCACCAAAACAAACCCATCTCATTCTTTTGGAAAGGGAAAAATAAAACTTACTTTATTTCTGCTTCTGTTTTCCTGGCTAGAAAATATGTAAAAAAAGCAACTTACCAGGCAGTCTGAACCAGGGTTTGATTACGTTCACACTCTAAGACTTGTAAATACATGACAATGATCTGGAGGGAGAAGAAAGGCCGTTTAGCAGGTTGCCGATTCTTTGCAGTGAGAGCACGAATCTAAGTCATTAAAAATGTTATGTGCAAATTTAAATTGACCCATAAACTGGGTAACACAAGTCAACCCAAAACGTACCCACAAGCCAATGTGGCTTGTATGATTAGATTTCTTAAAAATCATGAAGCATTTACGAGTATTTTCAAAAAGTATATAGGAAAAACTAGGGAGGAATTTCAAATTTTATAACCCCTAGTTCCCCACACACCCTTTACTATTAACAGGCACCATTGCCTTAACCTCCCACCCTCCACAGGTGCCCCCTGTACACGGCTCCAGCAGTCCAGGCCCCGACGCCTCCTGTGACGCTGGTGACGCCAGAGAGGGTGCTCTGAACGGCCTCCGCTCCCACCAGGCCCCATCTTTCCGGACCCACACCAGAACCACTATCCATTCTCCGCTCAGAGGGACTGGGCAGCCTAAGTGCCAAGGTCAGGCAGCTGAGGGCTTGCCCAGCTCAGATAATCCCACCCACGCCATCTGTCATCACTCGGGCAGCTCGGGGCATCCCGAGTGGGACACACAGGCGCCTCCCAAGGGAACAGCGCACAGCCAGAGCAGGCAGCGCCCACAAGTATGGCATTTGCTCCGGGAAACGCAGCCCCACCTCCTGGGCTGGGACCGGGTCACTGGCCAAGGCCGGGGACGCGCACCTCTGCCCACACGACAGAGCGTGAAGGCCAAACCCAAGTCAGCCAAAGTCCCACCGACGCGGCTGCTTCTAAACCAAAGCTGTCTCGGACATCCCTGAGACCCTGTGAGCCCGAAGGCCCCAATACTTACAACGGTCACTTCCGTCCTCTGCCACTCACCTTGTGGGGGTGCTTGACATGGACACAGAACCCCAGCTCCTTGAGCACCCTCCTCTCTGCCTTGATAACTTGATTTTTGGTGTTAATGTAGTTTTGATCAAGGATCAGGGGGCTTGGAGTCCTATAGTTTGTAGGAAATAAAATCAAGACTGTTTGCACATCCAAAAATTGGTATTTCTGGCAGCTCCGTTTTCCCTTCCAACCAACTATTGGCAACAGAAACCAGCTTTGTAAACTCCTGCAAACAAGTCAAAGCATTCATCTTGTGCTGTCCAAGTTATGCTCCACAACACGCGCTCCTACACCCGGCCCTGGGGAGACCGACTCAGCCGTAGATCCTGCTGCTGAAACACACACATCCGAGGGACCGACCACAGCGTGGCAGATCTTCATAAGCACTTCCCACGACAAAACGTACTCTCGAAAAGGCCGGCGACAGAACCTCTCAAGCTCCCAGCGATCTTGAGTCTACGGCTCCTGACTCAATCGGCAACAAAGGGGGGAGGGGGAAGGGGTGCCAGACGCAGAGTGCCGGGACTGTTTGTTTAATCAACAGTGACCATCAGCATCTGGTTAAAAAATAACCTGAAAACTAAAGATTCAACTCAATGACAGACGTTTCCAAAATCAGACCCAAGGGCAGGAAGGACGCCTGCCTCGTGCCACCGCAGCGCCCCAGGGGTGAGCACCACAGGCCGCCTCATGCCAGGCCGTGCCTCGCCAGCGGGAGCTCCCGCCAGGACAGGCGCTCTGAGACAGACCTGCAGGGTGTTTGGAGCCGGGACTGGGCTTTGGCGTTAAAGCCGATCAACACCCTACATCGATGCATCTTTACATCCAACCAGCAAAAATGCCATTTTACTAAGAACCCGATTCCCAGTTCTGACTCTGGGCAGAGGTCGGGACTCCCACACGCGACTGTTCCCTGCCAGCAGACCCACTATCGGGGAACCAGGCACCCAGAAGGCCATCGGGGAACACCGAGAAAGCGTAGCAGTGACCCCACCTGTGCGCGAGCTATCCCGGGAGACACAGGACACCCGACTCCTCTTCCCCGCTTAGAAACAGAGAAAGGCTCATGGCCTCTGGAGGAACCAGCGTTCTCTCACTGTTTTGGCATTTTGGGTCATGCCTGGTGACGCTCAGGAATCACTCCTGGTGTTGCCGTGGGGAACATACGGGGTGTCAGGGATTAAAACCGGGGGGCCGAGTGCAAGGCAACCCCCGCTGCTGTACGACGTATGGCTCCTGCCCAGTGCTCTCTCTCTTGCTGGGTTTTGGGCCACAGCCGGGGATGCTATGGGATGCTGGGGCTGGAAACTGGGCTGGCCGCATGCAAGGCAAATGCCCTCCCCGCTGTGCTCAGTCTCCAGTGCTCCCTTCCCTGCCCTGTGATCTCTACGAATGTTATCATTCTCTCCCCTCACATCTCTCTGAGATGTCTTTCAATAAAACTGTGACAGAAAATGAAACATCTTTCAAACTCTCTCAACGCAGATGGCTTTTACCAACACCGTCCCCCCCCCCCCTCACTTGGCAAAGCTGCCTGTCACCTCCTCTGGGAGACAGGTGTGAGGACAGAGGTCACTGACAAGCGAGGGCATCAACTGACCATGACATTACGGTGTGCATCACGACACATGACAGTCAACTGCTCTTTAACACAGAATGTTAATTAAGCTCGTCAAATGCGTGCAATGAATGAATGCACAAGAACAGACTCCAGGGATGGTTTTCAGCCTTTACCACTGTTAACGGGAAATCTGAAAAACCAGTGCCAAGTCTTCAAGACACCCAAGTGACAGGGCACAGGGCCGAGGGGAGAGGGCAAGCCTCAGGCAGGTGGGTGACCCCTTGGGAGGGAAGGCAGCTCTGTCCCATTTCCCTCCACTTCCCTTGGCAAAGCCATGCACACAGCTTAAGCAACCTCCAAGCACAAGTCACGCTGCCAGAGAGCTTTAACTCTGGCCACGGCCTGGCAGCCAAATCAGGCTTAACTGCTCGTTCATTCTGCCACAAGCTTTACTTCAACTTTGGAGTCCAGAAACATCCAGATGAAGGAAACCGCAGTTAGGGAATCCGAGGGCACTCAACTTTCCTAGGGCTAGGAACTCCAGTTTCCAAAGGAAAGTGAAAAGTAACTTTGCAGGGGCTGGAGCAATAGTACAGTGGGTAGGGCGTTTGCCTTGCACACGGCCGACCCGGGTTCGATTCCCAGCATCCCATATGTTCCCCAGCACCGCCAGGAGTAATCCTGAGTGCAGAGCCAGGAGTCAGCCCTGAGCATCCCCGGGTGTGACCCAAAAAGCAAAAAAGTAATTTTGCAGGTGGAAAACCAGAAACTTTCACTTTGTTTAGAATTGGTTTAGTTCACAAACAAATGGACACCCAGTCATAGAGATTACTTTATATCATTAAGCTATTTGGTAAGACACTAAATACTTTGTTGCCATAGTCAGAGATTACTTTGTATCATTAGAGCTATTTCCATAAGGCACTAAATACTTTCTGGACTTGCCAGTCACAAAGTATCACTTAGTAACTTTCATAGACCGAGAGTTGCTACAATATCCTTCCAGCCTCAGCGAGGCCAAACAACGGTCTGGATACAGTCTGCAGGCAAGGGCTTTGTCTTACAAGAGGCTACCCAGGGGCCTCCCAGGACTGCCCTGGGCCCCAAGCCCTGAGGGCAGAGCCAGGAACCAACCCTCCACACCATGGGGTGCGCAGCACCCCCCACCCAAACCCAACTGTTTATCGGAAAAAAAAACAAAAAACCTCCATTAACACAAGACCAAACTCTACCCTCCTATATTTTTAAGCTCATCAACTTAACATTTCAAAAGTGCTAATTTCAGGGCCTGGCTACAGCACAGCAAAGGGCCCACCCTGGTTCTGTTCTGGCACCCCTGGGCAGGGCCCTCAAACAAAAACCTACTTCAGTCTTCACCAGGCACCCGGAACACGGGGACTGAGACTCACTACCTAGTCTCTTGGGCCGGGACGACCAACTTCAAACGCACATCTCCAAAAAATGCTTTCAGAGCCCATCAAGTGTTCTTGTCTCGCCTTCAGCCGATCCTGATTACCTGATCCCTGAGCCCAGGGTAAATCCTGGCCCTGAGCACTGTGGTGTGCCCCCACCCCCAATCAATACAAAAGCACCTAATCGGGGGCGAGGGGCCTCCTGACATGGAGGCCCAACCCCACCGGCCTCACTCACGCAGCCCCCGCTTTTCCCACGCCCACACTGTATGAAAAGGTGCGGTCAGAGCACAGGGGGTGAGTGTGTGCCTCCACCTGGCCTACTCCCTATGGGCCCCTGGGCACCGCGGGGTGTGGCTCCCAAACCAAGAATGAGCACCAGATAAAACAGCCTGGGGGTCTGCAGGCCGCACTTAGGTGTGGCTGAAGAGTCCCGGGGACTGGACTGTGCTGCCCCCACGGTCACGGGGGAAGGCCTAACCCTGCTGCGTTCACCTTACAGGCCTGGGGGCTCCTTCGAACAAAACCCTTCTCTGCCAAGGATGCGCCACCGGCATCTCAGACACAAGCTGGGAACACAGGAGGACCCAGGCCCGGGCCGGCTGACACGGAAACCCACGGGAGAGAGGCAGGAGCCCATGCTGACCTGCTAAAGAGCCTCTGGGGAGTCTCAAGAGACACCCTCAAGGCAACAACAAACCTGAACGCCAGCCTCAACTGGTCTCACCCAGCATCAACATACACAGATAAAACTGCCCTGGCGGTTAACACAAGCAAGCTGTATCTGTAACATTAACGTACAATAGAAACCTTAAACCACAGTTGTAATAACTTGGACAGCAAAGACAAAAGCTTTTAACAAGAAACAGGAGTTTTTTCTAAATGGTTCACCATGTGGCCGACCTGTTAGTCCCCGATTCCAGTGACCTATTCTCAGAGCACTGGCTTCTCCTTGGGGATTTCGATACTTCACTCACTGTTGCCATGACGACAGCTTCATCGCTATGTACCACTCCACATCACCCAGGCTTTGGTAAATGTAGCTGGTCGCTGTATAGTCGGTTGCAAGGGAAAAAAGAGTTGAAGTTAATAACATATACAAGTTACACGTCTGAGTAAACTTGTAATATGCATAGAAACACTTTTACATCTGCTTAAAAAAAAAGTGTCCATGCAATTAACAACTCCTTTAAAAATCATGCTATAATCAGGATGGGCAAGCTCTTCCTCTGAAATACCCAAGAAACACAGTTTTACACCAGACACGGCAGGTGAGATTTTAAATTTCAAAGGTTTTTTTTTTGAGTAAGATCTACTATACACCAAAGAAGAAAATACTCTTGGCTCATGTGAAAGATTTCAAAGTAGCTAATCCTTTTAAGTGAGTGCTTAATAGCTGGCTCTGTAGTAGAAAGTATACTACCAAAATTGGAAAAAAAAAAAAAGGCTTCTTTTATGCAGCACAGAACCATTTCGCTCAAGATAAAGAGCCTTAGCATCACTTTGATTTGAACAACCTGAGAACTATTTTTGGCTTAGACTAAATTACAAACTTTGAAATCTTTCCTTTCCAAGGGGTTCTTCAAGAGCTAAAGACACTTCACAGTGAAACAAATTCATCTAACCCTGAGTATGGTTCAGAGTAAACGAGGCAAACACGGAGAGGGAAGGAGGGTATGTAAGAAAACTGAGGAAATGCTGTGAAAGCGAGCCGGGCAGCCCGGCTGCAGACTCGAAGTAGCCTGGCCTGCTGCTACTGTCCTGCGCTACCCGCTCCCGCCTGCAGCCCCAACCTACACTCAGTGCCGCTGCTGACTCGGCACTGACCCGGACCCAACTTCCCCTGGCCGCCAGGGCAGGCTGAAACTGTTTTCCTAGTCTGCTTCCGCTCGAGCCCGGACACCCCACTCTGTAGCGTGCTGCCCCCGGCCACCTGCCCGGAGGGGCCCCTGACTCCTCCTGGTCCTCACCTCTGGGGCTCTGGCTTTTCCGACCCGCGCCCTGAGCCTGCCCCTGACCTGCGGCTCCCCCGGCACCACCCCGGGGCTCCTCCAGGTCCCGCACTACGTGGCCGTGGCCCCTGGCCGGGCCTCCCTGGGCGCGGGGCGCCCGCCGGCGGCGGCCGGGCGGGGGTAACTTACAGACACTCCTCAGCCAAAGGAATTCCCTTTCTTGCTTAATCCTAGGGCCGGGCCTGCTCCTCTGCCCCGCCAGGGCGGTCCACGCGCCCCTCGCTAGGGGCGCCGCGGAGGGCGCGGGCTCACCTCTTGGCCCGCAGCTGGCGCAGGTGGTGGAAGACGTTGATCACGTCGCGGACGCGGCGCGGTGCCTCCTCGATCTTGGACGCCAGGTTGATGCAGGCCATGGCCACGATCTGCGAGGGGGCAGCGGTCAGCCGGGGCGGGCGCGCGGGCCCCCCCCGGGCCGCGCCCCCGCTCACCTCGAAGCTGTGCTTGACGAAGGACTTGGAGTAGAAGAAGCGGTGGAAGAGCACCTGGCCCGTGGCCATGGCCACCTGCGGACGGAGCGCGGTCAGCGGCGCCATCTTGGGCGCCCACCCCCCCGCCCGGGCCCCGGCGCACCTGCGGCAGCCGCAGCAGGATGCCCGCCGCCTGCACCAGCTCGCAGCCCAGGATGCGCAGGTCCGTCTCGCGGGGCAGGTCCAGCCCGTCCTGCATGGACGGCGTGGGCGACAGGCGCTCCTCGGGGATCAGCGAGTGGTCGATGGTCAGCGACACCTCCGAGTAGAGCCGGTCGCCGATGAGGATCCCGCCCGCCGCCGCGGCGCAGGCCGGGCCCGGGGCGGCGGCGCTGGGGTGCGGCGCGGACGCCATGGTGCCCGGCCGCCGCACGCACGCCCGACGCCGCCCGCCGCTGACCCGCCGGCCGACCCTCAGCCGCGCCGCGCTTCCGGGCCGCGCCGCGTGCGCCTCCGCGTGACGTCAGCGCGCGCGACAACGAGTCCCTCGGCCCCGCCCCGCGCACGCGCACGGGCGCCCGCTGCGGCCCCGCCCCGCCCCCGCGCAGGCGCGCCGGCGCCCGCCGCGGCCCCGCCCCCCGCCCCGCCCCGCGCCCCTGCTCCCACGCACGCGCCCCGCAGGCCCGCCGCGGCCCCGCCCCCTGCGCCGCGCCCCGCCTCTGTCCCACGCGCACGCGCACCGACGCCCGCCGAGGCTCCGCCCCAGCCCCGCGCACGCGCACCGGCGCCCGCCGAGGCCGCGCCCCCGCGCCTGGCCCGGCCTGGCCCGCGAGGTCCCCAATGCACCCGGCGGGCCTTTTTCCGGCCGGGGCCGTGACTCAGAGGCCGGGGCCGTGACTCAGAGGCCGGGGCCGTCCTGGACTTTACCGGCACCGAGCTCGCCCGGCCCTGGCAGGAGTGGCCTCGCGCCCCGTCCGGGCCCCCCGGCACGTGTCCAGCGGGCGCCGCCTGGGCACCGTGGGGGCAGTGGGCACAGCAGATGGTGCGGATGGACGGAGGGGTTGGGAACCGGGTTCCCGGTGCTGCTCCCCCCGGAGACGGGCTGACGAGCGGCCTGACCCGGTGCCGGCCGTCGCGGTTCGGGCGGTCCAGAGCGCACGCGGTCCCCAGCACTGCATACGCCGGGCCCTGCCCGGGTCAAGAGCGACCCCAGCAACATCCCCTTTAAGGGGCTTAAACCCGGGAACCAGGCCGAGCCAAGTGCTAACGGACTCGCACAGCGGCTGCGGCCCCGAGCACCAGCCTAGCGGCCGACGGGTCCAGCCGGGGTGCGTGCTCCTCGGGGGTCTGCCCGGCCCGCCACGAGGGGAAGCTGTGATCGTGGGGGCCCGAGGGGGAGCTGCCCAGGGCAGACGCCCAAAGTCGCCAGCCGGACCCACGTGTATGCTGGACTGACCCCGTTTCTCTTTGGCCGGCCCTCAGATGCAAAGGTCTAGCCCAACTAGAGACTGGTTCTCTTTCCTGGTTCTCGTCAATCTTGAGCTGAGGACAGTGGGGACGGTCAGTCCGCCAGGCTGTTGGCCCCTAACCCGGGGCTTTTTCTTAGCTCTCACAGGCCTGTTCACCGGGGCTGGCGCCCCGCGGTGAGGGGTCCCCTCCCTCCCCAGCCCTGGAACCCGCTGTTCCTTTCTGCGTGCCCTTCAGTCACCGGGCCAGAATGTCCCCGTAAAGGCAGCGGGGCAGGGAGCAACATTTTCTTTGTATTAGCTCATCAAATCGTGATGCTATTCTCATTTCTTTTTTAATCCCCAGCTCCTCCAGAATGGACAGCTCGGGGTCAGCAGCTCTGGCCGCGGGCTTGGAAAAGGCCCGGTTTCTGAGTTAGTCTGAAGACAGTTGCTCTTCCACTTTCCTGCTCCCAGCCCGGGAAACTGCAGACTGACCCCTGCAGCTGGGAGGCCGCCGAGGGTCAGCTGCATGGCAGGCTCCCGAGATGAGCTCATTGGGCGCGGGGCAGGGAAGGCGGGAGGGCTGGCCCTCTGCCCAGGCAGGCTCAGTGCCACCCGTTGCAGGTGGGGAGCCAGGCACAGGGCAGTCCTAGGGGCCAGCTCGCCGCTCTGCTCCCATGGCCGCTTGGACGGGGCTAACTGTCCCGTGCTGTTCCACCCCCTTCCCGGCAGTGGTCATTAGTCAGGGGTAGACTCGGGGCCACGGAGGCTAGACTGTGATGCTGAAGCGGAGAGTGCGTCTCTGGGTACAGGTCTGTGCCAGGGACGGGATCATGGGGCAGAGAGCACAGCCAGGGTGACGCTCTCGTGCCATCAGGGAGGCCTGGCGCCAAGTGGCCGAGTTCTGCTCCTGCCCTGCCAATCCCTTGTGCTCTGGGTGGGGCCTGGCCTTCGGGCTGGCCCCTCATTGGACTGCCTGACCCCGCAAGCCTGATGTCTCCCTGCACTGGATTGGGATCCGTCAGGCCTGGCAGTTAAAACAAACTTTTTTTTGGGGGGTGAGGGGTGCCCTGGGAACCACAGTGCTGAGGGCTGCCCCTGGGCCTTGCTCTGTCCAGCCCCGGAGAATGTCCCCCGAAAGCCCTCACAGAATTCTGGGACACGTCAGCCACAGCGGGAAGGGACCATGCTCCCCGCTTTCCCGTCCTTGTCTTGAACTTGGAACAGTGCCCTGTGCTCTTCGTCTTGACTCTGCTCGGGGGCCACATCCGGCTGTGCTCAGGGGCCAGCTAGCTCGGCTGTGCGCAAGGCAAGCACCCTGCCCACTACTCTCCCTGGCCCTTAGTCAACTGCTTCCAGAGACCTTTGCATGAACTTGCATCTGTCCAGTCGTGCCCCGGCTAGATTCTAGCGAATTCCGGCCCCAGGGGCGCGCCCCCATGAGGCGCCCCAACTCCACACCCAGGGGAACGCGGCTGTCCTTTGGCTGAACTGGCGTGCCAAGCTCAAAGGCCCCTGGGGCAACCCGGGAAGGCTCAAAGGGGTGGGTCTGTGCCACACCGTGGCGCCTGCGGGGGGCGTCCGGCCGTGCCCGCAGACCCCCTCCGCTGCTGGGGGTGCGCGTCTGCGGGCAGGGGGACGGCCCGGACCCGGGGTCGCGGTCACCGCGGGGGCCTGCTCCGCCCTCCGCGCGCCAGCGGCTGACCCCGCGCCCCGGCCCCAAGCACGCGGGCCCGGGCAGCCCCGCCCCGCCCTGCCTGCCGCGGGCGCGGCCTCGCGAGAGCGCGGGCGGAGTCTCGCGTCAGTTCCAGGAAGCGCCGCGCGCCGGCCGCGGGGGCCGTCGGGAGCCGCCCTGTCCGCCGGAAGCGGCTCCCTCCGCGGCCGGATCTAACTCCGCGGCCGCCCCGACGCCGACCCCCGCGCCGTGACGCGGCCCCGACCCTCGCTCCGGCGCCGCTGTGACGTCACAGGCGCGCCGCGCCCCGACCGGTTCCGCCGCGTGGGTGCACGGCCTGGCGGCGCTCGGGGCCTTGCCCCGTCTGCCCGGTGCGATCAATGTGCAGCTCTCCCGGTGCTCGGGCCTGACTCCTGGCTCAGTGCTCAGGGCTGACGCCTGGCTCTGTGCTGGGGGATCACTCCTGGCTCTGTGGTCAGGGTCACTCCACTCCTGGGTCAGTGCTCGGGGATCACTCCTGGCTCTGTGCTCAGGGTCACTCCACTCCTGGGTCAGTGCTCAGGACTGACTCATGGCTCTGCTCGCGGCCGCTCCCGGCTCTCTGCTCAGACTTTTCTCAGGGCTGACTGTTGGCGGGCTCCGGAGCCCTGTGTGGTACTTTCGAGGGGTCCTGGGCCAGCTGCACTCCTTAGCTCCTGTCTTTTGGTGTCGGTGGGCCCCACGGGTGACTTTTGTGAAGCGGGGAGGAGAAAGACAGTCACTTTCTCCCGATCCGTCTCTGCCATTTGGGACCCAGGGTTGCTGGGGTCTCGCCTCGCAGAAAGGAATTTCAGGAGTGGACAGGCAGTGAAGTAGATAGATTTTATTTGGAGGGTGTTTGAGGGGGAGAGAGTAACGCGCTCAAGAGAACACGGGCTTCTCCGAGGGCAGAGAGCCCCTAGACACACCCCAGCATTAGACAAGAGAGCATAAAAGTCCCCATCTCGAGGGGAGATGCAGACGGCATGTGCTTGGCCACGAGGGTGCAAGCAGCCTGGGGCTCAGGCAGCATATGCGCACCCTTCCTTTTCTCAAGGGGGCATGTATAGGCTCTTCTCGGTAGTCTTGATCCGGGATGTTCCGGAGTCTCTTGCCTGAATCACTGAAGTTAATCGGGTTGAGGGAGAGGTCTGAGAGTTTGAGGACCTTCATGGGGAGGGGTGCAATCTCCTCAGGGTCGGCTGCTGAGGGTCGTATCAGGTCTGTTTCCTGTATCTACAGAGTGGATCAGCCTTAGAATTTTCCTCGCAGAAGTTTTGGTCCTGAGTTTCATTGCCGAGGGCCTTCCCCTGTCTACCTGCCTGCATCAGTGTCTCACCTGCTTCTCACAGAATTAACCAAGAACCACACAGCAGGGGCCGGAGCGATAGTACAGCAGGGAGGGCACTTGCCCTCGACCTGGGTTCAATCCCCAGCACCCTGTATTGTCCCCCAAGCCCTGCCAGAAGTGATCCCTGAACGCAGAGCCAGGAGTAAGCCCTGAGCACTGCTGGGTGTGGCCCCAGATGACCAAAATAAACCTGAAAAAGAATTACAGTAGGTCTGAGCCCTGGGCAGTCCTCTTGATGTAGGCAGGTAGATAGGGAGAGGCCCTTGGCGATGAAACTTAGATTATCAAAGTCTCGGGGAAGGAGAATCCTGAGAGTAACCCACCCTGTGGATACAGAAAACAGACCTGATAAGACCTTCAGCCGACCCTGAGGAGGTTGGACCCCTCCCCATGAAGTTCCTTGAATTCCCTCAGAATTCCCTCAACCTCTCCCTTAATCTGCCTAAAGAAGACCATCATCACTCCCAACCTCCCTGGTAACCTCCTTAGCAACGGACTTTTACCTGGAAAGAAGCCTCACGTGGAGGCAGGTTGAAGAAACCCTACAAAAGACACCTTGAACAAAGGAAGCGCACGCATGTGCTGCTTGTGCCCACCTGGCCGAGCACATGTGTCACCCGCATCTCCCCTCTTAAAATGTGTACTTTCATGCTTTCATACTTTTGTGTCTAAAGCTTGGTTATGTGTAGGGGCTTCCTCCACCCTTGGAGAAGCCGAGTTCTCTCTTGAGCACATTATTCTTACTCCTCTCTCCCACTTATCCCTTCCTCTTTCCCTCAGAAACCTCTAAATAAAATCTGTTTACTTCACTGCTTGTCTACTCCTGAAATTCTTTTCCGTGAGCGAGATAAGAACCCACTAACTCTGGGTCCCGGGTGGTAGAGGCGGTTGGGGAGAAAGTGACCGTCTTTCTCCTCCCCACTTCACGTAAGTCACCCGTGGGGCCCACCGGCATCATTCTGGGTGGAGACTCTGCAGGCAGCTTGATGTCCAAGTGGACAGACACCTTCAACCTCCCCTCACTGCCCTCCACGCTGCAGGGAGCCCAGGACCCCAAATCCCAGCCCCTAACTCCTCCCTCCTTTCCCAAGACACCTGAAAATCACACGAGGGTGGAATTTTAGGAGTGACATGTCTGAAGGGCAGCATGTGTCTGGCAGTGGGTGCTGGGTGGACACAATTTGCACTATACGATCATCCCTTTGTTCATTGATTTGCTCGAGCAGGCAGCAGTAACGTCTCCATTGTGAGACTTGTAGTTAACTGTTTCTGGCATATTGAATACGCCATGGGGAGCTTGCCAGGCTCTGCCGTGCGTGCGGGCGGGATATTCTTGGTAGCTTGCCGGGCTCTCTGAGAGGGATGGAGGAATCGAACCCGTGTTGGCCGCGTGCAAGGCAAAGGCCCTCCCCGCTGTGCTATACAGCATGGTATATAGCACAGCGGACACAGTTTACCCTTCCACTTGTGAGGGCAGGGGCTGGAGAGAGAGCGGGGAGGGTGCTTGCCTCGCACGGGTGGACCCAGGTTCGTCCCCAGCATCTCACATGTCCCTGAGTATCACAGTGCCAGGTGTGATCCCTCAGTGCAGAGCTGGGAGAGCAAGTGCAGAGCCCTGCTTGCACATAGCCTCAGCCCAGGTCTGGGTTCGGCACAGCTGAGGGTTCCCCAGAGAATGACCGGGATCACCGCTGAGCACAGGGCCAGGAGTAGCTCTGAGTAGTTGCGGGTATAGACGGAGCTCCCCCCAGCCTCCACCAAGACGGAGGTCGGCTTGGGGGCAGCTGAATGGCTGGAGCAGAATCTCCCCAGCCTCCACGCCCACACCCCGGGCAGGGCTTGGAGTGGTCCCGAGCACAGGCAGAGCTGCTGGCGAGGACCCCAGCCAGGGGCCAGGGCATTAGGGAAGGGCCATGCAATGGCATTCTGGGAGCAGTGACGCCACACGGCCTAAGGCTGTAGGACCCAACTGTGGCTACAGCAACCAAGACCTTTTTTTTTTTTTTTCTTTTTGGGTCACACCCAGCGATGCTCAGGGTTACTCCTGGCTTTGCACTCAGGAATTGCTCCTGGCAGTGCTTGGGGGACCATATGGGATGCTGGGGATAGAACCCGGGTCGGCCGCGTGCAAGGCAAATGACCTCCACGCTGTGCTATCGCTCTGGCCCCAGCAACCAAGACCTTTGCCTGGAGCCAGCATGGGCTGGAGAAGCCTGGACCCTCCCCGGGGAGAATCAGCAGGAACCAAGGCCAAGAAAAGGAGTTTCAGGGCGGAGCCACAGCACAAAGGGTAGGGCGCTTCCCTTGCACGCGGCCGACCTGGGTTCGATCCCTGGCATCCCATATGGTCCCCTGAGCACTGCCAGGAGTGCAGAGCGAGAAGTAACCCCTGAGCATCACCGGGTGTGACCCAAAAAGCCAAAAAAAAAAAAAAGCTTCAAAGAAGAGCACTTTTAACTCTACCCACTTAGCAACCACCCTAGCAACTAACTCTTATCTTGGTGGTGGGGGGGAGGGGGTGGCTTGGGCAGAACCCTCTCAAAGCCACCTTGCACACAGGAAGGCATGTTGTGCCACGTGGTCGAGCACATGTGTTGCCCACATCTCCTCTCTTGAGGTGTGTACCAGGCTCTCTCTCTGTGTCTCTCTCTGTGTCTCTGTCTCTGTCTCTCTCTCCTTCCCCATAAAATCTCCAAATAAAATGTTTTACTTCACTGCTGGTCTCCTGAAGTTCCTTTCTGTGAGAAAGACAAGGGCCCCGGGACCAACTTTCTTATCCTGCAAAGAGCAATTCCTCATTCTAGCCTGAGCCCGGCTCCCGGGAGATGGCGAGGTGGGGATCCACTCCCACGCCCACAAGGCCAAGCGGATGTCCGGTGTGGCTTGGTGGCCACGTGGGGCTGGGGGCTCAGGTCCATGCCGTGCAAAGGCCCATCGCAGACTTTGTCAGCTCTAGCCTTCCTGCTGGTCCCAGCTGGCAGAGGCGGGCTGGGTGACCATCTCTCCCCCCCACCTCACAGGGCAAACAAAAGGGCAGTGGACGCTCCGAGGCCTCCTGCGGGCTGGCAGTGGGTCTGGGGGCTCATCCCGGGCCCCCGCCCGTCTAGGGCTTCCCTCCTGCTCGCTCCGGGACAGTCCCAGGCCTCAGCGGGCCGCCGGCCAGGGACTGGCTCAGATCTGCGAGCCAGGCGGGCTGAGGAGGATCTTGTGTGGGGTCTGCGGTGCTCAGGGGACCCGGGCCAGCTGTGTGTGGGCAGGGCAGGAGGGCCTGTCCTCTGTCTGCAGTGGACTGGGGCTCCGGCCACCTCACTCAGCCCCAGCGGACAGCTCGGCCGGTTCTCGGCTCAGTTCCCGTTTCTTTGTTCTGCTTCTCAGGTTCCGCTCGGGCTCCCGTGGTTTGGGGCCACACCCAGCGGTGCTCAGGGCTTGCTCCCGACACGGGCGCTGCTGGGCCCGGTCAGCCGAGGGCCCCGCCACACTGGACTGTCTCTCAGCCCCTCTGTGGCCTTGCAGGGACACGTGGGAGAGAGAGGAGACGGGAGGCCGAATTCGGCATTGTCTTAGGCAACGGATACCTCGTGATCAAAGCGTCCCCTGGTGACCTCGGTTTCCCCCTCGAGGGCCCCTCCCCCATCGCTGACTCTCCCGCCCGTGTGCCGCGCCCCCTAGTGGCCGCCCTTCGTGTGGCAGCGGGGTCCGGCCCGGGTCCTGTGGCGGGAACCTCCTGTGTCCGGGTGTGTTTGAGTGTTCGGGAGCTAGGCTATGTATGTCCCGTCTCTCTGGCTACCTGCAGAGTCTTCATGTTGCAACGCACACGGCTTCCTCTTCCCTTCCTCACTGGACACCAGAAACGTGACAACTCCCCTCCTGCCAGGTGCTCCTGGCCAAGCTGTCCAGGGCAGGGGCTCTGGAGCCCGCGCTGACCCTCACATCCACTGGGCAGCTGGCCAGGGAAGCGGCCATGCGGCGGGAAGGACGCGGCTCTCCCTAAGGTTCCCAAGTGAGCAGAAGCAGCTCTCCATTCAAAGGGTGGTGCAGGCAGACCCGGCTCCTAATTAAGTGCTCCTTAGGGCCTGAGGCTGTTTCGGGGGCTCCCTCTAAAGGGTTGGGGGCCTCTGTGTATTTCTCCTTTCCTAAGAGCTGCTTTTTCTCTCTGGGAGAAATAAAATCGAAATATCTCCCCTTGAGGGAAAGACAATGTTCTAAGCGCTGATGTGTGCTTAACCTGGGTCTGGTCCTTAGCGCCAGCCCAGGCGGCTGCAGAGAGGCTGGTCCGGCGGCTCTCGGTCCAGAGCACCGAGTGCTAATGACTTACTGTCTCGTAGTTGAAAGACAACAACGGCCGGGGCTGGACAGACAGAGGCAGTTGTACAGTCCACTGGCCTGCACGCCGCTGACCCCGGCTCAGTCCCTGGCTCCCTGGCACTGCTGAGGGTTCCACCAGGAGTGATCCCTGAGCACCAGAGGCAGGAGTAAGCCCTGAGCATTCCCCACCTCCAACAAAGGGGGGAGAAATATATATATGCAGGTCGCCAAGTGAGTGGGGCAGGAGTGGGAGCAGAAGCAGGGAGGGAGTCGCTCTCGGGGCTGGAAGGCCGACGTCAGGCCCTGGGGTGCCTCTGGACTTGGGGCGTGCCCTCATGGCGGGGGCAGTGGGTCTGGCACCTTCCATTCTCACCCCGAGGGCCTGGGCACTGTTGCGACGTCCCTCCAGTGGCACAGCTGCCCTCACGGCTCCAGGCTGGGCCAGGGTGTGCCTGCAGGGGGTCTCTGAGCTGCTGGGCAGGAAGGACTCCAGAGAATCACGGAGCAGTGCTCAGCTCGGGCTCCGGGAAGACTGAGGGGGGGCTCAGCCACCACAGCCCTGCTGGGCCACTTGGGCAGGAGAACGGGGCCGGGGGGTCTCTGTCCTGGGGTGGACTGGGGGGGGGCGTCTGTTCTCACAGGCACATGGGAAGCAGCCCCCATCTTCTGGCGCGGAGAGCAGTGGCCCCAGGGCCCAGCACCTCCCTCCGCCGAGCCAGCCCGTCCCCCGCTGGGCACCTCTGCCCGCTCCCGTCCCTCCGCATGGCCTGGCTCCCACCTTCACAGAGCAGGTGCGTCTATTTCTCTGTGCCTCTGGGGCCTCGCCGAGGTGCCCCTCCGCTGGCCAGGGGACCTGTGCAGGGTCAGCACCCCCGACTATCTCTCTGGCCTCCTGGTTTTATTTCTAAGTCCACTGTGGGCCTCTAAGAGCTCCCCCCGCTGCCCATGAGGTGACAGTCCTGGTCCTCTCCTCTCAGCGACCGTCGTCCTGCCACGCTTCCCCAGGAGAGGCAGCACCTAGCTGTCCTCTGGGCCTGAGCAGCCACGAGTCCACGCGCGATTCCTCTTCCCGGTGACCCCCTAGTCATGCGCACGGAGACACCGGGCAGCATATTGAACGGGTCATGGAGCCAAAGCTGGCTCAGATGACGCGAGTCTAAGGTCACAAAGCGCATCTGAGCCCTTGGCAAGGGCTGTTTCTGCGGGGGTGCTGGGGGGGGGTGGGGCAGGTCGATGACGAGGTGCTTGGGGGAGACCAAGACCAGGCCAGGGAGGCGGCTGCAAATGTGCCTGGCACACGCGCCAGTGTGACGGTGAGGCCAGGGTTCAGCTTGGGTGACCCTGCGGGGGCCACTGTGCCCGGCCACTGGGCCTGTCCCCGCCTGTCTGGCCTGGGTAGCCGTGGGGCAGGCGGGTGTGTGCCAAGCTGCAGCACAGTGCTGGCCACAAGGGGGGTCCCCGGCCCCTCCAGGGGCCCCAGCCCAGCCTGCCAGGGTGTCAGCTCCACTCAGCGGACGGGGAGCCGTGGGTCGGAACACTGAGGACGGGTCGCTGGGGCAAGGGTGGCCCTGCCTGCCCCTCCCCCGCTGCTCTCTGGTGTGGGGATGACCCTGAGGTGGGGGGTCTCTGGGGTCCCGCCCCACCCCTGGGGCTGCGGGCACCATTTCTGCCTGCCAAGGGGGCTGCACAGGCTTGGGGGGGCTGGAGACGTCACCCAGGGACACCAGCTCACTCCCTGGGCCACGTAGTCCCGGGGCACACGGGGGTGGCCCCCAGAACAGAGCCGGACAGTCCCCACCCCCCTGGGAGAGGAGCAGGAGCGGGGGGGGGGGCATGGCCACATCTGCGCCCCTTCCTCAGGTCGCGCCTTCCTTCTCAGGGTCCAGCGGCGTCTGTCTGTCCTCCAGGCCTCACGGACACGCTGCCGCAGCTGCTCTCCCCAACGGCTGCCTGCGACCACCCCGCCCTGGCCACCGTGCGTGCTGCCCGGCAGGCATGGCCACGTGGCCACTCTAGCATCATTTTCTAGGCTTTTCCGCGGAGGCAGGCCCGGCAGGAAGGAGGTGCCTCTCGCCCTCCCCGGCCCTGTCCAGGGTGTCTGACTCGGGCGGGTGTCACCAAGGGGATGAAGGGGACACTGAGCCTTGCTGGAGACGTGGAGACCCAGCACCCCCCGGGGACCGGCCGGCAGCGGAACTGGCGCCACCGAGGCCCCGCCCCAGGGCGCCCGAGTCTGTCTCTGCAGCCCTGGCAGGAGCAGGGCCCTCGGTGCTCCGGGAGCCTCAGGAAGCTCCCCTCAGGCACCCGGGCTGCACTCGGGACTCTGGCCAGTCAGCACCCCCGGTGCCTTCACCCCGTGACGGCCGCGCTCTCCGATGCCTTCCCTCTCAGCCCTGTCCAGTCCCTCGCAGGACCATCACTCACAGGCCCCGCCAGCACCCCCTGACCCGGCTCCCGGCCGCCATGGCCAGGACAGTCTGTGTCCAGGGCAGATGCTGAGGAGTCTGGCCAAAATGCTTCCCATATCACCAAGTATAATGTGGTTGGAGGCCACGCAGGGGGAAGGGTGATGCGTCTGAATGTAGACTAGAGACTGAACACAATGGCCACTCAACACCTTTATTGCAAACCACAACCCCTAATTAGAGAGAGAGAACAAAAGGGAATACACTGCCATAGTGGCAGGGTGGGGTGGGGGGAGATGGGATTGGACAGGGTAGGAGGGATGTCGGGTTTACTGGTGGTGGAGAATGGGCACTGGTGAAGGGATGGGTTCTCGAACTTTGTATGAGGGAAACATGAGCACAAAAATGAGTAAATCTGTAACTGTACCCTCACGGTGATTCACTACTTAAAAATAAACAAATTTTAAAAAATGCTTCCCGCGTTTACGCAGACCCGGAAACGCCTGTGGGTGTAGCCTGCACCTAATGGGTGTGACCACAGGAGCACCCCACGACCCCCCACTCCCTCACCCCCATGCGGGCCGTCGGGGCATGGGGCAGACTGAACGGCCCGGGAGGAAATGGGAGAATTCCACACAATTAAGAGACAGGACAAGGAAACAGTAAAATTGTGATTTTCTTGGGGAAACTATTTTAAAGAAATCCTTTTCCCCCCCGTGGAGAAAAGTCGGGCTGCAGGCTTACACATTTGTTTGCCCTTCGGTTCCAGGCCAGGTTTAGCCGGTCCACTTCAAGACCTGAAAATGGTGTTTTTAAAATGGGTTGAATGGGCTCCTCAGGGGGCCGATCTTGCCCAGGAAACAGTGTCTGGGACCCCGATGGGGCGGAGAGGGCATCAGCGCAGGCCCAGGCAGTCGCTGCCGTTGTGAAGGTTTTCTTGGGCCACCCTGAGATATTCTGGACAAGGTCGAAGGTGTTCCAAGGTATCAAGTACAGCGTTTCGCTTGGGACCTAAATCGCAGGAAAATAGATCTACGCTAAGAACCTGTGGGAGCCGGGGCGCGGGGAAGGCTGGAATCCGTCCCGGGCGCGGGCGGCTTCCCCTCGCCAGCAGGGGCCGACTCGCCCTCAGCTCTTAGGGGCAAAACTCACCTTGAATATTTTCTTGAGTTTTTTTTCTTAAATAGTGTAGCGAAGCAGCTTTTATTGGAGCTTCTTTAGAAAGCTCGGGGGGAGATGGAGGCGGGGGAAGTGCCTGTGGGAGAGGGACAGGCTTCTCTCAGCAGAGGCTCGGGCGAGCCGTGTGCATGGGGCCGTGTTCTGCCTTCTCAGGAGTGTCCTCCGCCGTCCCAGGGGCCTGGGGGCCACTGCTGGCCTTTGGAGCTGGCAGTGCCACAGCCTTGGGCTGGCCCGGGCCTCCCGCCCGGCTCTTTCCAGGGCGGGGCATCTCCCCGGACACTGAAGGGCCCACTTCTCTGGGCGTGCGAGGGGTGACCGTGAGCTGGCAGGGCCGGCCATCCGCTGGCCCCTCTGGCCCTGGCCATTCCCGCGGGGCCAGTGTGGTGATGGCCATGCCTGCGGGTGCCTCGTCCCCCCCCCCCCAACCCTCAGCGCCCAGGTGGACAGGCGGCTGGTGGGAGGGGGCTCGCTGCGTCTGAGCTCCAGGACCCCCGGGCCACTGGGGAGGTGAATTAGAGGGTCAAGAAGGGGTCTGTTCAGGGGCCACTCCTGGTGGACTTAGGGGCCCGGGAGGGATGCTGGGGGTCAAACCCAGGCACGCGCCCCCGCTGTGCTGTGGGGCCGGCTAGCTGGCCCATTGGATGGTGGCCACTAAGTGACAGTCCCCTTAGTCCCGTGGACGGGCCAAGTCTTCAGTGAGGCACCAGGTCCTCCCTCGGGACGGTGGATCATTCAATGGCAATATATAGAACTTTCCGGATCCCGCCCACCCTTTCCGTCTGGAGCTCCGTTCCCGTGGTAAATCACACACGTGTTCTGAGTTCATGCAACTGCCATCAGGTGGTGCATGGATGGGAACTGATTCTGTGGAGGGCTCAGCCTGCCGAGGGGGGCTACAGGTGGGTGCTGATCTCCCTGCCCTCCCGCTCGCAGGCCTGGGCCGAGGCCACGGCCACACTGAGGCACTGCAGCCACCGGCCCGGGGCCGCTCGTCCTTGGCCTTGAAGGCGTAGCTCCTGCTGCCGGTGAGGAGCTGGAAGGCGGGGCAGGCCGCGGCCCCTGTGCCCCCTGGCCACCACCTGGGCACTCTGGATTGTGCTCGGCCTGGTCGGGGCATCCTGGGATCGTCTTTCTGCAAAGCAGGAGGGAGGAGGGGGGAGTCCGTGAGGGTCCCGGCGGAGCAGGGCTCCAGGGCTCGAGGCCTGGGGCAGTCAGAGAACTGGCCGTCTGACTGTTAGTGCCCGCGGACTGACCACAGCACAGGCTGACCGCCTCCCCACCCTCGGTCTGCTGACATTCCCAGTGCTACCGTCCTGACCCCGCAGGATGAGCCGGGCGCGGTACGGGCACGTGGGGGCGTGGAAAAGGCATTTTCCTTGGTGTCTCGTCTGAGCAAGGGCCAGTCCTGGGCTAAGAGGGCCCGTGGGAGCAGGTCGGCCTGGCGGCCCCCCGGGGACTCTGGGGGGTACGGCCTGCCCGCCCCAGGCTCTCCGTCACCCAGGGCCTGGCCGGGCCCCAGGGCCGGCCCACGCTCGCCTCTGGAGTTGCCTTGCTGGCGGCGCACCTGCCGCCTCCCCCCGACACCCCTCTGCTCCCTTCGCCCCCTTCGAGTGGGGACCCAGCCAACGGGGGGACTCAAGAGCATCAGACAAAGGGATGATCCCAAGCCCCCACGGGGCCGTGCCCGCAGCACAGTCCCTCCCCGCGGAGCTATGTGTCCCCGAGGAGCTGTGTGTCCCCGCCTCCGCACGCCGTCGCTTCAGTACGGTGACAACTTACCTCTGCACTCTCACGCGCAACTTGATTTTTAAAATACAAGTGTTGGAGATAACGACAAGGAATTAAGGTAACGGAGACGTTACTGGTGCCCGCGCAAGCAAGTCGATGGGCAGCGGGACGACAGTGCTCCAGTGCTCTGCACAGTTTTACTGCAGACAAAATGTTCCTATTGGGGCTGGAGCGATAGCACAGCGGGTAGGGCAGTTTCCTTGCAGAGGCCCGGGTTCAATCCCCAGCATCCCATATGGTCTCCCGAGTACTGCCAGGAGTAATTCCTCAGTGCAGAGCCAGGAGTAGCCCCTGAGCATCGCTGGGTGTGACCCAAAAAGCCAAAAAAAAATTGTTCTTATCACTGGGAAAGATGAACAAATCGGATTTAACCATCACAGACGTGACATGTCCCTGTGCATCTGCCAAGCAGACGGCACTTCACTCCCATGGTTTCACTTATCGACATTTTGGGGCCACTCCTGGTGGTGCTCGGGCATCACTTCTCGTGGGACTGAGGGCCCCCATGAGGTGCCGGGGATTGAACCCAGGCCCGGGTGTGCAAGGTCAGCCCCTCCCTGCCGTCCTGCCTCTAGGCAGTCCTGTGACACTGGTGGTGGCACACAGGGGCTCTTAGCCTCGGTCCACTTCAGACTGGCCAGGCAGGGCCAGGGCAGAGAGCGGTTAGGGCGTGTCCAAGCAGGCGTCCGGCCTGTGCGTGACCCTCAGCACCAAGTGGTCCTCCCCCAGCTGGGACAGCCGTGGGCATGGGAGAGACCCAGGACTAGGCGGGGGCAGCCCTCTGCCCCTCCCTGAGCCCCTGGCGGAGAGTCCCCAGGGCACCTGGGCGCCATTATCAAAGAGGGGCTCCCTTCCTGTGGGGGACGGGGCGGAGGAGGGGCTCTCCTTAGGAATCTCAGCCGCGCAGCCTCTGTCCGTCCGTCCGTCTGTCCGCCCCTGCCTCCCTCCCTCCCTCCCACCCTCTCCTCATGGCCTGGCCCTGGGTAACCGACTGTGAGCGGGGGTCAGCCAGTGGCCGGGCCAGCGCCCCTGGGCCCAGAAGGAGCAGCGTCTGCGTCCAGACCCCAGGGAGCCTGTGGGATCCGTCAGTGATAGCACGTCAAGCTCCCCTACAGACTCCCGGGGGGCTGCAGGGGCGCGGGGGTGACGAGGGGCAGCGGGACTCATGCTCTTCCCTCTCTGGAGCAGGGGTTGGTTCCCGGCCAGCGCCAAGCAGCGGGTTTTCCATCTCTCGATAAACTTCACCTGACCTGCTCCTCCTGGACTCTCCCCTCCTGGGGGAGCACTGTGGAAGGAGCACGGGGTCTGGCTGCACAGGGAGGGGGCTGGCTGTGGTGGCCCGTCTGCCCGCAGTGAGGGAGCTGAAGTCGGGCCGGCACGTGTGACCAGAGCAGTGCTCGGGGGAGGACACTTGGTCATGCAGGGCCCACCCAGGGAGGAGCGTCCACGTGAGGCGCCGCCTCTACAGGGCGCGTAAGGGGCACAGGGAGGGCGGCGCTACTGCTCTGGGGAGACTGTCCTGCTGAGGACCCTGACCCCACCCGGGCAGCCGGGCGCCCGGGCGTCTCCCTGCCCAGACCTGCTGCTGGCAGCATCCTGGCCTGGCTGGCTGTGCCCCTGCCCTGTCTGCCTCGAGACGGGCAGAGGGACCCCGAGCTGCCCAGGCCGAGTGCCCCGTGTCTGCCTCAAGACGGGCAGAGGGACCCCGAGCTGCGTGTCGCAGGGCACGGCCCACACTCACGGCCTGCCCACGCCGGCTTCGCCCGGTCTCTGGACGGTCACCCACGGTCACTTGACGGTCATCTTAGTTTCTTTCCTCCTCTGCGGTGCCCCGGGGGATGCTGCGGGGCAGGCCCGCGGCCAGAGCATGGCTGAGCGCAGCTGGAGCCGGGCCCTGGACACGAGCACTGGCCGGCTCCCGGGGGCGGGGGGATGAAGGGAGGCGAGCGGGAGGTGCAGGTCTGGGGGGAGGGGGTCTAGCTGGCCAGGACAAGCTCCTGCTCCCACGGCCCAGGCGTGTCTGGACAGCTCTGCCAGGCCGGCCCCCGGGCGCCCCGCGGGAGGAGCCCCTGCAGGGACCAGCCAGCCGAGGGGGCCTCTCGCCTGCCAATCGACACCTCCAGCCCGCGATCTGGCCGAGGCGTTTGCCACCTGCTGGGTCCGGGCCTCCCTTTAATTAGCAGCTGCAGCAAGTGGTCGCCGGGCCTCCTGCTGGTGCTGTGACGGGTCCTGTATGCGCACGCCCGGTGTCCCTTCTGGGTGCTCACACACACACACACACACACACACACACACACACACACACACACACACACACACACACACACACACACACACACACGTGCCGCAGTGAGGCTCGCCCAGCCCGGGCTGCAGGGGAGGCCCCCAACTCCCCGGCGCCATACACACACACACACACACACACACACACACACACACACACACACACCACACACACACACACACACACACACACACACACACACACGTGCCGCAGTGAGGCTCGCCCAGCCCGGGCTGCAGGGGAGGCCCCCAACTCCCCGGCGCCATACACACACACACACACACACACACACACACACACACACACACACCACACACACACACACACACACACACACACACACACACCACACACACTCACACGTGCCGCAGTGAGGCTCGCCCGGCCCCCAACTCCCTGGCACCACGTGAATGCCATCCCAGAGGAACACTCGCACTCGGCTCCCGTGGGCCCTTCGGGCCACAGGGCTTGGCGTTGACACCAGAACAGGACGAGTTTAAGGTGAGGGGCCTCGCGGGCAGAGGAGTCACGGGGGAAGCCGCAGGCGGGTGGGCCTGAGACGGCCCGAGCCCCTCCGGCCCCGACAGACCCTGCAGGCCCGCCTGGCTGAGTCATGGCGCTCGGCGACGGCCCCTCCAGCCGCCGCTCAGAGAGAGGAAGAGGGTCCCAGCCACGGGGAGGGGGGGAGCAGGCCCCGGGCAGAGGCCCAGCAGCCCCTAGAGGAGCCCCCAGCAGGGGGTGCTGCGGGAGGCCGCCAGGGGAAAGAGCCGTGCGCTGGGGGAGACAGAGACCTCCTTCCCGGCCAGCCCGCCTCTCGGGCTCCAGGGACCAGAGGCTGTCCTCAGGGTCGGTCGCCAAGGTGACACCTGTCCTCACTGCGGGGTCCGCAGGGGCGGGCACTGGGGGCGGCACCTCCGGCCCCCTGCCTGGGGAGCCACTGGCCGCAGCTTCCCTGGAAGACCCGGGGCCACACCGACTGTGAGCCGAGTCCCCTGGAGGGGGGCTGGGAACAGGGGCTCAGGCAGACCCCAGCGCAGCAGCAGCAGCGGTCGGGCCGGGGGGTCTGAGGGTCTCCCCTCAGCAGCAGCACTGGCCCCAGTGGGACTAGTGATGGGAGGGAAGGTGGAGGGAGGGCTGGGGGAGCCTGGCACCGTGCAGGGGTGTGTGGAGGCGGGTCCCCCAGGCAAACACCCTCCCCGCTGTGCTATCGCTCCAGCCCCCCATTGTCTTTTTAAGTATCGAGAATTAGACCTCCACCTGCTTTCAGACCCAGCTGACTCCCTCTGCTGTGCTCCATCTGGCAGGCCGTCCACGTCTCGAGCACCTGGCCCGCAGCCGCTGTCCCCAGCTCCTCCGCAGGGCCTCAGGGCGGCCCAGTGCACAGCCCCTCACACTGCCACGGGGGCGACACTGCCAGGAGGGCCCACAGGTCACTGCGTCCCGCAGGGCTGGGCCACACCCACCGCACCCACAGCCCCCGGGGTAACGGTGCTGCCAGGCTCACGGATGCTGGGGGGGGGGGCAGGCCCCCTGAGCACTGCGTGGGAGTTCCCCGTTCTGCCGCCGCGCCTCTCTCGGTCCCCTCAGCCGCCGCTCGCCACTCCCTGGGGCTCCTGGGCGCAGGCTCTGAGGCGGGTGGAACTCAGATGCGCCTACTGGAAGCAAACTCGCTGAGGGAGGGCCAGCCCGGGGATGAGGACAAATGGTGGGCTCGGAGGGCAAGGGTCAGGGAGCGTGACAGCAGAGAGCACTGCACAGAGAGCACTGCAGGACACCGTGACTGGCAGGCTGCACTCCCGAGCAGGGCACGTTGGGAAGCTGCTCCCTCGCGGAAGGTCAGGAGTAACTTGCGGCTCTTCTCGCTTGCTGACCGGCAAGATGATGGCGCCACCGCGTGCACACAGGGGCGACCCGGGGAGGGGCAGAGAGGGTCACCGTCTGCGTGTGAGCTCACGGACGCCAGGAGTGATCTTGTGAGAGAGCGGGCAAGTGGGGCTGAGGGAGCAAGAGAAACGTGTGGGTACACGCACGGCAGCCTGTGTGAATGTGAGTGTGTGGGTGAGAGCTGTGTGTGTGAGTTGTGTGTGAGAGAGTGTGGTGTGTGGGTTGTGTGTATGAGTCTGTGGGTGTATGAAGTGTGTGAGTGTGTGAGTCTAGGTGTGTGTGAGTGTGTGTGAGGTTGTGTATATGTGAGTGTGGTGTGTGAGTTGTGTGTATGTGAGTCTGTGTATGTCTGTGTGGTTGTGTGTGTCTGTGTGTGTAAGTTGTGTGTGAGTCTATGTGTATGAGGTTATGTGTCTGTGTGTGTCTGTGTGGTTGTGTGTGTCTGTGTGTATGAGTTGTGAGTCTGTGTGTGTGAGTTGTGTGTATGTGAGTCTGTGTGTGTCTATGTGGTTGTGTGTGTCTGTGTGTGTGAGTTGTGTGTGAGTCTGTGTGTGTGAGTTGTGTGTATGTGAGTCTGTGTGTGTCTGTGTGGTTGTGTGTGTCTGTGTGGTTGTGTGTGTCTGTGTGTGTGAGTTGTGTGTGAGTCTGTGTGTGAGTTGTGTGTGACTGTGGGGGAGAGGGCGAGGGAAGGCCTCACACAGGCTGGTGGGCCCATGCCGGGGGGCAGGTGCCGGGGGGGTTTCAGGGGAAGCTTAGCTGGGCCTGTGTGCGCCCCTCGGCAGGGGGTGGTGCCCCTGTGTGTGCGGAGCAGAGAGCGGGGCTGGACCTCGAGCCTCCCCCCCAGCCGTTCCTGGCCGGCCAGCTTGGCGCCATGCAGCTGACCCCCTTCTCGGGGCCCTTCATCTCTGTGGGGGTGCCGCCCCCTTCCGCCATGCCAGGGGATTGCGCCGTGCTGGTCCCACAGACGGAGCCTCCCCTTTCCCTCCTCGCCAGCGAGGTTCCTGGAGTCTGACTGCGGCCGGGGGAGCTGGCGTCACCCCGGGGTGCAGAGGGCTGGGCCGCCACCGCGCACCCGAGACCTGGGAGTGACGAGACCTCTCCTCCCGCCCCCGCCCCGGAGCCGCTCCTCCCAGCCAGGGTGTTCCTGGAAGGCCGGGCAGCCCCCGCGCTGCCTGCCCAGAACGAGCCTGTGCGTCCCCCGCTCCGGCCCGGCGTGCACGGACCAGGACGGGCGGCCAGCACGTCCCGAGGGCTGCCGAGTCACGGCCGGGCTCCAGTCCCAGCTGCTCCTCCCGCACGGGCCCGGGAGTCTGACTCAGCAGCGGGGCGTCACTTCCCACCCGCCGGGGCGCGGCGCCCAGAACTTCCAGCTCTCTCCCGACTGAGTCTCAGGCTGGGGAATTCCCCAGGATCAAAGCTGAACACTCGGCAGCTGTGTGGCCGGGGGCACTTCCTTACCCCTCTGTTTCAGCTCCCATGCCGGGACAGGGAGGAGGACGCACAGTCCGCCACACTGGGCCTTCAGCCACGACCCGGGCACCTGGGTCCACGTGCTGTCCCACGGCCGCAGGTCTAAGCCCCTGGAACGCGGTGTGTGGCGGCAGAGTGCGTGGGCCGTGGGGCGTGAGAGAAAGCTCCGGTTCCGACCCAGTTCTGCCCGGGAGAGACAGCTCCGGTTCCGACCCGGGGTCTCTCCTGCCCGCGGGCAGCATTTTTAAGTCCTGGACAATGACTACTCGGAGGCGGTGATTCCCCGCCAGCTCTTTAGAGGACAAGAACTCGAACCCGCCATCCCCGCTGCCCGGCCACCATGGGGACGCCCGACTCCACGCCGACAGCGCCAGGGCAGGGAACAGTCCCCGGAACCTGCTCAGCTGCCAGCCCGAGGCTCCGGGCAGGGCCACCTCTCCAGGCCCAAGGCCCCTGCCCGGGGGGCCGCTGTTCCCCCCCAGCCTCCAAGCTCGAGTTTAACATCCAGGCACAGTGGAGGGAACTGTCACCACCGACCCCGTCACTCGGGGGGCAGCAGCCAGCAGTCGGGGTGAGAGTCAGGCACGCTGGGCTTAGCGGAGCCCACAGTCACCGTCCCTCCGTCTCTCCCCCCTGCAGCCCCCGGCTCGCCTGCCCACCCGCCCTCCTGCCCGTCCCCCCATCGCCTCGCCCCCCAGTACACTACATCCTGCTGAAAGTCCAGGACAGAGGAGCCCCTGCTGTGAGCTGCCCGACTCGGAGAGGCAGCCGCCGCCTTCTCCCGTCTGCCCCGGGTGGGAGCGCGGCTGGTGTCGGGCCGAGGCGGCCGGCAAGCCTGGGTCTTGGCGCCTTCGGGTTCACGCCAGCCAAACCGCCAGTGTCCGCCAGCGCACCACGGAGAGGCCTTTGGCTTGGGTCATGTTTGTGATTCAGATGCTCCTCTCAGTATCCGAAGGTCAGATCACAACCAACTCTCCAGAAAGTCCGCGAGTGGGGGGCACTCTCAGTCTGAGGCAGACTCTCCCCCTGGAGCGAGGCTCAGCCCCTCTCCCCTGCCGCAGACGGCGTGACTGGCACCGCCAGGCCCGACGCTGCCCCAGCAGCCTCTGCCGGGAAATGCTGGGCCGTGTCTGCCTTTTTTTTTTTTTGCTTTATGGGTCACACCTGGTAATGCATAGGGGTACTCCTGGCTCTGCACTCAGGAATCACCCCTGGCGGTGCTCAGAGGACCATATGGGATGCTGGGAGTCGAACCCGGGTCGGCCACATGCAAGGCAAATGCCCTCCCCGCTGTGCTATTACTCCAGCCCCGTGTTTGCCTTTTGTCGCCCTGATTCCTGGTCTGTGCTGACGGCGAGGAACACAAGCGAGGGAGCATGTGCCGTGTGAGCCGGAAGCCTGCACCCAGGGCACTGGGTGCCTGGAGCAGGGCCGGCTCTGATGCCCTGGGGCTGGGGTGCCTGTGCCCTGGCCGTCGGCCGGTCTGTCACGCGTCTGTCTTGGGTGCCCAGGTCCGATCAGAATCACGGCTAAGGGGACGCGGCACTGCCTGTTCTCTGACTGCTGGCGCCAACTCTTGAGAAGCCGGGGCTCACTCTGCCCCCGCCCCCTCCCTGACAACAGGCCCGCAACCTGTGCTCACACGGCTGCCGCCCTGCTCCTTCCAGAGGGTTCTACGGGGATGCACTTTAATTGGTCCCTGTCTGCCAGCCCCGCATGTGTGCATCTGGCCAGTCAACACCTCCCGTCCAGCGCTCGGCAGCCGGCAGGACACCCTGGGCAGGGCCGTGCGGAGGGTGGCCCTGGGCGGGAGCCCGGGAGACGCATCCCCGCAGAGCGGGTGGTCCCGCACAGGCCCTGCTGGGGACACTGCGTCCTCTCTGGGGGTGTGTACTGGGCCAGTCTTGTAGGGGCGGCTTGGCTGTAGGGACAGTGAGGTTCCAGTCCAGCACGGCCTGGCCCCGTGGCCCCAGGCACGCGGAGCGGGAGAAAGTCCGTGCTGACTCAGCATCGCGGTGCCACCCCCCGAGGCTCCAGCTCAGCGAGGGGCTGAGGGAGAAGGCAGACCCCCGTCCTGCCCGCCCCTGCAGAGGGCGCCTCGGGCTCTGACCTGTCGGGGGGCTGCATGGTCGGCCAGACGCAGGGTCTCCTCTGGCCGGCCACACCCCTCCCCTTCCCCGGGTGCGCTCTGGCCTCGCCAGGACCCCTGGGTGCATGTGCTCCTGTGGGAGGGAGGCTCAGCTTGCCTGTGGGGACGATGCCTCCAGGGCCGGGCAGGCGCCCCTGGGCACACGCGGGGCTGGGCACACGGCCGGGACAGGCCTCTGGGCACACATGAGGCTGTGCACACGGTGGGACAGGCCTCTGGGCACACACAGGGCCGGGCACATGGCCGGGGGGTGCCCCTGGGCACACACAGGGCTGCGCACACGGCCGGGCTCTCACCACCTGCCCGCTCAGGGGAGTTGCACATGAAGCATCGCCAGGATGCTGCCGCCTCGCTCAGGCCAGACGCGTGGAGGAACCGCACCTCCTCCAGGCGGGGCCGTGCCTGGCCCGGGTCCTGCTCAGGAGGGAAGCAGAAGCAGGCCCGCCCTGGGCCCAGGGACCCGGCCAGAGCCCCCCGAAGAGGCCCAGAGCGTCCCTGCGCCTAGCAAGGGTGTGCCCTGGCCCGGGGTGGGCCAGAAGGCGACCCCGCAGGCGTGGAGACTCACTCCGAGCGCTGACCCCGGGCCGCCCTGCAGTGCCGAGCAAGGGGGCTGCACCGTGGTCCTGGCTCCCGCGCCCGGGCTCAGTGCTGCGGGTTCCAGTGGAGCCCGAGTCTCTCCCCGTAGTGGCAAACACGTCCCGGCCCCCTCCGGGCCCCAACGGCATACCGGGGGCGCCACGTGCTCGTGCCAACGTGCGCCTGCTCAGTGCTGGAGGGAGACGGATCAGCTAACGGCACTGCCCGGCCTCCCCGTCCCCGGGCCCCCCCCCACCCATGGCGCTAACGTCTCCTCTGGAGCCTCGACTTCCTGCTTCTGGTGCCCTCACCCGACTCCCCCGGTCCTGGCCAGAGCAGCTCCTAGGGTGCCCGAGAGCTCAGGGCTGGGGTCCCTGCCCACACCCCCTGGGCAGCGGTGACCGGGATGCCAGGCCCCTCCGGGCAGAGGCTGTCACTGGTGAGGGGGGGCGGGGGGGTCTTACCGCGCCGGTGGCCCTGAGCAGCTCACACACACACACACACACACACACACACACACACACACACACACACACACACACACACACACACACACACACCGGGGCAGGACCCGGCTATGGCGGCTGCGCCCTCGGCCCGGAGGTGCCCGTCAGGCCAGCGTTGACGGAGTCTCTCTCCGAACAAAGGCTGGGGAGCGCGGCTCCCAGCATGCTCCGGGAGAGGCTCCCCCCGGGCTCCCCGCGGGGGTCTGCGGAGAGGCCCCATCTGCTGCAGGCCGCCTTCCCACTCGCGGGCTGTCCCCCTCGCCACCCGGCCCTGCCCGGGGGGCTCGTGCTGGAACAAAGTGTTTCGAGTGTCTTCGCTGGGGGACGGAGGCTCTTTTAGAAGCGCGTTCCCGAGACAAAGGCGTCCGGGAGCTGCGGGGCTCTGGGAGGGGGGATCTGTATTAAAATTCATGGCGGAAAAGCAGATGGTCATAAATATCCACCTCGAGCGGCCGCGTCTCTAGCCTGAGCCCGCCGCGCCCGAGTCCCCGCCCGAGGGGCACCTGCAGGCCTGGGGAACGTATCACTCGCCTCCATTGTTCCTGCTCAGAGACACAGACGCCCGGGCTGCGCCCAGGGGGCACCTTTGTCTTGGCGAAGTGGCTGGAAACGCTCAGGCAGATGGTGATGCTGCCAGGTGCCAGGCGCGGGGACACACACCCGGGAGGGAGGAAGCCGCACACAGCAGGGCGGACGCACACATTTTTGTGTGGTCACTGGTTTTCCTCTCCCGTCCTCCTCCTCCTCCCGCTCGGGGCAGACCTAGAGCTGCCCAGTAGCCCCGACGACCACCAGGTTCTTGCTCCCGTAAGACAGAAGGAAACCACATTGTTTGCAGAATCAGATTCCGTTAAGGCCCAGACGCTCCCCGCCGTTCACGGAGGTAACCCTGGCTTTGCTGAGTCCCTGTGATGCTCCAGTTCCCGCAGGATCCCGGTGCAGACACTTGGGAAGGGGCCCCAGCCACCCCCACCCCCAGACTCCACCCCTCTCCCAGCCCCCATCCAAGGAGTGCGGGTCTGAGACCTGCCCTCGAAGGAGGCCGGTGCAGGGACAGGCCGTCCGGCGGGCTGCGGGCTGTGCGGTGCATGAGCTCGTCCACACGCAGGGACACACACAGCCCTGGACACGGGCAGCTGCCCTGGAGCCCCCCGGCACGACCCCAGAGCAGCCAGGAGGAGACCCCGGCCTGCAGGCATGCACAGAGGATTTCCACGTGGCCGGGTCGTCCAGAGGCCCCTCCCCCGGGCCCTGCCTGCTCACGCCTCTGCAGCACCGACACCCATCCCGGCCGGCAGACCCCCGGCTTCCCCGCACCACGGCGGCCTGGTCAGCATCAGGTACCATCCAGCATTCCGCCCGGACTGAAGGCAAGGTGGGTGGGCACAGAGTGACTGGCCCCGCAGCACCCTCTCCTTCCGAAGGGGAAGGGGCTTTGAGAGTAGCTGCTTCGATGCCGTTTTTCCATTTCTGCAAGAAGCCGGAGTTGGCCCAAGTCCGTGGAAGTTTCTTTCGAAGTCTCTGGGGAAAAATAAACTGGGGCACGGTCAGGCGAGGGTCACAGCCCTGCCTTCCACTCTGAGATCCCCCCGGACGGCGAACAGACCACACAAGGACCCTGGGCAGGGCGGGAGCGCCTAGAGTTCAAGCACAAGTCTGGGGGTCCCTCCCCCTCCCTGGGGGCAGCGGCTCCAAGACACCAACTGGAGCATCAGCGGGAGGGGGGGAGGTGCAAAGGTCGGTTTAAGAACAAAGAGACAAACGTGTGTCCGTGTGTCTGAGTATCTAAGGCCTGTCGGGGTATCCCCTCCGGGCAGCCTGCACTCCCGGACACTTCCTCCTGCCGCCCACCCGGCCCAGGGGAACAGGCTGTAGGGCTGCTTCCCAAGCCTGCCCCGGTGCTTCTGCCCAGAAGTACGTGCTGACCCCTTGGAGTGTGGCCTCCCCCAAGGCGGAAACGCTTCCATCTCCACCGAGGCTTTTCAGATCCCGATTCCCACACCCCGTGTTCCCAGGAGCTGGCCCCAAGGGGGGTGTGCAGAACTCTGCAGCCCAGCACCCGCTCCTCCCTGGGGGGCTGCCCCAGCACCTGCACTCACGCTACACCTGGCGACTTCGCTTTCTCCCAAGAATCAGAAGCCACCCACGAACCATCAGCCCACCCGAGTCCCCCACGGTGCTCTGCTTACCCACCCGCCAGATTCACACGGCGCCCCCCAGCGCCAAGGGCTGGAATCCCGGTTGCACAGAGCTGGCTTTCTGGCGGATTCCAGCTTCCGCACGGCAGCCAAGGCCCCCGGGAACCGCCGAGTGAGCCTGGAGTCGTGGACGCAAAACAAATCACCCACGTGGGCCAGATGGGGCCCGTCTGATTTCAGCAGTAGATGAAATGTTTTGTCTTGTTCCCATAATGGGCACAGCTTTGAGGCCCCTTTCCACGGCATATGGAGCTCGGCCGTCTCCGGGGAACTAGGACATGTGGGCTGGAAAAGGGAACGTCTCTCAGATTCAGTCCCCCGCCCCCCCCCCCAACCCCCCGCCATCAGCCTGGGCAATGCTGGGCCCCCAGTGACCAGCTAGCGGCTCCCTCAGAGGGGCTGAGTAGACTTGGCTGCAGAGGCCACCCCCTTTGTTTCTCCAGCCCGCACAGGGGTCTCCAGCCCCGCGTCCACGCCCTCATTTCCTGATGGAGGCGTCCTCGCACCGGCTCCCATGAGCAGGAGGCGAGCAGTGCTTTGGTCTCCGTCCTGGGCAATGTCGAATTCCGATCGCCTTTTCCACAGCACGTGCTTCCGTTTGGGCGACCTCTCTTTGTCACACATAAATTTACACGTTTTACAAAGTTGAGTTGGTCCTCGTCTCCTTTAGGATTTCTGCTTGCCTTAAGAAATCCTTACGCTGCGCGTCCTGACCGCAACCTTCCATGTTTGCATCTAATTGTTGTCAGGTTCCGCTGATTGCTTTTCGGGCTCTGCTGATTCCATCTGGAGCTAATTGCCAGCTAGTGTCTGGGAGGGATCTGATTATATACTTTCAATCAGGAATGTCAGGTCCCCCTATTATCATTAACATATTTTATTTTCTCACTTATTTGAAAGATTCCTTCCATCATCTACCAAGTGTCCAAATCCACTCAGGGCCATTCCTTAAAGCTGCAGTGTCACTGGCTCAGAGACTGTTTCTGATTTAGGAGAATAGGTTCAGAATGCCGACGTGTGCCTCAGTCTGTCACCAAAGCACTAACGGCCCCGTGGCCCACTGAAGCCCAGCAACTGTCTGCTCGCACCCTTCTCCCTGACCCTGCAGTAAAAATTATAAAACACATTTTTTTGGCTACACCCCGGCAATGCTTACTCCTAGCTCAGCACTCAGGAATCACTCCTGGAGTGCTCAGGAGACATATGGGACGCCCGGGTTCAAACCTTGTTAGGCAAGTGCCCTTCCCCCTGTGCTATCTCTCCAGGCCCCCAGAATTATATTATCTTGGCCTTATGAGTAAGCATTCTTTTCCTGGCAGAAAACTCTCCTGCACTCTGTTCTTGCTCAGAATTGTTTTGGTTCCTGAATTTAAGGTCAGTTTATCAAACTCTGTGAAGAAATTATTTAACTATTATGACCAGAAGTATAACTGTCTTTATATTTTATTTTATTTTATTGCATTTTATTATTTTTTTTTTGCTTTTCGGGTCACACCCAGCGATGCACAGGGCTTACTCCTGGCTCTACACTCAGGAATTACTCCTGGCGGTGCTGGGGGACCATATGGGATGCTGGGAATCAAACCCAGGTCGTCCGCGTGCAAGGCAAATGCACTATCCACTGTGCTATCATGCCAGCCCCTGTCTTTATATTTTAATTAAAAGTTTTTAATTTAAAATTAAAATTTTTTTTTCTGTCTTTATATTTTAACATGGAATAAATTTCCTGAGTGTGTACTGAGAGAGTTCTCTTTTCAAAAATTCAGGTTAAAAAAACAAACAAACTTTGCTGTTGTGGGTCACTCCTGGCGATGCTGGAGGGACCATGTGGGGTGCCAGGACTCGAACCCAGGGTGGCCTCATGCAAGACAAATACTTTACCTGTTGCACTATCTCTCTGGTCCCATGTTAAAAATGTTTCATTTATATTGAACCATTTTCTTCAGTGGTTTCAGATCTTTTCTTACATTTATTCCCGGGTGTCTTAGAGGCGTAACTGCTGATGTAAATGGCATATTTCTATTGTTTGCTACTAGTTCTGACTCACAGATCGGGCTTTTATTGATCTATAGGTTGATCTTGTTTTAGATGGTTTTTGGGCCACACCCAGCAGTGCTCAATGGTTACCACCGGCTCTGCGCTCAGGAATCACTCTGGGTGGGCTTGTGGGACCCTGTAGGGTGCCGGGGATCAAGCCTGGGCCGTCTGCGTGCAAGGCAAATCCCTCCCCACTGTCCGAGGTGCGACAGCCGGCAGCCAGAGAGGATTCTTGCTTCCAGCAAATGCCTTTATACTTTTCCTTTGGAAAGATAGCTCCAGGGTTTGATATTTTCTGCTAGTTTAAAATTATTAACTTTTCATTTAACTGTGGAAAGAACACAACCCAGGAGCCCCCTCCCCCCGCCTTGAGAGATGTTGGCGTGAGCAATAGTGGTTCGTGGTGCAGCTCCCAAGGCCTGCTCACCCGGCTGCTTCTGCTGTTCTCACGGGGCCACAGCTGGTGATGGCTCAGACCCCGGCCAGGCCGTGCTTTAACAATTTTTTCTTCTTTTAAAAATTTAAGCTGTTTTATAAGCAGTTAAGCAGTTACATTAGCATATATATATATATATATATATACATATATGGAGTCAATTATTGGGCTATAGTCTGCTAAGATATCATGACCAATCCTGCCATGTAAGAGGAATGACTCAATATTGAGAATTTTCAGGCAATTTAGCACTAAAAATATTTTAACACTTGGGCAGGTTTTCCACCCAAATTCTCCAAACCTGTCTCGCTGATATCGTATGATTCTGTCTTACCATCACTCCAAACACACAAACAATCACCCTGTTGGTGTTTGAACGGGAGCTCGGCAAACCTGCCCGTGCCTCCGGAGTATACGCTGCTCTGTCCATCCCGTTATTCCCACTAAGGAATGGGCCTGTCACAATAACTGTTCAAGTCATTTCCCCAGTGTTTAAGGCGCTGGGAAAATCCATGACTCTTATTTGTCACATGAGAATGATAATACTCTGTCTTGCTAGGCTGTTGTTGAGA
This sequence comes from Sorex araneus, assembly GCF_027595985.1. Lineage (NCBI taxonomy): Eukaryota > Metazoa > Chordata > Mammalia > Eulipotyphla > Soricidae > Sorex > Sorex araneus. The sequence continues at coordinate 265,776,202 of NC_073303.1, forward strand.
TTAAGTAGAATAATCGACATGAACTGCACAAGGTAGTGACTGGTACACGGTAGCCAACCTGCGGAGACTACCCGTGATGGTGGTGGGTACTGTGACGGGTACAGGCTGCCGACCTGCGGAGACTACCCGTGACGGTGGTGGGTACTGTGACGGGTACAGGCTGCCGACCTGCAGAGACTACCCGTGACGGTGAGGGGTACTGTGACGGGTACAGGCTGCTGACCTGTGGAGACTACCCGTGACGGTGAGGGGTACTGTGACAGGTACAGGCTGCCATCCTGCGGAGATTACCCGTGACGGTGGTGGGTACTGTGACGGGTACAGGCTGCCGACCTGCGGAGACTACCCGTGACGGTGAGGGGTACTGTGACGGGTACAGGCTGCTGACCTGCGGAGACTACCCGTGACGGTGAGGGGTACTGTGACGGGTACAGGCTGCCGACCTGCGGAGACTACCCGTGACGGTGGTGGGTACTGTGACGGGTACAGGCTGCCGACCTGCGGAGACTACCCGTGACGGTGAGGGGTATTCTGGCTTCTGGCTTTGCTTGGGTTCCCCTACTGAGAACAGTGCTGGTTCGCTCCTTTCGGGGTAGCTGCATGGTGCATCCTGCAGGCTCTACAGACACGCCAGGCGGACGAGACCTGCTTCTGGGCACTTCTGTTCTGCTGTCACCGAGTAAAGGCGAGAGTGGTGGCTGGGTTTACCGGTGCGTTAGTAAAAACCTTTCTACTTGTCTTTTTCTCTCGTCGTGAGGAAATTTTCAATTCTTACTTATTTTGGGTCGTGCCCAGGCCCTCACACATGCCGGCGAGTGAGGCAAAGTTTCACTGTGCCCGGCAGCAGCTTTGCTCCTGGTCACGAGGGCCGACTGCCCGGAGGGCGAGGTGCTGGCACGGGCAGCAGGCGCCCCCAGGGAGACGCGCCTCAAGGCCACTTTATCCATCGTGGCGTTTAAAGCCGGATGCTGAGTTTTATCAAATGCCACCGAAGCGTCCAGAGATGATGAATGTTCTGTGTCTGGTGGATGCGCTGTACTACTCGGAAACTCTCCTCGTCTTGTGGAAACTTAATAAAAACTTCTCCAGCAATATCTGACACAAGGATCCCCGCTTCTCTGGTGGGAAGCGGCTATAATAGAGTTTGTCAACAGCACCTCGAGCTTTATATTGAAAATTCCTGCTTGACACGTGCAGAGTGCTTCCGCTGCTGTGTGGGTCAGACCGAAAGGGCCCGAGAGTGTGGGACGATTCCTCGGCGGGCTCGTCTCCCCGGCCCTGCTCTGGGCCTCAGTGGGCGGGGCAGGGACCCCCGGGACGGCCCTGGGCTGGGAAAGGAACCAGACCGGACCCCCGCTCCCGCTCCACAGCCCCGTGACTCCCCCAGCACAGCCCCAGGAGGCCAGAGCTCACGCTCCATCCGCTTCCTCACGATGGCACCGAGTCTCAGCTCATAGAGCCGGTGTCTCTCAGGGCCGGGGCCTGGGACTCAGCGGAAAGAGCCGGAGATGCTGCTGGCTCTGGCCCCAACAAGCGATGGGACCCTCCCCCCCACTGACCCTATCACGTGCCAGCAGAGCCCCGGCCTCAGCACCCCGCAGTCCAGCTACCTCCTCCCGCTGGCATCCGCTCTGAAACTGGCCTTTTCTGGGCACCTTTGTCCATAGCCAGCACTCAGCTGCTGAGATCCCTCCCCTCTGCACATGGCCCGGTGTCCTGACAAGCTTCTCACAGTGCTTTTCAGTCTGGGGTACAGAACACATTGTAAGGACAAAAGAAAACCATGTGGCGAAAATCCCAGCAGATAACTGCCACATCATGTGCATTCCAGAGAGCACTGGGTTTTCCCTGAAAACTTATGAATAAAGCAAATGGCTAAACCTTGAGATTTCAAAAGCAGCTGGGCTTCCAGCTCACTCCTCTCCTAGGCGGACCTTTCTTCATGTGAAATAGAAAAAATCTGGATCAGGACACACTCGAGAAGCACAAAGCTGGTTTGCCAAGCTGCTTGTGGGTTTTTTTTCCCGCCTCTAATCTCTCAGAACTTGCAGCAGGCTGCCAAGGCCGAATGTGCTGGTCGCCTGGACTCAAAATTCAATTTGCAATGTGAAAGTCAGAAGAATTTGGGGGCGCTAACTTGAAACATGATGCAACTATTTGAAACGGGAAGGAAATATGCCAAGAATTCCACTCGCGGCCCGGAGCAGTGGGGGCCTGTGGAGGCTCCTCAGTGCAGGGGCCCCTCGGCTCCTCCCCCGGAGCCCCCGATAGTGCCGTGACTGCTGGACCCTTGAAGGAGCTGCTATTAATCAAGCCTCGCCCTCTGACAGCCCTGCAGCTGCAGAGCCGGCCGAGCGTGGCGGGAGAACACTCGCGGTCGCTCCTTGGGTCTGCGGGGGGCCGCGGCTGCCCCCTCCTCGGCCCCTGCCCTGGCCGTCAGGGCCCCTCTCCTGCCACGGCCGCCTCCCGAGCCCACTCTGACTTACGTGCAAGGGTCCCGTGCACAGCCCCCGTTCCCTGGGGTGCCCCCCCCCACCGCCCAGCTTTGGGGACCGAGGAGCACGGATCAGAGAGGGGAGGGGGGCATGTGGGCCTCACCTGCCGGGATGGGAGGGGGCACTGCAGCAAGGCCTCCTCAGAGCCAGGCTTGTCCCCGGCCCGCATCTTCTCCCGCAGCCTGCAGGGGGGCTGTGTGCACGCAGGGGCTCGGCTGGCGGGCCCTGCAGAGACAGCGTGGTGGGCCTCCTGCGTGCCCGCCCTCCGCCCAGCCGCAGCCCCGGGGGCCGGCCTCGGAGCCTCTGAGGCCTCTGCCGTTTCCTTGAGTTCTGGAGCCTGCCTGACTTGGCTCAGGGCCTGCTCTGGTGCCGCCTGGAACCTTCTGCACCAGAACCTGCGCTCCAGCCCGAGTCGTCCCGGGCCGAACTCAGGCACGGCCAGGGACAGGCGCAGTGACCAGGCTCTCGAGGTGGCCAGTACCCGTCCCCACACAGAGGCCCCCATCACAGCCGGGAAGGGTTGAGGATTAGTGATTTCTATAGTGACTTATTTTTATAGTGATTTTTGATGTTTTTCATTCCTAAGAGTTGAGACGCAACGTGCAGACCAGAAATGGGACTAAGTTCTTCATGCAGCCACCGGGGTCCGCGCAGTGTGAGGGTACAGGCGTGCGCCGTCCACCAGCGCTGAAGGGACAGTGGCCTGAGTGTGGGGATGCTTTCAGGCAAGACTGGCTGAAGACCAGCTGCACTTTCCCGTCACTCGAGCCCCTGAACGGTCTCAAAGGGAGACGGAGACTGTGTCGTGGGAGAGGCAGCACCCAGGGAGGCCGAGTGCGGTGGGACCCGGCACTGCACAGGAGCCCTGAGCACTGCTCGGGGTCAGTCCTCAGGGTCAGTCCTCAGCACGGCTGGCTGTGGCCACATACCAACTAAAGAAACTGTATTTGTGTATCTGCTACTCCGTTAGACACCAACTAAAGAAACTGTATTTGTGTATCTGCTACTCTGTTACGACACCAACTAAAGAAACTGTATTTGTGTATCTGCTACTCTGTTACGACACCAACTAAAGAAACTGTATTTGTATATCTGCTACTCAGTTACGACACCAACTAAAGAAACTATTTGTGTATCTGCTACTCAGTTACGAATTTAGCAGTCATTCCCATAGTTGATGTCACACCTATAGGCGTGAAGAGCCTCGCAATGTACGGAAGTGACTGATGAGAGCACGAAGGGTGGGTGAAGGCCCCAGAGTCACCCCTGGGCCCTTTCTACCCAGGTCTCTGGGGTTGGCGAGAGGCGCTGACCCTGCTGGTTCCTGGCTTCTGGTTCCCGTTTCCCAAGTGCCACGGGTGGCATGTGAGGGCACAGCCTTTACCTAGCGAATGAGAGTGAATCATTCTTTCACTCCCTGAAAACTCTCATGATCATCTAGAGGAGCCAACGCCTCTTGGGGGGGGGGGAGGAAGAAAGTCTGACCCCCGAAGTCAGCAGCCCCCAGAGCAGAGCAGGCTGTGAGCTGGGAGGGGTGGAGTCAGGCCCGGCAGCCAGCCCACGGGGGTTACTGCAGCAGAGTCGCCGGCAGGGGCCTGAGTGCACTCACCACGCACGTGAGGGGGCGTGTGAGGAGGCGTGTGAGGGGGCACGTGAGGGGGTACGTGAGGGGGGCGGGAGCCGGGGGGAGAGGGAGGCCCGGGGCCTGCCACTGCCAGAGCAGAGACCTGCTTGGTGGTCTCTACCACCCTCTGCAATGTGAGGGGGTGGGAAAGAGCCAATCAGGGCAGAAAAGACGCATGAAGAAAGGCCGCCAGAGCAAGGCCGCCTGCGGACTCCGATGCACGCGTGACCCAAATAGCGTCATGCCTGTTTTGGTTTGCTTTGTTTTGGGTCACACCTGTGATGCTCAGGCGTCCGTATGGGATGCTGGGGATCGAACCCTGGTGGCCACAGGCAAGGCCGGGCCGCTACCCGCTGTGCTGTCGCCCCAGCCCCTGGCCATGTCCACTTACTCTTCCAGGAGTCCAGGAACACAATCATGAACTAACGTGTGTGCTATTCTGTGTGTCCACGTGTGCTCTGGTTCACGCCAAGGCACGAGCAGACCTCTGAACCTGAGGGGTTGATCAGGGCTGCCCAGCGGGAAAGGCCATGGCCTCAGCACGACGGCCGACTGTCCTTCTTCAAGGACGATAGCGAGACAGTGGGCGATAAAGGCCACCTTCCTGAGGAAGTCTGCCTCCGAGGGGGAACTGCGATGGCCTGCTCCCTGTGTCTGTATCGGAGCTCTCAGAGAGACGCTTACGAATGGAATATTCTGGTTGCCAGAGCACCTGTTCTCTGGCAGGTGCCCAGACGGTGCCCAGATGCTCGGGTGTTGCCTCCCTGCCCTGTCTGTGCACCCCCCTGGGTCTCACACTCACGAGGGAGGGGGGAGATGGCGGCTCAGGCATCAGGGCTCTGCTGTCAGGGGCCCCTCCATCCCCGATGTCTATCGTCCAGGTTCACTATCGGGGTAAAATGGATTCTTTTGTCATGCTGGGGCGATTCCGGGCTCACTGGGCCAGTGGTCAACGCCCTGCTGCCCGGGCCCGGGAGGCTCTTAGCCTCTGGCCGCTTCCCCAGCCCCGTGGGGAAACCATGTCCAAACACAGAATATTGAAATGAAAAAACACTGAAAGCCCCTCGAAGCTACTATTGTTGCCACCCCCTGTTTTCCCACCCTGTGAAATTCGGGGCCCACAGCTTTCTGTTCTCCATATGCGCCTCCCCGCCCTGGAGGTGACCCCCTCCCCCTCTCCCCTCTGCCCTCGCCACAAGCTACAGATGGCCCATGTGACCGCTGCTACTTGGCCCTCCACTGGGCGCGTGGCCTCATCTGCTGGAACAGGACCATGAGCTGGAGCCAGGGCCGAGGGTCCGGGCTGAGGAGAACGAAGCTGGCCTTGCTGTAGAGGCAGTAAAGGCCCTTCAGGGAGCAGGTGAAGCTCCCCTGGCTACACAGCTTCCCTCGGAACCTGGGGACAAGCACAGCCCTGAGTGCAGGGTGCTGGCACCCAGCGTACCCCAGATACCGTGATCCTAAGCAGGCCAGCAGATTCCGGAACCCTGCGGGAACCCGGGGCATAGGGCCCTTCTTCCAAACAGGATGGAGGGGCAGGGGGCGCTGGCCTCAGGGGCCCAAGCGGGCCCAGTGGGTCCAGGCTCCCTTGCACCTCGGTGGTGGCAGCTCCGAGCGAACTCTGTGTTTGAAGGATCTCGAGGCTGGGTGGAGACGCTTAGATCTCATCTCCCAAGTGTATGAGCTCTGCCTGTACATCTTTTTACTTAGGCAGAAGTTCTGTTTAAGAATGAAAATAGACAGAGAAGCGGCAGGCATTCTGGTGAGCAACGCGGCCCGGACAATGCTCCGGACCCGAATCGGGGCCAGCAACACTGGGGGGCCGGAGGGAGGAGGTGCCGCCTGCACACCTTCTCCAGATGGAACCCTGTTGACACTGAGCAGCAACTAACACGGCTCCAGGATTCGGGACTGGGACAGATCCGAGCCGCGGGGGCCACTGGAGTGGGGCGGTGCCAGCCCAAAACTCTGAGTGGTCCGGGCCGCCGGAAGTCACGCCCTCGACCCACCCTCGGCGCCATCTTGATGCCACAATCCACAGAGAAGCGGCAGGCATTCTGGTGAGCAACGCGGCCCGGACAATGCTCCGGACCCGAATCGGGGCCAGCAACACCGGGGGGGGGGGGGGGGGGCCGGAGGGAGGAGGTGCCGCCTGCACACCTTCTCCAGATGGAACCCTGTTGACACTGAGCAGCAACTAACACGGCTCCAGGATTCGGGACTGGGACAGATCCGAGCTGCGCGGCCGCGTGACCTTTTCTAAAACCTGAAAACATACAATCTTTTAATGGAAAACTAATTATCAAATGCCTCCTTATTAGGGCTATCTTGTTTGGGGATATAACTCCCACAACAATAGTGAGTTTTGTGTTGAAATATGGAACGTAATCAAGGTGAAGAGAAAATAAAGTGAGGTTCATCAGTTATACAGTTGGGGTGGGGGGCGGGGGGTATACCGGGGATTTTGGTGGTGGAATATGGGCACTGGTGAAGGGATGGTGTTTGAATACGGTATAACTGAGACATAAACCTGAGAACTCTGTAACTTTCCACATGGTGATAAAATTAAAAAAAAAAATTAAAAAAAAAAAACAACAGCAGAGGAGAACATAGGGGAATGCTCCAATGCTTTAAAACCGAACAGAAAGCGGCTAAATAGCAACTGAGTCATAGATGAAATCAAGAAGAATTAAAAGTTTGCTTGAAACAATTTAGAATTGAGAAAAAACTACCAGGATCTATGAAACACAGCAAAGGTAGAACTAAAGAGGAAATTTATAGAAATACAGGCTTATATTATGAAAGAAAAAAAAGCGGATAATCATTGTCCTAAACACTCATATTAAGGACTTAGAAAAGGAACAATAGATGAGTCCCAAAATTAGCCAAAAAAAGGAGATAATAAAAATAAGAGATAAAATAAGAAACATAGAAATCAAGAAAATAATATAAAAGGTCAACGAAACAAAGATCTGGTTCTTTGGAAGAATAAAGAAGACACACAAACCCAACCCTTAGCTAGAGTCACAAGGGTGGGGGGGGGGGATAAAAAAAAAAGAATGAAAATAGAATATAGCTTGAAGTTTTTAGATAGCTATTAGAAATATCAGAGTTAGCTTTAATTTTGGGAAAAAAATATCCTGCATAAGTAACCAAACTTGCACTTCCAAAGTTATTTCCCAGCTAAAATGGGTTGAGTCAGTGTTTCTGGCTTGTTCTCTGACTTGGACAATTGAGCCGGTCTTCTCCATAATCAAATAATTTCTAGGTTGCTTTACTGAGAACTCAAACATGAAATTTTGCAGAAATTGCTGATTGAAGGCCTTTACCCTGGGGCCCTAATTCATGGCAGTCACACACCCCAAGAACGTCTGGGAGCCCGGCTGTGGGAGATGACCTCTGTCCGAGATGATCGCTGCCCCCTCTGCACAGGAGGCCACTCAGGGTCACTCCTCTGTGAAGCAGAGAACTGGCTCTGGGACTGGTCTCTGTCCTCCCGGCATCCCTGGCATCTCCCGGGCCCCTGAGTGCCAGTGGCCCCAGAGAAAAGTAAAATCAAGCCACGCTCAGGATTCAGTATGCGTCGCGCCTGAAGCACGGTGTGGCCCGCACCCTCCTCTCGCCCTCGTGCCACAGACCATAATACCAGACGCATAAAACATGCACCTGGGATGGGGGCCCCTGCTGGTTCAAGAGGTGGTTGTCACCAGCCCCCGCCTCCCAGCCACAAGTTCCACAACTAAGCTCAATAATCACTTAAGGTTCAACCAGCAACAAACAGCTTAGTTAACCCTCAGACAATGACTTTAGCGACCACTTTGTGAGATGTAACTATTTTCACTTTTTTTTTTTTACTGAAACCTTTTTCAGTAATTCCATTAGCTATTTTGTTGTAGCATGCAATAGAAATTATTTTGTGTTGCTAAGGGGGCATGCTTGGGGGATGGGTTTGAAACTGGGGACCATGGTTGAGGAAAGGTCGCACTGGTGGTGGGATTGGTGCTGGAACATTGAATACTCCAAATAACTGCATTATTAACAACTTTGTAAACCACGGAGTTTAAATAAAGTCTTTTTTAAAAAAAACCTCATAATATGGTGACATCAGGATTTGTCTAACCAGGAGGACAAATGATGATGCAAGGGTTCTCTACTGGATACAGTGTATGACGCAGAGTTGTCCAAGTAGTCGCTGACAGAGCCCTCCAATCAGAAGTCTGACAGAGTCCTCCAATCAGAAGCGTGTCTGACACAGAGCCCTCCAATCAGAAGCATCTCTGACACAGAGCCCTCCAATCAGAAGCGTGTCTGACACAGAGCCCTCCAATCAGAAGCGTGTCTGACACAAAGCCCTCCAATCAGAAGCGTCTCACTCAGAGCCCTCCAATCAGAAGCGTCTCTGACACAGAGCTCTCCAATTGGAATGTCTCTGAGCAGGGGCTTGCGGGTGTGTAAAGACAGAACAGGACCCTTGTGGTAATACTGTCATGTTTTTGGAGTCATTTCAACATTGTTGCTAATATTTCTAGGCGCTAAGCCAATACTTCCCCACAATAACCGTCATGAATAAATTCTGAAAGTAATTTAAACTTGAACTTATTTTGCAGCTAATGCTGGCAATGCTACTTTTATTCCTTCTTCAGTGAGGTTCTGGTACTGCCAGGCTGGCCCTCCTGTGCAGCCCAGCTCAGCTCTGGGAGGAGGCACCTCTCCTTTCCTCACAGCCAAGCTCGTGGGAGGGAGGGACCCAGCCGTTTCCCACCTGCACTCACGATGCTCCCAATACAAGTTACATGTCCATCCCGCGAGATCACAAAGTAGCCAGTGCCAGTAGGACCAGGAATAAATCTGGGCTGTCTTCCTAGGGGTGAGCACGGTAGGTGGATGCAAAAGCAATTTGGGGGTTTATGAATCCTAGTCAAACGCACCCCGCCAGCCATCTGCACAGACGTCCAGGCAGATAGGTCCGTCGTGCCGCTGTAATGCAGCTGACTCCTGGCAGCAGTGGAGTCACACTGCGGTCACATGGCCAGTGAGTGCCCATGCGTCACACATGGACACTTGGCTCAAGCGAGCAGAACGGGTGGAGCTGTGCAGGGGCAAGCGAGACGGGCAGGCTAGGGTCCCCGGCACGTGCCATTCCTGAGCTACCAGTCACTCAACACTTCTGCCAGAAGGTAACAGCAAGAGGCGTGGGCACCGTCGCGGGGCGTTTGCTTACAAAATGCCACTCAAATGGGCTGTTGGCGTCCCACAGTGCAAGCAGGTGGGGCTGGGGCTGGACTGTGCGTGAGACCGCGGCCCCAGGCTCTGTCCAGCGGGCCCTGCCCGGTGAGGCCTCTGCCCAGCCCCAAAGCTCTGGCGACGGATGGCAGGGCTCTGACAGTGCCAGCCTGGTCTGCAGAGCAGGCACCGCCCCGCTCGGTCTCTCAGACTCTGAAGCTCTGCAGCAGTGGCCTGGCCACTGCCCGCTGGGCAGCCTCACGCCGGCTTCCCCTCGGGGACTCCTCCCGGGCTGGCTTCCCAGCACCGTCGGGCTTGAGCAGCATCTGCTGCCTTTGCTGCTGCCGGAGTTTCCCCGGGGGCCTCTCACCGGGCGTGGCGAGGTCGGGGCAGGGGCCACACCCCAGGCCGGCGCTGGGACCCGGTAGCAGTGCCCTGGGAAGCGGCTGGCTGCCGCAGGAAGGGGTGTCCTTCCAGTCAGGCTCTGGGACCCCGGGGTGAAACTTGCAGCAGCACGAAATGAGCCAAGAGAAGCTTGAGCCCAGGTTTGGTTTGGGCTTTTTGTTTTCGGGCCACACCTGGCGGTGCTCAGGGCTCGCCCCTGGTTCTGCTCAGGAATTGCTCTTGGCAGTGCTCGGGGGACCACACGGGATGCTGGGGATCGCACCCAGGCGGGCCACATGGAAGGCCACTTGCTTGCAGCCTGGCAAGCCCATGTTTACTCTGCAGCGGGGCGGTGTCCAGCACCGTCACCACCATGCCCCGTGCTCGGAGGAGACTCAGGAGAGCACTTAGGAGTGTGGAGCTAACAGAGAGCACCAGGAACGGAGCCCACCGGCTGGTGCCGCAATCCTGGCTGGAGGAAGACTGGGTGTGGCTTGGGGGAATGGATCAGACTGGGCCTGGAGGGCAGGAGGTGCGGAGACAGGGGGCAGGTGGGGAGAGGCAGGGGCCTCGGGGGCTGGGCGGCTGCTCACTGCCACCCCCGGGCAGCGTGGCCTGGCCAGGCCCTGGAGTTGCCCGAGCCTCTTGCTCACCCTACATGGGAGTGCAGGAGGGACAGACTCCTAAGACGTTTGGAAAGTTCCCTCGGCCAACCTCACGCCAGCTTTGCAGGATAGGCCTGGCCGAGCAGAGTCAACAGCACCGCTCCTTCCCTGGCTCCGAGAGACGGAGACCCGGGCACGGGGACACACGAGGAGACCAGGGCATGGGGACACGTGGGGAGACCCGGGCACGGGAACACGCAGGGAGATCTGGGCACAGGGGACACACGGGGAGACCTGGGCACGGGGGACACACGGGGAGACCAACACACGGGAACACGCGGGGAGACCAACGCATGGGAACATGTGGGGAGACCAATGCACGGGAACACACGGGGAGACCAGGGCACAGGGAACACGCCGGGAGACCAGGGCACGGGAACACCCGGGGTGCGGGGAAGCCACCAGGACCGAGGGCAGAGTCCGGCAGGTGTGGCCAGGAGGGCAGCGGCTCTGTCCGGCGCTTGGGCTCCCGGGAGCCTGTGGCTTCTCAGGTGTGCCCTGGCGTGGTGGGGCGGGGCCACCCGTGAGATCCACGGCCACAGGCAGGTGCTGGCACCCTGGCAGCCACCCTCTCAGAGACGCCGCCTCAGGGCGAGCCCTCGAGAAGGCCCCTTGGGACACGGCTTGACAGGAACTGGGGTGCATGCGTTTCCTGCCGCGCCCGCCTGCTCCGCCCGGCCGCCCGCTCACCGCAGTGCTGGGACGAGAGCCAGGCTCTTCTTGTGGCCGAGGGTAGCCGGTGCCCGCTCTGCCACCGTACCGTGTCCCTTTCCTGAAAGACGCCGTGCAAGGGCCGGTTGCTCAGACTGTCGCAGGCGCCCCCTCGCACCCCGGACGCCGCTGTGCCTGAGCAGACGTCCCGGTGGGCAGAGCCAGCAGACACCGCCCCCAAGGGATGTGGCTCCCGTGTGCCCGCCGGTGCTCCTGTGGCCTGCCCGTGGCCTTCTAGAGGTCAGTGCTGACCTCATCCTGAGTGAGAAACAAGAGACCCTCAGAGCAGGACGGGGGTTGGGGGTGTTGGAGGCCGGGGCGGGAGGGGCAGCCGGGAGAAAGGGCTGCCTCGGGGATGCCAGTGATGCCATGTTGGAATGTCACGTGGATGCTGGTTTCCTGAGACCGACTAAGGCAACTTTCCCTCCATGAAAGACACAAACCAAGCAGACCCCAGTAAGGGTCCCAGGCTGGTTCCCTGGGCTGCTCTGAGGGGACTGAGAAGCCCCTGGCCCTGCAGAGTCGAGGGGGGAGTCCCCACATCCTCAGAGAGCAGAGCAAGGAGCCTTGTTTGCGCACGTACGGAGCAAGGCCAACGGGCCAGGGTCTCTCCGCGCAGGGTCGCCCAGCCCGCAGCGAGCAGAGCAAACAGGCCCTGTGGAGACGCCGGCACAAAGGGGCCGTCTCGGGAACGCCCGTCTGTCTGCTGAGCGCGCCCCCGCCCACACTGCGGATCCCCCTGGGAAAGGACACGGGGTGAGTCTATCTGCCTGGCCTCAGCGACCCCTACATTCGTGTCTGCCACTCAGTGCACTCGGACCCCTCCCGCACGCCTTTGTCTGCCTCCCTCCCCCAGGGCGGTGGCATGAGACCCCCAAATACTCGAGTGGGCACCATAGCTACCAGCCCTCCCTTCCCCGGACAGACACCAGGCAAATCCCTCCCTCAGAGCCCCCTCGGTCATTCCCCATCCTCTGGTTATTATTCTGGGCGCCACCCACCGGAGGGGTCTCAGCCCCGGGCTCTGGGGACGGCAAACACTCCTGGGAGGAGGTTCTGGGGAAGGAGGGACGGTTTTCCCAAGGGCTGAATGGCGTAAGTCGGGGGGTGGGTGTTCAGTTGTAACCCCTCCTTGAAGTAATTCTGCCCCTTACCAAGGTCCTGAACTCGAGTTTACCACGGGGGCGGCCCCAGCCCAGCCCCGTGGCCCTGGAGCTAAGATGGCTGGCTTAGTGCCAGGATGCGTATCTCTGGCCCACCCACCCTGGATCCCCGTCCAACCCTCGTCAGAGTGGCAGGAAATCTCTCCCACAGCCCTCTCGGGGGTCTCTCTGCTCCCGCCACCTGGTTTGCCTTTCATGGCTTGTTATTTATTATTTTAGCAGACCTGTATGGTGTCAAGATATACGGATGCTCAAACAGACTTTTATCTGGACATTATGTTTTCTTTTGCTTTTACCTTTTGGTCTGCCTGCTTTTGGGTTAAACATGGCGATGCTTGGGGCTTACTCCTGGCTCTGTGCTCAGGGATCACCCCTGGAGATGCCCAGGAAATCAAATGCCATGCTAGGGATCAGCTGCATGCAAGACAAGCGCCTTAGCTCCTGTATTTCCTTCTGGCCCCTTCTCTTGCTTTTTGGTGGTTAAAAAAGATCCATGTTCTTGAACTCATGAGCAACAATAATTTCTCTTGGCTCTCCTGGAACAATGAAAGGGTTTTAGAATACTTCTCTGGATGTAAACCATACATTTTAGAGTGTCTTCTTGCACCTGTGCCCTAGTCACTCAATGCCCCCACGGCCAGCCCTGACCAGTGTCAATTTCCCACTGCAGTGTCCCCAGTTTCCCTCCTGCCATGCCTTCCTTCACTCCTGCCTGTCTCTGTGGCATGCTCGTCTCTCTCTCTCTCTCTCTCTCTCTCTCTCTCTCTCTCTCTGGCTCGCTCACTCGCTCCTTTTGGGCATTAAGGTTTGCGATACAGGGATTGAGAGGTTATCATGTATGTTCTTTTACCCCCTTTCAGCGTGCAGATCTTGTCCAGGGTGATCATTTCCAACTATCACTGCCGTACTGGCCCCAGTTTCTACTCTTCTTGGGTATTAGTCTTATACTGTTTTTTTTTTTAATATCCCACAAGTGAGTGCAATAATTCTATGTCAGACCCTCCCCTTCTGACTCATTTCACTCAGCATGAAACTCTCATATCCCCGCATTTATAAGAGAATTTCATGACTTCGTTTACCCTTGTGCCTGCACAGTATTTCAGTGTGTAGATATACCATAGTTTCCTAAACCTGTTCTCGGGCACTTGGGTTGTTTCCAGATTCTGCCTATTGTGAATGGTGCTGCAGGGGAACATATTACTGCACTGTCACTGTCACTATCATCCTGTTGCTCATCGATTTGTTCAAGCGGGCACCAGTAACGTCTCTCATTGAGAGACTTATTGTTACTGTTTTTGGCATATCCAATACATCACAGGTAGCTTGCCAGGCTCTGCTGTGTGGGCGCGATACTCTCGGTAGCTTGCCGGGCTCTCCGAGAGGGGCAGAGGAATCGAACACGGGTCGGCCGTGTGAAAGGTGAACGCCCTACCACTGTGCTATGGCTCCAGCCCATATAACTGCAGACGGCATTTTTTGCTGTGTGTTGTTGCACCCCTGGGTTATATTCTCAGAAGTGGTATTGCTGGGTCAAATGTAAGCTCAATTTCTATTTTTTTTCAAAGACCATTACAAAGTTATTTATGATTGGGTTTCAGTCATACAACGTTCCAGCTTTCATCCCTCCACCAATGTACATTTCCCACCACCAATGTCTCCAGTTCTCAAGTTTCCCTCCCATCACTCCCCTACCACCCCCTTTCTGGCCTGCCTCTATGGCAGGCACCTTCTCTCTCTCTCTCTCTCCCCCGCTCCCTTTGTGCGTTAAGTTTGCGATACAGGTACTAAGGTGATTGTGCTTGCTCACGGTGTTCAGTATTTTTATCAAGAAGGCACAGCTGGAGTAGCTTTTTAGTTTTAATCTGGGTGGCAGCTTTAAGGTGTGGCTGTAACTGCCCAGGCTTCCTAAAGTACAGGGAGATGGGGGTGGTCCATCCTGACTCTGAGAAAGCCTTAAGATTTCAGTCAAAAATCCTGCATACTCGAATTTCCAGCCAATTGACTTCTCAGTGAAGTCTGTCCCTAGACAGTGGAGTCCAGCCAGGGCCATGGCAGTGGTTTTGGACTGTGGGAGCAGGTGGCTGCTGGGGGCTCTGTTTGGGCGGGCACCAGGCTGACCTGCCTCCCTCTGAACTACCCCCGTCTGCTCAGCCTTGCGCAGGTCTGAGGTTAACTGTGGCTTTTATCTCTTTTGAGATTTATTTGTGTTCCCTGAAGAGAGGCCGGTAGTAGGGCTTACATGGTGTTTCTGGAGTAGGTTCGTGGGGGTGACTGCTGGTGCTTCCAGGAGTACAGGCAAGTGGGGGGAGGTAGCCCACCCCAAACCCCAAAAGACCTGTAGATTTCAGTCACAAAACCCGCACACCTGAATTTTCAGCAGGTTTATATCTCAGTGAGGTCCATTCTGAGATGGTGGAGTCTCGCCGGGGACATGGCAGCAATTTTGGACTGTGGGAACAAGCGGCATCTGGGGACTCTGCTTGGGTGGGCTCCAGGCTGACCCACCCGCCTTCCCATCTACCCAGTTTGTTCAGCCTTGTGTGGGAGGGAGATTAACTATGGCTTTTTATCTCTTTCAAGATTTATTTATGGGTCTCGAAGCAAGGCTGATAAATGAGCTTGTGTGGCTGAGCCGGAGGTGGTTTGTGGGCGTGTCTCCCACATACCAAACTTTTGGTGGTTTACTTGCTCGGGAAGCTTGGTCCTGAGTTGGTGGGGTCTGGCCGGAGTCACAGTGGTGAATATGGAGTATCAGGAATTCTGAGGGCATATCAGGCTGCTGATGCCATCACCCTGTGGGTCCAGGTCAGCCTGCCAGCTGTGCCCTGCCCCCTGCGCCCCAGGGTGACAGCAGCAGCGTCCTGGCAGGGACCAGGACAGGGCCAAGGCGGCTACTGTTTACAGTCTGTGCACCCTGCCGCAGCCACCAGTCCAGCAGAGCCTGAGCCGGGCTCACACGGCCTCAGTCCTGGGACTCCAGACAGTTGGCACTCAGGGGTTTTCTTCCACACGATGTTGTGGGTAGTGCAGTCCCTGTGGCTGAGCTGCGTGTGCGGTGATGGGTCTTAGTCTTGGTGTGGCTTCTGGGTCCAGTGTGGGCGCTCGGCTGGCTGCGAGTTTCTGGAGCTGTTCAGTGGCCCCCACTGGCTGCGTGGTGGGAACCCAGGGCACCGTGCCACTTCCAGGCGCCAGGAAAAGCGCCTGTTTTAAAGAAGTGACACATTCATTCCTGCGAGACTATGGAGAGTTTCTGTGCCACCATCTCCTCGGTTCAGAGAGCCGCCGCTCCACCCGTTGGCACCGGCACTCACGCCCTATCCTGGCTTCCTCTGTTTCTGGGTTTTTGAGGAAGACCCATATTTTTTTTTTCAAAAAAGGCTGGACCAGTCGGCATTCCCACAGACAGTGGACAGAGAGTCCCTTTCTCCCCGCCTCCACTCCAGGGCCAGTTTCTTGTTCTTTGTGACAAGTCCAGTCTCTGTGCTGTGAGATGGTATCTCGCTGCTGTTCTGATCTGCATCTCCCTGATGACTAGCCATGCAGAGCAATTTTTCATGTGCCTTCTGGCCATTTGTATTTCTTCTTTGAGGAAGATTCTATTCATTTCTTCTCCCCATTTTTTTTTTTGATGGGGTTGGATGATTTTTTTTGTAAAGTTCTATCAGTGCCGGGGGCTGGAGCAATAGCACAGCGGGGGAGGGCGTTTGCCTTGCATGCGGCCGACCCGGGTTCTAATCCCAGCATCCCATATGGTCCCCTGAGCACCGCCAGGGGTAATTCCTGAGTGAAGAGCCAGGAGTAACCCCTGTGCATGGCCGGGTGTGACCCAAAAACCAAAAACCAAAACAAAACAAAACAAAACAAAAAGTTCTATCAGTGCCCTATAAATCTTGATATTAACCCCTTATCTGATGGGTATTGGGTAAATATTTTTTCCCATTCCATTTGCTATCTCTGTATTTAGGTCATCGGGTTTTTTTTTTTATTTTTTTTTATTTTTTTTTTATTTTTAATTAGAGAATCACCGTGAGGGTACAGTTACAGATTTATACACTTCTGTGCTCACACTTCCCTCATACAAAGTTTGGGAACCCATCCCTTCACCAGTGCCCATTCTCCACCACCCGTAAACCCAGTGTCCCTCCCACCCTCCCCAATCCCATCTCCCCCCCACCCCACCCTGCCACTGTGGCAAGGCATTCCCTTCTGCTTTCTCTCTCTAATTAGCTGTTGTGGTTTGCAACAAAGGTGTTGAGTGGCCGCTGTGCTCAGTCTCTAGCCCTCATTCAGCCCGCAACTCCCTTCCCCCACATGGCCTTCGACTGCAATGTAGTTGGTGATCGCTTCTCTGAGTTGACCTTTCCCTCATCGGGGTTTTTTTGTTGTTGTTGTTTTGTTTTGAGGTTGAGAAGCTTCTTAGTTTCCAGACGCTTTTGATATTTGCCATTCCCATGGGTGAAAAATGTATCATATTGGTGTTTTGATTTGCATTTCCCTAATCATACCTATCACATACCTATCAGCCATTTTTTGTCTTCTTTGGGGAAGTGCGTGTTCATCCCTTCTTCCCATTTCTGCATGGTGTTGTTGAGACTTGTGTTTTACAGATCGTAGATATCAGCCCTTTAAAACGCTGTCTGCAAATATTTTCTCCCATTCAGTAGGGTGTGTTTTTACTTTAGCTTGGGTTTATTTTGCTTTGCAGAAGCTTTATAATTTTTTTTGGGGGGGCACACTCAATGGTGCTTAGGGCTTACTCCTAGTTCTGTGCTCAGGATAACTCCTGGGAGGGCTTGGGGAATCATGTTTGGTGCCGGAGATCAAACCTGGGTCAGGTGCATGCCAGGCAGTGCCCGACGTGCTGTGCCACTGCTCTGGTCCCGGAGGGTTTTAATTTGAAGTAGTCCCATTGACTTTTGTTTTTGTCTTTGTCCCTGTGGTCACCTAGTTGAAGATACCTCTGAGGTTCATTTCCTGAAGAGTTTTTACCTTCAGTTTTCTTAATGTATTTAATCGGGTCTGGTTAAGTCTTGAGGTCTTTAATCCACGTTAACTTTACTTTCGTGGGCACTGGGAGGTGTGGTTGCAATTTCATTTTCTTACATGTGGCTCTGCAGTCTCCCCCACACCATCTGATGAAACTTTCTTTGTTCCACTCCATGTGCTCAGCTCCTTTATCATAGCTTAGCTACTGTAGATCTGGGGGTTTTACTAAAGATTCTCAATTTTGTCTCGTTGGTTTGCAAGTCTGTCTTTATTCTGGTACCACACATTTTTGGTTGAACTTTACAATACAATTCTTTTTTTTAAAATTGAATCACCGTGAGGTAGCTAAGATATACTAAGAGATATAACTATGAGACATACAAAGCTTTCATATTTGAATTTCTGTCATACGATGATCAAATACCCACCTCCAACCAGTGCAAAGTTTTTACTACCAATGTCCCCAGTATCTGCCGCCTTTATCCACAACCCTCCCCCCTGCTCTATGGCAGACAATTTCCCCCGTATTCTCTCTACTTTTTTGCGTTATGATTTCCAATACAGGTACTGAGAGGCTGTCACATTTGGTCCTTTATCTACTTTTAGCACACATCTCCCATCCCGAACAAGTCCTCCAACAGTCATTGACTTAGTGATCCCTTCTCTATCCCAGCTGCCTTCTCCCCCAGCTCATGAGGCAAACTTCCAACCATGGGGCAATCTTTCTGGCCCTTGTGTCTACTGTCCTGGGGTGTCAGTCTCATGTTATTTTATATTCCACTAATGAGTGCAGTCATTCTATGTCTGTCCCTTTCTTTCTGACTCACTTCACTTAGCATGATACTCTCCATGACCATCCTACAGTACAATTCAAAGTTGGGAAACACCATGCCCTGCCCCCCCCCCCATCTATTTTTCTTTCTTTCCTAGTACCGCTCTGACTATTCCAGGATATTGTGGTTTGATACACATTTTAGAAATTTGTTACAAGTATCTGAAAAATGTTATTGGAATTTTAATGACATTGCATTGGATTTGCATGATATTTTGGGTGTATGGTCATTCTGATGGTGTTGCTTCTTGTAAACCATGAACAGGGAACATCTTTCCATGTCATGGTATGTTCTTCTTTTTCTTTTTACAGTGATTTACAATTTTTATTGTATAGTTGTTGACCTCCTTCATTAAGTTTATTCTTAGGTATTTGATGTTTTTGGAAACTACTTTGAAAGGGACAGTCATTTTAATTTTTCTTCTACTTAATTATATTCATGCAGAAACTCCAGATCGTTGTATTGTAGTTTTGTAACCAGCTGCCATAATGTATTGATTTATTGATTCTAAGAGTCTGTTGGAGGAATCTTTAGGGTTTTCAATGTATATTATCATGTCATCTGTGAATGGTAAATTTTAACTTCATTTTTTTCAATTTGGATTAGTTAATGTATTTTTCTTGTCTGACTGACTCACCTGGTGCCTGATCTCAGGGGAAAGCTTTGGTTTCCATTGACTATGTATGATATTGCGGGTTTGTTTTGGATGGCTGTTATTATCTTGAGGTATGCTCCTTCTAGCCCTACTTTTGGGGGACTTTTCATCATGAATGGAAGCTGAATCTTGTCAAAAGCCCCTGCCTCAATTGATATAATCATATGGCCTTTACCCTTTCTTTTTTTTTTTTTTTTTAATTTTCAGGTCACTCCCGGTGATGCACAGGGATTACTCCTGAGTCTGAGCTCAGGAATTACTCCTGGCGGTGCTCAGGGGACCATATGGATGCTGGGAATCGAACCTGGCTGCGTGCAAGGCAAACACCCTACCCGCTGTGCTATTGCTCCAGCCCCTATCCTTTCTTTTGTTGATATGTTGTATTACCTTAATTGATTTACATATATTTAACTATCCTTGCATCACTAGGATGCACCCCACTTGATCATGATGAATGATCCTTTTGATGTATTGCTGGACTCATTTTGCCAGAGTTTTGTTGAGATCTCTGCATCAATGTTCATAGGGATATTGGCCTATAATTTTCTTTTTTTTTCTGTAGTGTTTCTGTTTTTGGTATTAGGATAATTAGGTGCATTGTCTTCTTGATGCCATGAGGGAGGATTCCTTAATTTTAGAAGAGCTTGAGGAGTATGGGTATTAAATCTTTTTTTTATGTTTTGGTAGAATTCACTATTAAGTCCATCTGGACCTGAGCTTTTGTTCTTGGTGAAGATTTTTTTTTTTGCTTTTTTTGGGTCACATCCGGCAATGCACAGAGGTTACTCCTGGCTCATGCACTCAGGAATTACTCCTGGTGTTGCTCGGGGGACCATATGGGATGCTGGGAATCGAACCTGGGTCAGCCGCGTGCAAGGCAAAAGCCCTACCCGCTATGCTATTGCTCCAGCCCCCTCTTGGGGAAGATTTTAAATTATTGTTTCATTTATTTTTCACTCGTGACTGGTCTGTTCAGGTTTTCTATTCCTCTTGGTTCTGTCTTGGCAGTTTGTACTATTCTAAGAATTCATCCATTTCTTTTAGATTCTCAAGTTTGGTGGCATACAGTTATTCATTGGAACTTCTTATGGTATTTTGTATTTTTGAGATGTCTTTTCTAATTTCTCTCCTGTCATCTCTAATCTTATTTATTTGGGGTTATCTCTTTTTATCCCTCCTGAGTCTAGCTAAGGGTTTGTCTATCTTGCTTATTATTTAAAAGAACAAGATCCTGGTTTTCATTGACACTTTGTAATTAAAAAAATCACTGATTCCCTTTCTAATTTTCATTATCTCCCTGGGGAACCTTATACTTATCATGGGACTCATTTGGTGTTCTTTTCTAATTTCTCTGAGAGGTTAGATCATTGATTTGAACTTTATACTCCTGGTGTGAGCTTGCATAGCTATTAAATTTCTCTGTGGCATTGCTTTTGCTATGTTCTATAGGTTCTGGTGGTTTGTATCCTCACCCTCATATGACTTGAGGAATCTTTTAATTTCTTCTTTGATTTCCCTTTTGATTCAGTTGTTACTTAACAGCATGATATTCAGCTCCCAAGTATCTAATAGTTTTTTTACCTTCTTTTTTATGATTAATTTTTAATGTTGTGGCTTTGTGGTCGGTGAAGATACTTGGCGTAATTATATTTTTGTTATTTTGATTGTTTGAGTTGTATCCAAGCATATGATCCTGGAGAAAGATCCATGTAATCTAGAGAAGAATGTGTATTCAGTTCTTTGGGGGCGTGGAGGGTCCTGGTTGTCTGTTATACTCAGTTCTTCCTGTTCCTCTTTCTTCTTTACTGATGACGCATCTAGCTCATCTGTTCAGAGACAAGAGTGGGGCTGAAGCCTGCCACTATGGGTTCTGCTACTGTGTAACTTCTCAGGTCTATTAGCAGCTTCTTTGTAAACTTTGCTGCTCCTTTTTTTGGTGTATAGATGTGGATGAGAGCTAAGCCATCTAAGGTTATTATTTTTTTATTTTAATTTTTTTTTTTTTTTGCTTTTTGGGTCACACCCAGTGATGCACAGGGGTTACTTCTGGCTTTGAACTCAGGAATTACTCCTGGCGGTGCTTGGGGGACCATATGGGATGCCGGGGATGGAACCCGGGTCGGCCTCGTGCAAGGCAAACGCCCTACCCGCTGTGTTATCGCTCTGGCCCGCCATCTAAGGTTATTATCTGTTTTGGTTTGAGTGTCATTTGGTCTCACACTTATTTTATTTTATTTTTTGCTTTTTGGGTCACACCCAGCGATGCTCAGGGGTCACTCCTGGCTCTGCACTCAGGAATTACCCCTGGCCATGCTCAGGGGACCATATGGGATGCTGGGAATCGAACCCGGGTTGGCCGCGTGCAAGGCAAACGCCCTACCTGCTGTGCTACCACTCCAGCCCCGTCACCCTTATTTTAACACACACATTTTTTTGCTTTTCTTGGTCATCCCTGGCTGTGCTCAGGAGTCACAGCCGGCAGTGCTGGGGAGCCAAGGGAGTGGTCGAGGCTGGGCCCCTACATGCCACATACACACCCCAGCTCATGGATCCAGCTTCCCAGCCCCTTTATTTAAAAAAAAAAATATTAAAGAAGCCTCCACCTTTAGAGGCTAGGCCAGTTTGCATTCCCACCGCAAAGCACAGGATCTCCTTTTTGGAGGAAATCCCACCAACACTTTTTGTCTCTTGCTTTTCTGATATGGCTCATATAGTCTGGTGAGTGGGCGGTGAGGCCCCATTTTGGTTCAGGTTTGCATCTTCCTGCTCATCAGTGATGCTGCCCCCCCCTCCCCAGGCCTCTGGCCATCTGTACGACTTCTCTGGAGAAGTGTCTATTCAGCAACTCTGCCCTGTAGTTTGAAAGGTCGTTTGTTGTAGAGGTGTAAAATTCTTTCTACGTTTTGGATACAAACGGTATGTCAACTGTTGAATTTTCAACTTTTGAAAACGACTCACTGACTTCTAAGAATTGTTTCCAGCTAGACGCAGCCTTCCCAAGTTTTGTAAAGACCTTGATTTTTCATCCTCCGCTGCAACCAAGACTGCTTGACTGAGAACCAATGAGCCCCAAGGAACAGAACCTATAACAACTTTGCATTCCGGGTAAAGAGCATTTGGAATTCTATCCGTGCGTCCTTACTCTTCTGCTCTCACTGTCCCTTAAAACATCTTTAAGGACGGGACAGAACAGTGGGGAAGGAGCTTGACTTGCATGAGACCAACCGGGGTTTTACCCGGGCACCAATTATAGCCCCCCAGAGCCCACCGGGAGGGACCCCTGAGCACAGAGAATCTGAGCACCACCAGGTTGGTCTCAAAACCAAACCAAACCTGAAATAAAAAAACTTCCTTAAAGAGAGTCAGGGAGATACAATTAGGGTTGTTCACCGGAGTTTCATGAGTTCCACGTTTGCACATCTAAGATTCCAGCCCTCCCTAAATAAATGCTGGCATTTCATTATAGCTTCATCTGCACAAAAACTATTGTGGGCAACAACAGCATGTGAGGTGAAAAATACTCAGGAAGGAAAACTTAATGTCTACAACCTTCAGAGGTAGAAAAATGGACAATTAGGGCCTTTGCCCTCCAGCTCTGAGGTCCCCTCTGTGGGCGAGGATTGTCATTCTCCCCCTGAGCTCTGGAGGGGGAAAAGGCCAGGCCTGGGAGTGGCTTTTTCTGCAGATGAAGATCCACATAATTCACGTTCCTCAGAGTTGCCCCGAAACGTGGCCGCTTACGGAATCCAGGTTAAAAGTACTAAAAGTCTTCGGAGTTATATTAGAATATTTTAATATTTTTACATGTTTTAGTGTCGGAACCATTTTGCCTCTTTTTGACTGCTGAGTTGAACATCTAATTTCTACCTCTGCGGCATCTCTGGGGGCCTTTCAGCCTCTTACAGTGTCTGACAAGACGGTCCCTTTCTTTCCCTAATTTGGTACGAGCCTTCCTGGGGACCGTGATGTCACAGCCAGGCTGCAGAAGTTCCGCTCCATCTCCTGGGTCCTATTGGGCGTCCCTGGTCAGGCCTCTGCCTGCAGCCCTGTCCAGGGACAGCCCAGTCTGCTGGGCTGCTGCGGCTGGTCCCACTGTCTGAGCCCCGAGCCTGCCCCCCGCCCGCCCCACACCCTCCTCTCAGCAGATAACGCAGGAGATGCAGAGGATGGGTGCTCCCTGATGGGAGAGTGCTCCCCAGAACCTCCCCCCGAGAGCCCAGGCGCCTCGGGCTCTGGGCATGGCTGCCGTCCCACTGGGCGCTGTCCAGGCTCCCAAGGGCTTCAGAGACTACCGTGGGAACTGACTCTGTGCTCCCCTCTCCCCACCTCACGGGCAAGACGGACGCCCAGAGAAGCCCCTCCCGAGTGTGGAGCGGGGCGCGGGCAGCCCTGGCCTGGGGAAGGCATGGTGTGGGATGCAGAGTCCCCACGGCCTGTCCGGCTGACCCGGCACTTGGAGGCTGCATGGAATCCTCACCCTGGCCAGCTGGCTGGCCAATGGTCACCCCACCTGCCCCAGCCCCCACTCTGGTGCGGGGGAGGGGGTGCTGGCTTCCTTTTGGTTCCATCCTCTGCCTGAGGGGGCGACACCCAGGGGCAGAGCACAGGGGAAGGGGAACCAGTCAGAATGACTCAAGGATGCAGAGCCAGCAGCAGTGATGGGCTGGGGAGAGCCGAGGCGGGAACCGCCTGCCAACCCCGCCTGGTGATTCCCTGTGGGCTCGCCCCGGGGCCTCTTGCACCACTGGGTTTGAGCAGCAGCACACAGCTGGGCCCGAGCACCTAGCAGTCAGGTGCTGAGGAGAAAGGGGATTCCTGGGGTGTCCCCCAAGAACACCCGAGTGTGAAGAAAAGGCATCCTTGCCCATCACTGCCCTCTTGGCAAAGGGAGGGCCCAGCCTTAAGACGGAAAGAGAAGCGGGGCTGCTCTCCCGCTCCCAAGTGCTGCTCCAGAAGCTTCCATGGTCCAGAACCTGAGGCAGAGGGAAGAGTGTGACAGAACCCGTGTCCCGTCCGGGTCAGGAGACAGGGCACAGCTGCCCCTCTCCGGCCAGTGAGCTACGGCCTTGGCTTATGAGATTTGGTGATTTGGTTACCAGCAAAACCTTTCAGGGCACCAGGGGACTTAGCAGACCACTGTCACTGTCACTGTCACTGTCATTGTCATCCCATTGCTCATCGATTCGCTCGAGTGGGCACCAGTAACATCTCCACTGTGAGTCTTGTTGTTACTGTTTCTGGCATACCGAATTCGCCACGGGGAGCTTGCCACACTAAGTGAAAATGAATTTGAATCGCAGGGGTCACAGCTCCCCCAAACGTGTCGGGGCTCGGAGGTAGATCGGCGTCATATCGGGCTCAAAGCCCTGGGCGGCTTCTGAAGCCTCATCTGGGAAGCTCATTTCCGGGGGGTGTGTCTGGGGGGGAGGGGGAGCTGTGGCCTCTCAGACCCCGCAGGGCACGGTGATCACACAAACTCCCACACGCCGAGGGGGCAAGCCAGCACTGTTTGAGGGGGCTTCTGTCTTGGAGGGGCTGGGCTGGGTGGCTGTGGGACCACACCTTGCTCAGGGCGCACTCCTGGTGGTACTCAGTGGGCCGTACTGGGTGCTGGGGGTCAAAGCAGGATCACGCACCCCTCCCCCCTTATGCAACCTCTGCCCCAGAGTTTAGAATGTTAACCTCTCACATGGGCATTTAATCTCAATAACCACGGAATCCCCTCAGGGAGACACAATGGCTTTGCTGCCATCCAGACCCTCAAGCACACCCTGGTGGCCGGCGCCCATACACACGTGACTGAGGTTCTGACGCTCAGACGTCTTCAGGTGTCAGTGCGCACCTGTGCTGGGACCAGGGAGAGGCGACAACACATCACTGTTGGCGAATGAAGTCAGTCTCGTCTGTCTCTATTCACTTACTGTAGATTTAGCCATTTAAACAAGTCCTAAAGTTTTTTGTTAAAAAACAAGGGGTGTATAAGATAAAGGGTTGAAAGAGCAGAGGTCGGGGCCAGGCTGTTGCAGTGTTGGAGCCCACCTGGTCGCTGAGCGTCATGGCGCAGCCCTGTAGCCCTCTGAGCACTGTTAGGGAGCCCTGCACGGCCCAAGCAGCAAAGCTTCCCAAGCCCTGAGTCGAGCTGCCAGCCAGGCTGGCTGAGAATCAGTTTTGGGGCTCGCAGGGGGCCCCGAGCACCTCCGGATGCCTCCCCCCGAAATCAAGCAAAAGAATTAAGGGGTAGTGATATTTATAGGCAGGTTGACTATAAAATAAAAATTCAGGGAAAAAGCTCATAGGGAAGAAGGAACAGGCTTAACTGTTACTGGAAAAGCTAATTGTAAAGTTTTTTTCAAGGTTCTTAAAAAAAAACAACAAACCAACTATGTCTCAGCCTGACCTCTCAATGTTAACAGGGCATTCACACACGTACTCTGGTTTCAATCCACCTTCCAGCGCTGGGGTCGAGACAGGTAAACGGTGCCTCTGGTCCGTTCTTTTCTGGGTTTCAATTCTCTGCCTCCGAGGAGAAACTCAACCCAGATGTTTCTAATTCCCTGACACAACTTGGCTCAAGCATCACCGAAGACACGCTTGATACCCAAGGTCTGTGGAAGCGATTAAAACTCCCTTCCCGAGGAAAGGAATGCCGCAGTCACAGAAGCAGGACCGTCCCGCACTGCACCGGCGACACCCGCCAGCCGCTCACTCTCCCTTTCTCAGGTCCCGGAGCCCGCGAGAAGCATCGAATGACAGCTGGAACCACCGGAGCAGATGCCAGAGCAGATACCTTTATTCATGGATGTTGAAGAGTTTCTTGGGCCATATCCTGAGGTGCTCAGGGCTTACTCCCAGTGGTTTTTGGGGGACCCTCTGTGGTGTCGAGGAAATCCAACTGGGGTGTGCAAGGCAAGTGCAAGGGGTGTGCATGCCACACCAAGGCAAGCGCCTTAACTCCTGTTCTTTCTGGCCCAGTTGTTTCAGATTTTTTTTTTTTTTGCAGGCGGAGGGGCACATCCGGCAGTGCTCAGGGATTACTCTTGCCACTGCACTCAGGGTCCACTCCTGGCAGCGCTCAGGGGTCCATGTGGGTGTCAGGGGTGGAGCCCAGGCTGGCTGCATACAAGGCAGGTGCCCTACCACTCTACTATTGCACATTTTTAACTGATTTTCTATTCTTGCAAAGGCCACTTGGCACTCACAAGTGAAGCTGCAAATGATACTTAGCAGTTGTGAAAAGTCCCAGGGATAAATTCCTGAAGAGCAACTACTGGTTTTGTGTGTTCACCTCCTCCCCCACTTCACAATGTGCAAATCATCTTTATTGTACTATATATTTTCATATATCCTTTGTACCCATGCTTAAGGGAAGAGAAACCAAGTGACCAGGAAATAATGACCAACCAGGTCAGGCACAAGCACCATGTGCCAACCAAAGTGGGCAATTACAGTTTGAGATCTATCACCCACCAATCAGGGAAGACGCTGAGACACCGTGCAAAGATGTCCAATTGCCTGGACCATTCTCTCCCAACAACCGCTGTGAGCTCATGGATACAGCCAGCTGCACAAAAGCAATTTTTTAAAAAAAGCTTTGAGACATAAAAGTAGCAAGTCAGTGGAGGTGGATGAACAACAGTGAAATAATTGAAGTTTTAGGTTTTGCTGGTTTTGACAGAAGATGCCTACAAGGAATTCACTTAGAGCAGAAATGACCCAGCTGAGTCTTTTTCAAGTTTCTTTAAGCTGCAGATTTTTAGTTTCAATACCTCTGAGCGGGCTGGGAAGAGAAGTCTGGGGCTTGGAGCCAAGTCTGACATATGTGAAGCCCCGGGTCTCCCTCCCCAGTGACCCCCGCATCCCCGAGCAGCGCCCAGGTGTGGCGTGGTGGCCTCTGAACTTCTGGATCTAATCAGCACTGACCAACCAAGACTAGCTGGCCGAGTACCACCACAAACACCCCCGGGTCATCGGCCAGGAGTCCCAACTAAGGAAATAAACACCAGGACAGTGACGCATGCCATGGGCTGAACAGGGCTGCAGAGCAAGGCGAGGAGGAGGAAGGACAGACTCCACCGCAGGGCACGGAGCACAGAGGTGGGCAAACTGACCAATGCCTCTGTGGGAACCTGGGCATCTCCGGAGGAATGAAGGGACGAGGGGCAAGGACAGGCAGAGCACAGGGCACCGACAGGGCAGTGGAACCAGGACTGGCATGTCGGATAAGGGAATAGCTCAACGCTAAAACGAAGCAGGTGAGTTGCTCCTCCATCAGTGTCCTGAGATGAAGGCCTCAGAGACAAGACAAGGTGCCAGAGATAAAGGGGGTGGGGAATGGGCGGAGAGCAGGCATAAGACAGGGTGGCGAGGCTTTGTCTCCCCGAAGGCATATGAGCACACTTCCCAGGCACTAGCCACAAACTCTAACATCCTGCTAGGAAACAGGGCAAAATAGTGTATGATCTTTCTCTGGGGCAGGTGGTTTGGCCACAGCCAGTGGATTCAGGTGTGTGTGGTTCCGTGGTGCTGAGGGGACCACATGCAGTGCCAGGGATAAAACTGGAGTCGGCGGCATGCAAGGTCCGGCTACTAGGTCGTCAAGGATGCATTTCCAAGTGCCAGGGAGAATACCTAGGAAAGCATCCTTGAGCAAGTACATGCTCCTCAGGAGAAAGCGCAGAGACGCTTCCTGGAGCACAGCCCCGGGACACGGGACGCCTTTCGAGCTGCTGTCCCCCTCTCAAAGGGCATGCAACGGTTTTATCTGTCTCCAAACCTTCAGGAATCCCCACTGGGAGCCTATAAAAAATGTCAGCCCATTAACAAAGAAAGAAGTGTCCCCAGGCCCCTAGCTGGAGAGATTTCCATCAGTCTCCCCAAGATCAGACCCCCCACTGGAGGAGGAAAAGAAGGTGAAGTCAGGGGTTGCCTCACTGCCTTTGCCAGCCTACCTGAAGCTGGCCCTGACGCTACACCCCATGCCAGTAGGATGCCAGGTTTGTAGCCATTATGCAAACAGTTCCTGCTTCTGATATTTCCAGTGTACTCTCTTCGATGCTCCCGTAGCTGTTCAGGAAAACTCTTCCACGTGGGTCTGAGGGAAGGTTTGACGTGAGCTTTCGGCAAGTCATGTTGGCATTTGTACTCTGCAGATGGTATGGATTTTCACCAAGCAGGAAACTCTTCAAAGTGATCCCAAGTGCACTGATCCATTCTTGGAAGCTTTTATATCATCCTCTCTAGAACTCCAGGCATGAGCTGATTGTCATAGATTTATTTCAGTATCATGCTTTTTTTTAAAAAAAAGAAACCTCAAATCAATTTTGCTCACATATGTGAATAAAAATGATTCATGTTTTTAAAAGTTCTTTGGCCAATGAACTAAATCCCTTTGGTTTTGTACTATAAACACACTCCACTGGTGATGTTAGATCATTCCTCCGGATATGAATTCGTGACTGCAGTGGTCGAAAAACCTACCCCATAAGGCCCAGGAGAGAATTACTGACATGCCAAGAAAGACATTTATTCCTCTCCCCACACCTGGGGTTTACTTTGGGGGCGGCATCGGGCACACTGAACTGTGCTCAGGATTCACTTCTGGCAGTGCTCAATGGTACTGCCATGATGGAACCAGGGTCATCTGTGTGCATTCTGTATGATCTCTCTGGCCTCCACAAATCTTCCTGATATTGGGATATTTGTTCTGATCAGTGTGTGGCAGCAATATGACAGGTTGGTAAGAACTTTCTTTGACCTCATTTGACTCCCACCCAAAGAACAGAGGCAGGTTCCTGTCCTGGCAGCCTTATTTATTCCCCAAATGTGAGGTCCGACCAGATGAGAAATGCTTCTGCAGATAAAATATAAAGAGCAGAATCAGATTCTGTTTGTGTTTTTGGGTCACACTTGTCTGTGCCTAGGGCTTATATCTGGGTCTGTGCTCAGGGATCTCTACGGGATGCTGGGATCAAAGGTGGGTTGCTGTGTGCAAGGCAAAAGCCCCGCCTGCTGTGCTATCTCCCTGGCCCACGAGCTCAGATCTTATGTATCACTCACCTAAATCTCCAAAGTGCTTCTCTGCAGGGAGGTCTGTCAGCTTCAGAGTGTGTGTGTCATCATCTGAAATTTCTGGCGATGTTTCCCCGTCACAGTTGTTTCGTGATGGCGTCTGTCTTTTCTGAACCCACGGGCCACGGGTTGCACATCTTCTCCTACGTTCTTGACGATTTTGCATAACTCCTCAAAAATGAACCCAAGCCTTGATCAGAAAAATGACACAGCATTGATAGCTGTTCGGTTATCAATGTCAGTAGCGCGATGTCTCAGCCTGTGTCTCTCTCCAATGCTGTAGTGAGACGGGCTCTCACAGTCTCACACCAACGCTGCCAGTGGCCACTGCAGTCCCGCACGGCTTCAGGGGAAGGTGACGCCCCAGGCCCCGCTGTCATGCAGTCTTGCTCTAAAGGCATTTTCCCGCGTCCTGTAAGGTCCCATCTCCGTTCATGGGTTCTCCCAGAAACTTCCAGGTAATTACAAAACTATGGGTTAATTCCAAAATGCCAATTTAAATAACACACACTCAGTTCTAGATCATTCCTGCTCGGAAATATCAGTGTCAGAAAACGCCCCTCTAGGATAGAGAAGGGACCAGTCTGACGATAATAGCTGGAATGATCACTCTGGACAAGAACTTGTATCACTTGTCATCCCGCTGATCTTCGATTTGCTTGAGCAGGTGCTAGTAATGTCTCCATTCGTCTCTGTCATGTGCTAGTGTAGCCCAATGGTGTCTGCTCGCTCCAGGAACAGGAAGAGCCTCAAACTGTTCATTCAGGGTTTTGACGGAGAAGTCTAACCATCTCATAGATGGGTGGCCATGTGGTCTTTTGACGTCCCGTGGTCTAGTTGGTATCAGCTCTAGTCCAGCGGTCGTCTCTAAATTGCATTATGTGTCCGGCCCATCTGATTTTCCATGCCTTGGCAAACGAGAAAGCGTTCCTGATTCTTGATCGTTGATGGAGGTCGGAACTTCAGATTCCTTCTCTCATTTGAGTGAGACATGATACTCCAAGCATAGCTCTTTTGATTCCTCTTTGGGATACCCAAATAATGTCCTCATCCTGTTTCTGTAGGGCCCAGGTCTCTGAGGCATGTGTTAGTGTGGGTAGAACAGTGGAGTTGAAAAGATGTGCCTGGAACTTGAGGTTCTCATCCTCTTAACAACTTCTTCAACGCTCTTGAAGGAGTTCCACACTGCTCTCTTCCTCCTGTGCAGTTCTGGCGCCAAGTGGTTCCTTATGTTGAGTTCTCGACTCAGGTACACATAGCTGCTGTATTCGGAGATGTTCGTTCCATTGAGAGCAAATGGAACATCAGGGACTAGTTCATTTTTCATGAACATTGTTTTGGTGAGATTCAGTTGCAGTCTGACCTTTCCACACTCTCGGTCGAAGTCCGCCAGCATTTGTGCCGCTTGGCTAATGTTTGGTGTTTTTAGAATGATGTCATCAACGAAGCGGAGGTGGTGTAGTTGCTGACCATCTATCTTCACTCCCTTTCCTTCCCATTCCAGTCATCGAATGACATTCTTGAGGGTGGCACTGAAGAGTTTCAGTGAAATGGTATCACCCTGCCGCACCCCTCTCTTCACGTCAATGATCACTTCCTTGTAGAATGGTGAGATCCTGGTGGTGAATCCACAATACAGCTCGAGGAGGATCTTGATGTACTGAGTTTGAACACCCTGTCTGGCCAGGGCTTCGATGACCAGCTCAGTCTCAACAGAATCAAAGGCCTTCTTTAAGTCGATGAACGTTAGACAGAGCGGCATCTTGAACTCTCAGGAAACTTCAATGAGTTTGGTCATTGTGTGGATATGGTCGATCATGCTGAATCCTTTTCAGAACCCAGCTTGCTCGCATGGTTGTCCTTCGCCTAGTGTTCTGCCTATTCTATTCAAGAACTGGAAAAGAACTGAGTGTTGAAAGTAGGTGGAGGGATATATCTGATAGCTTTTCAGTATCTGTATTGCAAACCATAATGCCCAAAAGGGTGGGTGGAGCAGAGAGAGAGAGAGAGAGAGAGAAAGAGACAGAAACAGAGACAGACAGAGACAGAGACATATAGAGACAGAGAAAGAGAGAGGCAGAGACAGAGATAGAGACAGAGTCAGAGAGACAGACACAGAGACAGAGAAAGACAGAGACAGAGATAGAGACAGAGAGACAGAAAGAGACAGAGACAGAGAGAGACAGACAGAGAGAAAAGAAAAGAGAAGAGAAGAGAAGAGGCGGGCTGGGGGGAGGGAGACTGGGGACACTGTGGGAAATGCACGCTGGGGAAGGGCCGGGTGTTGGAACATCATGTGACTGAAACCCAGCCATGAACAACTTTGTAACTGTGTATCTCACTGTGATTCAATTAAAATATAAATAAATTTTGAAAAAAGGAAAATACCCCCCAACACTTTTTTTTTTTAAATAAACGATGGTGGATTCAGTATTGTAGTAAAACCCAAATTATCTACAACAAGGGAATAAGAACTTAGGTTATTATTTATTTTTACAGCTAGAGGCTTAAAATAATAACTGAAATCTTCACATTTTCACTAGATTAAAACTCACATCTTGAAAGCTTTAGACTCAACATAAAACAAAACCAGAACAGAGAAGTATTCTGGCAGATGGAAGCTTGCCTGACCTTGGGCCCACGACAGCCCCTCACACTGGGAAACTCACCCAACGACTCTTGGATTGAAATTTTCCAGCCTGTGCCTCAAGTCCAGAGGAGGGGAGAGACACGGCGCCTTGCATTTAGTTTAGGTAGCTGACCCGGGTTCGATTCCTCCACCCCTCTCGGAGAGCCCGGCAAGCTACTGAGAGTATCCCACCCGCACAGCAGAGCCTGGCAAGCTACCCTCGGCATACTCAGTATGCCAAAAACAGTAACAACAAGTCTCACAATGGAGACGTTACTAGTGCCTGCTCGAGCAAACCGATGAGCAACAGGACGACAGTGACAGTGCTGCAGCTTTTTAAATTTTTTTTATTTTTATTTTTTTTATTATTATTTTTTTTAAATTTTATTGAATCACCATGTGGAGGGTTACATAGTTCTCAGGATTATGTCGGTTACACAATACTCAAACACCCTTCCCTTCACCAGTGCCCATCTTCCATCACCAACCCCCCCCAGTATACCTGCCGCCCCCTCCCACCTCCCCAGTCCCCACCCTTGTAAGTGATAAGTTTCACTTCGTTTACGCCTTATCTCGGTTACATTCCATGTTTCAACACACAACTCACTACCGTTGTTGGGGTTTCCCCCAAAAAAGAAAAAGACAGTCCTATTGCCAAGGAGGCATTTGACAGTTCTCCACTGCTAAGAATATAGAGATATTAAGTCCTGCTGTTTGTTACATAACTTTTCTTTTTCCCCCTTGCCCCGCGCCACCGAGTTCACGCCTGTTTAGTAATCGCCATGCTGCCTGACAAGGGAAAAAAAACCGAAAAGGATGGTTATTTCCCGTCATCAGCAGGCGTGGGGCTCTGGCTTAGTTGATAGACTAGTAGAGTGTCTGCAAGCAGTTTCTGGAACCGAAGGTCTTGCACTGGTATCGGCTCCGGCTCGAGATTCCACCAGCGTCCCACTGTTCCATGTACATAATTTTTCCCCTTATATCCCATTCCCACGCCACCAGGTCTGTTTGCTTAATGGACATCACACTGCAGTTGACGCCACGCCGCGTTTCTTCCCGAGAAAGAAGAAAATTTCTTCTCAGCCGGCATGGGAATATAGCTTAGTTTAGTCTAGAGAGATGGCTACCACTTTGATTGCCTTCAATATTTCAGCAACAGACTTACTATTCTTGTTAGGATCTCCCACAAAAGTCCGACTCATTAAAAAGGAACCATTACATATTGCTGATGCTAAGATGACATTAGGTCGCGCGGCCGCGGCAGCCGCCGCGCGGTTTTGGGTTTCTGTATAAAGTCCAGGGAAAGTACAACCAGAAATAACATCACTACAAACTTTTACCCTTTTATGGTGCTCATAAGATGGAGAAACCTAGAGAGAGGCTCGGCGTCTCCCTTTTGCGCTCAGAAAGCCGCGGACCCTGCGCTGTGCTCGGGAGGAAGGGGTTGAGAGAGAGAGGTTAAAAGAATTGGGGGATGCCCGGTTCCCACTGTTTCAGCCCGCCGTGGGGTCTCTGGTCCCATGCCGGAATTAGTTCAGTGGGCTGCTTGGAGTCCAAGGGCGCTTCCTTGGGCTCTTCTATCATGCTCTCTCCGCAGCAGGGTCCAAAGGGCAGTGCTGCAGCTTTTCACGTGCAGAGCCAGTCCTTAGGCCTACAGTAAATGCTCACCTAGAACTGACACTGAATACGAACAACATCAGCCTCATTATCACCACGAAAAGTTTGGAGTCACAAACCAGCACAGGAACATAAACGCTTTGGGGACAACTATTTCCTCCCTGACAGGACACAGCGTAGTCGCCACCCCCCAGTACTGCAGACCCCTCCTCCCTTTGCTACTGGAGACGGCATCTGCCCTCAAACCTGGACAGGAAGAAGGCCCTGGAAGCAGAGCTGGGAGACAGACCCTCCCTCGGGAAGGACACTGAAGGGGCTCATCTCGCCTCAGTTGAATTTCCTTCCTTTTTTTTTTTTTAATTGAATCACCGTGAGAACAGTTACAAAGCTTTAAGGTGTAAGTCTCAGTCATACAATGATCAAACACCCTTCCCTTCACCAGGGCGCATGTTCCACCTCCAAGAACCCCAGCATACCCCGCCTGTGTGGCTGATGATTTTCACTTTACTCTCTCTTTGATTACATTCAATATTTCAACAGAAAACTCACTATTATTATTTGGAATTTCCCCCCCAACAATCAGACCTGCCGAAAAGGCATCATTTGATAATTTGTTTTCCATTGCTGAGAATAAAAAGCATATGAGGCCGTGCGGTTTTGGATTTCTGGTATTTTAGTAATTAAGTCCAGAGACATTTCTGCCAGAAGTCGCGTCACCACAAGCTTGTACCTCTGGTTAGTGGGCTCTAAGCGATGGTGGTCACCACACCGCCGCCAAAAGGAAAGGCCAAGACAGGAAAAACCTTTCTCCTCCCGGGGCGGCACAGGACCGTAGCTTAGTTCACAGTCTAGAGACATTTCTGCAAGAAGCCGCTGGGTTCTGAAATTAGTTAGTGGGATCATGGTCATTCAGGAGCGGAGGAGCCATTCGTGTGGGGCCATTTGGGGTCTTCCCCTTTTTTTAATCTTTTGGGCCATACTCAGGGGTTCCTCCTGGCTCTGCACTCAGGAATCACCCGGGCAGTGCTCAGGGAACCAGATGGGAAGCTGGGGATCAAACCTAGGTTGGCCACATGCAAGACAAATGCCCATCCACTGTACTATTGCTCCGGCCTCTCAGCTGAGGTTGTTAATTTTTGCAGAAGGGCTGCCAGCATTTCCTCTGAGGCCTGGAGCCTGTGGAAAGAGGCTCCCGAGGGCGGCACCTTCACCTGAATCTCCAGGGAAGGAGAGGAAGCCCCCAAGACTTCACTGGGAAACCCGGACCCCAGTACCAGCACTGAAGCCCCGAGAACCTTTCTTAAACCCAGCATTGGCCAGGGAGTGACCGGCGTGCCCGGACCAAGGAGAATACCAGCCAAAGGAGGTCCAAAACATAGGCCACCCACACGAGACATTAGGAAACAACAAAAAAGCCCAAAAAAGTGAATACACGAAGATCACCCTGGACCCAACACTCAAACCCCAAGGTCACTGCTCTTACTCCGACCAGCGGCAACCTGCCTTGGCACGAGCTGTGCGAGTCCATCCTCCTGGAACATGGCAGGACTCTGGGGCCTGCTTTGCTCTTTCTGGAAAGTCCAGGGGGACTGGGAAGGGCAGGAGAGAGCTGGGAGCTGCTGGCTGGCCCACCGACCCCTCGTGGCTCCCAGGTGTGCCCACACGGATGGACGCGCCTCAGCTGGAAGCAACCCAGAGCGTGTGTGGAATCCAAGACCTTCCCCGGGGTCCCCCTCAACACTCACAGCTGCAGACCAGAAAGAACGTGCTCGAGAGCTGGGGGATTGTGTGCACCTACATCGACTCGACTGATAGAAAGGTGAGAGGCCTCGGAGGCTTCCTCGGGTGGGGCGGGCTGGCCCCCTCCCTCGGGGCAGGCTCACAGCCGCCACATCCGGCTCCACAACTAACCTAGAAAGGAAGCCAGGCCACTGCGCTGCCCCAGGTGGGTCAAAGTCTGGGCTGGAAACTCCGAGGCCTTCTCGGAAAGGGGGACCGCAGGTCCCAGAGAGGCCTGGAACGGGCTGTGCCCAGGCCCCCTGGCACGGGCAAGGCTGAGTCCCAGAGCTCCCGGAGCGCGGACCTGCTACGTATGTGGCTGGCAGCAACTCCTTCATGTTCTGCAGTACTCGAGTCCCAGCACAGAGAGTTGAAGTTGCACAGAAGATCACCACGCTCAAGTGAGCAAACACAGCACAAACGGCTCCGGCGGCACTAAGCAGCTTCGTACACCCTCAACGACGTTAGCAACACCGCTGCGAAAGGTCGCAGTTATCACAAACCTCCGTTGATCTCTTTCCTGATCGTTCCAGTTTCCATTTTGCTGTAACAAGCCATATTACGTGACATTTGCTCGTGTCTGCTAAGGGAGCAGCCAGGGTGGTGGGAAACCGGGGGCGTTGGTGGGGGGTAGAATCGGTGTTGGAACAAAGACCACCTTCATGCCTGCCACAGCGCTGGCACAAACATGTGTGACTCATGGTGCTTAAATAGAAAAAAAAAAAGTGAGGCCTTGTTTTCACTAGAGACTGGAGAGATGACATGGCAGACAGGTGCTTCATCCAGCCCAGGTTTGACCTGTGGCCCCCCGGTGGCCCCCAAGCCACGGCAGAGTGAGCCCTGAGGGTGATCCCCGTGCAGTAAGCCCCGCACAGCAGGTGTGGCCCCAAATTAAAAAGATGGTTGAAAAAATTTCAATGAGGAATTACAAGGTTGCTTTCAAAATGACGTCTTGGGATGACCCGGGAAAGAGGAGGTTGATACAGGCCTTTGTTTCCTCGGTGAGGGGGGACCTGGCTCCGCCCGGGGCGGACACTCGCCTCAGCCAGGGTCTGAGGGACTGACCTTCAGCGTGCACTGGTCAGGGCGGGCAGCTTCGGCCGTCTCCAGGGCTCACGCCTCCACCCTGCCGAGGTTCTCCTTGAGGTGCAAGTAGAGCTTATCCTGCGGCCCTTTGGGGCCTGCTGATGTCTCTGGGCCTCCCTCCTCATCGCTGCCTTTCACTTTCCCTTCCAGAAGGTTCTCCGAGTCTATCTGAACGGTGCTGGGGTGCAAACCAGCTGTGGCTGGTCAGCGCCCGCCTTCCCGGGGCAGAGTGGATCCATTTCTGGAAGGGACACGCTGGCTAGTGGCTCTCCAGCCCCCCACGGGCCCCCGTGTGCACTCACACCCTCTGTGTGCCACGCCAGGCTCCGGCACCTGCAAGACAAGCAGAGGGCGCTGCAGGCCCGGAGGAGCTGGGCAGACACGCACACACGTGGCACACACATGGCACACGCACGCCCTCCCTGCCCAAACCGTGAGGCTCCAGGTCAGCCACCGGAGTGAAAGGTCAGCTTCCTCCAGGCTGGCAGGAGGAGAGCAGATTCACTGATTCATATTCTTTCTTGCCTGTGTCTGCTTCTATTTTCCCATAGGAAATCAAGAGGCACTTTTTTTTTGCGGGGGGGGGGGGGGTCACATCCGGCGATGCACAGGGGTTACTCCTGGCTCTGCACTCAGGAATTACTCCTGGTGGTTCTTGGGAGACCATGTGGGATGCTGGGAATCGAACCTGGGTCGGCCGCGTGCAAGGCAAAGTCCTCCCCACTGTGCTATTGCTCCTGCCACTCAAGAGGCACTTTTGGGGTTGGAGCAATAGCACAGTGGGGAGGGTGTTTGCTTTGCACGTGGCCCACCCGGGTTCGATTCCCAGCATCCCATATAGTCTCCCGAGCACCGCCAGGAGTGATTCCTGAGCGCAGAGCCAGGAGTAACCCCTGAGCATCACCGGGTGTGACCCAAAAAGTGAAAAAAAAAAGAGAGGCACTTTTGACAGACATAAGCACGTATTGAAAAATGTTCTGTGAAACACCCAAGCATAGGTGAGTCTGTCGGTGGCCTTCCCGCATAGCGGGCGGCGTTTCCTTCAGAAAAAGGTGGGTCTCAGGATGGCTGTAGGTAAGGAGGACCCAGCGGCACCCTAGAATGGCGATAACCAAGCAAAGACCAACCACGAAGCCCATTCCGGGAGCAGTGAAACGTGTCCCTGTTGAATCCGGCTTCCTTCCCCTCTTCCTCTGACGCGTGGCCCAGGCTGTGCCTTCTGAGGGAGCGGGGGGGTTGCTGGTGGTGCCCGCTTCCTCCTCAGATGCCCGTGGACTTGCAGCTTTCCCGAGCCGTCCTCCCGGGCTCCCGCCAGCCTGGATCCTGCTGGCTTCGCAGGAAAGTCAGTTTCGGTGCTGGATTCACCCCTGCAGGGAAGGACGCCACCGCTGATGTGCTGACGCCGAGCCCGTCCGCGGCGTCACGAGGGAACTGTGATTCCAAACTCCAATAATCAGCCAAGACACGCCTTACTGGTCCCTGAACCAAGTGTGTTGGCCACATGGAGTCTGGGGGCTGAAGTGGTCAGCAGTGTGCAGAGCAGCGCCCACCCACTGGGCCCCTCCACCCTCTGAACCAACAGCCATGAGCTGCAGCTGGGGGGCACGGAGTGGGCTTTACCAGTTTGTTTTGCCTTAAGTTCAGAAACATCAGTCTTTAGTCCACTCTGCAGTGGAGCTGCTTTTTGTTGTTGTTTTGGGTCACACAACAACTCCTGGGGTTACTCCTGGCTCTTCACTTAGGAATCAGTCCTGGTGGTGCTCCGGGGACCACGTGGGGTGACAGGACTTGAACCCGGGTTGGCTGTGTGCAAGGCAAGCCCCTTTCCTGCTGTTATGTCTCTCCAGCTCCTGGAACTACTTTTTGTAATTTCGTTTTGTTTTCTGGGCCACCCCCAGCGATGCTCAGGGTTACCGTTGGCTGTTCTCAGAGGTCACTCCTGGCAGGCCTGGGGGGCCATCTGGGGTGACGGAGAATGAAGCCAGGTCAAGTGCTTCCAAGGAAAGTGCCCTACTCATAGTACTGTCACTTTACTTTGGCCCCTGGAACTACTGTTCAGGAAGACCCCAATAATTGTAGCCGGTTATATATATGAGCATCCATGACACCCCTTTCCTGTTCCCCAGAAGAAAGCCACACTTCACATCAGGACGTGAGATCCCTGAGACCCTGTTGCAGGAGGTGGATGGGAGTCACCGTGCGTCTCGCCCAGACCCTGCAGCTCCAGAACTGACACGGAGTAAAGGGGCAGGGGGTAAGGAAGCGAGAAGCCCCTTACCCCTTGCTCGAGACCCCTGACTGGGCGAGGGGGCGGGAAAAGCAGGCAGCTCGGGCCCCTGCAGACCCGCTGGCTCGACAGAGGTGAGAGAAGGCTGAGCTGGAGGCCA
The DNA here is from genome assembly GCF_027595985.1 of Sorex araneus. Classification (NCBI taxonomy): domain Eukaryota; kingdom Metazoa; phylum Chordata; class Mammalia; order Eulipotyphla; family Soricidae; genus Sorex; species Sorex araneus. The sequence goes on from NC_073303.1 coordinate 265,814,507, forward strand.
GGAGGGGTCCCGCGGAGCCCCAGGGTCAGTGTCCAGCGAGGCCAGCACAGAGGACCAGGCGAGGCTGGCCAGGGCCCGGAAGTGTGCAGAGCTGGGCAGCCGCCCTCTCCTCGATCCCTTGGGGGCCTCCCTGTCCCCATGGCCCGCCTCTGGACAGCACCGGGCTGGGGTGGACGAGATTGGTGCCTGCGGGCAGCCGAGGCTTCGGGATGAACCCAGAGACCTTTGTCTGCGACCTCAGCTGGCGGGGGAGGGAGAGCCATGCCCAGACCCTTCCCTCTGAGGTTTTCTGTATAAACATGAGCAAGGAAACCCACTGGACCCACAAAGACGGTTTCCAGAGCTGCCCGGGAGGGTGAGGAATGTGGAGTGGGGGCTGGGGAAGGGGCGCAGCAGGGGTGGCCCCCGGCCCCCTGCAGGGCCGCTTACTCTCCCTCCCTTTGTCAGTCGGGACCCCAGGGCCAGAGTCCGTAATCCCCGAAATATTAACTTGGCTTCCACTCAGCGCCCCGCGTGGCGAGGCCAGAGGACTTCCCGCTGACGGGTTCTGGTTTCCACGCCAAAGCCCAGGTTTTACAAGGCCCCCCCACCCCCCCGCGGCCTCGCTACCCCCGGGGGGGTGTGGGGAAGCCCCAGAAGCTGACAGAAGGACGGTCGTTTGGGTGCACTGCGCAGCCCCGACACCGGGACACACAGACGAGATGGGGCAGCCAGTGGGCAGGGCAGCCAGTGGGCAGGGCAGCCAGTGGGCAGGGCCGCTGGGCTGGCACCAGGGCCGGGAGTGCGAGCAGGATGCCGTGGGCAGCAGGAGCGGCCCGACCCGCTGCCCCATCGCAGGGACAGGCCCCGGGTTCCCACGAGGCCGCCTCCCGGGGGCTGGTCGTGTGGCTCATGGCCCGGGCAGCCGAGGTCAGCCGCCACAGCTGTAGGTGGCCACACAGTCACTGGACACAGTCCTCACCCCCGGCATCTATAAACTCCTGCCGCAGCAGATGGCCTTGGGGGGCACGAGGAGCCCTTGCAGGGGCAGGACCCGAGTCCTCAAGTCCCCACAGCAAAGCTGCAGCATAGCACTAAGGCGCTGGGCACAGACCGGCAGCCGGGCCGGGCGCTGCTGACCCCCACTCTGAGCGTCCACCTCCTTCCCCTATTGCCATAGGACCCCCCTTCCGTCCCGCCTACAGGCTGCAATTCTAGGGGCTGGAACAGGAAGTCGGGCCACTTTCGGGCCACTTTCTGGGACCTCCTGTGGCGGGACAGGCCCTGCCCAGCCCCCCAGCCCCCAGGCACCCCCACATCTCAGGCTGACAGGCACATTCCTGGAATTCCTCCCACCGCCCACCCCCCAGACTGCCACTTCAGGAAAATGAGCACCAGATGGTGGTCAGCGGGGTCCCTGGTGGGCCCCGTCTGCTCGTCCCCGGCCGTCTGGCCCTGCCCTGGGAGTGGAGAATGGCCGCGGGACCCCAGGCGATGCCAGAGGGGGGTGGGCTCTGTTTGTGTGCACGGGGCACTTGGGGGGCGTCTGTATGCAAGGTGGGCTTTCCTTCTGGGAAGGGGCGCCTGCACCGTCCCCTTCTGGGGGTGGGGCTGGGGGGGAGGCGGGGAGGGTGGTCCCCACTAGGGTCTCAGGGACAGGGAGGGGGCCTGGCGGGAGGCGGGGCAGGTGCAGCCAAGGTCTGTCCCCCTTGCCCTTCTCTGAGCAGCGGGGGGTAGAGGGACACAGGGAAGGGGCTTCCTCTCGGCCCCACTCGGGCTGGAAGGAAGGACTTGCAGGGCGAGGGTCCCGCGGCCTCACCGCCGGCTGTACCGACGCCCCCAGCAGCCGGCCCAGAGCCGGGCCCTCAGGCACCCATGGGCCCGTGGCTGTCCCGTGGCAGGAGCGCCTCCCGCAGGCCCTTCCCTGCACGTGTGCCTCACGCTGACCCCAGGTCAGAGCTGCCCCTGCCCCTGCTCGGGGGTCCTCACCCTGATTCTCCCTCCTCTGCTCTCTCAGGCCAGACTGTCCCCGGAGTAAACTCAAAATCACTCCACTGCCATGGAAACAGGAGAACGTGGGTCTGACTGGGCAGCCAAAGGCTGGGACGTGTGAGGCAGACACACGTGCACACAGGTACGAATGCTCACACATGCACACACACGCTCACACATGCACACACAGCACTCACATGCTCATACACACACATGTTCACATGTACATACAGGCCCACATATATGTGCTCAAGCACACACATGCTCACACATGTATGCACATACACACAAAGGTCACAAAGACACACACATGCCCACAACACACATGTACATGCACACATGTGCACACACATGAGTTGGGGCTCTGCTAGGAAGCGACCCTCCATGACTTTGCATGACTTGGACGGCTGTGGTGAGGGTCTGACGGCCGGGTCCCCGGGGTCCCCCACGCCGAGGCAGGTGCAGGCCCCACACCTGTTTCCCCTCGCCTTTCCCGGGCAGTCAGGCCCCCCAACTATCTCCCCCCACATGCCTGTACTTCCCCTGGGGGCACGATGGGGGTGTCTCAGCTGAACCGTCCGAGAGCCCATGTGCAAGTTGTCCCCCTCCTGAGGGAGCCTCACCTCAGCCGCTCCCCTGGCCACAGCCACGGGCCAACGGGGCCTGTCACTGCAGGGGCTGACCACCCGCCACGGCCCTCTCGGCCCCGGGGGCTCAGCTCTGCTCCTCTGAGGCACCTCCTCCACCCACCCTTTTAGGCTCTGACGCCCTCCATCTCCAGTCTACGCTGCACCAATGTTGGCTGTGACCCCGTCTCCAGTATATACTGCACCCACGTTGGCTGTGACCCCGTCTCCAGTCTACACTGCACCCACGTTGGCTGTGACCCTGTCTCCAGTCTACACTTCACCCATGTAAGCTCTGACCCCGTCTCCAGTCTACACTGTTGCAGCCACATTGGCTGTGACCCAGTCCCCAGTCTATACTGCACCCACGTTGGCTTTGACCCAGTCTCCAGTCTACACTGCACCCACGTTGGCTATGACCCCGTCTCCAGTCTACACCGTTGCAGCCACGTTGGCTGTGACCCCCTCTCCAGTCTACACTGCACCCATGTTGGCTGTGACCCGGTCTCCAGTCTACACTGCACCCACGTTGGCTGTGACCTCGTCTCCAGTCTACACTGCACCCATGTTGGCTGTGACCCCGTCTCCAGTCTACACTGCTGCACCCACGTTGGCTGTGACCCCCTCTCCAGTCTACACTGCACCCATGTTGGCTGTGACCCGGTCTCCAGTCTACACTGCACCCACGTTGGCTGTGACCTCGTCTCCAGTCTACACTGCACCCATGTTGGCTGTGACCCCGTCTCCAGTCTACACTGCTGCACCCACGTTGGCTGTGACCCCATCTCCAGTCTACACTGCACCCACGTTGGCTGTGACCCGGTCTCCAGTCTACACTGCACCCATGTTAGCTCTGACCCCGTCTCCACTCTACACTGCTGCACCCACGTTGGCTGTGACCCAGTCTCCAGTCTACACTGCATACACATTGGCTGTGACCCCCTCTCCAGTCTACACTGCACCCATGTTGGCTGTGACCCGGTCTCCAGTCTATACTGCACCCACATTGGCTGTGACCGAGTCTCTAGTCTACACTGCATCCACGTTGGCTATGACCCCGTCTCCAGTCTACACCGCTGCAGCCACGTTGGCTGTGACCCCCTCTCCAGTCTACACTGCACCCATGTTGGCTGTGACCCGGTCTCCAGTCTATACTGCACCCACGTTGGCTGTGACCTCGTCTCCAGTCTACACTTTACCCATGTTAGCTCTGACCCCATCTCCAGTCTACACTGTTGCAGCCACGTTGGCTGTGACCCGGTCCCCAGTCTACACTGCACCCACGTTGGCTGTGACCTCGTCTCCAGTCTACACTGCACCCACGTTGGCTTTGACCCGGTCTCCAGTCTACACTACACCCATGTTGGCTGTGACCCCGTCTCCAGTCTACACTGCTGCACCCACGTTGGCTGTGACCCCATCTCCAGTCTACACTGCACCCACGTTGGCTGTGACCTGGTCTCCAGTCTACACTGCACCCACGTTGGCTGTGACCTCGTCTCCAGTCTACACTGCACCCACGTTGGCTGTGACCCTGTCTCCAGTCTACACTTCACCCATGTTAGCTCTGACCCCGTCTCCACTCTACACTGCTGCACCCACGTTGGCTGTGACCCAGTCTCCAGTCTACACTGCACACACATTGGCTGTGACCCCCTCTCCAGTCTACACTGCACCCACGTTGGCTGTGACCTCGTCTCCAGTCTATACTGCACCCACGTTGGCTGTGACCCAGTCTCCAGTCTACACAGCACCCACGTTGGCTGTGACCTCGTCTCCAGTCTACACTGCACCCACGTTGGCTTTGACCCGGTCTCCAGTCTACACTGCACCCATGTTGGCTGTGACCCGGTCCCCAGTCTACACTGCACCCATGTTGGCTGTGACCTCGTCTCCAGTATACACTGCACCCACGTTGGCTGTGACCCCGTCTCCAGTCTACACTGCACCCACGTTGGCTGTGACCCAGTCTCCAGTCTACACTTCACCCATGTTAGCTCTGACCCCGTCTCCACTCTACACTGCTGCACCCACGTTGGCTGTGACCCAGTCTCCAGTCTACACTGCACACACATTGGCTGTGACCCCCTCTCCAGTCTACACTGCACCCACGTTGGCTGTGACCTCGTATCCAGTCTACACTGCACACACATTGGCTGTGACCCCCTCTCCAGTCTACACTGCACCCATGTTGGCTGTGACCCGGTCTCCAGTCTATACTGCACCCACGTTGGCTGTGACCCCCTCTCCAGTCTACACTGCACCCATGTTGGCTGTGACCCGGTCTCCAGTCTATACTGCACCCACGTTGGCTGTGACCTCGTCTCCAGTCTACACTTTACCCATGTTAGCTCTGACCCCATCTCCAGTCTACACTGTTGCAGCCACGTTGGCTGTGACCCGGTCCCCAGTCTACACTGCACCCACGTTGGCTGTGACCTCGTCTCCAATCTACACTGCACCCACGTTGGCTGTGACCTCGTCTCCAGTCTACACTGCACCCACGTTGGCTTTGACCCGGTCTCCAGTCTACACTGCACCCATGTTGGCTGTGACCCGGTCCCCAGTCTACACTGCACCCATGTTGGCTGTGACCTCGTCTCCAGTCTACACTGCACCCATGTTGGCTGTGACCCAGTCTCCAGTCTACACTTCACCCATGTTAGCTCTGACCCCGTCTCCACTCTACACTGCTGAACCCACGTTGGCTGTGACCCAGTCTCCAGTCTACACTGCACACACATTGGCTGTGACCCCCTCTCCAGTCTACACTGCACCCACGTTGGCTGTGACCTCGTATCCAGTCTACACTGCACACACATTGGCTGTGACCCCCTCTCCAGTCTACACTGCACCCACGTTGGCTGTGACCTCGTATCCAGTCTACACTGCACACACATTGGCTGTGACCCTGTCTCCAGTCTACACTTCACCCATGTTAGCTCTGACCCCGTCTCCACTCTACACTGCTGCACCCACGTTGGCTGTGACCCAGTCTCCAGTCTACACTGCACACACATTGGCTGTGACCCCCTCTCCAGTCTACACTGCACCCACGTTGGCTGTGACCTCGTCTCCAGTCTACACTTTACCCATGTTAGCTCTGACCCCATCTCCAGTCTACACTGTTGCAGCCACGTTGGCTGTGACCCGGTCCCCAGTCTACACTGCACCCACGTTGGCTTTGACCCGGTCTCCAGTCTACACTGCACCCATGTTGGCTGTGACCCCGTCTCCAGTCTACACTGCACCCACGTTGGCTGTGACCCGGTCTCCAGTCTACACTGCACACACATTGGCTGTGACCCCCTCTCCAGTCTACACTGCACCCACGTTGGCTGTGACCTCGTCTCCAGTCTACACTTTACCCATGTTAGCTCTGACCCCATCTCCAGTCTACACTGTTGCAGCCACGTTGGCTGTGACCCGGTCCCCAGTCTACACTGCACCCACGTTGGCTGTGACCTCGTCTCCAGTCTACACTGCACCCACGTTGGCTTTGACCCGGTCTCCAGTCTACACTGCACCCATGTTGGCTGTGACCCCGTCTCCAGTCTACACTGCACCCACGTTGGCTGTGACCCTGTCTCCAGTCTACACTTCACCCATGTTAGCTCTGACCCCGTCTCCACTCTACACTGCTGCACCCACGTTGGCTGTGACCCAGTCTCCAGTCTACACTGCACACACATTGGCTGTGACCCCCTCTCCAGTCTACACTGCACCCACGTTGGCTGTGACCTCGTCTCCAGTCTATACTGCACCCACGTTGGCTGTGACCCAGTCTCCAGTCTACACTGCACCCACGTTGGCTGTGACCTCGTCTCCAGTCTACACTGCACCCACGTTGGCTGTGACCCTGTCTCCAGTCTACACTTCACCCATGTTAGCTCTGACCCCGTCTCCACTCTACACTGCTGCACCCACGTTGGCTGTGACCCAGTCTCCAGTCTACACTGCACACACATTGGCTGTGACCCCCTCTCCAGTCTACACTGCACCCACGTTGGCTGTGACCTCGTCTCCAGTCTATACTGCACCCACGTTGGCTGTGACCCAGTCTCCAGTCTACACTGCACCCACGTTGGCTGTGACCTCGTCTCCAATCTACACTGCACCCACGTTGGCTTTGACCCGGTCTCCAGTCTACACTGCACCCATGTTGGCTGTGACCACCTCTCCAGTCTACACTGCACCCACGTTGGCTGTGACCTCGTCTCCAGTCTATACTGCACCCACGTTGGCTGTGACCCAGTCTCCAGTCTACACAGCACCCACGTTGGCTGTGACCTCGTCTCCAGTCTACACTGCACCCACGTTGGCTTTGACCCGGTCTCCAGTCTACACTGCATCCATGTTGGCTGTGACCCGGTCCCCAGTCTACACTGCACCCATGTTGGCTGTGACCTCGTCTCCAGTATACACTGCACCCACGTTGGCTGTGACCCCGTCTCCAGTCTACACTGCACCCACGTTGGCTGTGACCCAGTCTCCAGTCTAACTTCACCCATGTTAGCTCTGACCCCGTCTCCACTCTACACTGCTGCACCCACGTTGGCTGTGACCCAGTCTCCAGTCTACACTGCACACACATTGGCTGTGACCCCCTCTCCAGTCTACACTGCACCCACGTTGGCTGTGACCTCGTATCCAGTCTACACTGCACACACATTGGCTGTGACCCCCTCTCCAGTCTACACTGCACCCATGTTGGCTGTGACCCGGTCTCCAGTCTATACTGCACCCACGTTGGCTGTGACCCCCTCTCCAGTCTACACTGCACCCATGTTGGCTGTGACCCGGTCTCCAGTCTATACTGCACCCACGTTGGCTGTGACCTCGTCTCCAGTCTACACTTTACCCATGTTAGCTCTGACCCCATCTCCAGTCTACACTGTTGCAGCCACGTTGGCTGTGACCCGGTCCCCAGTCTACACTGCACCCACGTTGGCTGTGACCTCGTCTCCAATCTACACTGCACCCACGTTGGCTGTGACCTCGTCTCCAGTCTACACTGCACCCACGTTGGCTTTGACCCGGTCTCCAGTCTACACTGCACCCATGTTGGCTGTGACCCGGTCCCCAGTCTACACTGCACCCATGTTGGCTGTGACCTCGTCTCCAGTCTACACTGCACCCATGTTGGCTGTGACCCAGTCTCCAGTCTACACTTCACCCATGTTAGCTCTGACCCCGTCTCCACTCTACACTGCTGAACCCACGTTGGCTGTGACCCAGTCTCCAGTCTACACTGCACACACATTGGCTGTGACCCCCTCTCCAGTCTACACTGCACCCACGTTGGCTGTGACCTCGTATCCAGTCTACACTGCACACACATTGGCTGTGACCCCCTCTCCAGTCTACACTGCACCCACGTTGGCTGTGACCTCGTATCCAGTCTACACTGCACACACATTGGCTGTGACCCTGTCTCCAGTCTACACTTCACCCATGTTAGCTCTGACCCCGTCTCCACTCTACACTGCTGCACCCACGTTGGCTGTGACCCAGTCTCCAGTCTACACTGCACACACATTGGCTGTGACCCCCTCTCCAGTCTACACTGCACCCACGTTGGCTGTGACCTCGTCTCCAGTCTACACTTTACCCATGTTAGCTCTGACCCCATCTCCAGTCTACACTGTTGCAGCCACGTTGGCTGTGACCCGGTCCCCAGTCTACACTGCACCCACGTTGGCTTTGACCCGGTCTCCAGTCTACACTGCACCCATGTTGGCTGTGACCCCGTCTCCAGTCTACACTGCACCCACGTTGGCTGTGACCCGGTCTCCAGTCTACACTGCACACACATTGGCTGTGACCCCCTCTCCAGTCTACACTGCACCCACGTTGGCTGTGACCTCGTCTCCAGTCTACACTTTACCCATGTTAGCTCTGACCCCATCTCCAGTCTACACTGTTGCAGCCACGTTGGCTGTGACCCGGTCCCCAGTCTACACTGCACCCACGTTGGCTGTGACCTCGTCTCCAGTCTACACTGCACCCACGTTGGCTTTGACCCGGTCTCCAGTCTACACTGCACCCATGTTGGCTGTGACCCCGTCTCCAGTCTACACTGCACCCACGTTGGCTGTGACCCTGTCTCCAGTCTACACTTCACCCATGTTAGCTCTGACCCCGTCTCCACTCTACACTGCTGCACCCACGTTGGCTGTGACCCAGTCTCCAGTCTACACTGCACACACATTGGCTGTGACCCCCTCTCCAGTCTACACTGCACCCACGTTGGCTGTGACCTCGTCTCCAGTCTATACTGCACCCACGTTGGCTGTGACCCAGTCTCCAGTCTACACTGCACCCACGTTGGCTGTGACCTCGTCTCCAGTCTACACTGCACCCACGTTGGCTGTGACCCTGTCTCCAGTCTACACTTCACCCATGTTAGCTCTGACCCCGTCTCCACTCTACACTGCTGCACCCACGTTGGCTGTGACCCAGTCTCCAGTCTACACTGCACACACATTGGCTGTGACCCCCTCTCCAGTCTACACTGCACCCACGTTGGCTGTGACCTCGTCTCCAGTCTATACTGCACCCACGTTGGCTGTGACCCAGTCTCCAGTCTACACTGCACCCACGTTGGCTGTGACCTCGTCTCCAATCTACACTGCACCCACGTTGGCTTTGACCCGGTCTCCAGTCTACACTGCACCCATGTTGGCTGTGACCACCTCTCCAGTCTACACTGCACCCACGTTGGCTGTGACCTCGTCTCCAGTCTATACTGCACCCACGTTGGCTGTGACCCAGTCTCCAGTCTACACAGCACCCACGTTGGCTGTGACCTCGTCTCCAGTCTACACTGCACCCACGTTGACTTTGACCCGGTCTCCAGTCTACACTGCATCCATGTTGGCTGTGACCCGGTCCCCAGTCTACACTGCACCCATGTTGGCTGTGACCTCGTCTCCAGTATACACTGCACCCACGTTGGCTGTGACCCCGTCTCCAGTCTACACTGCACCCACGTTGGCTGTGACCCAGTCTCCAGTCTAACTTCACCCATGTTAGCTCTGACCCCGTCTCCACTCTACACTGCTGCACCCACGTTGGCTGTGACCCAGTCTCCAGTCTACACTGCACACACATTGGCTGTGACCCCCTCTCCAGTCTACACTGCACCCATGTTGGCTGTGACCCGGTCTCCAGTCTATACTGCACCCACGTTGGCTGTGACCCCCTCTCCTGTCTACACTGCACCCATGTTGGCTGTGACCCGGTCTCCAGTCTATACTGCACCCACGTTGGCTGTGACCTCGTCTCCAGTCTACACTTTACCCATGTTAGCTCTGACCCCATCTCCAGTCTACACTGTTGCAGCCACGTTGGCTGTGACCCGGTCCCCAGTCTACACTGCACCCACTTTGGCTGTGACCTCGTCTCCAGTCTACACTGCACCCACGTTGGCTGTGACCTCGTCTCCAATCTACACTGCACCCACGTTGGCTGTGACCTCGTCTCCAGTCTACACTGCACCCACGTTGGCTTTGACCCGGTCTCCAGTCTACACTGCACCCATGTTGGCTGTGACCCGGTCCCCAGTCTACACTGCACCCATGTTGGCTGTGACCTCGTCTCCAGTCTACACTGCACCCACGTTGGCTGTGACCCCGTCTCCAGTCTACACTGCACCCACGTTGGCTGTGACCCAGTCTCCAGTCTACACTTCACCCATGTTAGCTCTGACCCCGTCTCCACTCTACACTGCTGCACCCACGTTGGCTGTGACCCAGTCTCCAGTCTACACTGCACACACATTGGCTGTGACCCCCTCTCCAGTCTACACTGCACCCACGTTGGCTGTGACCTCGTATCCAGTCTACACTGCACACACATTGGCTGTGACCCCCTCTCCAGTCTACACTGCACCCACGTTGGCTGTGACCTCGTCTCCAGTCTACACTGCACCCACGTTGGCTGTGACCCTGTCTCCAGTCTACACTTCACCCATGTTAGCTCTGACCCCGTCTCCACTCTACACTGCTGCACCCACGTTGGCTGTGACCCAGTCTCCAGTCTACACTGCACACACATTGGCTGTGACCCCCTCTCCAGTCTACACTGCACCCACGTTGGCTGTGATCTCGTCTCCAGTCTACACTTTACCCATGTTAGCTCTGTCCCGATCTCCAGTCTACACTGTTGCAGCCACGTTGGCTGTGACCCGGTCCCCAGTCTACACTGCACCCATGTTGGCTGTGACCTCGTCTCCAGTCTACACTGCACCCACGTTGGCTTTGACCCGGTCTCCAGTCTACACTGCACCCATGTTGGCTGTGACCCCGTCTCCAGTCTACACTGCTGCACCCTCGTTGGCTGTGACCCCATCTCCAGTCTACACTGCACCCACGTTGGCTGTGACCTGGTCTCCAGTCTACACTGCACCCACGTTGGCTGTGACCTCGTCTCCAGTCTACACTGCACCCACGTTGGCTGTGACCCTGTCTCCAGTCTACACTTCACCCATGTTAGCTCTGACCCCGTCTCCACTCTACACTGCTGCACCCACGTTGGCTGTGACCCAGTCTCCAGTCTACACTGCACACACATTGGCTGTGACCCCCTCTCCAGTCTACACTGCACCCACATTGGCTGTGACCTCGTCTCCAGTCTATACTGCACCCACGTTGGCTGTGACCCAGTCTCCAGTCTACACTGCACCCACGTTGGCTGTGACCTCGTCTCCAATCTACACTGCACCCACGTTGGCTTTGACCCGGTCTCCAGTCTACACTGCACCCATGTTGGCTGTGACCCGGTCCCCAGTCTACACTGCACCCACGTTGGCTGTGACCTCGTCTCCAGTATACACTGCACCCACGTTGGCTGTGACCCCGTCTCCAGTCTACACTGGACCCACGTTGGCTGTGACCCTGTCTCCAGTCTACACTTCACCCATGTTAGCTCTGACCCCGTCTCCACTCTACACTGCTGCACCCACGTTGGCTGTGACCCAGTCTCTAGTCTACACTGCACACACATTGGCTGTGACCCCCTCTCCAGTCTACACTGCACCCACGTTGGCTGTGACCTCGTATCCAGTCTACACTGCACACACATTGGCTGTGACCCCCTCTCCAGTCTACACTGCACCCATGTTGGCTGTGACCCGGTCTCCAGTCTATACTGCACCCACGTTGGCTGTGACCCCCTCTCCAGTCTACACTGCACTCATGTTGGCTGTGACCCGGTCTCCAGTCTATACTGCACCCACGTTGGCTGTGACCTCGTCTCCAGTCTACACTTTACCCATGTTAGCTCTGACCCCATCTCCAGTCTACACTGTTGCAGCCACGTTGGCTGTGACCCGGTCCCCAGTCTACACTGCATCCACGTTGGCTGTGACCTCGTCTCCAGTCTACACTGCACCCACGTTGGCTTTGACCCGGTCTCCAGTCTACTCTGCACCCATGTTGGCTGTGACCCGGTCTCCAGTCTACACTGCACCCATGTTGGCTGTGACCTCGTCTCCAGTCTACACTGCACCCACGTTGGCTGTGACCCTGTCTCCAGTCTACACTTCACCCATGTTAGCTCTGACCCCGTCTCCACTCTACACTGCTGTACCCACGTTGGCTGTGACCCCGTCTCCAGTCTACACTGCACCCACATTGGCTGTGACCCCCTCTCCAGTCTACACTGCACCCATGTTGGCTGTGACCCGGTCTCCAGTCTATACTGCACCCACGTTGGCTGTGACCCAGTCTCCAGTCTACACTGCACCCACGTTGGCTATGACCCCGTCTCCAGTCTACACTGTTGCAGCCACGTTGGCTGTGACCCCCTCTCCAGTCTACACTGCACCCATGTTGGCTGTGACCCCATCTTCAGTCTACACTGCACCCATGTTGGCTGTGACCTCGTCTCCAGTCTACACTGCACCCATGTTGGCTGTGACTCTCCCCCGTATCTAGTCTCCACTGCTCCGAGGTGCTGGGTCCCTCTGAGCAAAGGCTCTTGTTGGTGCATTCTCGTTTCCCAGTGCTCATGCAGTACTGCTGGTTCCCAGGCCTGGACACTGCTCTGGGCAGGCTTGCGATGACAGGGCCTCCAGACTGTGCCCTCGGGCAGGCCACATGGTCCTGGGGAGGAAGCAGGACCAGCCTGACCCCTGACCCCGAGTCTGTCCTGTCACCAGCCATGCGTGTCACTGCATCCTCCTCACACAGTTGGGGAGCCGGAAGTGTGCTGGGGCCGTGTGAGGGGGCTCGGCTCTCAGGGAGTTTCTCCACGGACCCTGCACACACCCCATCCCGAGCCCCACTCACCTGCCTCCCGGGGCAGGGTCAGTGTCCAGCTGCCGGCCACTAAGCTGTGGCAAAGGCGGAAGATGTCGGGGCCGCATGGGCCCAGGTGGCCGGGGAGGTGTCGGTCAGGCGCCTGCCCGCCAGCAGGAGGAGGTGACGGCACGCGGGCTCCGTGCTGGCCAGCTGGTCACCAGGAAGGCCAGGCGGCTCCGGGCGCTCTCCTGCAGGGACCCTGGAGCCTAGGGCCCGAGGGACAGTCCAGGGGCAGGCACTGCAGCAGGGCTCGAGTCCCGGGGCCACGGCTGGTCCCCCGAGCACAGAGCCAGGTGTGGCTCTAAAGCCCCCACGTTGGCCCCCAAGAAGACACCAACGCTGAACAGCTCCGGTGTCCTTGGGGAGCTGGCACGGTTCCAGCTCCCACCCGTGCCCCTGTCCGAGGGCGATCCCTCAGTCTCCCGAATCCCTGTGCCCAGAGCAGTGTCTAGGCAGGATGGAGCCGGCCCCCAAGTGACTCTGCACTCAGGGCTCACTCCTGGTGGGCCCAGGACCTTCTGGATGCCAAGGGTCGAATCCAGGTGGGCACGTGCAGGCAATTCCCTGCCCTCGGTACCACCATTCTGCGCCATTCCACCATCCTTACACCTGCAACAAGCAGCTGGTAACCAAGTTGGCACGGTGGGCGCGACCAAGCTGTCCGGCCACCTGTAAACCTTCCCAGGACTCTGCACGAACCCGCTTCACTCTCTGCAGCCGCCGTGTGGCCATGAGCCTGGGAATGTTGGTGCCCACATCCGCAACACATGTGCACAGCGAACAGCCACCCAACGCTGCCAGCTCCTCTCAAAACCTCCGAGACCCTCAGTGTATAAGGGGTGTGGAGTGGGGTGGGTGTGAGTGTGTGTGTGTGGGTGTGTGTGTCACACCCAGCAGGGCTCCGAGCTCCTCATGTTTCATTGTATGTGTGTGTTTGTGTGGGGTCACACCCAGCAGGGCTCCAGGCTTACTCCTGGCTCTGTGCTCGGAGCACATGAGGAGCCAAGGATCAAACCGGAGTCAGGTGCGGGCAGGGCAAGCCCAGCTCTTGCCCAGCTCTCGGGCCCCTGTCCTGCCTCCTACAGGAAGGAAGACTGCTGAGACCCTCCGGTTTGGGAGCAGGGACAAAGAGGTAAGAATGTCACCCAAGCCTCCCCCTGCAGACAATGCTTCATTGCCGCGATGATCCTGAATTCTCCCCAACTCTGGGTTTGAACCCTGGGATGGGGCATGTGAGGCACTGACCACTGAACCACGTCCTCCAGCCCCCGAGCTAATCCTTCAGCATAACATTCCCAAGGCTGCCTTCCTAACCCGTCCTGATTCTCCCTCTGACCCTCTGACCATGCCCTAAGCTGGCTGTGTCCTGCCTCTCAGCAATGGGACATGTTTCCAGGCCCATCGATAAACCAAGATCGCTTTAGACTTGAACCATATTCACATATTCTGAACGATCACCTGATCCTAGGCCAGTGGACGAGTTCTTTCTCCCTTGCCTTATTCCTTTCAACTCAGTGCCCCTGAATTCAGGAATGATTTCTCTGGGCACACAGGAGAGGGATGAATCATGCTTAGCAACCCCAGACTGTCTAGGAAAAACAACTGTACAAAATAAATCCTGGTAACAAACATGAAAGAAAACACACACACAGTTGGTGAAGACAGATGTATCCTTTGTTTGAATGAACTCAAAATTTGTGACAGGCAGAAATGAAGGGTCTGTTGGACTCCACTCAACTTATACATCTGGCATGAGCCTCTGCTAAGCCCGGGTGTAACGCAGATACATTTCCGCCCTATTTATCAGCAATTCCGGCTTTTGTGTAAGTGTGGCATTTACCAGCTCACTGAAGGCGTGCGAGTGCCAGCTAAGGATCCACCATGAAGATCACAGCGCCTGACAGCGGCGACTTTTATCAGATGCCACGGGGGCAATACGATGCCACTAGGGTAGGTTGGGAAAGTTTTCAGAGCATAGAAATCTGGACATGGTTTGCTCTCCAGCGAATGTTTCCAATTTGAGATCATTTTCCTCAAGATGGCATTCGGTGTGACCCCATTTCTATCTGGAAACCAGGGCTCTTTCTCCGAAGGCCGGGGGTTTCCTTTCGGCATCTTTGCTTCTCACTGACCCGCTCGGTCGTTAGGGCCTTCGGGCTGCCTCTCCTCTGTGCTCCGAACACAGCGGTGTTTGTGGGCTGATGAAAGACAGGGGCTTCTACGCTCCAGATACTCCAAACACTGCAGGCTTGGGAACTCAGCCTCTTAAAGGTAAATCTTTTGTGCAGGCTCAAGGGACCCAGAATGAATGATATGGAGCCAGAATTCCCGAATTCCACCCCCAACCCGGGCCCCGGCCGCCACTCTGTCCAGGGCTGCCTCATGTAAATGGGCACCAGTGATTAGCCCAAACACTCCTCTATTGCTGTCGCTTCAATTAAGCAAACTTTCAGAAAGACCATGAGGGACTTGAGCACTGAAATATGTCTGGAGACCGCAAAGAGACAGTCCATCTTTAATCACATAATAGCTGTTTAGCAAATGTGGTCTAATCACAGAATGTCAGAAACAACCACAGACATGCTGGCTCAGCCCTGGAAACCGTTCTGAAGAAAGTTGCTTATTATGGCTCCAAAGAAACATAGAGAAGAGGAAAGAAAGAAAGAGAAGAAAGAAGAAAGTAAGAACGAAAAGTATGAAAGAAAGAAAGAAAGAAGGAAAGGAAGGAAGAGAAAGAAAAAGAGAGAAAAAGAAAGAGAAAGAGAAAGAAAAAATGAGTCTTTTGTGAGAAGGAATGCTTTGTTCTCATTAGAAGAGAAACACTTGGGTAAGGTTGAGTTCAATTCATGGTGCTCCAACTCCAGCAGAAATTTCCATAATCTATTCACTACATTACATAATTCACCCAACACATAATGAAATACTCTCTGCTTGTCTTTCTTTGTACCTCTGTATCTTTAAAAAAAAATCAATTTTTTTTTTAAATGGTAGCCAAGAGAGAACTCCCCAAATACAAGCTAAACTGAAATACTTGCACGGGCAACTCCCATCACTCTGAGCGGGACGGAAAGTGCAGCTGGTAGGGTGTGAACGGGGGCTGAGCCCCAGGTTTGCCTGGCACGGAGAGCCGGGTGCTGTGTGCCTGATTTCGCAAATGCCCTCCCGTATTCGAACTCCTGGGTTTTGCTTTTGTTCACTACTTCGGGTCTCATGGCAACTATGTTTTCACTGGGAATCGCCTTAACTGCTTGTTGGAAGTAGCTGCGCATAAGTAAGTACACAAAAACACACAAAGTGCTCAGCCAGCAAGCCGGTGGGGGGCCTGGCCCGCGTCTCGGAGGGAAGGGGGGACCCCAGCCGGGCAGGAGGGTCTTCCACCTAAACTGTGGCAGAAACCAATCTTAGGGGAAATACATTTATGGTATAGAAATAAGCACACGAGGCTCAACCTTTAGCAACGTCACTAATCTTGCACAGAAGGGCCCGATGGCTCCTGGGTAAAATACAACAATCTTCACACACTTTCCTCTAGGAAAGTGGCTTTTTTTGGGCTATTTTTTTAGCAGATTATTCATAACAAGCAATACAAAATAAATTAATTTTGGTTCTGTTTTGGGAGCAGGGTTCGAGGTTCGGGATGGAAACCTTTGAAATATGGTGGTGGGAAGGAGTAAAGGTGATGGGATTGGTGTGGAATATTAAGTGTGATCAAGTATTGTGAACAACTTGATACAGATAAAACTAAAATTAAAATTGTGGCAGAAAAACAGGTGTCTGGGCTCAGGAATGGGGTCTGCTGAGGTCCTGAGAGCCCCTGGGTCTGTGGCTATGTGTCCTCCTGGCCGTGAGTGGTCACTCTGGGCATCTCAGCCCCCCATGAGGACCTCACAGGACAGACCCAGGTGTCCAGCCTGGAGGACAGCACTGGGCTCTGCTGGGCATGGGGGCTCTGCTCAGGCCTGTCCTGTCTCCGGGTCCACACCTCGCGGAACCCCCAGGCCTCAGGCCTCCTCACCGCCCATGGTCCTGCCTCAGCGTCACCAGCACTTGCCTTGCAGGTGGCTGACCCGGGTTCGATTCCTGACTCTGCACACGCTCCCTGAGGCCGGCAGTAGTAAGCCCTGAGCAGCGCCAGGTCTAACCACAGCATGAGGGTCTGGGCAGGGGCACACGTCCGGCTCACAGAGGGGTTCAGTCTGGCCATTCCTCAGGGAAGACCACCAGGGTGTGGCCTGCGGGAGCCTGGGCTTGGCATGAGAAGCAGGGGTGGTCTCTTTAGAGGGATCTCAGAGGGGGAGGGGCTCTGGGGGGCCTGGGGGGAGCGGGGCCCCGAGTGTGCCGGGCAGCGGGAGGCGGGTCCGGGCCAGTGGGGTCTGGGTTACGCAGGGGCAGCGGCCTGCCCGGCACAGCTGCAGGGGCCCACGTGGCCGTGACGTCACCCGATCCTCTCAGCCAGCCTCGCCGACGGCCTGCCCGGTACAGGAGCAGCCGCTGCCCTGGGGGTCCCTTCTGAGGCGTCACCCATGGGCTCCTGCACGGAACAGGACCCGCCCAGAGAGGGGCCGCACCCCAGGGGCACCTGTTCTCAGAGCTCAGCCTAGTGCCCACACAGGGCGGCCGGCCCCCGGCTCCCCAGGGCCCCCGCCCGACCCCTGAGCATGACTCGGCGGACGCTGCGGGTGCCTCTGTGGCAGGGAGACCCCGAGGGCCTCCAGCCCTGGGATGTGCAGGAACAGCCCATTCCCGCACGAGCTCCCGCCATGGCTGCCCACTGTGGACGGCAGCCAGGGTCCCTTGGGATGCCGACGGGGCTCCAGGCACCAGCCTCGCGCTCCGTCCCCCCCGAGTCCGGCCCGAGTTGCGCAGACGCCCTGTGGGAGATGCCCCGTGGCCTCCCGGCCACTCCCTGTGCTGACCCGGGCTCTGTCCTGGGACAATGACAGACACCCTGGTCAGTTCCCACCGCACTCCTGGGGCCTAAGTCTCGCCATCGGACAGGACCCGTGGCCAAGGGCCACACTCACGGGCCTGTCGGGCGAAGGGACAGGAGACGCCGCCCTCGGGGACAGAGGTGGGGACAGGGCACGGCAGTCTCAGGGCAGAGTTTCACGGATGCTCCCTTTCTACGAACCCAGTGCTTCTCCCGCTGGGGTCAGACACGGCCCGTGTGGGTGCCACCGGAGAAATGCACAGGCTGGCTCATCCCCGCCACACCCACCGGCTTGGGGGGGCTGCGGTTCTGGGCTCATTCCTGCAGAAGCCCTGGCCCTGGGGGTCTGGGGCCAGAGGCAGCGCCCTGGGGGTCTGTGGGGTAGAGGCAGTGTCTTAGGGGGTCCGTGGGTTAGAGGCAGTGTCTTAGGGGCTCTGTGGGTTAGAGGCAGTGTCTTAGGGGGTCCGTGGGTTAGAGGCAGTGTCTTAGGGGCTCTGTGGGTTAGAGGCAGTGTCTTAGGGGGTCTGTGGGTTAGAGGCAGTGTCTTAGGGGGTCCGTGGATTAGAGGCAGTGCCCTGGGGGGTCTGTGGGTTAGAGGCAGTGCCCTGGGGGGTCCGTGGATTAGAGGCAGCGCCCTGGGGAGTCCGTGGGTTAGAGGCAGCGCCCTGGGGGGTCCGTGGGTTAGAGGCAGCGCCCTGGGGGGTCCGTGGGTTAGAGGCAGCACCCTGGGGGGTCCGTGTGGACCTGGCTGCAGGCCAGGGCCACCTCGGGCTCCCACTGCTCCGTCCTTGCTGCCTCTGTTGATGGTGCTTTCCTGCCGGACGCTCCAGAGTGGCCATGTGGCGGAGACTCGGGCCGCGGCTCCTGGCACCGGGTCCAGAGCGGATGCCCGGAGCAGCACCTGGGGCCCTGCCGGCTCAGCACTGCCTGGCAGGAAGCAGCCGGGGGCTGGATCTGGGCCTGCTGGCAGGGCCCACGGATGCCACCCTGCAGTGTCAGCCCCCAGCTGGGCAAGTGTCGCTTCCGTCTGGGCGGCAGGAAGGCACGTGACCTGCCCTGGGGGTCTGCCGGGGTCTCTGGAGAAGGGGAGTCGGACCAGCCTGATTCAGGGGCCTCGGGGCGGGGGACGGGGGGCGGGTTGGGCTGTCCCCTTCTTTATGGAAGTGGGTGTGGCCGCATCCCCCAGGGAGAAGGCCCAGGTCTTGTGATGACCTGCCCACAGGGCACTGCTCGGGCCCCCCCCCCCCCCCGTCCATTCTGTACGGAGTCCCCAGAGGACCACTCCCCTCTGGGGCCATTCCCCACAGCCCCACTCCTTCCCGTCTGTCCGCAGGGGGCCCCCCGGGATCTCAGTCTGTGTCCAAGCAGATAGCCACGGCAACGCGATCAGACGTGCCCAGTGGGTTTGGCTGTAGTTCCCACAGCTCTGCATTTCCTCGCGCCTGACACTCCCCACGGGACCCCGAGACCCCCCGGGGTCTGTCACTAGGGCAGCATGAGCACAGGAAGCCGGGGGCCTGCGGCCGAGGCTGGCTCGGGACCTGGCACAGCTCGCACGGTCAGCACCTTCACCGGGCAGCTGGCCGCTGCCCCGGGGCCCGCGACACCCCCTGGGCACAGTGACTCTTGGCAGCTGGAGGCGTCCGGAAAACGACTCCGAGGCCGGACGCAGGGGCTTGGCCAAGCAGAAACTTGAGTGGGCTGTTGGGCAGCGAGTCCTCATGCACCCCGTGCCCCGGGGAGCAGCCGGGGAGTCCAGCAGATCCCCTGGGTCTAAAGTGGGGGCCGCTGACGACCAGCCCCTGGGGACGCAGGCTGAGTCCACGTCTGTGGGGCCACGCAAGCCGGGTGGGCTCCCGTGCCATCCCACACGGCCACGGCAGAGCCTGAGCACAGAGCCCCTCCAAGAAGCGTCCCTGGCCCCGCTGGTGGAGAGCCCCGCGGTCAGTCAGTGCTCCCCGCCAGGAGGACGAGGTGCCGCGGTCCCGACGGCTCACGCACCCCCCGGCTCTCTGAGGAGCCGCAAGTCTCACCTGCAGGAACCTCAGGCTCCTGCCCTCGTTCACTCTGTCCACCGAGTCACACGCTGCCAGCAAGCCAGGGTCCCCGACAGGCCAGCTCGGCTCAGACCTCCAGCAGAGCCACCTGGAGTGAAACCAGAGCCGCCCTGGCTATCATGGCAGAGGCCCTGGGAGCCCGACCCAGTGCTCTCTCCTTCAGAACCCTTCCTTCTTCAGGTGACACTCCAGCCATGGAACTTCCAGAACCTTCCATGAGCCCTGCTACGATGTGCCCTTGACATGAAACTTCCAGAACCTCCTGTGAGCCCTGCTACAATGTGCCCTTGACATGAAACTTCCAGAACTTCCTGTGAGCCCTGCTACAATGTGCCCTTGACATGAAACTTCCAGAACCTCCTGTAAGCCCTGCTACAATGTGCCCTTGACACTTCTGGAACCTTTCATGAACCCTGCTACAATGTGCCCTTGACACTTCCAAAACTTTCCACGAGCTCTGCTACAATGTGCCCTTGACACAGAAATTCAAGAACTTTTCATGAGCTCCGCTACAATGTACCCTTGACACTTCCAGAACTTTCTATGAGCCCTGCTACAATGTGTCCTTGACACTTCTAGAATTTTCCACGAGCTCTGCTACAATGTGCCTTTGACACAGAACTTCAGAACTTGTCATGAGCCCTGCTACAATGTACCCTTGACACTTCCAGAACTTTCTATAAGCCCTGCTACAATGTGCCCTTGACACTTCCAGAACTTTCCATGAGATTTGCTACAATGTGCCCTTGACACAGAAGTTCAAGAACTTTTCATGAGCCCTGCTACAATGTACCCTTGAAACTTCCAGAACTTTCTATGAGCCCTGCTACAATGTGCCCTTGACACTTCCAGATCTTTCCATGAGCCCTGCTACAACGTGTCCTTGTCCTTCAGCCAACCTGTTCATGCCAAGGGGTTGAAAGAAACGTGGAAAATGCTCAAGCCCCATGTTTAGGTCCCACCTGTGCCAAGTGCTGCGTCAGTGGGGCTTAGGGAAACGAGAGGAAAGAATACTCAGGCAGCGACCTTGTCCACCTGGCCCTCGCCGTGGGCCCCAGGAGGCCGGGACACCGCTCTGCCGCCTGGCTCAGCGCGGGGAGGGCACCCCTCAGGGCGTGCTCAGGATGACGTCAGGGTGGGGCGAGTCCTGCAGGTGCTCCACGAGTGGGGGGCACATGTCTGCGCTGCCTGCGTGAGCATGTGAAGACCGAGCACACACGTCATCATTTTTGTTGGCTTTTTTGAAAATTATTTTTTGCCATGCCTGGTGGTGCTCAGGCCTGGCTCCTGGCTCTCACCCAGGGCTGATGCCTGGTGATGCTTGGAAGACCTTCGGCAGTGCGGGAGGGGAGGGGGTCTGGCTGCCTGCCGGGCAAGCGCCCTGCCCACTGTACTTTCTCTCCAGCCCCGGGATTTAGAACCCAGGACAACTTTTCAGAGGCTCTGGCTCCGTTGCCTTGTTCTGCCCCCTGGGCTCTGCTGTCGAAGAGGAGCCTCTGGGCACACCCCTGGCACTGCACCAGCTTGGGACAGCGTGGTGGGCAGGCACACACTGAGTTTGCATGCAGCCTGGGTCCCTTGAGCAACACCGGGTGCAGCCCTGGGGGTCCCTGGCACTGCACCCTGGAACCCTGCTTTGAACTTTAGGCCCCGTGGGCTGACAATCACCAACAGGGCCCTGGGGATCCCCAAGGACTCCACCAACCAGCAACCAACAAATGAGAGAGCACAGGCACGGAGCAGCCGAGTGACAGGCACAGAGTGACAGGGACCCGCGAGGAGACAGCCCAGTGACAGGCACAGAGTGACAGGGACCCGCAAGGACATGGCCGAGTGACAGGAGCAGAGTGACAGGGACCCGTGAGGAGACAGCCGAGTGACCAGCATGGCCCAGTGTCCAGACTGAGCCCACAAGTGTCCTCCCCATGGGCCACGTGGACGTGTTGGACAAAGCGCCTCAGAGAGGGGCCAGGAGGGCCCTGGGGGACAGCCCGCCCCGCCCTGCCTGCCGCAGACGCTGGCGGCTGCCTAGCCCGGGCTCAGCTGAGGAGGCTTCGCAAACTGCGCCCCCGGCAGGACGGGAGAGAGACCGTGTGGGTCTGGCCACTGAGTGCCTGAAGCCCGGTTGGGAGCAACTGCGATTTCACAGCGACTAAACAAACACGGCCTCGGGGCAGCCCTGGGACCCTCGCAGCTGCTGCCCATCACACAAAGCCCCACGTTCTCTTTAAACTCGGGCCACAGGAGTGAGCTCTGCGCCTCTCCTAGAAAAGGGGTCAGGCCGGAGGGAGGGAGAGGAAGGAGCAGGGCAGAGGGGGAGAGGGAGGGAGGGAGAGGTGAGAGCGGGAGGAAAGATGGGGAGAGAGATGGAGAGATGGAGAGAGAAGGAGCGTGTGAGCAAGGGGCGAGTGAGTGAGGGAGACAGACAGAGGGGGTAGGGAGGGAGGGAGGGAGGGAGGGAGGGAGGGAGGGAGAGCTCAAGGCCAACCACAGGGCGGGCGGGCGGGCGGGCAGCAGCTCTGAGCACTTAGACACAATGCTTTGGCTTGATTTCCCACAGCCGAAAGCTGACTGACCCAGGGAGAGACCTCTCTGGGTTCTCTGGGCCCTGGGGAGCGAGCACGCCAGGCTGCGGTCTGTCCAGCCCACACAGGCCTCCCACGTCCATCTGTCCCGGACAAATCCTTCCCACGTCCATCTGTCCACCCAGGACAAGGCCTCCCCATATCCATCTGTCCCAGACAAGGCCTCCCCATGTCTGTCCGTCCAGAACAAGGCCTCCCCTCCCCACGTCCGTCCATCTGTCCTGGACAAGGCCTCCCCATGCCTGTCTGTCCAGGACAAGGCCTCCCACACCAGCAATCTGAAGGACTGTCTGGCTGTCCTCAGGCTGGGCACCCAGGGTGCTGGTGCTGTTTTGCTGTGTACTCTGCGGAGACAACGGAGGGCATTGGTGAGCCGACGAAGAGAGCGGTCACTGATGCAGGAGCAGGAAAGCGCACGCGCCCTAGGGCAGCGGGAGAAGCCACACCGTGCAGGCCTGTCTGGAAGGGTCATGCCGTGACACGCTGGGCCTATGCCTGTCTCTTAACTACCACGACTTCGCTCAGGTGGCAGCTGGGCTCACCTCAGAGGCCACAGCCGCCCCTCATTGTCATAGACCACACAGGAGCTTCGGGGGCTCAAGGGACCCCAGAAGGGCCTCGGGCTGACGGGCCCACCACCCACCAGTCCTAGCCCCCCAGGGCGGGGCCCGGGGCAACAGCACAGCAGGGACAGGTGAGATGCTGCTGCCTTACCCGTGGCTGACTCGGGTTCCAGCCTTGGCACCTGTGAGGTCCCTGGGCACTGCTCGGTGTGGCCCCCAAGCAACAACAACAAAACGCCAGACTCATGGGGGGGTGCCAAGCCCCCGAGAGACGCCCTCAGTGCTTGTGGCCAGACCCTGATGCCTCAGCGTCCCAGGGCCTCGGGGGACGCCTGTTGCCCACATGCCCTCTGAGCCCCGAGGCCCCAGCAGGTACAGCACCCCCTCCAATGCCAGTCCCCTCGGCCCAGCCCATCTGTCGTCTCTCTCCGTGTACCAAATAAGCCTCTCCACACACATGGGCATTCTCTCCAGGAAACCCTGAGACTCTCTGGTTCTAGAAAAAGTGGATTCATGCTTTCACTTAAAGCAGGTGTGTGAAGGGAAAAATATTTCATGTTCACGGCTTGGAAGGATCAACGCCATCAAAGTGACTGTCCCAAACATCGTGCAGAACCGATACAGTCTATCAAAATCCAAATGACATTCTTCAAGGACTTGGAACAAATACTACCACAATTTGTATCAAATCAAAAAATTCCCAAATAACCCAAAGCAATTCTGAGTAAAAGAAAGATGGAGGCATTGAATTTCTTCACCTTAAACTATACCTAAAAGTTATAATGATCAAAACAGTGTGGTTTTGGAATGAAAAATAGACAAATGGAATATAACCAACATTGCTCAGGAAACCCACAGACATAACAGACATGCATGTGTTACATACAGATGTAAATATGCGCATTTATGACAAAAGAGCCAAGAGCATAATGTGAGCAAGGAAAGTATCGCTATCAAATGGTGCTGGGAAAGTTTTCTGAAAAGGAAGAAAGGAGGGAAGAAAGGAAGGGAGGAAAGGAAGGAAGAAAGGAAGGGAGGAAGGAAGGAAGGGAGAGAGGGAAGGAGGGAGGGAAGGAAGGAGGAACAAAAGGAGAGAGAGAAAAAGAGAGAAGGAAAGGAAGAGAAAAACGGGGAAGAAATAGAGTGAGAGAAGTTGGTCCCTGTCTCACATATACACAGAAGAAACCCCAAGTTGTAGAAGATCTGAATATTTGAATCGAATCCATCAAATAAGTGGATGAAATGTTTGTCGAGCTCAGCGTGATGCTGACCCCGGGGTGTCTTCCATTATTCAACGCCACTGGCAAAGAAACAAAAGCAAAGACAAACAAGTGGAAAGATATCAAACCAAAAAGTTTCTGCACTATGAAAGAAACTTGGGCTGAAATAAACACAAAGACACCCCAGTGAATGGGAGAAAATATTTGCACACCATACATCAGATACAGGGCTAACATCCAAGATACACCAGGCACTGACAACTCTGAACAGCAAAACCTAACAGCCCCACCAGAGAACAGGGAAAGGACAGACATGTCCTCTGAGAAGACTCAGGGAGGGTCGCCTGGCATGGGGTGGCGTGCCCGTTCCTCACCGAAAGGGAGACGGCGGCAGCACCGCACCCCGGCGAGAAAGGCTCAGGTCACACACAGAAGCCACCAGTGTTGGCGGGGACGTGGGACAGGGACCCTCACCTGCTGCTGGTGGGAGTGCCCACCGGCCCGGCCCCTCTGGGACACAGCAGATTCCCCTCAAAGATGAAAGATGGACCTACACGGGACATAGCAAACAGGGCGTGGGATATTGATCCCAAAGCCCCAGAGAGCAGTGAGGAAAGACACAGGCACACTCCCGTGTCCATCAGAGACAGACAAAGGAGTGATGGGGTGAGCGCCCGATACAGTGCTCCCAGCCTTACAGGAGTGAGCCCTGAGCACGGGAGGGGAAGGAATAAGGATGGAAGGAGGAGGAGGGATAGGGGAGAATGGGGAAGAGGAGGAGGAGGAGGAGAAGGAAGAAGAGGAGGGAGAGGAGGAAGAGGAAGAAGAAAAGGAGGAGGAAGAGGAGGAGGAAGAAGAGGAGGAGGAGGAGGAAGAGGAGGAGGAGAAAAAAAGGGAGAAGGAAGAGAAGGACAAGAGAAGAGAAGGAGAGGTAGGGGAAGAGGAGGAGGAGGGAGAAGGAGGAAGAGGAAGAGGAGGGTGAGGAGGAGGGGGAAGGGAAGGGGGAGGAGGAAGAGAGGAGGAGGGGGAGAAGGAGGGGGAGGAGGAGGGGGAGGAAGAAGGGGAAGGAGGAAGAGAGGAGGAGGGGGAGGAAGAAGTGGAAGGAGGAAGAGAGGAGGAGGGGGAGGAGGGGGGAGAAGAGGGGAGGAGGGAGGAAGGGGGTGGGGAGCAGCGCCCAGGGAGGTGCGCCCTGCTCTAAGGAGAGGCGCAGTCCTGCTCCTGCTGTGGGAGGGTCTGGAGGAGGTCAGTCAGGGAGCAGGAGGGAAGCCGGGGAGTCCCATGCATGTGGAATGTCAGGGAACAGGGAGCGGCGAGTGCGAACAGACAGAGCCCCGAGGTGGACGCGGAGGAGACTGGGCAGCCGGCACATGGCAGCGACGCTCCCCTCCAGCTGCTTCTCTGGGCCGCGCTGGGCACCGTCCTCAGGAGGTGGAGCTGGTCCGGTGGCGCCAAGAGTCCGGCCAGGTGGCGGTGGGTGGGCCCGGGCCGCAGGCGTGCACCGCAGGGGGCACCACCAGCAGCAAGGTGCTCCCTGCCGGGCACAGGGCAGGCACGGCCGGGTGAGCGGGAGACAGCTCGGGGCAAGGCCCTGCCTGCTGCCCGGCCGTCTGCAGCCCTTGGTCTCCACAAAGGGCCGTCTGAGGAGGGGGTTGATTCCCAGGCCACGGGCCACCCCCTGGGGCCTGCGCCGAGCTCAGGGTCAAGGCACTTGCCTTGCGTGGTCTGATGCCACTTGGGGGGGCACCGTCCTTACCCCTGCCCCCCAGTGCCTCCTGGGACTGGCCTCTGAGTGGCCAAGGGGCCTGACCGCAGTGGACTCTGCCCCAGGGGGAGTTGACGGTGCACTTGGCACGCTGCCGGGAGACTGCCCGCCTGCCGCACTCGGGAAGGGGATCTGACGGTCGCCAGAACACAGCCCCGAGAGGGACACGCCTGAGCAGGAGCTGGGACTGCTCGCTGCTGCGGGGCAAACCAGGCGGGCCACAAGTGTGACCTTCGGGGAAACCGAGCCCCTCCCCCAGAGCGGGACAGGCGGAGTGTAGACAACCCACAATGGCAAGGCCGGCGCCCACGGCTGCTGGCTCTCAGCTTTGCTCCTTTGTCCCCTGCAGTTATGCCGATGGTCCAGGAAGGGCCACTGGGCGAGCAGGCTCAGGAGCGACGTTTCCTCCAGGCCGCGGACTGGCCTGCACGCAGACGGGGGCCACCTGCTCATCTCTCTCTGTCACCGGCGGCTTCTTTCCTCAAGAGGCTCCGAGGACTTGAATGTCTCTGAGGCAGTGCCTTTGAGGAATTTCTCGAACAAGAGCCTCCTGGCCCCGATGTCCTCTCTCACTCCGGCCTTGTAAACAGCGGGACACTTGGCACATGCGTCACCCTCTCAAAAGCAGGGCCCTGCAGATGATGAGGCAGGCAGGAGGGAAGCCACGTGGAGTTTGGGACCCCTTGGCTGGCCAGGCCTCCGACTCTGCACACGGGGACGCTGTAGAATGAGGCGGCTTCCCCCATGCAGTCTTCCTGGCCTTCCCCCACGCAGCCTTCCTGGCCAGACACACTCGAGTCTCCATCCAGGAGGCCCTGGGGAGCTTCGGGGTTTCCTTTGGGGTAACGCTGGAGACGGGGCTTGGTTCTGCGCGCTGTTTTCTGTTTGCTGTTATGGGGACCTTCCCCTTTAAGGACCGGGAGTCTCACGTGTGGTGGGACCATGTCCAGAGCACGTTTAATCACAGGGGGGCGGGACAGGCCCTCCAGCAGGAGGACCAGCGGTGGCTGGACCTGGGCGCAGGACGGGTCAAGCTGAGGGTCCCTGCAGGGAGACCCTCAGGTGAGACAGTGCCTGGGAGTCCAGTTCTCACCAAATGATTAACGCAAACAACCCACAGGGGCCTTGGCTGGGGCGGGGAAGGGGAGGCCCTGAGGGCCGGGGCGAGCGCGTCCCTCGGCATGACAGAGCCCTCCAGCGGGAGACTGGGCAGGAACAGACGGGGGGGCGGGGGTGTCCACGGCCAGCCCACACGCCCATGGCCAGCTTTGTCAGGTCTCGGCAGGAGCCAACATGCTTCTCCCTCGCATCCTGCTTTCTCCCTGGGGTCGGCACGCTGGCAGGCTGGTACCCACCATCTTTATAGACGTTTTCTACCTTACACCACAGGAACAGAATAATTGCACCGGGCTATTGGCAATGTCCTCTGGTGTCGCAGTCTCTCCTCCAAGACTCATCCGTAGCTTGGAGCTCTGTACGATTCCACTGGGGTTTTGAGGGTTTCTTTCTTTCTTTCTTTCTTTCTTTCTTTCTTTCTTTCTTTCTTTCTTTCTTTCTTTCTTTCTTTCTTTCTTTCTTTCTTTCTTTCTTTCTTTCTTTCTTTCTTTCTCTCTCTCTCTCTCTTTCTCTCTTTCTCTCTTTCTCTCTCTCTCTCTTTCTCTCTTTCTCTCTTTCTCTCTCTTTCTCTTTCTTTCTCTCTTCTCTCTTTCTTTCTTTCTTTCTTTCTTTCTTTCTTTCTTTCTTTCTTTCTTTCTTTCTTTCTTTCTTTCTTTCTTTCTTTCTTTCTTTCTTTCTTTCTTTCTTTCTTTCTTTCTTTCTTTCTTTCTTTCTTTCTTTCTTTCTTTCTTTCTTTCTTCCTTTCTTTCTTGTTTTTGCCTTTTTTGGAGTGGTGCTTAGGACTTACTCCGCGTTATGTGCTCAGGAATCAATCCTAGTGGTGATGTGTCATTCTGGGGCTCAAACTCCAGTCAGCCGCGTGCAAGTGCTAACCTCAGTACCACCTTCCAGCTTCCCACTGCGTAAATCGGCGAGGGTCTGCTCCTGTCTCGATGAGGGGGAGACATTTCAGTTGCTGCATACAAAACAAAAAAAATGACTTTATTTGAAGACATCTTGGCCCCGGCCCTTGTTGCTCTAAGGCTGGGTTTGGATGACCGTTTGTGGCTGCAGGGACCTCCCGTCTCAGTCTTGTCAGGGTCATTCTCAGCACGAGGGCTAGGCCTGCAGGACAGCCGCTCCGATGCTGAGCCAGTGTTGGCCATGGGTGTGGGGTCCAACCCAGGCCCTCAGGGACACGAAACCACCGAGCCATAGCCCTGGACTCCCAAATTTATTTCAGCACCTCAGAGGAAGAGATCGAGTTCCAGATTTCAGGGCCGAGGGGGCTTTGGGCCCCACCCAGCTGTGCTCAGGGCTTCCTCCTGTCCCTGCTGGGGACGGCCCTGGGGGGCTCTGGGGGCTGCCCACAGGCAGTGCCAGGGTTAAGCTGGTGTTGCCCCGTGCAAGGCAAATGCCTTAACCTTCGAACAATCTCTGTGTTGGTCCTACTAAGCCTTAGACTAAGGATAGTTTGAGCGTTTCGTGTTGAGGAATCAATGACAACAGTATACTCATGGTTACGAAGCTGGAGTGTTCAAATCTCTTTCCCTAACTGTGATATTTACCAATTTCTCTTTTTCTTTAGTTTTGTCAATCTTTGGGATGTATGTCTCTATGTCTGTCTGCATACACACGTGTGTAAGACTGACGCTACTGTACAATTCTGTAATATTTTCCCAGGAAAGTATGTTTTCAACTAAATTTGCATTATTCTCTTTTCCTTCAAGGTCTCTGACGGGATATTAACATATCCCATCAGAGAGTTGTTCTGAAATGTGTTTCCTTGCTGTAGTCTCTCTCTAAATTTTACTTCAAACATTTCTAGATTTTGTAGGTGACATTTAGCTGGGGATTGAAAAAATATTCCTGACAAATGAACTAAAAGTTTATTTTATTTATATATAGAGTGATTTGGGACATTTTGACCTTATTTCTTCATTTTATGTTGGGATTTTTATTTGTCTTGCATTGTCTGTCTATGGGTTTTTACCCTCCGCTATCTTCAATAATTACAGAGATAGTTATTTTGTGTGGGGGCACATCTCATTCCAGCCTTATGAAATGTCTCTCATATGATGAAATATCGCATCTTCCAGAGATGATTTGAAAAATTCCCTGTATTCTTTTTGGATTCTGTCTTTTTTTTTTTAAGTCACACCAGTTATGCTCAGGGATCACTCCTGGCTCTGCACTCAGGAACCACTCCTGGTGGCGCTCAGGGGACCCTATGGGATGCCAGAGACTGAACCTGAGCCAGTCATATGCGAGGCAAACGCCCTCTCCACTGTACTGTTGCTCCAGCCCTGGTGCTCAGTCTTTTGTGCTCGGTGGTCATCCTTAGGAGCATGAATGCTCTGGTCTGGGTGGTGGCTCCGTGGCAGAGTCAGGCCTGCACTGGGGCCCCAGGCTCCAGCTCCAGCAGCAACCCAAAAGCCATGAACGCCCCTGAACCAACAGCAGAATTCCCGCCACCTTCCTCAACAGGGAAAGCACTGCAGAGTGATCAGTGGAACTGAAGAATCTGTTTCTGATTTTCCTCCAGGACATCGATATTCGCTTGTGTTTTGCCCAATCTCCCATTGAACCCATTCCTGATGTTAATTTCTTTTTTGTTATTTTTAATTCCAACTACTTCTTTTTTTTTCTTTTTGCTTTTTGGGTCACACCTGGCAATGCTCAGGGGTTACTTCTGGCTCGTGCACTCAGGAATTACTCCTAGAGGTGCTCAGGAGACCATACAGGATGCTGGGAATCGAACCTGGGTTGGCTGCGTGCAAGGCAAACGCCCTCCCCGCTGTGCTATTGCTCCAGCCCTCACCAACTACTTCTTTTGGAAGTTATATGTTCTTAGAAATTATATGGTTAAAGAAAGAAAGAAAGAAAGAAAGAAAGAAAGAAAGAAAGAAAGAAAGAAAGAAAGAAAGAAGGAAAGAAAGAAAAAGAAAAGCTTAAGGGCCAGAGTTATAGTACAGCGGGAAGGGTGTGTGCCTTGGGGCTGGCTGGGGTTGAATCCTGCACCCCAAAGGGGCCCCTGAGCACCTCCACAACAGACGCCCCAGCGCAGAGTCAGTCCTGATCACTGCCAGGTGTGGCCCCTAAACCAAAAATAACTAAATAAGCCTAGTCCTTTCCTTTCGACAGTCTACTTTGCTTTGTGTTTCAAACTTCTTTTTGTAGCTCCTCTTGCTTCCCCAGAGGTCAGAGCACAGGCCAGGCAGGCATGAGCCGTGGGGGTCTGTGGGCTCCCGAGTGTCCTGGGCGCTGCTACCCCCGCCCCCTTCTTAAAGCGCTTCCCTTCCTTTCAAGCAGGGCAGTTTCTAGTTTCTAGCTGCTATGTTAAATAAACTCAGTTTGGGGGCGGGCGCCAGAGCCTTTTTGGCCTCTGGATTCCGATTCTTAGGGGACAGGGCGCTCCTTCCCCCACGCTGAAACGCTTCACGGGGAATTTCTTTTCACTGGAGCAGACGGAAACACCAAGTGCTGAACCTGGGGAGGTCCAAAGTGACCACCTCAGAGCGACCTCCCAGGGCTCAGCCACAGAGGGGCCCTGTGGATGGCTCCCTCCAGCGCGGGAGAGAGGGTCAGCATCTCTGATGTCCAGCACGAGGGCTGGGGGCTTAGGGAGGGGACTCCGGCTCCCTCTCCACTCTCCGGGGGGCTGTGAACCCGTTGGCTTATCTGTCCTTGCGAGCCCCCCTGAGCTCTGCGGGGGCCCCGGCGCAGCAGCCCACCGCGCGCCCGTCCCAGCCTGCCCCTGTGGACTCAGTCCCCTTTATCCACTTCCCTTTGTTCATTTCCCAAACCGAGATCCAGGCGTTTTGGCGCCGTTTTCGGTAATTTACCTTCAAAGTCAGTCCGCGGACTCTCGGGCCAGCGGAAAACGGAATGATCCTGTTTGCACCTGGGGGGTGGGGGGCTATGGAAAGCAACGTACTCGCCATCAGTTTCTCGCCCCCCCCCTCCCGGCCCCCTCTCGTTTTTCAGTTTAACCAGCCTCGCCGCGTCCTGTGTCACTGTGGAAATGTGTTTAATGAAAGTACTCGACCCCTCAGCGGGCTTCGGCAGCGGGAAGCTCCGCACGGACTTGGCTCCAAACCCGCAGAGTCGGTTTATCTTGGACTCGGGCTTTCCCGCAGCCCCGCGGGGAGGGGGCGGCGGCGGGAAGATGCGCGGGGCCGCCCCCCTCCCCCGCGCCGCCAGCCGCGTTGCAACAGCGAATCCCGAGGGACCCTCGCCCGGTCCCCCCTCTTTCCCCTCTGACCCGCGTCCAATTCATCTCGGGTTGCGTGCGCAACGCCGCGGCGCCTCCCCCGGCCGGGCCGCCCCGCATTTATGGGGGCGCCGGCGCGCGCCGCGCACTCGGCGTCATGGGTCTCCCGGGCGCGCTGCTGCTGTGCGCGCTGCCCCTGGCCGCGCTGGCCGGCCACGCCGGCGACTACGAGCTGCTCTACGTGGACCTGGACAACGAGATCGACCACGGGCTCCCGCCCAGCGCGCCCCGTGAGTCCTGCGCCTCCCCTGGGTCCCGGGGCGCGTCGCGGCCGCTCGCCCAAGTTCTGCAGGAGAGAAGCGCTTTGGGAAGGGGTGTGGGTACCCCCAGGGCTATTCCCGCTCAGGGCGTAAAGGGGTCGGGCCGTGGGGGGCTCGGGGCCAGGCGAGCGCTGCCCCCGGGGGTCCCCGTCCCCGAGGCGCGCGCGGGGTTCTCGCCACAGAGGGTCCCCTGCGGGGCGTCGGGCGGGCGCCGGTGGGAGGGTGACCGGTGTCCTGTGCCCTAGCCACGCCGTGCGACTGCGGCCGGGAGCCGTCGGCGTGGGACAAGCTGTTCACCATGCTGGAGGACTCGCAGATGCGCCAGAGCATGCTGCTGCAGACCACGGAGCACGTCGCGCGCGCCGAACTGCCGCGGCTGCGGGCCGAGCTGGCGCGCCTGGCCGGCCGCCTGGGCCCCGCCGACGCCGCGCTGCCCGGCGCGCTGGCCGAGCTGCTGCAGGCCAGCCGGGACGCGGAACGCCGGCTGGCGCGCCTGGAGGCTGCGGGCGCTCTGGGCGCGGTGCTCGCCGAGCTGCGGGCCGCCCGCGCCGACCTCCGCGCGCTGCAGGCCCCCGCGGCCCGCCGCCGGCTGCCCGCAGGTGAGCGTCCCTCCATCCCCGCCGCGGTGGGCCGGGGGGGGGGGGGGCTTCCGGGGGGATGGTGCGCGCAGCCTCTGCGTCCCCAGGCACAGCTGGATCCCGCCAGGAGGAACCCGGCCGCTGGGGACCCCGGGTCCGCGCCCAGCCGGCTCCCCGGACTCTCCGCGGGGTTGGCGGCCGGCCGTCTGGGCCAGACTTGGAAGCTGACCTCTTGACGGGTCAGTGGGACTCCCGGGTGTGGGGGTGCAGAGGAGCAAACCAGGTGGTGAGTAAACCTTAGTGGAGGGTCCCGGGGTCCCCGGTTCCACTAGGGCCCCTGGAGCTGAGGGTCATGTGGAGCCAGATGCAACCAAAGAACCAAAGCCGCGCGCTGAGGTACCACATTCTAAGGCGGAGAACAGAGTCATTCGCAGGCTTAAGTGCTTTTAAGGAGTGGTAAAATAATGGCTTGTGGGTTCTGCCCACCAGTGTGCCAGGTAGGAAAACAGATTTTGGGTTTCCTGTGAGCCCAAGAGAATGGGGACCATTTCTTGGTTTGTTTTTGGGGTCACACCTGGTGGTACTCAGGGCTTACCCCTGGGCTCTGGGCTTCAGGGAAACAATCCAGGTAAGTCAAGAGCAAGGCAAACACCCTACCCACTGTGCTGTAGCTCTGGCGAAAAATGAGAACCTTCTGGTGTGTGCGTGTGTGTGCGTGCGCGCGCGCGCGCACACACACACACATGCTCGGGGCATGTTCATTTCAAGTCACAGAAATGAATCTCAGACTTTGCCCGCTCCTGGGGCTTCTTTCCTGTCACAGGGTGTATTTTCTTAAATCAGGACTCTGAGGTGGGAAATGCATGAAACCCAGTCCAGCCCGGAGTCCTCCTGCCCGTGATCTGAGGTAACCCGGATTCCTGGCTCTTCCTGGGATGAGATCTCTGTCCTTTCCGAATCCCGGAAAGCCCTCGGACACACACTCTCCGGGGACACCTTTCCTCGGCAGACTCGTGGGGCCGAAAGTCTCGGTCACCCCATGATCCATGGGCACACACGCCGGCATTTCCTCCCCCCTGGTCTCCTGCCAGCTTTGATCCCGAGGGATGCCAAGGCATTTTTCTGGCGGCCCCGAGAAGTCTGGGTCTAATTTTGATTGGTCTCTGATAACACAGCCAGAACCCCCTGAGTTAAGGGCTGTTTCTTGAGAGTTTAAGAGGCACGAGGAGCTTCACTGTCCCCCAAACAGCCCAGGGTCCGGCTCGGGCAGTTCCCCGGGAAGCCCAGCGCTGGCCCCTGTGGCCCGGAGGGAGGCCGGCCTTGGAATGTGGCCAGACCTCGGGGCTGAAACAGGAAGCCCGTTAGTGAGAGGGTAGCGGGCACTGTCCGGGCCAGTGCAGACTCTCTCGTGTCCCGCACGGGGAGCCTCAGGCCCACGGGCTTTGATTTAATCAACACAGGGGGGGAAGGCATCTCTCCATTTCACTCCGGGAAAGAAAACCAAGTACCTTTTTAAAGAATTAACCCCCACTCCCCTCCAATCTCCAAAAATTCAGATTATTCTGTAGGAAGACTAATGCCAAAGCGTGACAGGTTCCACTCAGTGCCCGAGTCTTGCCACTGCTTTTTACCGGATCTTTCAAGTCCCGGTATCCCCTTGACTGCTCCCAGGTCTGCAGGCCGTGGGGACGGCGCTGACCTCGGCTGCCCTCAGGCCAGTCGCTGAGCTGCCTCCGTCCCCCCGGACTCTAGTCCCGGCCACCCGGCTCATGCGCGGGCTTTGCTGTTCAGAGCTGCCCAGTGTCGGTCCTCTCTGGGCAGTGATAAAGGGGGTGCCTCATGCCTGGCGGACTAAGGTCACGCCGTGCCTGGGCTTCTGACACCGAGAACAGCAGAAAGCAGAGCTCGCCTGGGCAGGTTTGTGCACTTTTCCCCAGAGACCTCCAGAGAGTCTTACTTTAGTTCCCGAAGACCCCATCCAGGCGCTAGACACAGGCCACGAGCTCCCTGGCCGCCAGCTTGTTTGGGTCAGAGATCAATTCTGTGGTGTGGGTGGGGGCTGCTCCCAGCTCAGTCTTCCTGGATCACTCTCCTCAGTGCTCAGGGGTGGAACCCGGGACTCTTGTGTGCAGAGCATGTGCTCAGCCCACTGAAGTTTGAAAGTCTCCTTCTAAGTGCTCCCTCAGACATGTTCTCCAGCACACGCCTGGGAAGGATTTGGTCTTCCTTGAAGTGTCGCTGCTCCCGCTTCCGGGATTTCTAAGGATGGGGTGAAAAAGCCTTGGAAGCTGAGCCGTGGGGGGAGAAAGGAAGAGCCTTCCGTGCTGAGAGAAAGCTCGAGACTAGGGAGCCCTTGGCCACTCCCCAGTGCCTGAAGTAATTCCCAGCCACACCCCCAGAACCTCGCGCTCAGGGGCAAGGCAGCGAGCTGGCTCTGGGTGGCGGCTTGCAGCAGCTGAGGTGCGACCACTTCCCCGCTCCTCACCACCACCAAACGCCCGAGCATGCTGAGCGTTACTCTCTCACTGTAAAATGGGCGCAGGGCCCGCTAGGTGAGATGAGCACTAAGATGACAGAGTAGACCAGCATCTGGCACAGGGCAGTGGTGGGATTCTGTGCCGCGGTCTTTCAGAGGGTAGCCGCTACCCCCTGGCCACGCTGGCACTAAGTCAGCAACCACGTAACGGAGCGTGTGGGCAGATGCTGAGTGGGCAGAGCGGGCAGCACCCATGCGGCTGGGCTTGGCTTGTTACGGCCAGTGCTGAGTGCGGGCTGGGCCAGCTCTCCTGGACATCACTCGGGCTTTACCCTTCCAGAGCAGGGGACGGTCTGGAGTGGTGGACATTCCTGTCCCCAGGTGCTGGGATGGAACAGTGCCACCCGAGAGAATGCACAGTGACTCGGCATTCAACAAACCAGACGGCCTGGGAAGAAAGGGGGGCCCCAGGGGAGTCCTGATAGCTGAGTGGCCCCGGCCACGGGCCCCCTTCCCTGCTCTGTGCCTCTTGCAGGACATGCATGTCAAACAGGACATGCACTCCCATACATGCACACTCATGCGCACGCACATACACGCACAAACACGCACTGGCACATAGACAGGCTCACGGCTGTCCGAGAGTGCTGGCGGGCGACTGACCCTCCCGCGCCCTGTCCTCTCGCCGGCAGGCTGTGAGACGGCCATCCTCTTCCCCACGCGCTCCAGGAAGACCTTCGGCAGCGTGCACCCCGCCGCCCCGCTGAAGCTCGAGGCCTTCAGTGCCTGCCTGTGGGTCAAGGCCACCGACGTGCTCGACAGAACAGTGCTCTTCTCCTACGGCACACAGAGGAGCCCCCGCGAGCTGCAGCTCTACCTGGGGGCCGGCACCCTGGTGCTGCTGGTGGGCGGGGAGCAGGGCCAGCTGCGCGCCGAGACCCACGTGGCCCCCGGCGCCTGGAGCCACGTGTGCAGCAGCTGGAGCTCGTTGCGGGGGCAGGGGGCCCTGTGGGTGAATGGGGCGCTGGCGGCCAGCGCTGTGGACCTGGCCCCGGGCCACGTGGTCCCCGAGGGCGGGCTGCTGCAGCTGGGCCACGGGAAGGACGGCGGCTCCGGCGAGGGGCTCGCCTTCGCGGGCTGGCTCACCGGCTTCGACCTCTGGGACCGGGTCCTGAGCCAGGAGGAGATCCGTGCGGCGGGGGGTCCCGAGGCCTGCCGCGCCCAGGGGAACGTAGTGAGCTGGGGCGTCACGGAGATCCAGCTGCACGGAGGGGCCCAGTACGTGGCCTGACCGCGGGTCCTGGCCGGGCCTGGCCACAGAGCCTCGTTCGTCTTGGCCGGCGTGGGGCCAGCAGCCGGCCAGCAGGAGGGCTGGGGGTCCGGACCCGCCGGCACGGTGCTTCCTGTGGACGGTCCAGCGAGGGCCTGGCTGTCCTCCTCTGTTAACTTTGTTTTGGCCTAGATGGCTTTTACAGGGGGAGAACCAGAGAATCACGTCGGCTGTCTCTGTTCATGGCTGCCGGTATGTGCCACAGATACATGTATGTACATGTGGACATGGACAGTGATGTATTTATACCCTGTGCTGTCACGAAGGCAAGTGTAGTTCATTTGTTGTGATCGAATGTGACCTTCTTGGGGGGGGGAGAAGATAGTTAAATAAGTTATATTGTAAAATGGTTTTGTATTAATTTTATGGAGAATATTTTTATAAAGCTCTACTGTAAATAAAATATTTTATAAAATGTGTCCATCAGGTTAGACGCATACAAGGGGTCTGTGCTCTCTCTCCTTTCAGGAAAGCGAAGCAGCTGCCCTCACACGCCAGCTACTCAGCTGTCGTGGCTGAGTGTAAATTGGGCGCCAGGAGCTGGGCTGGCTCCCACTGCCTCCCGGTGTCAGTTCCCTCCTCCAAGAATCCGGGAGCTCAAGGAGGTGCTGCCCTCTGGTCTCTTCCAAAGCCATGACCCTGTGGGCACGCCAAGCCTCTGGCCTCTGGTCTGGGCCTCGAGCCACGGAGACCCCGAGCCACGTGGCGTCCACTCTGACGGGCCTGCAGGTGCCCCGACCCCCTGAGGTGCATTTGGGCGAGACAGGGCAGAGCCCCGCACTCAGTGCTCCACTGAGGTTCGAAGATGGGGCAGCAAGCAGGTGTTGGTGGGAGCCGGTCACTTCCCTCTCCTGGTATCAGTGTCCTTCAGCGGCATGGGCAGCTTCCCGAGGGGGGGGGTGACGGCTGCTGCCCAAGGCTCTGTTCCCCAGTCTCCCGTGCCCGAGCCATGGGACCACGCTGCGTGCTGTCTGACACGCCAGCGGGGCTGTAAGCCGAGGGCTGACCTGGGCCAGGGCTGCTGGTCCCTTTAGCCGTTGTGGTCAGTCACAGAAGGAGGCTGGACTCGGGAGTGAGTGGGCGTGAGGCTGGCGGTGGGGTCCGATTTCCACTTTAATGGCATCACCAGTGTCGCAGAGGCCTGGGGGAGTGTGGGCCACTGGGGTGAGCCCCGGGAACGTGGTCTGAGCCTCGAGTTGGTGTAAGAAATGTGTAGCCTGGAGAGAGTCTGAGCAGAAGCAGTGTGCCCGCTTGGGGCCCGCCCTGCAGAGTCAGGTTCCGTGTCAGCCGCCAGCACCGTTATCAGGGGCGTGTCCGCATCGTGGCACCTAAGGCAGTCCCGGGGGAAGACTCGGTCACGTCAGAAAGACATGTTACAGAAGCAGACAGTCATATACATGCTAGAGGCGAGAGAAAATGCTGTGTGCATGTGTGAGTTTGTGTGTGGGTGCGTGTTGTCTGTGTGTGATGGGTGAGTGTGTGTATCTGTGCGTGAGTGTATGTGGTGTGCATGTGTGTGATGTGTTTATGTGTGTGCATGTATGTGTGTGAGTGCATGTTTGTGCATATATGTGCATGCATATCAGTATGCATGTGTGATTGTTTACATGTTAAGCGTGCACAATAGTATGTGTGTGCACGTTTCTGTGATTATGTAAGTGCATGCATGTGCATGTGTGTGTTGGTATATGTGTGCAAGTGTGCATGTGAGTA
This sequence comes from Sorex araneus, assembly GCF_027595985.1. NCBI lineage: Eukaryota > Metazoa > Chordata > Mammalia > Eulipotyphla > Soricidae > Sorex > Sorex araneus. Next base: position 265,852,250 of record NC_073303.1, read on the forward strand.
ATCCCAGCTTGTCTGGGATGCTCATAGCTTTACTACCTGAAGCTCCCGCCTCAGGAAACTCCCTCCGATATGCACGTATTTGCAGAACCAGTGTCTGGGGACCCAGAGGCTGTGGAGTGACCCTGCTGCATGCTGGGGAGCCCCGAGGGATGGTCCCCCCATCTCCTAGCCAGGAGGCGATGCAGTTGAAGACATTGTCACGGACTGTTGTCTCACCCCTTGCTAAGGTTTACTTTGAAAGGGCCTTTCCTGAGAACGGTGCTAAGGCCAGATGTCCGCAGAACTGTCACTCAGACATGTGTCCAGCCCTCCCTCACGTCCTTCACAGGGGCAGCGCCTGGCCTCCCTGGCAGCTGCCCTCAGGTTCCGCTCAATCCGTCTGGAGCGGGGAGGAGACCTGGCCTCGCTCGAACCCTCACACCACCCCCAGCACTGCGGACAGGGGCTGCCGGCTCATCTCTCCGTGTCTGTGCTTGGCCAAGAAGTGGCAGGCGCTGGGATCGTCATGGAAGGAGGTGGCAGGGCGTCTTGGGTCCCAAAGTGTCTCCAACTATGAAACTGTCTGAAACGGAAACATCTTAAATGATGCTTCTCCAGGTTGTTCCCGGTGGAATAAATTTTAAGGTTTTTTATTTCAAAAGAAGCACCCGAATAAGAATACAAGCGGCCCCACAGAAGGTCGTGTCCATCCTCTGGCCCGTCCTGCTCTCCCTCCCAGCTCTGCTGCCAAGACAGAAGCTGGAGCAGGGGGCCGCCTGCCCGGAGGGAGGCTGTGGGGTGCTCTATGCGACTTCGGGGCGTGTGGCTGTTTCTGCTCCCCGGTTGGGCCGTGTTTTGTTAGAGCCGCAGAGTGCCTTCAGCTCGGACGCTCTTGACCAGGTTTCCTGTTTTCTCCATATCTGATCAGTGCACTCACCCCCAGCGGCCCAGCGGGCGGGCCTCAGACCCTCCCCGGCAGCATCGCTGTGTCGTGAATTGTTAGTGCTCGGCTGCAACCGATGGGAGGTGCTGCCTTTGATATGTGAGGCTGTGCTTGGCACGAGATGGAGGCTCCAGAGTGTGACAACAAGGAGGTTGGTATTAACGTTCCCACGGAGCCCGGCTGGACGGGCCAGCAGGGGGGAGCGTGCTGCTTTGCCGACTGGGGCGGCCCGCTGTGGTCCCACCCCTTCCTTCCTCCATCCCTCTGCGACAGCTCTTGCCAGTCTGGTCTGAATTCGATGTCACACTGAGGAGAAATGAGGTGGGTGTATCGCCATCAACCAGGCAGCGTTTGCGAGCCTCTTGCCAGAGAGCCAGGAAGGGATCCGGGCCGGGCAGAGGCGTCACCTCTCTCCAAGACGCTTAACTTGGTTTCACGCTGTGCAAGAGGGGAGAAACAACTTATTTTGGGGCCTCCAAAAATAGGGGCGTGTTGCAAGTAGGGAACGCTAGGGTGAGTCCTGCCTCACCGAGCATTGGCTGAGCCCCGAGTCCAGGCCTGGCCGCGCTTACAAAGCACTTACGGACATAGGTGGCACAGAGCAGGTGTGGGGAACGGTGCAGGACCCGGGAACAGCCATCTCAGGTCACAGGAGATGAGATGACTCCCGGCACGGCTAATTCCCGCTCGCGACAGCCACATCGGGAGACAGCGGGGAAGGCATTCGGCAGGATCCCACTAAATGGGACTTTAACGGAAGGTTTCCTGAAAAACTGGCAGACGCGTTTAGCAAGTGAAGGCTGTTCCCTGTACTGCTCGCCTGTTGATCTGCTTTCCCTTTGCGAGTCCTGAGTGGAGCCTTCCACCAACGGGAGCGTCCGCTTGGGTCCTCCACACCTGCTCCTCCCCGCGTGATCTGCCGTGTGCTGGCAGCTGTCCGGGAATGAGCACTGGTGGCTCCTCCCCAGGGCGGGGGCGGCAGGAATGGGCAGCCCCCGCCCCCGCTGCCCGCTGCCCACCACTCACTGCTGGAGCTTCTGTGGCTTGGATTTTCTGGGGTGGAAATTACAGCTTTTCCCACGGCCTCGGCTTCTGCTGTGGGGTTGTCCAGGCTACCTGCTCCTCTTTGTGAATTTGAGATGTCAGGGATTATCTTCCATGGACGTTTCTCTTGGGGATGCATTAAACATTTTTTTTTTTACTCTATAGACCGATTGAAGAAAATTGGCAACATCCTCTCCTTTGTGAACATAAGTACACTGTTTCACATATTTATATTCTATGTTGTTACTTTTAATAAATGCCTATTATTTTATTCTTGGAAACTGCACACGTATTTTTCTCTAATTATTTTACATTTCACTACATGAACTATTTTCATATTACATTTCCAACTTATAACTGGTTTCTGTAAATTGATCTTACTTTAAACAACTTTACTGAAACTTCTCTATGTCAGAGAATTGACTAGAAAGTATTTGTGTTTTCTACTACTGATGATCATGGTCTTTAAAAGAATGATTGTTTCGTCATCTGTATAATTATTATGTATTTTTACGCACCTAAGCCGAGAGCTCGAGCGTTGTAGGAAAGGGAAGCAGAGATAGAGGGTTCACTGGGTTCCCCGCTGTTTGTGTTCTCAAATACACATGCTTCAGATACTTTATATGGATTGACTTGAGGATGTTCTCTGAAATTTCAACTTGACAAACTTTTTGTTTCACCAGTGAACACTGGATTTATGAGATGTTTTTATGGGAAATCACATAGATTTTTCCTTCAGACTTTTACTGTGGAGAATTGCAAATGGGGCTTTAGGGTATCCAGACATTTCTGAGAGAGAAATCCACAAGTCATTATGAATCTGATGAAATGAGGTTAATGATAGTCCCTCCATGCTAAGCGACTGGGAGAGTGATGTGAATCCAAATCAGATAGCAAACGGTAATTGATATATATATATATATATATATTTTTGGGTCACACCCAGCGATGCTCAGGGGTTACTCCTGGCTTTGCACTCAGGAATTACTCCTGGCAGTGCTTGGGGGACCATATGGGATGCCGGGGATCGAACCCGGGTCGGCCGAGTGCAAGGCAAACGCCCCACCCGCTGTGCTATCGCTCCGGCCCCGCTAATTGATATTTTTAAGCCACATTAGAGTCATTGTGTTAGCTTTTGCTTGTGATTTGTGCATTTCTGCTCATCATTAAGATAGGCAAGTATTTCCTTTCTTATATTATCCTTGTCTGGTGTTGATATGGCGAGGTTAGCTTTGAAGAATTAGCTAGAGCATGCACAGTTTTAAAAAATGGAAAAACTTAGATAGGATTATACTTATTCATTGAAAATACTATAAAAGTAAATGGGACAGTTTTGTTTTGTATGTCTCTATATAAGTTGATTTTAAAATCCCAATACAGTTCTTATTTTGCAAGCATTTTCTTATTTGGAGTAGGAATAAGTCCCTCCCCCTCCCTCCCTTCCTCCCTCCCTCCCTTCCTCCCCCTCCCTTACTCCCTTCCTCCCTTCCTTCCTCCCTTCCTCCCTCCCTCCCTCCCTCACTCCCTCCCTCCCTCCCTCCCTCCCTCCCTCCCTCCCTCCCTGTCTCTGTCTCTGTCTCTGTCTCTGTCTCTGTCTCTCCCTCTTTCCCTTTTATTCTTTCCTTCATCTTTTGGATTTTGGGTCACATATGGTGATACTCAGGGGTCATTCCTGGCAGTGCTCAGGGAACACTGGTGGTACTGGTGGTACCAAGGATTGAACTAGGGTCAGCTGCTGCGGCAAGTGCCCTACCCACTGTGCCACCCCTTTGCTCGCTCTGCTCAGCTCCCCCTGCTGCCTCTAAGGAAGCTGTGGTTTCCCTCCCACAGGAGGATTCGGGAACGTGAGACTGGCAGCTGAGTGTGAACAATTCGTGTAGAATGAACCTGTACTTCCATCCTGAGAAATCACTGAGAAGCAGCCCCCAGTAGCCGGGACTGTCGGGCCATTGTCCTCGGGTCAGACCCCGCAATGGGCTCACGTAGAGCGTCCCGGAGCTGGGGGCAGAGTGGGAGAGGACTGGGAAATCAGAGCGATGAAGTAAGGTCCGGGGGCAACCCCAGCACACAACCGCAGTGCTCAGGGCCACTCCTGGCGGTGCTGGGGCTCGGACCCAGGCAAGCACTTGCGGTACAGTGCTCCGGCCTGGAGAAGAGACGGGCCGTCCTGGGCATGAAACCCCCAGAGGAAAGAACCTGGGGACAAGTCCGCTCCATGGAGCGCGTGTGGGCGCCCGGTGCCCGGTGCCACGGCTGGTGACAGCCCACATGCCCCCTGGGGCCCCTCCCTGCCATGTGGCGCTGCGGCCCGCTCACAGTTGCAGGGCTGGGTTCCATGCCAGCAGGGACGAGCTGGGCCAGAGATGGGCGTGGAGCCCTGGTCAGGGCACGCAGCCAGTGACACAGGGCACCGCCTCCCTCTCCTGGCTGCAAGGAGCACTGTGCAGGGCTCAGGGCGGGGGAGCAAGCAACAGCCATGGCCCCCAGCTCGGGGTGTGGATGCAGAAACATCTGCGGGGGCTGAGCTCAGAAGGGACTCTGGGGAGCCGCTGAGCCTGCGCCGAGGAGCACGCCCTTCTCGCTCTTCTCAGCGAGGTGGTCCAGGGAGAGTTGTTGCTGCTCCTCCCTCACGCGCTCCTCCTCCTCCTCTCCCCTTTCTTATTGGTCTTTCTCTTTCTCTCCTTCTCTCACCATGGCCATCAGCATCATCATCCTTCACATTATCACCATCATCGACATAACCTGTTACCATCTTCCTCTCACCCCCGCATCAGCACCATCTCTCGACGCCATTATCAACATCGTCAGCAAGTCAGGCATCCTCCTCTCACCCCTGCATCAGCACCATCTCTCATCGCCATTATCAACATCGCTGGCAAGCCACTTATATGTTTGCTTTTTGGGTCACACCTGGTGGTGCACAGGGGTTACTCCTGGCTCCACACTCAAGAACTACCCCCGGCAGTGCTCAGGGAACCATATGGGATGCTGGGAATCGAACCCGGGCCGGCTGCATGCAAGGCAAGCACCCAACCCTCTGTGCTATTGCTCCAGCCCCAAGCCGCTTATATGTTTAGAGCTGGGGTTTCCGTTACTAACATCCCTCAATTCTCGTGGTGACAGCATAGAGGGTATAGTGCTGAATACACTATCCGAGGAATAGAGTGGAGTCATCGTAGTTATTCTCACTAAATAATTATTGTTACTGTCGACTAGGCACAATTTGGTGGCTCTGAGCACTGATGGGTAACCGAGTTAAGTCCGGGTTAAAGTCCCAATGGCCGACTCCACAAAACCGACATCAGACCAAATAACGGCAGCACTGAGATTATCTGGAGGTGAGAGGCAGGACCGGAGGCGGGGATGGCTGGAGTTAGGGGGAGGGGCTCACGGGAGCAAGCTCGGGGCAGAGCACAAGGAAGCCAAACGCTGGTTCCCAGGCACGAGGGGCGTCCAGGGGAGCCCAGCCCACTGCCCGCTGCAGGCCCAGCGCCGTCCCTCCTGGGCTGATGGGCTCAGGTCAGTGACTGTCCAGCTGAGGTGCCACGTGGGCCCCAAGACTGGCCCGCCTCAGAGATGCAGCTGCAGCCGTCTCAGCAGAACCCGGCCAGCACTCTCCTCGTGCCAATCAAATCAGCCCAGTCATTTGTTTCAATGCTTGTGAAGGATCCAGGAAGTGTATTTTGCATTTCAAAAGACTTCTTTGCTATTGAAAGTACATTTCAAATCATGGGCACACAGCAAATACAGGAGCCAAGGCCTGCTAATAGCCAGTTTGATTTTACCCCGTGAGTCGTGACTTGCAAGTGTGTCGTGGTTTCTGAACCGGGCGCTGAGTACAAGTGTCGTAACCCTTGAAAAATCGACTCTGAATATGCAGCTAGGGCGTGGGAGAGACAGAGCCACTACGTCGCTGGGTTTGCAGTGGGTGGTTTCCGACGTGAAAGCAGCAGGAACCAGAGAGCTCAGCACTCAGGGCACTTGCCTCACCTGAGGCTGCCCTTACCGCAACCCCGGCCCCACCCCTGGCCCCTCATATGGCCTCTTGAGCACTGCTAGGAGTGACCCTGAGCACAGAGCCAGGAGTGAGCCCTGAGCACAGAGCCAGGAGTGAGCACAGAGCCAGGAGTGACCCTGAGCACAGAACCAGGAGTCAGCCCCGAGCACTGAGCCAGGAGTCAGCGCTGAGCAGCACCGGGTGAGGCCCCAAGGCAGCCCCAAGTTAATTCCTCAGCGCAACGAGCAATCAGGACACGGCCTGTGAACAGGAGCAGAAGGGCGCGGGGCAGCCTGACGGCTGAGGGCAGCCCAGAGCCTAGTGGGCATCTGACTCTGCCCCGGGTGGCCACTCTGGTACTGGGTGCAGGACCCTTCAGCGGCCAGAGAGGGGGCTGGGCCCTGGGACGCGGAGGTCGAGTGTTGGGTCTTAGGAGAGTTTGAGGTGAAACCGAACCTGTTCCCGCTGGCTTAGGAGCCCAGGTTGGCAGTGAGCAGCCCGCGGTGTGGCTGCTTCCCCACTGTCCCCCGCGTGACTCAGCAGAGACCACCGCGGCCTCCTGGGGACCCGGGACCGGCCCAGCAGGGGGTGGCGGCCCGAGGCCTCTGGGGGTGCAGCGGGGTTTGCGGTTCTGGCGAGGAGTGGCACTGGGGTGGGCCGAGCCCCGGGGCGCCTCTGAGGACAGTGGGGAGCAGTTCAGGGGGTGCTGCTGGGGGAACCCCCCTGGGGGGCGGCAGGGGATGCGGCCTGCGAGACCCTTGGACCTGCTGTTTGTGCCCAGCAGCTCTGGCTGGGCCCCAGTCGGGAAGCCCACCACGGACGGAGGGGCAGGGGGCGCTGGGGACGAGCCCGCCGGGAGCCCCCTGAGACCCGTGCCGCAGCCCACCTTGCAGGATGCCTCCCACGATGGCCTCGTGTGCGCCGCCAGCGACAGGTGGTTGGACATGGTCTGACCAGCTCCCGCTGCCCCGATGCAGGAATCGCACGGCCACCGGGATGGCCAAGGCTGTTGGATATCATTGGTTTGTCCTTTCCCCCTTGCCACTAGGAGCTTAGGTTTATCAGTCACACCCATCAAAGTGCTCCCGAGTCACTCCCATTCTTTTGTTTATCTGTAACCAATTCTACCAGTTTATCTGCTCTTCCCTTAATCAAACTCTGTTAATTGGTAAGGTCAGAACTTCCTAGGACACTGAATATTATAACATTGCCTTTCTCTCCTCTTTATGCCTTTTGAATAATTTACTTTAAAGCTATGTCTTTTTTGTATAGACACAAGAAGACAATATTATGTTTTTATAACTTAAGACTTAATTGGCCTCGATATTCCCTCCTGGGCATCTGCTTTCTCCACTTAAGCCTCAGTTGCCCTCAGTTCCTAGCACCCCAAAGGAGGGTCCCCGACGTGGGACGGGAAGGATCCAGGGCAAGCGGTGAGTTATGTGCTACCCTGGCATCGAGATGGGCCTGGCCAAAGTGCCTAATTCTTAACTATAAGTTAAGAGCTTGATCATAGACAAATGCTGTCATGATCCAATAGTAATTATGAGACTGGGACCCTGCCAGGGCTAGGAAAGACTGATCTGGCCTGAGCACTGTAGTCTGAGATTGAGATGGCCCCAGGAGAGCAATTCTATAAGCTTTAATGCATCTCTTATTGTGTCCATACAAAATAATTAATATTATGAATTCTTATATGTTTGCTGGCTGAGGAGAAGAGAAACACATTCATGGGACTCTGCCCTTGGGTGGATCCTCCTGCTGAAAGAGAATTAAGTCCTAGGAGAAGCATCCCCTGAGGGAAAAGAACCTAACCCTATTGCTGACCACACCTATGTGGAGGCCCAACCCGCTCATGCTGTGGAGATTTAACTAGGCTGTAAGAGTGGGTTGGGGGCGAGATCATCGGGCCAGATTCACGGAGCCAGATCCACGGGGCCAGATCCACGGGGCCAGATCCACAGATCGAGAGAGAGACCGAGAGCCGGGAGAGAGGCAGAGAGAGAGAGAGTGAAGTAGGATGGGGGAGAAAGAAGCAGGAGGAGAATCAGAGGAGAATGGAGATGGACGTGAAATAAACCGATCGAGCAACCAGTTTGGCCTTCTTCCTTCCTTCACCTGCCTCGCCGCCTGCGCGCCCTTTTCTTTTTCTTTTTATTTTTACACACAAGGCCATGACGGTGCCGGCCGCAGTGCTGAGGGCGGAAGGAGCAGAGGCCGACTCGGTGCTCACTCACTTACTCAGCAACACACGTGCACACACATGCACACATACCACGTGTACACGCGCATGCAAGTACACCACATACACATGCACACATATGCACACATACTCACACACCCACCACACCCACGCACACACATGCACACACACCATGTGCACACACGCATGCAAGTACACCATGCACACACACTCACACACCCACCACACCCACGCACACACACACATGCACACATACCACACACACACACACGCTTTGGGTAGCTCCAGTTTAAAGGGGAGAACGAAAGGTATGCAGAAAAGTGGGCCCTCCTGGGCAATGTGTGGGAGCAAGAGAGGATGCAAGGACCCCCACGGTCCCCAGAGACGGTTCTCACACCTCCGTACCCCACAAACGCTTCCTTCTCCCCTCCCGTCCTAGCATCCCCATTCATCTCCTGTCCACCCCTCCATCTCAGCCAAGACACACCTCCTCCAGGAAGTCTTTCTGGGCTGGGCGCTTCCTTCCTTCCTTCCTTCCTTCCTTCCTTCCTTCCTTCCTTCCTTCCTTCCTTCCTTCCTTCCTTCCTTCCTTCCTTCCTTCCTTCCTTCCTTCCTTCCTTCTTTCCTTCCTTCCTTCCTTCCTTCCTTCCTTCCTTCCTCCCTCCCTCCCTCCCTCCCTCCCTCCCTCCCACCCTCCCTCCCTCCCTTCCTTCCTTCCTTCCTTCCTTCCTTCCTTCCTTCCTTCCTTCCTTCCTTCCTTCCTTCCTCCCTCCCTCCCTCCCTCCCTCCCTTCCTTCCTTCCTTCCTTCCTTCCTTCCTTCCTTCCTTCCTTCCTTCCTTCCTTCCCTCCCTCCCTCCCTTCTTTCCTCCTTCCTTCCCTGTTTCCGTAACTTTCCTTGTAATTTGGGTGACGCCTGTACAACAGTTGGCATTTGTGATCTTGATGTACAGTCACGGAACCTCCCCACCGTCGAGATGCCCAATAAGCCCCGCCTCTGTCCTTAAGTCACTCCCAACCCCCTGACCAAGCCCTGCTCCACTCCCTGCTTGGAGACCTCATGTTTTGTCACCCAAGGCCAGTGGGTGGTCACCCTTTGATACTGCTTGCTCCTTGTTCTGTCTCTCCACACCACAGATGAATGAGGTCACCTAGTGCTTGTCCTCCCGCTGCCTCATTTCTCTAACCGGATACCCTCTGGCTCCATCCATGCTGCAGCCAACCTGGTTTCCTCTCCTCACAGCTGCGTTCCACCCTCAGTGCCCGTGCGGCCACACTCGCCGTCGCTGGTCGCTGTCCGGGTTGCTTCCGCACCTTGGCTGTTGTACCGAGTGCGGCTGTGAGCGCGGGGTCGGGGGTGCTGGCCTCTGTCTTAGGATAGAGGCAGGGGTGGGACCACTGGGCATTCGGGAGTTCCGCCTGGAAGCTCCAGCCTTTCCCAAGGGGCCGACCCAGAGGACGTGTGGCTAAAAGAGCAAACCCCGACGGCCACAGGACAGGCAAAGGTGCCCAGAGCTACTGAGCAGTGCGAACACAGGGGGAAATGCAAAACCGTTTTAGATAAAGTCAAGAACTTCTCACCGCCAGCGTTCCACGGAGAAAGAGGCAATGAGGAAGAGAGGCCGTGCAGAAGGCAGGTGCGTGCTTGGCACGTGCCAGACCTGGGTTTGATCTCTGGCACCCCATGGGGTCCCCTGAGCCCCACCAGGGCTGATCCCAGAGCACAGAGCCAGGAGTAAGGCCTGGGCCCAGGTGGGTGTGACCCCAAAGCCGAGAGGAGAGATAGTGACAATAAGGTTCAAAGGATGAGACGACAGCTATACTCGGCACTAGCAAAGGCGCCTGTGAGTGTGGGCACGGCCTAAAAGTCCCCCAAATACGTAAAGCAAAGGACAGGAAAGCTCAGGCAGCAGGAGGAAGGCAAGGGGCGGGGAACCCCACGAAGAAGCCGCCCACGCCCACCTGCCCCACCCTCACGCCGGCCCCCCACTCTGGCCAGCCATCGGGCTTCCCTCTAAAGGCCGGTGTCGTGGGAGGTGGGAGGGCTGCGGACCCCTGCGCGGGGCTGCTCATGCGCCGTGGGCCTAGGCCCCGAGGGCAGTGGCGGGGAGGACCACGTCTGGGTATCTGGGCCCAGCGTGCCCACAAGGGGCAATGCGTGCCCACCCCAGTTGCTCGTGCTGTGTGCTTAAAGAAGGGGGACTGTGAGGGGGAGGTGCGGTTGGAGGGGGCGGGGGGCTCCCGAGGGCCGACTCCCCAGGGATGGCGGAGGCAGGGGGCGGTGGGGCAGCTGAGCCTGGGACCCTCCTGGCCCCCAGAGCTGGTGAGTCCTGGAGTGAGAGCGACCCCGTCAGAACAGAAAGAAGACAGAAAGCGCGACCCCTGCCCCGCCCGCGTGTACCCTGGGTGCTGCTGGACTCTGGCCCAGGGCATCGGCCCTCTGAGGCACTGACCACGCGCGCCTGTGCTCTGCCACAGCAGGGGTGGGGGGCGGCCCGGCCTCCTGGCAGGAGAGGTCAGGCTCCAACGCTGTCCTTTGTGGGGCTGGTGGCCGGGCAGGTGTGCGTTTGCGGCTCCTCCAGGTACTCTGCATGAAGCCCCGCCCACCCTTGGCTCCCACCAATCAGAGCGGCTCCTGCGGGGCCGGCGCCCAGGGGTCGGGAGAAAGTCTCCCTGTAGTGAGGATGGGCCAGAGGTGCCCCGTGAAGGGGCCAGTGAGGAAGGACGCGGCCCCGCAGGGCTCCCAGGGCGGCTCCCTGTGGCATGCAGCGATTGGTCCTTCAGAAGCCTCTTGTCATTCTGAGACCGACACTCCCCTTCCAGCTGCACCCTGGGGGCTCTCTCAGGGCAGGAGAACAGCAGAGGGACCCGCCCGCCCTTGTGGGCACCCCCCTGCCCCGTGCATGCAGCCCGGGGGAGCCGGGGCTGTGACGGCGACTCTCAGGTCCGAGGCATCAGTGGGGCTCCTCGAGCACCGCCCCTCGGGCCAAGGAAGCCTCTGTCCACGGGGCCACGAGCCCCTGAGCAGAGCAGCTGAGGGGGACGGGGGGGGGGGGGCGCTGTGCCAGGCCTCGCCAGTGTCCCTGTGTGTGTGGGGGGGCCCGAGGCGGCACACAGTGGCGAGGGCTGCTCCTGGCACAGCTGCCCCCGGTGGCAGAAGCCAGACAAGGGGGCTTTGTTCTGGAGAATTCTGCTTTCTACCCAGATCAGGAAGCACCTGAGCCGCGGGGCCTCCCCCGGACTGTCTGGGAGTGAGAGGGGGGCTGAGGACGAGAGGTGGCCGCTCACAAGCTCCCGGCCCTGTGCCCACTGATGCGAGCGGAGCCAGGGGAGAGACCTAACATGCATGCCAAGGAATACGGAACCACCGAAGCCATCAGTCCGTGGCTATCCATATCATGGACCACGTCACCTGGGATTTCCCAGCTTGTTTCCGAAGGTTACAGGGGGCAGGCCTCAGGACTGCGGGCAGTGAGGGGGGTTCCCAGGCTCTCCCCCTCAGGCCACTGTCGGGGCTGTGGGAGAGCCATCAGGGCCTGGGCCGGGGAGAGGAGGGCCTGTGAAATCCAGGGGGCATGTCTTCGGAGCTGCAGATCCACCCTCCATCCATCAACGCATCCGTGCATCCGCCCAGACAGGTGTCCATCCACCCATCCATCTGTCCACCCATCCGTCCATCCATCCATCTGTCCATCATCCGTCCATCCGTCCATCCATCCATTCATCCGTCCACCCATCCATCCGTCCATCCATCCATCCATCCGTCCATCCGTCCGTCCGTCCGTCCGTCCATCCATCCATCCATCCATCCATCCGTCCATCTGTCCATCCACCCATCCGCCCATCCATCTGTCCATCCATCCACCATCCATTTATTCATCTACATCTGTACACGTATCCACTCCTCACCCATGTGTCCATTTGTCTGCTCCCCCTCCCCCCTCCCTCCATTCGCCCACTCACTGGAGAGTACTCTGAAGGTCTGCTGATGCGCCTCACTACTCTGGGTGCGGCCACACCAGCGGCTGAGACAGAGGACGAGGAGCGACGCTGGCGTGCGGCTCTCCCCGGGGTCCCTGCCTGGTATGCGCCCCTCTCTCTTCTCCCCTCTCCCCTCTCCCCAGGGTCCCTGCCTGGTGTGCGCCCCTCTCTCTTCTCCCCTCTCCCCTCTCCCCGGGGTCCCTGCCTGGCATGCTCCCCTCTCCCCTCTCCCCGGGGTGGGGCCTGGCTGATACTCAGGCTGCCCCTCGTGTCCTCATTCCTGTCCACTCCTGGGATCCTCACACACTCGGGACTTGGCGACTCTCATCCCTGCACCTCCCACGTGAGGGCATTTGGGCCCAGGTGGCGTCTGTGCCCCGACCACGCTCCCCGCAGAGTTGGGCAGTGACCCGACAGAGCCGGGGGGTGGGGGACGAGGAACCCCCCGAAAACGGAGTCATGGGGTCAAGAAGGGGCTGTGGGTCTGTGAGGGGAGAAACAAGACTCTCTGGCGCTGCCCGGTGCCGGGGTCTGCCCATGCCTGCTCCTGCCCGGGACCCCGCGGCCCTGCCGCTCCACTCTGGCCTGTCCTCACGGGGTCCCCTCGCTCCCGGCACTCGCTGCTGCCCGGCACCAGGCCCGGTCTGGACCCTGCCCCAGGTGGCCCGCCAGACACTGTGGTCGGCGCTGTGACCAACCCCGAGTGCAGTGGCCGCAGGAGCCCCGCTGCAGGGCCCGGCTCCGGGACGCTCAGCAGAAGCGCCAGGACAGCAGGCGTGCCTCCCGGTGAGTGACAGGACAGAGGGCGGGTGGCGCTGACAACCCCCCATTGCTCCACCCTGTCACCTGGACAGAGACCAGGGGAGTGTCTGGCCGGGGGCAGGACTTACAACTGCAGCGGGTCCCTGTGGAAGCCCCCAGGCCCCCTCAGCCCCCGTGTGGCAGGGACGCAGCCCCCAGATCCAGGACTGGAAGAGGGAGAGCAATGGAACGGGGCCCCAGAGTGGGCAAGCAGCCGGGATTCAGACCCCCAAGGAGGGGGCTGTGCCTTCCATCCCCCGGGAGACAGGGGCACCCAAAGCTAAGACCAGAGCGCCACCTACTGGGCAAGCAGAAAGGCCTTTAGTCCGCCACTGCTGAATTGGCATCAAGAGGAAACACACACACACCACCACCACCACCACCACCACCACCACAGAAGTTGTCCCTTTGACACAACGCACTATTTCAAGCAGTTGGAGACTTCTAGATGACATGGCATCAGAAAGAACAACAATTCTCCGGAACAATTCTTCAGGAACTAAGCAGTTTGTGATGTGATGGGTGGAAAATCAAAATTTCCTATCATGAAGAAGCTCAAGGGATAAACAGAAAACTCAGAAAAACAAGCTAATATGCTCAGGAGTAAAAGGGAGGGTTGCCTTACTAAATTTCAATTTATTGAAACTAACGAGGAAGTTAGTGTCATTCCAGAACTGAAGAACTCAATAAACGCGATGAAGAATTCAAGAGGAAGCAAAGGAAACAGACAGTCACAGGGAAGAATGAATGAGTGAGCTTGAAGACAGACAGTGAGGGAGGATTCAGGTGGAAGGAGAGAGTGAAAGAGAAAGAGAGAAAGAAGGAGGAAGAGAGGAACGGTTATTTACAGAAGTAACATCTGAGGAATCTCCAGACCCGGGAAGTCCATGAAGTGATCCGAACACTGAGGTCAAAGACATTGATGCCAGCAATACAACTGCAGCACAGTCTAAATCAGTCACACGGAGAGAGTATCATGGACAGCAAGGGGGGGGTGGGGGGCCCCGGAACCTCGTGTCAGGCTGTGTCGGGCCTCACAGGGCGGACGAGGGCAGCAGGGCAGGTCCAATACGCAGGTACAGTCAGTGTACAGCAAACTCACCCAGGACCTCTATCCGGGAAGCCCCGCAGACACGCGTGCCAGGGCAGACCGTTTGAAGCCATGCCCTGCCTCCGGCCCATCCTCCAAAGAAGTGACACTGGAACAAGCCTGACAAGAAAGCCGCACTGCCCCGGACCACGACCAGGTGCGAGAGAAGCAGGAAGGCCGAGCCCTTCTCAGAGCAGGGCCTGTGGCGAGGGGCCGCAGCATAAGGCCGAGGGGCAACTCAGTGGGACTGTCACAGCTGCCGAGCCTGGCCACGTCACAGTAGTAAAGGACAGGAGACGGCGCCCAGGGCCAGGGTCACGCCGAGCATGCGGGGGGGCTGGGTTTGACCAGCCCCGCATGGACCCCAGTATTGCTGGGAGGGACTTTGGGCACCAGCCCGGGGCAGGCCCAAGCCCCGCTGGCCGCGGGCCCTAAGAACAGCAAGAGTCACAGCTGACCACAGTCCCGTGCTCACGGGCCCATTCTCCAGGGGGCACAAGAAAACGCGCCTTCCCTCCCCCCGGGAGACAGACCAAGGAAATGCGGGAGGCAGAGGAAGAGGGTGTGGCGGCCCTGTGGGGGCGAAGGTGGGAAACAGTCCCTGCAGGGGGATGTGCAGGGCCCTGGCACCCTGGGGACAGAAGCTGCAGGGGCGTGTCTGCTCCTCGGGGTGTTTACCATGTCCCAGACAGGGGAGGAAAGTCTGGGAAACCACGGACCCAACCTGGGAGAGGGTCTGGGGGGGCAGCACTTCCCTGCACGTGCCTGAGCTGGGTTTGACCCCGGCCACCACATAAGGTCCCTGAGCACTGTAAGGAGTGATCCCTGAGCACACCAGGAGTGAGCGCACGTCCCCCCAACCAGGCCAAACAGTGACTGAAACCTGCCTTTTGCTGCACGTGCGTGAGCCTGGAGGGGTCCTCAAGTGAGGAAAGCCGGCGTCGGACAGACACGGCACGCCTCGCACCTGTGGTCAGCATGGCATGTTGGCACCTCATGTTTTCTCTCTTCTCTTTTCTCTTCCTTCCTCACACCTGGCCATGCTCAAGGCTCACTCCCAGTTCTGTGCTCAGGGTCTCTCCTGGCTCTGTGCTCAGGGCTGACTCCTGGCTCTGTGCTCAGGGTCTCTCCTGGCTCTGTGCTCAAGGCTCACTCCCGGCTCTGTGCTCAGGGTCACTCCTGGCTCTGTGCTCAGGGTCACTCCTGGCTCTGTGCTCAGGGTTACTTCTGGCTCAGTGCTCAGGGATGACTCCTGGCTCTGTGCTCAAGGCTCACTCCCGGCTCTGTGCTCAGGGTCACTCCTGGCTCTGTGCTCAGGGTTACTTCTGGCTCAGTGCTCATGGATGACTCCTGGCTCAGTGCTCAAGGCTCTGTGCTCTCCGTCTGCACCATTTCCCGCCTTTCCCACATGGCTCCATCACTCCCCCACGGCCCCTCTCCTCACAGCACCATGCCCACCCACTCATCAGGGACCAAACCGCAATCTTTCCCCAGGTGACCGCTTCTGGCTGGGAGAGAGAACATGGTCACCCCAAACATCTAGGGGCAAAACCAGGCCCCAAGGGGCAGGGACAGCGCCGAGGAGAAAGCGCTCGCCTGGGTGGACCCCGAGCACCAGCAGGGGGCACTCCTGAGCACACAAACACCCGGCAGCTGGAGGAGGGGAGTGAGGGGGCAAAGAGGGGGGTGTCTCTGCGACCCTCTGCCCGGCTCTGCTCAGACTGACGGATGTGATGATGGTGCAGGGCTCGAGAGCGTCTGCGACAAAGGGCAGGGACAGTTAAGGCGGCTGAGGCACACTGCCAAACTGTCTTCTAGAAAATTCTTTTTTTTTTCTTTTTGGGTCACACCCGGCGATGCACAGGGGTTACTCCTGACTCTGCACTCAGGAATCACCCCTGGCGGTGCTCAGGGGACCCTATGGGATGCTGGGAATCGAACCCGGGTCGGCCGCGTGCAAGGCAAACGCCCTACCCGCTGTGCTATCGCTCTAGCCCCTCTAGAAAATTCTTACTGACACACAACCCCGCACCCCCCACCCCCAGCTGGGTGAAAGCTTGCTCTGCCCATTGGACTTAGTTTACATAACACAGGCGACTTAACTAAGATTGAAGTGGCATTTACACCGCGGGGAGCCCTGAGGATAGAGTGAGAGGAGAAGGAAATGGGCAAATAGAGCCCCAGAGGAAATGGGTAGCGCGTCAGGCCGAGATGGGCAGTGCTGGAAGCTCTCAGAGGCGTGTGCGAGAAGCCACGTGCAGAACAACGAGTTAGAGTGGGGCTCCAGAAACGCCTCTCGGTACCCCCCAGGGAAACAGATGAGCAGAGACAACAGGGTCCGCCCGCCCCGCCACTGCCGGTGACCACTTAGGCCTCCCTTGGGAGCACAAGGACTCTCTGCGGGGTCAGCCTTTTCTGGAGCCAAATTCGGGGCTAGAGCCTCGACCCTACAGTCTAGGAGCCGAGCAGTAACCAAACTCTCTGCCTCCGTTTCCTCGCTCCAAAGTAGGAAGGACATTAGTCCACGTGGCTCAGGGTTCACTTCGGAAGGGAAAGAGGCATCGGCACGTAGGAGCACAGGGCGGCTCCCGGACACAGCAGGCCACGAGGCGTTTTTATCGACGGGGATGGGGAGAGGGGATTTAAACCACACCTGGTGGTGCTCGAGGAACACCTGGCTCTGTGCTCAGGGCTGACTCCCGGCTCTGTGCTCAGGGCTGACTCCTGGCTCTGTGCTCAAGGCTGACTCCCGGCTCTGTGCTCAGGGCTCACTCCAACTCTGTGCTCAGGGCTGACTCCCGGCTCTGTGCTCAGGGCTGACTCCCGGCTCTGTGCTCAGGGCTCACTCCGACTCTGTGCTCAGGGCTGACTCCTGGCTCTGTGCTCAGGGCTGACTCCTGGCTCTGTGCTCAGGGCTCACTCCGACTTTGTGCTCAGGGCTGACTCCTGGCTCTGTGCCCAGGGCTGACTCCCGGCTCTGTGCTCAGGGTCACCCCTGGTGGGAATCAGGAGACCTTATGTGGTGCTGGGGACTGGACTCAGGTTAGCTGAATGCACGGCACGTGCCTCAGCCCTCACACTGCCTCTCGTCCCATGGAAGTCTCAGCTGTGGTGACTTCACCAGGTCAGCTGCTCCTCAGGGCACGTCCCAGGCACCCCGAAACAGTTGACTCTGGGCACCCCCTCACTCAACTGCAACAAGACCATAGACACTGGGAGGACACAGAAACCCGAACCTCTCAACCACTGCTGAACCCAGGGTGAGTGGAGAAAGGATTCTAAGTTCGAGATGTAAATGCTCATCAGAAGTTTGTGATAAAGCAAAGTGGCACTTAGCAAGGAAGTTCTGGTCTTCAAGGTTTGTACTGGGAAGTAAGAAAGTTCTTAAAAAGCTTATCAAATAATAGAAGGAATCAGAAATAGAAGAGCCACAACAGCCAGAGGAAGAAGAGGAAAGTCAGAGCACAAAATAACGGATGAGGGCAAAAAGATGGTATTTGGGTAGTAAACATAAAACCAACCTTTGTTTCTGGTGATGTGGACAGAGCCCTGGGCCTCCCGCGTCGTGAGACAAGTGCCCAACCCTAAGCTGCCTCCCCTGGCCCTAAAGCTATTTTTTAAAACATAGACAGAAAAGTGGTCAGTGGGGGACAAGTCAGCAGGAGACAGTCGGCAGGGGACCACCCCACGGGGGAACTGGTCCGAGGGGGACTGGTCTGCGGGGGGTTGCTGGCAGCTGAGGGGAGGCGGCTCCAGGACAGGTGACAGTGGCTCAGTGTCTCCCGGGCCGGAGTCCTGCCCTGGGCAGCCTGGGCTCGCGCTGGCAGTGACCCCTCCCGGGGTGTCCCGAGTTCCCGGAGCATGTCCCCCCACCTTGGCGTGGAGAAGCAAAGCACCTGTGCCCAGGAAGGGCTCGGGCGGGGTGCAATGAGGGTGCAGGGGCTGGCAAGATGCAAATGGGGCGTCTGCAGCCCTCCTGGGCTCATCACTGCTTCTCCCCCGTTCAGCCCCATGGCCCCGTGTTGGGTACAGCCAGGCGCCCGCGCCCCCTGGCCCCCACCCCGTCCTCACAGAGACGCAGAAGCGCCCCCACCCTGAGGGCCCTGGTGCCAGGAATGTGCCCGGTGCTGGTCTCGCAGGCGCTTTGCCGGGGCCGAGCTGATGACCCGTAGCTGCTCCAGCACGTCCGTCAGGCTGTCCTCAACATCCGTGTCAGCTAAGGAGAAGAGGTCGCCGGCCCGGGAAAGGGCCTTCTGGGCCAGGACCAGTCCGAAGAGCAGATGCATGATGTGTTGGGGTCAGAGGTCAGCACACTCCTGCCAAGGCCATCTCTCCCCGGACGTCCCCTGCAGGACAGACAAGGGGCACGAAGGTCACCAGCGTGAACTCAGACTGGGCGTGCAGCCTGGCAGAGAGAAGCTGCCCTGTGGGAACGGGGTCATCGTCAAGGACTTGGCCAAGTTCTCTCCAGAGCGGAAGTCCCACCTTACCAGGTGCTGAGCCTGTACAAGGCCCAGACACGACCCAGGTAGCCTGAGATAGAGGCGCGGCCACAGGGATGCCAGGCAAGGGGAGGTCATGCCGATTGCCAGCGCGCGGCAAGCACAGCAGAGAGAAGGACGCTGCCCACTGAGCATCGCATGCAGAGCTGAGAGAACAGGAGCAGGGGTAGTGACTGACCTAGCCGGGAGGCAGAGGGAGAAGTGACGGGATGGGGACGGAGGGGGGCAGTCTGGACACTTTGGTGTGGTGGGGGGCAGTACCTTAGTCCACAAACACATTAAACCTTAACATAATTGCCACCACGGTGCTTGGACTAGAATATAAAATCAAAACTAAAACCTGTTTTCTAGCTTTTAGAAACAGCAGCTGAGGGGCCCGAGCGACAGCACAGGGCGAGGCGCGTGGTCCGCATGCGGCCACCTGCTCCAGCCCAGCACCGCGAGCGCCCTGCGCCATGGCCCCTGGGCATTGCCAGGTGAGAGCTCTGAACACAGTCAGGTTTCGTTTGCCAAAAACAAACAAAATTAGTATTTCTGTATGTAGTGCAGGGAGCTGAACCCAAGACCTTCCACAGCTGCTCTTCGCTGAGCCCACTCGCAAAGTTTGAAGCTGCAAAGTCTCCAACTCTATGGGCCTCAGCAGAGGGTCTCTCAGCTCAGGTCTCTCAGGGGCCCCTCAGCGAGGGTCTCAGCTCAGGTCTCTCAGGGGCCCCTCAGCGAGGGTCTCTCAGCTCAGGTCCCTCAGGGGCCCCTCAGCGAGGGTCTCTCAGCTCAGGTCCCTCAGGGGCCCCCTCAGTGAGGGTCTCTCAGCTCAGGTCTCTTAGGGGCACCTCAGCGAGGGTCTCAGCTCAGGTCTCTCAGGGGGCCCCTGAGTGGGTCTCTCGGCATGGATCTCTCAAGGCAGATTCCTCAGCACATCCCCCAGGTCGGGTCACTCAGGGGGTCTCTCAGTGCAGGTGTCTGAGGGGGCCCCTAAGCACAGGTCTCTCAGGGGAGTCCCTCAGTGCAGGCCAGGCCCGTAGTGTGGGCCCCTCAGCGCTGGCCTCTCAGGAGGCCTCAGCTTGGATCCTCAGCCAGTCCCTCAGGGCAAGGCCCTCAGCGCAGGTGTCTAAGACTAAGCACTAGTCCAGCCCCTCCCTGGCTGCAGCCACAGAAATGCGCAGTGGCCTTTCAAACCTGCACGACACGGCACCGACAGGCCAGAGTTAGCAGGGGGGGCGGCAACTTCTGCGTCATCTGCCCACACCGGCCCGAGAGCCGCACGCTGCTCAGACACCTGCTCCCTTCATCTCACAGCCGCTCCCGGGGTCCTTCCGCCCCCGCTCACGGTGAGGGATCCGAGGCCTTCAGAAACCTGCCCTGCCCGGGAGTCGAGTGGGACACTGCGGTCCCGAGAGAGGGGCCCGCTCCGAGGCTCCAGAGCGCGGTCTGGGCAGGGGTCCCGCTCCGGGGCTATGTCACTCTCACATAGCCTGTAACATGCACACCCAATAAGGCACGAGCATAGAGCAGCATGTCTGTCAATCTGAGTCACTCCCCATGACCACACAGGGCACACACAGGCCACACACACATGAAGTATGTAGACACCGGAGTACACCACACACATGGACACAACACATATGCCCACATATGCAGTCAAACACTCATGCAATGCACAAGTGTGTGCGCACATACCATACAAATACATACACACAACACATGTGTGTGCACTCCCACACCTGCCATCACAGAACACATCTGCCCAGGGGCACTTTCCTAGTCTGCCTCTTGGAGAGACTCCAGTGGCCGGTTAGTGTGACTCCCCGAGAGGCGGTGGGCGGGGCGGGCAGCAGCCCAGCGCACAGTAGGGCAGTCCCGGGTGACCTCGCAGATGCCTCCCGCCTCACTCACTGGCCCCCGCCCAGCCCCGGCCCCGCCTCAGTCTTTCCCAAGCCCACAGCTCAGCACATCCATTCCCACCAGGTCCGACTGGGGCGGGGCGGGGTCTGGACTCGGAAGGGACACGGGGTGGAGCCGCAGTGTGTCCTGGTGGCCCGGGAAGCGGCTTTTCCTGCGCAGAGACTTCGGCTGCGCCCCACTCACCGGGCCTGGAGATGGGCAGGAGTTGGGGTGCGTCCACTCGGCCGGTGCCCCCGAAGTCGCTCCTCT
Organism: Sorex araneus; assembly: GCF_027595985.1. Lineage (NCBI taxonomy): Eukaryota > Metazoa > Chordata > Mammalia > Eulipotyphla > Soricidae > Sorex > Sorex araneus. The sequence goes on from NC_073303.1 coordinate 265,872,939, forward strand.
GGGCTGGCGGGGCCATGGGCAAACTCCAGGAATGCGGCCACAGCGCGGTCAGGCGACGGGCGTCTCGCCCAACAGAGACCTGCAGCTAGTCTGCCCGGGAAGGACAGAGCCCGTGTGTCCTGACAGTCTGTCCTGGGCCGGGGGCGGGGGGGGGGCCCAGGGTGGACATGAGGGCAAGCGGGCCCGCTCCAAGGCCAGGATGAGGGACGGCTGCCTGTCCCGCCCTCCCGTCCACTGAGCCGGGGCCCCGGGCTTGGTCCTGGAGCCGCTGTCACAGTGTAGGGTGCCGGGTCACAGTGAGTGCCCGGGGACACCCACCCACCTACAAGAGTCCACCCGGGCCAGCTGGACATGGTCACGTGCTGCAGGGTGGCAGCGAGCCCCAGAGCAGCTATATGCCGGGCAGCCGCCTCCTGCCTCCGCAGTGCCCCAGCTGGTCTGTCCTGGACGCACTGTCCGGCCGTCGAGGCGGGGGGCAGCCATGCAGCTGACGCGCCTGTGTGTGCTGCGGGGTCCCCAGGGCGGTCAGTCACCCTCCGGCCGGCTCTGGCCTCTCCGGGACCCTGGGCTCACGCCCGGCTTTGTACCAGCCCCAGGGAGGATGTGCCTCAGCATCGCTTGAAAGGGGGGTGCATCCTGCACCCCAAGGTGGGTCCCAGGACGGTCGTCTCCGCTTTCCTTGGGGGAGGCCATTTCCTCGGCCTCCGCCTGCCCTGACCAGGAGGCCTGTGCCCCTGACCCTCTTGTCTCCCTCCTGTTGTTTTGACGGGGCGCCACACCCAGCAGTGCTCAGGGGTCACTCCTGGCGGGCTCGGGGGACCAAGTGCTGTGCCGAGTCAGGCCGGGCTCTGCTGTGTGTCAGTGCGGCCTCGCCCTGTGCTTCCTGCCCCTGAAGGTCCGTTTCAAGGAGCGTCTTTTCCTCCTGCAAGGCCCCAGTTCTCACCTTGGTCCAGGCAGATGCTGCTGTCAGGCTGGGGCCCGTGTCTCCTGGGCTGTCGCCGTGAGTGGCGTTTGCCCCCGTGAGCCGGCTAGGGAGCTCATGATTCAGAATTCGGCCCAGGCCGAGCGGGTTTAGGCTGAGAGCGCAGCCCCGAGGGGCTGGGTACATGCGCTTGGAGTTTGGAACACAGACCTTAACCGCTCAGAGGCACGTCCTTCCCGGGGGAGAGGGAGCCCCCCAGCCCCCAGCACCTCCTGGTCTCCCACCCCGAGGGGTGTCTGGAGAGACGCTGAAACCACCTGCCTCCCCCCCACCCCCGGCTCTAAGTGCGGGTCCCGGGAGCTGCATGTGGGGCTGGGCGGTCACAGGTCTAGGAGCTGCATGTGGGGCTGGGCGGTCACAGGTCTAACGGGCTGAGTCTGAGCTCAGAGCGCAGGGGACAGCTGCTCCCGTGAACTGTCTCTGCAAGCTGTGCTCGCCAAGAGTCACTTCCCACCCTGTGCGCTGCTTCTTCCACAGGGTCCCCCACTCTCGAACTCAGCGCTGGACTCAGTCGTTCACGTCTGGCCTCTGTGGGTGAAGCAGAGCAGGACGTGGACATCTCTTTCTCCCCCAAGCTGAGAACACCGAGCGGTGCTCGGGAATTCCACAGGTAATGGCGCTGACAACTAAAATAATAACCTGATTTGGAAGAATGGAAACATTCGACGCGGTTCCCGCTGGCTTGAGAGACCCCGGAAGCCTCAGAGGGCAGAGACGCCAGCTGCTGAGGCTGTGACAAGGACACGGGTTTGTCTCTGGACCTGGGAGGAGACCAGCAGCTGGGCTGGCCGTAGGAAGGGTCTGGAGACAAACTCAGCTCGGAGCAGCGTCGTGCGGGCTGTGGGGTCCAACAGAGGCGGGTGGGGCCTGGGGGCGCCCTGCTCTGCCCCTTAGAGTCACACTCGGCCGCAGCTGCTCATCCTCTAGCCGAGCAGCCTGCATGGCTGGGGGCCTTGCTCCCCACGGCGCTCTCTGGGCCGGCAGGCCTCGCACCCGTCCGGCCGCTCACTGCAGCTGCTGCGGGCAGGGGGGAGGCAGCGGCGGCAGGGGAGAGCAGTATGTGGAAACCCCCACCCCGCCCTCTCGGCTCAGGCCAGACTCAGCCACATCTGCCCTCAGTCCCCGTGCTCCCTTGGCCGTGGGCCAGCCAGCGGGTCCTCCGTCCCGGGACGCACCTTGCAAAGGAGGGCCTTGTCCCTCGCCCCACGGCCGCCGCCCACTCACGCGTGCAGGGCACTCGCACCCGAGCCTCTGAACAGGAGAGGCTCTGCCTGACAACCGGCAGTGTGGGTCTGTCAGTGAGAAACTCACTCGCGGGCGGAATCCAGGAGGCCGGAGGTGCCCACCCGCCTGGGCCCTCTCTGGCGCTGGCAGGGGGCAGGTGCAAAGACTCGGAGGGGCGAGGCAGGGGGCGGCGCTGAAGCCTCGTTCTGGAGAGAATTCTGCGAGGGAAGCAGAGTGGCACGGACGGGGGAAAAGTGCCCCTTTGTGGGCAGACGGCCGGCAGACACCCCCGGTTTCCCAGCCAGCACAGCTCTGCCGCAGGGCCGATTCGCTCCCTTTCAGCCTCTGAATACAGTGCTCCCCTTCCCAGGCTGAGTCCTCCCCGCCCCGAATTGCCCCCTGCTACTCCTCCCTCCCCACCATCTGTACCACGAGGCTTTCTCCCCGCTGGTATGCAAGGCTTTGGTTTTGCTTTGGGGATCATGCCGGTGCTGCTCAGGGATTACTCCTGGTTCAGTGCTCAGGGCTCAGTTCTGGTGGTGCTTAGGGTGGGGATTGAAGCTGGGTCAGCCTTGTGCACGGCCAGTGCCCCACCTGCTGGCCTCCCTCACTGGTCTCCAACCTGCATGACGTCCTGGGGCAGTCAGGAGCTTCCAGAGGCCGGGCCAGTGGGGGTGCCGGCGGGGGCCGAGCAGGGGCGCCCTGGGTGGCTGTGTCCTTGCCGGGTGAGCAGCGGACTCCCTGAGCAGGTGCTCGGGGGGCTTCTCCTGAGTCCACCCCTGGGGAAATGCTGGGTGGCCTAGGCCAGCGGGGTGCTGGCCGGAGCTGTGGTGCTGCCCAGTGTGGCCCTGCTGGGCTCGTCCACGGGAGTCACGGCTCTGGCCTCAGTATTTGGGAGGGGCCAGGCCTGACCCCCGAGTGCTCGGGGTGACTCAGCACGGGGGCGTGTGTGCGCTCCTTGTCACCGAGGGCCCCCGGAGCTGGAGGCTGCGGGCAGTAGGCCCAGGGGACAGTGTGCGTCTAGGACACTCACCCCTCATCGCCCCTACCCTCGCCCCCACCCGCAGCCGCAGCAGCACGGCCAGAGCCGAGGGCCTGCTCGCTGGACACTTCTCTGGCTCGCGTCCGTCCCGCCCGCCTGAGGCACTCGGCCTTGTTTCCCGAGCGGGGCTGCGGCTTCTTCCCGGTCGCAGTGTCCACCCGTCCTTCCGCCTCTCGCCGGGCACTGCAGCTGTTTCCGTGTCTGACCTATGCCGGGACCCGGGCTACGGTGAGCCGGCACGGACCTTCGCACACTGGTGTCACGGGTGCTTCACGCAGGTACCCGAAGAGGAATTTCTGCGTCATATGGGAGATTCTATTTTTGGGGGGTCACACCCGGCAGTGCTCAGGGCTGACTCCCGGAGGGGGTTGGGGACCCTGTAGGGTGCTGGGGTCCCCTCCAGGGCAGCTGAGTGCAGTGCCCTCCCGCTGTCCTTCCCAGGCGCGTGGGAGGTTCTGCTCTGAACGCTTCAAGGAAAGGAAAGTCATGCTGGGTGACCCGGGTCCCAGAGCCGCTGCCCCGACGCTGGCAAGCCCCGCCTCGACGGAGCCTTTCCCTCAAGTGCTGGAGTAGTTCCAGGCGGGGTCGTCGCCGTTCACACGGGAGGCAGCTTCCGCACAAGAGCAGGTGCAATCCAGGGTTAGTGTGGGAGAGGCTGTGGGGGAGGACTCAGTCCAGCACCACCCCTGCAGGGCTGCCCAGGCCAGCCAGAGCGGGGAGGCCGGGCAAGGCAGCGAGCGGTGCTGTTCAGAGACCGGAACCCGGGACCTCAACAGCCTCCCCTCAGCCAACTGCCCCGAGACACTTCCCCAACCACTGGACGCGTCTCATGTCCATCTCATGTCCAGGTGCCCATCTGTGCAGGCTGCTGGCATTCCTCCGAGTCATTCGCTCCATGGCCCCTGCTCTGCCTTCCGCATCTGTGCCCCCACCCCCGGCACTGCCCGCTGGGCCTAACTCCTGCCTCTGCGGAAAACCTGATTTCAAGAACATTGTCTTGCGTCTCCAAGTAGAGCCAGGGAAGATGCAAATGCTAAAGCAGCCGGAAGTGGCCCTGTGAGTCCCTGGCCGCGGCCTTCCCGGGGGTCCTCTTCACAGCCTGTCTGCCCGCATAGCCCTTCTGGGTTCTGCCTCGGAGCTCTTCAAGGTTTTTTATCATGACAGAAATTCGTCCAGAAACGGGCTCCCCTCTGCTGAGCTGGATAGCACTTGGCTTGTTCTGCAAAAGTAAAAAAATAAAGAAAATAAAGAAAATTGTTTTATTGAGCCAGGGGATAGAGACCCGTGGCTAAGCTTTAATCAATTTGTCTCATTAAAGAAAACTTTGACTTAAAAAATATGGCAGGGGCCAGAGAGAGAAAGAGAGTACAGGGGTTAAGGAACTTGCCTTGCACACGGCCACACCCAGTAGTGCTCAGGGCTGACTCCTGGCTCTGTGCTCAGGGATCACTCCTGATGGGACTCAGGGAGCCATATGTGGTGCCAGGGGTCGAACCCAGCTTTGCCGTGTGCAAGGTGAGTGCCCTCCCCGTTATACTCTCTCTCTGGTCCCCATCGATTCTTTTATGTGTAAAACAATTACCTGAAGATATATTTTTGGGTTCAAAAGTGCTGCTTTAAAGATTTGGAGCCAGTTGAAGAGGAAACACAATAATAAAAAATTCCTAAGAATCTTAAAAGTTAATGGAAAGTAAATATTTGAGTTGCCCAGAATTAGTTCTTCTTAATGCTTTCCTGTTTCTGGTTTTCAGTTCCAATAGATAAATTGCAACATGTACACAATATCTGCTTGTCCAGAGCAAACAGGATCATGAGTTTAATGTATAATATTAAATGTGCTTTTTCTACTTGTGTGTGCAGACTTAAGAGACTCTGTGTGTGTGTGTGTGTGTGTGTGTGTGTGTGTGTGTGTGTGTGTGTGTGTGGCAGGGCTCCGTCATGAAGCGTGTTGGCTTTCCTTCCCTACCTGATGTTGAAGCTGCTCCGAGATGACTCTCGGGCAGCCCCTGTGGTGTGAGTGAGGCCATAATCTTAGCGCCATCTGTACGCAGTCAGGCCAGGGGACGCATGTGGGAGCTGCCCCGTCCCATTTGCTCTGCCACCACTGGCCGTGTGGCCTCTGGCACTGCCCTCAGCCTTGCGTCTGTGGGTCAGGCGCTGGATTCATTTATCAGGCCGGGCTGTAAGTGGTTCTGGGGACCGTTCAGGAAGTGCTGGACAGTGGCCACCATCACGACGGGAGGGTCGTCAGCTCTGCCAGGGCTTCCTGCTGGTGGCCTGGCAGCTCAGGGGGCGCGGGCTGGAGGCAGGTGTCCTACTGTCCTCCCCTAAGTGACTCCAAAGGTTGCCACAGATGGGGTGTCCCGTCATTCGCCCAACCCTGCCAAGACACTGATCCGACCCGACGGACAAATGTGGCACCATGTGGCACGACTCAGCCTTTCTCTGACGAGTGACAAGATGAAGAAGCTGACGTTCTGAATAGGTCCATGATCCCCCTCCTGTTCAGTGTCCGTTCAGAGTTTGCTCTTTTCATGGGTGGGGGCCTGGGGCGTTTCTATCTTCTTCCTGATCTTACGAGGTGTGAGGAGGGAATTATTCCCGGTTCTGTGCTCAGGAGTGACTCCTGACAGCCCTTGGGGACCACGAGTGGTGCCAGGGGTGAGAAGCAGGCCAGGGATGCAAGGCCAGTGCTTTATCGATTCCTCTTCCAGCCCCGAAGAAGAACTGTATCTGTGGCAGACACTAAGGGCTCCCTGCAAAGCCTTATGTGTTGCAGTTAAATTTAATATACACTTTAGCTTTGATTTGAGTGGCCTTGGTGATGAACAAATGTTTTGTTTAAAACTCGAGGAGGTGATGCACTCATGTTGCTCTAGACTGAGCTAGAGGCAGGGCTGAGGTGGGGTTGGCACACCCCCGGTCAGCGGGCATTGGTCCTAATACCGCTGTCAATCATGGCAGCGCACTGAGGAACATGTGTCTACATACAAACTCAAATGCGGGTGCAAACAGGTCTCACTAAAGGCTGCTTCCCAGTGGACAGCACGAAGCGAGCAAACGGACGTCTTCCACGTAGGAACACCACACTCCAACCCCTTGCCTCAGCCCCTCACACTGTCAGATGTGTTGCCGGTGGCCCTATAACTGCCAGGCCAAGTGGCACTGCATCACCAGGACCGAACGGGGGCCCTCCACCCCCACCCCTCCAGTAGAAGGAATAATTCCACCCCTCCAATCCGGCCTCCTCTACTCCGTGAAGACACACTCCCATCTTGTTACTAAGAGTAGAGAGATGCTTTTATTTTTGACATTTAATTTGGGGAGGGGGTATCACTGTAGCACTGTCATCCCATTATTCATCGATTTGCTCAAGCGGGCACCAGCAACGTCTCCATTGTGACACTTATTGTCACTGTTTTTTTGTCATATCGAATACGCCATGGTAGCTTTGCCAGGCTCTGCTGTGCGGGCAGGATACTCTTGGTAGCTTGCCGGGCTTTTCAAGAGGGACGGAGGATTTGAACCCGGGTCGCTGCATGCAAGGCAAATGCCTTACCCGCTGTGCTCTCGCTCCAGGGGAGGGGGTATTTGGGCCATACCAGATACGGGGCTCATGGGGCTTTTCCTGGTTCTGTGCTCTGGAGCGACCCCTGGGCAACACTCGGGCCCATCCTCGGTTCTGGGAACCGAACCAGGACAGGCTGCAGACAAGACCGGTGCCTTAACCCCTGTACATCTCTCCCAAGCCTCCTTCAAAGTAGTTTTGAGTGCAGAGTGTGTTTCCTGAGGCAGGAACTTAGTTTTAGTTTTCATGTGAGATGTAAAAGCTTTTGAAGCTGTTTTTGAAATCGTGTGTGCACTGCCCACCCATCTGGGTTGTGGCCGCACTCTGTGCTCGGTGACGTTCGGGTCTTCAGACTCCACAAATCCGTGCGTGTGTGCTGGGTCAAATGTGTTGGGAACCATCTCTGTGCTTTACTGCCTCCAGATACGTCTTCCCGTCCCTCTCCCTCTCACTTCGGAAAGTCGTCTCCAGTCCTTCACCTTCCCCTGGCTGGCCCCGATCGGGCTCCGTTAATCCTATTCCAGCAGTTTTCGATCTTTTTCTTTACCCTTACTGGGGTGCGATGAAGCGGCTGGAGGGTGTTCGGGCAGGACTGGCGTCTTCCCAAGAATGACTTGTTTAATTCATGAACAGGGTAAAATTTCCAGCTGTTTACGCCCGATTTCATGGTCTTCAATAAATAACTACTTTTGTTCTCTTCAAGAAGTTCCTTGGGCCGCAGCCCTTCTGGGCGCCCCCGGCCTTTCTGCAGAGCCCCTTTCTCCAGGAGTGACCGTGCGCCGATGTCTGCACTTCCAGGGGAAGCCGTGGCAAGTGTCGCTTCTCAGCCCAGAGGAATCCCTTCTGCTCAGCACAGCCCCCAGGCCAGGCAGGTCAGGAGTTGTGACCTTAAACCCCAAACTCCGAGCTGGGGACCCTTCTGTCTTTTCAGGGCCATGAAACACGTTCCTCCAAACAACCATCTCATCCAGACCCTACTGTGCCAACCCAGAGACGGGTACACGCACCCCAACAACCTGCTGGAAGTAGCGACCTGAAATGGCTGAGTTTCATCTCTAAACTGCATTGCTTTCGCACCGGACTAGCAAAGTGGACTGGCCCGTGCTGAGATGCTATCAGAACATGGGTGGATTTGGGGGAACAATGCCTATGATTGTAGCCTCAGCGGGTCATGGAATCCGCATCACGGAGAGAGTGAGCAAAGAGATAACTTGCCTTGAAACAAAATGCCGGGACTGCCCCGCTCCTCGCGGTCCACCTGCCCTCTCAGCAGCGGGACCGCGCGGCTCCCTCCCGGGGGAGCCCATCGCTTTCCGTCTCCATTTCCAAGGGTCAGCCTTCTCCACCAAGTGACTTTTGGAAAACAACTCATCCAACTGATCTGAAACATATGCTCAGATGGTAAGACTGAGAAATTAAATGTATTTTTGACCCCAATCCTGTTGTCTTTATCTTTACTACCTCATAAAGAATGGCCTGTGCAGCGGCGCACCCCCTGCTTAATGGGCTTCATTATTAAAACGGCACTTAATCGCGCGGCCGACAAAACCAGGGCCAGGCCATGGGTGAACGGAACCTCTGAGGTTATTTTCAGATGTTTTAAGTTTGGCAAAAGTCAAAGCATATTTCGCTGAGCACATTTTATTCCTCTGTGTATTATAAGGAAAATCGAACCCATGTGTTTTTATTTCATTAATATTTTGCCAAGCTGAATGGTTCTTTTGCAAGATATATTTAATGTTAAGTTATTTTTATGAGGCTTTTCCCGTGGATTATGAATTCATATGTCACCTAATGGAAGTACAACTTTGATCCAAATATCTTGTAGTTATGAAGTCAGAAATCCACACAACTTGGGCGATTTCCCACCAGTGCCAAATACAATATTTCATTTTTACCACTAACATCATGATTTTGCCGCATATTTGTCCATCAGCACTTTGTGGAGAAAATTGCTGAGTCCCCCACCCTCCCTTCAGCGTCTTGCTCTTTTGATAAATGTTGAAACAAGGCGAGATCCCAATTCAAAATGGTCTGATAGATTCCCATCGCGGACACGAATTTAAGTGTCTGGTTTGTACGTAGGCTGCACCACAGCTGTGGCGACTTAAAGGCCCGGTGTAAGTGGACCCCACAAACACCCGCCCGGCAGAGTGGAGAACAGGGCCAGCAGCCTCCACCCCAGTGCTGGGGGGAGGGGTGGCATACGGAATATGGCGGCAATCCCCCTCCAGAACACCCACCCTGGCATCTTCCCAGAGAAGCACTCAGGCCGAAACAGGGGCGGGAGGAAGCCCCCAGCACAGGGACTGGAGAGCTTCACTGTTCCAGAGCTAAGGAAGCTGGCCAGGCGCAGCCACAAGACGGGGTCACCGTGGGACTATGCGTGACAGGAAGCACAGGCTGAGAGAACCGAGGGTGTCCTGTCAGCACCCCCAGCGGGACAGAACGAGGGCTGGGGGGAGGGTCTCCACGAGGGCATCCCTAATCCAATTTTAAAGCAGTGAGTGTTTTAATCATGAGTGTCATTTAATGATCACCTTATACCTTAAAATAGATGATTAACACGACACATACTCGCCCTTCAAACAGTGACTCTAAGAAGGTGCCTGGGAGCATGCGGCCGACCTGCTCTCTCCTGGATCCACTTCCCTGAGAGAAAGAAATAAGGCCCCGACTCTCAGCATCCAGGTCTGTGCCCACAGTTCCATCCTGTCCTCAACCCCACAACCTCCTGGTTCTCTTTCTTTTCTTTGTGGGTCACACCTGGCAATGCTCAGGGGTTGCTCCTGGCTCTGCACTCAGGAATTACTCCTGACGGTGCTTGGAGGACCATATGGGATGCTGGGAATTGAACCCGGGTTGGCCATGTGCAAGGCAGACACCCTCCCCGCTGTGTTATCATCCCAGCCCTCCCACCCCGGTTCTCTTTCTGCCTGCGGGGCCAGGTCACTCTGTACAGCTGTGGGTCCAAGAGGGCCTTGGCAGTGCCCACCATCGATAACGAGCAGTGACCGCTCTAGCTGACAAAACATGGTCAACAGACACGGCCCGGGTGCGTGCTGGGCAGTTGCAACAGTGTGGGGGCTCAGGTGTGGCCGGGAAGCCCCAGGCCAGTGCTGCAGGAGTCGGCCTGAGCTCCACTGGACATGCCCGCCAGCGCAGGGTCTGGAGTGCGGGTCTGTGCCCACAGGCTGCAGCACCCCTGCACAGCCCTCTCTTCTCACTGCTCCCTGCTTCCTCTCACCCACAGCTGCTCCCACAGCTGGTGGCCCTGTCCTGCTCCTCTCCACACAGAATCTAGGGTCCATCAGGTGAGACCTCCCCACCTATATTTTTTTTTGGGGGGTTACAAAGTACGTTTTCTTCCCCAAAATTATACCACAAAAACTGAAAACACCTACGCACAGCCTCTCCCCACCTTCTAGTCCAAATAAATATCTTCTCACCATCTTTGGGAAGATGAACCAACTCCCCTGATGAACAGGAGGAAGGACCATCCACATCGCCACCCAAATACTCGTCCTGGGGACCAGCACGTTCCACCTCTGAGGGTGGCTTATTGAAAGGACACGCGTGGTTGGTCTCTTATGTCCCTCCTTGGGAATCGCCCATGGGGGAATTGTATTTTAGTCAGCCAGATTCCAGATGTCTCCGTGCTCTGTGGAGAGTCTCAGCCTTGTTCTGAGTTTTGCTACATTGGAGATCCTTCCTGGACATGTGCCCTTGAGCCTGTGCGTGTTTCCAGGTCAGCGCTGAGCAGCGGACTGGCGTGGGGCTGCGAAGTGCAGCGTGGGGCCGTGGCTGGCCTGTCACAGCCGCCGTTGCAGTGGATGGATGTTCTCTGTGCAGCGCCTTCACCCTATTTGGGTGAGAATGAATTTGTCTCTTACTGTGACTTCAAACTGTGATTCATGATAACCGAGTATGAGGCCATTCACCTTTCTGGCCACTCACACGTTTCTTCCAGTTATTATCTTTTGTCTTGTTCGCTATTTGATTGTGTATCATTTTATGATTTGTAAGAGTTATTCATGATGGTTTTATGAATAAAACCACCGATCAGACCACCATCTCCTTTGTGCAAGATTCTACTTCACAGAATGGGGAGAAGGGGCTGCAAGTTTAAGAAGAGAACTCAAAGAACGACCACCAACTGGGAGCTCTTTGGCACTACTGCAGCAATGTGGGAAGATGCCATCATTTACAACATCAACGAGGAATACGATCGACTGGTTCAGCACCTCCATGATTGTGCGAGGAATGCAGAGAGAGAGAAAGCCACAAAAAGTTGCCTGTCTTTGGAAACTCTCGAGTTCATTTGCCAACGTGGTTTGGCTTGAGCCTCAGGCAATCACAAACTAACATCTGAGCTCGCAAAGCTGTGCAGAGAAGCGACAAAGGAAGACCTTAAAGAGAGAAGAGCAGCAGTGTTGGCTGATGTTTCCCGGCAGAAGCCAGGAAAAGTATTTGCAACACCCGCCTGTCCTTTGCCAACTATAAGACCAAGATGACTGCCCTCCGACGTCCTGATGGATCTATCGCATCTTCCAGAAGGAGAATGGAAAAGGTTATCCCCGACTTCTACTTGGATCTCTTTAATAGCCACATCCACCTGCCCACATTCCAAATTCCACAGGATGGATATGTTGCTCCCAGCCTTCTCCCTTCCGAAATTCGACACGCCGTTTCATTGGTAAAGAAGCGTACAGCTCTCAGTCCAGACAAGGTCAGACTCGAACACCTGAAGTATCTACCACCAGTACTCGTCAATGCACTGGCTCAGCTCTTCACATGCTACTTTTCTGAATGCAAGGTTCCATCCCAATGAAAAACCAGCAGGATCGTCCTGTTGTACAAGAAGGGAGAAATCCCCGACATCAGCAACTATCGCCCGATCTGCCTGTTGTCCGTCATCTACAAGTTCTTCACTCGAGTCATCCTGAATAGGATTGACAGAACACTATACGAAGGACAACCATGAGAGCAAGCCAGGTTCTGTAAAGGACTCAGCACAATCGACCATATCCACACAGTGACCAAGCTCATTGAGGTTTTGCGAGAGTTCAAGATGCCGCTCTGTCTAACATTCATCAATTTAAAGAAGGCCTTTGATTCTGTTAAGACTGAAGCAGTCATCGAAGCCCTAGCCAAATAGGGTGTTCAAACTCAATACATCAGGATCCTCCATGAACTGTATTACAAATTCACCACCAGGATCTCAGCATTCTACAAAGAAGTGATCATCGATGTAAAGAGAGGGGTTCAGCAGGGTGACACTATTGCACCAAAACTCTTTAGTGCCACCCTTGAGAACATCATGTGATGACTGCAATGGGAAGGAATGGGAGTGAACATAGACGGTTGGCAACTACACCACTTCTACTTTGTTGATGACATCGTTCTTATAACACCAAATATCAGCCAAGCAGCATGAATACTGGCCGGCTTTGACTATAAGTGTGGGAAGGTCGGCCTGCAGCTGAACCTCATGAAGACAATGTTCATTGAAACGAACTAATTCTTGATGTTCCATTTGTCTTCAATGGAATGAACATCTCCGAATGCAGCAGTTGTGTGTACCTAGGTCAAGAACTCAACATGAGGAATGGCCTGGCACCTGAGCTGAGCAGGAGGAAGAGAGCAGCATGGAACGCCTTCAACAGCATCGAAGAAGTGGTTAAGAGGACGAAGAAACTCCGGCGCCGGGCACATCTCTTCGACTCAGTGACTTGGGCCCTACAAAAACAGGATGAGAACGCTATTCAGGTATCCCAAAGAGGAATCGAAAGAGCTACGCTTGGAGTATCATGTTTCACTCAAGTGAGAGAAGGAATCTGGAGTTCCGACCTCCATTGACGATCAAGAATCAGGGACGCTTTCTCATTTGACAAGCCATCGCAAATCAGATGGGCTGGACACGTAATGTGATTTAGAGACGACTGCTGGACTAGAGCTGTTACTGACTGGATTCCACAGGACGTCAAAAGACTGTGTGGCCACCCACCTACGAGATGGTCAGACTTCTTCATTAAAACCCTGAACAAATGGTTTGAAGCTCTTCATGTTCTTGGAGCAAGCATATGCCACTGGGCTACACTAGCATGTGACAGGGACAAATGGAGACGTTACTGGTGCCTGCTCGAGCAAATCGAAGATTACTCCTAGCACTGCACTCAGAGATCACCCATCAGGCTCAGGAGACCACGTGTGGGATCAAACCTGGGGTGGCCCTTGCAAGGTAAACACCCTTCCTGCTGTACTAGCTCTCTGGCACCATAATGTTTTTATTTAAAATTTTTAGATTTTTTCTTTGGGGGGGCCACACCTTGATTGCTCAGGACTTACTTTACATTGGTTTTGACAGGAGCTCTTTTCTAGATAGAGGTAAAAAAAACCTGTGCTGTGTTCTACCTTCGTTTGGAGTTTGAAATGTTAAAATTTCACTCTCATTGTGACATTTGAAAATGACTATGGATATCTAGAGTCTAGAATCATCCAAATGATAAATCTTTTCCCCTTGTGTTTTGTGGGTTTTGTCTCTTAATGAGAACCCCTTGCCTCACGTGGAAACTGTAAATAAATCCTCTTTTACAATCTCTGAGCTTGGAAAGTTTTGTCCTGCACCTTGAAATCCACTATCTGCAGGGAGCTGGGGGAGGCTGGGGATGAACCGTGTTTCCTTGTGGAGCTAACCTCCTGCTCTGCACCACAGCCAAGTACAGCTCCCCATCCCAGCGCACCCAGTTTCTGCACCCAGTCATTCTTTGATGGTTCCTGGAGGTATTTCTAAGTCTTGGTGATTGGAAACGCTGGCCAGAAATGAACATGGACCTGCAGAGAGTGACTGCCTGTCCTTCAGACAGTGCTCTGGAAGTGGGACTACTGACAGGCTGTTTCTCTTCATTTTGTGCAGTCTGGACTTGTGCCTTCGTGAAGCTGTGCCCAGTGCATCCCCGCCACCATCCGCGGGGCTCCCTTCTCCGCACAGCTGTGCGGGCACTTGCCTCTTCCCTCCTGGGCTGTAAGCATTCTAAGTGGTGTGAGTGTAGTCTCATTTTGGTTTTGATTTGCATTTCCCTAATAATTAGTAATGATGAATGCTTTTCTATAGACGCTGGCCACTGATATGTCTTCTCTGGAACATGTACAATCATATCCAGTGCCCCTTATTAGCAAAGCAGTGTGGAGCAGCCCCCCTACTGAGTTACAGGGTTTTAAACATCTTGGATATTAGCTCCTTGTCAGATAATGATTTGCAAATATTTCTCTAGTTCCAAAGGTCAGCTTTTCACATTGGGTGATTCTTGGCTTGTGCAGGAGGATTTAGTTTGAGCAGCTCTGATTTGTTGAATTTTGCTTTCAATGCCTTTGCTTTTGGTGGCAACTCCAAAAAGATCCTGCTAAGAGCGACATATTGACACAGCCATTTTCATGTCAAACAAAATGGCTTTCATTCTTATAGTCAAGACTTTAGTCTATTTTGAGTTTATAACTGATCATTAAAATAGAGGTGCAGTTTCTTTCTTTGTGACTATTCATTTTTCCATTTATTGAAGACGCTGCTCTTTCTCCACTGTATCTTCCTGACATTGCTATGAATTAGTTTACCATGTAAATGGGTTTCTTTGGGGCTCTCTTACTTTCCACTGTTCCCTTTCTCTCTTTTGAAGCTGACACTGGGTGGTCTGCATCACTATAGTGCTTCAATATAATTTTAAACAGGAAGGGCAGTACCCCAAAGTTTGTTCTTTTTCCCAAGATTGCTTCAGCTACTTGGTGTCTTTTGTAGGTCCACGAAGATTTTAGAATTGCTTATTTCTGTGAAAAGGTGCTGCTGGGACTGCCAGAAGCCCCAGAGGCTGCGCCCATGTAAGTGGCCAGGCTTCACAGCGTCATGACTAACCCTGGAAGAGACTGAGCCAAGCCAATGACACTCACAGGTACATGGGCCTTAGAGCTGAAAACACTCTACCTCCTTAGAGGGGCATCAGCCAAGAACCATCCTAATTTCACAGGTCCTGGAGCTCCCAGAGCATGTGGCCATGCATGTGGCTGTGAGATTCCTCCAATAGCTCCTACCAAATCAGATAGGAAAGTAGCACAGCAGCCCACGAAGCTCAATAAGCAGAAACAACTTGGAAGCCTCAACGAGCAAAGGACAGCTCAGTGGATCCTCAATGACTTTAACAACACCATTGTGAGACACAAAAATTCTCACAATTTTTAAAATTTCACTTACAATTTTGTTATAACATCAAAATAAAATAAATTATTTTGTGCCTGCCAAGAGGGCAGGCTTGGGAGAGGGGTGGGAACTGGTGACAATGGTAGGGGGAAGGTCACACTGGTGGGTGGGATTGGTGTTGGAACACTGAATTCCCAAAACAATTATATTATGAACAACTTTGTAAACCATGGTGTGTAAATAAAACAAAAAATACAGTTGGACTTCTGATAGAAATCCCAATGAATCTATTGCTTTGGGCAATTTAATCAATCTGTTGACAAAATTAACATAATCCTTTATGTTGTCAATGCCGATGACACTAATCCATTAGATGATTAATTCCCTAATGGGCAATATTATCAAAATATTAATCCTCTCAATTCATAAACACAAAGTATCTTTACATTTGTTTGTATCTTCTTCAATTACTTATGAATTTTTGCTTTTATTGCCTGCCACCTGTCTATTCCATTGTTTCCTTTCACCTGTAGAGACTAAGTTTTTGAAATGAACAGATTTTTATTGACCTAAGATATTTATAGAAGCTCTAGGCCCTGGGACAGGCCTGGCCTGGCCCCTTGACTGCTGGGCTGAGTATATTGTGTATCACTGAGAAGAACAAAGAACTCTCTGCTGACTCTTACAGCTGTCTTCTGCCGGTCTGTGGCTGAACAGTACCTCTCAGTCCATCTGATAGGTGACGACATGCTAAGTCACCCATTTGAAGGCTGTTCTCTGATACCCCTGGAACATCCATGTCCTCCACTCCCCCTTTCTATCTCGAATGGCTCTTCTGTCTCACGTCTGCTGCCTACCTCAGTGGGATGGTTTCATGGACTGGCCTGGATGAGGTTTTCTTGCCCAAGGAAATCCCTCCAGAGCTCAGCCAATTGAAACCCCGATTGTGGTCTGACATTATATTCATTACTATGTAGGTAGTATTTTTTTTTTCTGGTTATTGGGTCACACCCAAGTTTTCAGGGCTTACTCCTGACTCTGAGCTCAGAGATCACTCCTGGCAGTGCTCCAGGGGTCATATGGGATGCAAGACTAATGCTCTACCTGTTGCCTTATCACTCCGGCCCCACACATAGTCTTTTCTGTCTGTTTACTTTAATTTGACTCACTCCTGATCCATTTTCCTTACATGGAAAAGTAATGCACAGCTCTATCAGGGCTTTGAGGGTGCTATCCCCATCTCCTGACTCCCAGGGAAATGGAGGTTAATGACTCCCAGCATTGCTTGTCCAGGGGGCACCTCTGACCCAAAGTACCCTGGGGCTGTCTAGGCACTAGACTCAGGGAATAGCCGAAGAGAATTTAGGAATACAAAAACAGAACCAAACTGAACTCACAACTCCCTGCTTCTCTCCCACTTCCCAAAACCCCTGCAAGGCTTCAAACCCACTTTGTTGGATGGCCAGACTCTGAGTCTTCCTTTGGGGCTGTGTTCACCTCTGACTGGGCACTGCTGTCCTTCCCCTGCCCGACTTCTTAGTGACGGGGAATCATTCATACCCTGGGGAGCCTGGGTTCAGCCAATCCAGCCACCGCACTGGTAAAGCCACAGAGTGGAACATGGCTGGGCCCATCTCAGCCTCCCTCCCGGGATAACTGGCTAGGGCCTGGGGTCTGCCTCATCTTGACGGCAGGACATCTCCGACCGAGTTGAAGGTCAGGGCTTTATCTTTTTCTTCCGGATGGTTTAGATGTTTCCAGAAGGCAGGCTGTCTGTGAAGCTACAGCCACACCTGGGACGGGGAGGGTGCTTCCTGCCCACTGACTGCAGCCACCCTACCACGTACCCCTGACCATCAGCCTTCCCGGAACAGAGGGCAGGGCTGCTGTTTGCAACACTGGCAGCTCAGCATGTCACAGTCCCCTGGCCAGGCAGTATAATTTGACACTCTTGTTCTGCGACTTCTCACTCGAAGAATGGATCAAGGTACAGGACTTGTTAGTGAATTTTTCATGCACTTGGGGGACCTGGTGCTATACTTTTCTGATATGCTCTTGGAAGGTGCAGATCAAGTCACGTATTCTAGTGATTCGGTGCAACACAGCCCTCGCTGTGTGAGGGTTGTATGGGGTCCTGCCACGTGGGATATGGGGAGGGACTAGCTGGGGACTGGCGGAGCTGTGCTGGGGGGATCCCCAGAATGCTGAGCTGGGAGGGGGTGCAGTGCATTGTGCTGAGCTGTGGGTTCCCAGTGTGCTGTGCTGACTGAGTTGTGGGCCCTCGGTGCTCTCTGCTGTCCATGCCCTCCAACAGCAGCACAGAGCTCCCTTACTCTCGGGCCATCAGCCTTGGGCGGCATCAAACCAGAAGCGTAGAGAAGCACTTCTCCCACTTAGCCCACCCGAAAGGCACTTTGTCACTTGGCTAAGGTTTGGGGACCCTGTACCCCCACCCCTACCACACACACTCACACACTTATACACATACATACTCTCACAATCAACAACTCACATGCAAATACACAATTTCACACACTCACACTCAAACACAATCACATATACTTTACACACATAGTCTCACTGGAGATGAGCAGAGAAGTCAGTGTGTGACAAGGTCACCTCAGTTCTTTTGCTGCCCACATGCTGTGTCCTGTGAGGCTAAGAATTGCTCGGTACACTTCAGAAATGGACCATCCCACTTCTGTCCCCTCT
The DNA here is from genome assembly GCF_027595985.1 of Sorex araneus. Lineage (NCBI taxonomy): Eukaryota > Metazoa > Chordata > Mammalia > Eulipotyphla > Soricidae > Sorex > Sorex araneus. Next base: position 265,890,655 of record NC_073303.1, read on the forward strand.
ATAGTGACCCTAGGGGGCAGAGGGCACTGTGAGCATCCCACCACGTGCAGCAGAGAGTTGGTAGCCACCATCTGTTAAAGTATGGGAACCCAGGGTAGGGGACCCTCAGTGTGCTGGCTCTCTCACAAATAAACCTGGGCTGACAGGCCTCATTTTTCAAATCCATTTCTTAAAAGAGACTCCAAGAAGCCAGAGTAACCTTCAATTTCTAAACATCATGTAGCAGGAACAGCTGTTGCCATCCACATTGGGCAGGAAATGGCCTGATTTTGCCTTTTTTCGAAGCTATGGGAATTCAGGCATGTGTATGTGGCCCACTTGTCTGCTTGCCTGGCAGGAGGCACCTGATTTTGGCCACTATCAGGACTCTGTGATAAATACAGGAAGCAAACATCTTTTTGAGTGCTTTCATGTGCTTGGGTAGATGCTGAGACACGGGGTCACTGGTCCTTTTGGGGGCTCTACTGCTGTACTTTGTGAAAGACTCTCCATGCCATCTCCACAGTGGCGGAAACAGAGGACGTTCCCACAAGCACTGAGTGAAGGTTCCACCCCCGCTGGCTGTTCCCAGTGTTTCTGACACGCTCCATTCTCGCTGGTGTGAAGTGATCGCTCTTGGTCATTCTGACGAGTGTTTTCCTGATAGTAAGTGATACTGAGCATTTTTTCATACGCCCACTGGCCATCTGTATTTCTTCTCAGAAGATGTGTCTGCCCAGCTCTCCTCTCCGCTTTAAGGATGGGGCCGTCTGCTTTCTCACTGCTGAATTTTAGGAATTCCTTGGACAGCCGGCCGGCCCTTGGCCAGATGCATGAATGCAGTGCCAATACTTCGTCCCCTTAGGGAGCTGACAGTTATCTGCAATGCTAGGTTTTTTTCTTTTCTGTAAAAAAACTTTTGAGTTTGATGTGCTCCCACTAGCTGACTTTTCCATTTGTTTCCCTTGAAGGGGTCCAGGGTCAGAACGCAGCCTAGAGTCTGTCCCTTAGGTACTTGTTCCTTAGTTTCCTCTGGACTCCTTCCTTCAGCTATTACTTGCAACTTCCACCAGGTGGCATGCTGGGACCACAGAGCTTGGTCTGGAGTCTCCCTGGGCACTAATAAAGTCCTTCCTGGAGCCCCTCATGCAGGGGAGTCACAATCCCAAAGGAAAGCTTTTGTTCTGGACGTGGGGCTAGAACCCACTCATGGGATGTACAAAATACACTGAGTGGGATGCTGAAAATCCCTACCTTGCAGTTCCCCTTCAAGAACAAGCGTTTTCATTTCCTGAACCATATCCGGATCTCTAAATCACCTCTCGGAAAAGCTTCAGATAATTTTGGTCCTGTGGGCGCTGTGAATGTTGCCAAAGGCCCCCCACGGCCTGGCGGTGCTGCAGGAACAGTGGCTGGCCGCCGAGGTCCTCCTGGTGCAGAGGTCAGCGTTGCTCTTTGGGGCCATGCGCGTTGCTCCAAGTCTGGGCAGGAAGGCTGGTGAGGAAGAAGACTGGGGTCACTGTGCTCCCCATTGAGCGTGGCTCGGAGAACAGGGTGTCCCACCTACAGACCACCCCTGGGTACCACAGGTGAGGGAGAACCTCCAGTACCCCAGCCTCTGCCTGAACCCCGACTCCTCTCATCCTCCAGCAGCGTGGGAATTGACAGCACACGAACAGCAAGTGTGGGCTGGAACGGCGCCAAGCGGCCTTTTCTACCCTGCTCCCAGATCCGGGCGCTGGCTCCCACCTCTGGCTCCCACCTCTGGCCGGCTCCTACCCGGGTGCTGGGGGCGGGGGCAGGGGCCTTCTCCAGCTCGCGTGCTGGTCCCTCCTCTCACTTCCGCACCGGTCGCACAGCGGAAGTGTCCTGCCATCTCCTTGGGCTTTGCGCCCCCCTTCATGCTCTCATGGGCCTTCCGGGACCCTTTTTCTGGACCCATGTCGCCCCCCACCAGCGCTTCCTAAGTGACCACCGTCACTCCACAGGCTTCCCTGGGTTCTCCTTTCGGTGTGTTCGTTGTTGGGCCACACCCGGCAGTGCTCAGGGCTTCCTCCTGGCGGGGTCAGGGACCCTCTGGGGCCGGGGCTTGACCCAGGGGCACGCGCTCTGCCCCCTCGGCGCCCCCCGGAGACGTGAGACTCCCTGGCGGGCTCCAGTCCCAACAGGAAGCGGAGGCGCGCCGGCCTGACGAGCAGCCGCCTGGCGGCCTCCCCGCCTCTCCTCAGGCCCCTCAAGGACAGGCCGGCGCTGGGCCCGCGCCCACGGACTCTGGACGCCTCCCGTGGCGCTGCCTGCGGAGACGAGGGCACAGGCTGGGCAGCAGCGAGAGGGCAGCGCTGGCCAGGGGCCGTAGGCAGCAAGCGCGAAGCAGACTCCCAGCGCCGAGGGCTGACGGGGACGCGGAGACGACGGGCCCTGAGGAGTCCGAGGACACGCACCTGGAGCCACCGCCTTGGCCGGGATGGCACCGGAAGTTCCCACACGCGGCCCACCCCGGAAGTCAGCCTGCCCCGGAAGCCGGCCCTCCCCGGAAGCTGCCACGCCCCGGAAGTCGCCACACCCAGAAAGTTGCCACGCCCCGGAACTTCCTCGCTGGACTCTGAGGCGCCCCGGAAGTTGCGGCGTGTGAGGCACCTGGGTCCACGCGTGTGTCTGGACCCGGGGCGGCCGCGTGCTCCGAGCGCAGCTTCCATCCATTTCCCCCGTTTCCATCTCCTGTCTCTGCCCTGAGGAGAAACCGCGGTCCCCCTCCCCCTCCCCCCGTGACGGGAGCCCTGGCCGGGCGTTCTAGAACGTTCTGCCCCGCGGGCACGGGCAGGAGCGAGAGGCCGGGCCGAGCCGCCCCCCACGGCCCCGTGGGCGCCCCCAGCCCGGCCTTCCCCGCCGGGCGCCTGCCCAGCCGCTGGCCACCGGCCCGCCGCGCTGACGGCCCGTCCATTAACCTCAGCCCGGCCCCGGGTGCAGTTAGCATAAAACACCCTTACTCAGCGCTCGGGCCTCCCGCAACGAGCCATGCGAGGAGCATTTGAGCATGGAGTGTTTCCAGGGCACATTAAGGGCGACCCGCCCCCAGCGCCTGCCCCCGCCTCGGCCCCCAGCCCCTCCCCGGCTATCCTGTGGGGCGTGACCCTGGTCTCCGCAGAGGAACGAGGACCCGGTCTTCCAGGGCCCAACGCCGAGACTCCCTGGGGGCTGAGACGGAGGGGTCTGAGACCTCCTGGCTCTTCAGTGCCGGCAGCCTCACCTGGCAGTGCTCAGAGGCACCTGGGTCTGCACCCAGCGGTGGGAAGCCCCCGGGTTCAGACGTGGGTTATCCTGGCGTGTGCAGAGCAGCTGCTTCTGAACAGGCTCCCGGCCTGCTTGCCGTCGCCTGAGCCTCGGGTACTGGAAATCTGAGGTCCCCACTGCACCCGTGACGGGGGTGGAGGGTCACATGCAGCCTGTGTGCCAGTGACTCTGGTTTCCAGGCACTTCTGGGGTCTCCCCCTGCCTCGGTGGGCCGGGGACAGGGTGTGGTGCAGGAAAGACGGCAAAGGGACAGACATAGGGCCAGCTCTGTGCGCTTGGGGAAGCCCTGGCGGCCCCCTCCCTCCGCCCCTGGGCCTCCTGAGCATTGCTGGGCACCCCCACCCCAGGTCAAACGGAGAAATGCGCTTCCCCCACTCTGCAGGGCAGAAGTCAGCCGTCCTGCTGTGCTTCCTCCAATCGTCTCTGGGAAATCCCACCTAAATGGGCACTTCAACAGTGGCCCTCCCCTGCACGCAGGCCGGAGCTGCAGTGCCTCTAGTGGGGGTCATGCTCAGAGGCTGGTGAGGGGCACCCGAGCAGGGGTTACATAGAGCAGGGAGACCCCTATGTGCCCCTGACTATAAGCGAGGCCTCCCTGGGCTGTTGCCGTGGAGGCTGTTGTTGGATTGAGTTTTCTGTGGGTCCCAAAGCACCCTACACAATGACGGTGGAATCCGCCCACTCAGGAGACGTTGTGGCTCTGATAGTCTGTGCTTCCCCCGGAAGACACGCTGATTTGTGCTGGTTATGGCACAGGTGCTGTGCGCGCCCCAATCCCAGATGTGGCAGATGCCATAGGAGCTCCTGGTTTGGTGTTTGGGTCACACCTGAAAGTGCTCAGGGATCACTGCTGGCAAGGCTGGTTCTGAGGTTCAAACCGGGGCTGGCTGCATGCAAGGTAAGTGCCTCGCCTCTTGGTGCTATCTCTCCGGCCCATGGTATGGTCTCTGGAAGTGAGTCTTGTTTGCCCGAGCTACCTTTCGAGGCTAAGACTGAATTGGGAAGGAAGTAAAACCTGGGGTCAGGGCTGGGTTCAGGAGACTATGAGGCCTTGCCAAGTCGGTGGAGGAGAGCAGTGGAGCAGACCTGTGGGTCCAAGGATCACTGAAGGGGATATTTTATTGGCTGTTGACTTAACGGGAGGTCCTGGGAAGGGTCTTGAGCGGCCCCCAAGGGCAGACTCTAGGAAGGGAGCTGAATTCAGTGCTGCTTTGCGGGCTTCTGGGATCTGCATGTCCCCATGCCCAGCCTGGCTCAGGGGCAACCCTGTGGAGCACCCACCGGATCCCTGGTCTGGGTCCTGCCTGCACCCATCGCCCGGGCTTGCTTTATTGAACGGACTTTCCTGGGCCGAGTCTGGTTCTGGCTGTGCCCTGTGCATTGTGTGGGCCAAGGTGCTTTCCTTCCCAGGACTGGCCTGGGCAGCGGTCACCACACCCATCAGGCCAATAGCCAGGCTCTCGCATGGAGTCTGGGGTTGGGCTCAGAGGTCCCCAGGCTGGGCGCAGGTGTCCTGGCCACATCAGGGCTCTGTGGCAGGAGCTGGCTGTCAGCTGTGGGCGTCAGCTCAGAGCTGTGGGTATTGTCTACCGCTGCCTTGTCCACCGCCAACTTGCTTGTTTGCTTTTGAACACTTGTAGGCGATGCTTTCATGGTGCACAGAACCAGGTGCCCGAGTGTGAAATCCAGATGGAAATTGGTCAATAAACAGTATATATAATTAGGGAAAATGTTCATCTTGGGACCAGAGAAGCTGGACAAGGGGTAAGGCTCATGACCCTGGCTCCATCCCTGAACTGCATAGAAGCATGAATATGTCTATGTTCATGAATGTGTCTGAGTATGTACATGTATGTGATCATATGTCTGATCATGTGTATAAGTTTGAGCATGTGTGTATGAGAGTATATCTGTTAGTGTGAGCATTGTATGAGAGTATGTATATGAGTGTATATGAATGTATGCATATATGTGTGTGCCTGTCTGTTGAGTATATGATTGTATCAGTGTGAGCATGTGTGTATTCACATGTGTGTAAGCATGTATATGATCACATCTCTGTGTAAGCATATGCACATGTGTACATGTGTGTCAGAGCATGTGTATGAGTATGTATGAGTGAGCATGTATATCTATAAGCATGCATGTGTATGTGAGCATGTGTCTATGTACTTGAATGTGTCTGTGTGTATATGGGTGTCTGTATGGTAGTATGTGTTTATGCAGGAATGTTAGCATATGTGTATGAGTGCAAGCATGTGTGTAAGAGTGTGCATTAGCATGTGTGTGTGATCATATACCTGTGTGAGCATGTTGTGTGTAACAACATGCATGTAGGAGTATGTGCATGAGCTTGTGTCTGTGTGAGCATGTACACAAACATGTATGAACTGTGTGTGCATGAGTATGTATATGTTTGAGCTTGTGTCTAAGCATGTGCATAAGTCTGTGGATAAGTGTCTATGTGTGAGGGTGTACATATGTATGAGCATGCATATGCATGTGTCTGTGTGCATGAGCATGTGTGTGCTTGAACTTGTGTCTGTGTGAATGTGTGTGCATGCATGTTTGAGTTTGACTGTGCATGTGTGCTTGACTGTGTGTGTGTGTGTGCATGTGTCTGAGCATGTGCAAATGTGTGAACTTGTGTCTGTAAGCATGTGCACATGTGTGTTTGACTATTTGTGTGAACATGTGTGTGAGTGTGTGTGTACCCAGAAGACACATCAGCCAGTGACCAGCCAGAGGGAGTACCCTCACTGTTGTGGCCATGTTTCTTTCCAGGGGTTACAGTTCCCCCCAAGAGCTGTCCTGGAAAGGACCCCCAGCAGCTCGAGAGAAGCATCTCCTCACCTCCACTCCAGTGCCAGGCCTTGTGGTGGACACCCGTGGACACAAATGATTTTCAGTACTTCAATCTTTCCCACCCTGAAACAGATGGGAAGCCGGGGATGTTGAGTATGGGCTAGGGGAGCTGATATGTCTGCTTAGCCAACACGGTTATGAAACCGAAGTGTCCCGATGCCATCAAGAAAGACATTTGGTGGGGCTGACGATGCGATCACACTACCAAGCTACTCGTGGGGGTGGGCAGCATCTCCTGCGCCAGGACTCCATGTGGCAAAGACAGAATGTTAATAGGAATCTCAGACAACAAGAAGAAACCATAGTCAAGCAATGAAGCACCCCAAACAGACACAGAAGACGAAATAATTAGCGCTCCAGTAAAGAATAATTTAACTTCTCTAGGAAGGGAATAAATGCAAAATGAAATCATGAAACTCTTTGCCTGTCAAATTAGCAAATAAAGAGAAATTGCAGGGATCTGGTTGATGTTTGCATTCGCATCATTGCAGAGTGGTTCTGGAGATTGCTACAGCCTTTCTGGAAGATATTTGTGCTGTTTTTATCAAGAGCTTTATAAATATGGATCCCACTAGCAATGAGCATTAAAATACCCATTGAGAGTTAATGTGCAGTCTATTGAAGGTAGACAATAATACTAAACTGTGTGTATGCAGTGCAATAAATATCACTACAGAGACAACCATTTACAAGGTACTATAAATACATCGAGGTAACGCGCTGTACACCTTAAATTTGCACGATGCTGTGTGTCAAATTCACCCAATAAAAGAGTATGAATCCCATAACTAGATATCTATTCAAAGGAAATTACCAGGAAAACGAAAGAAGATGTTCCCACTCAGAAATCTGTCACAGGGCTACGTGTCGGATTAGAGATCAACCTAAATGCCCGGCAGAGTTAAACAATCTGAAGCAATTTAAAGCTGTTGATAAAGATTTTGAATCCCATCAGAGATTCTTCCACCGGCAGTGGCAGGAGAGGGGGCAGGCGAGAATATTCTCTAGCCTGCCCTAGTCTCATACCTTACATTTTTTAAAAAATAGAAGTGAGCCTGAGCGTGATGTTGGTGATCACAGGTAGTCCGAATTCCTCCACACAGCACCTAGGCACCCTGCACTTTGTCGTCGGTAGATGTCCTGAGCTCTCCGGGGTCAGAATATCTGTGAGTCTGGTGGGTTGTGCCATGAGGAGCACTCAACACACAGCTGACAGCGCTCTCAGAAATCCACGGAAGGAGCCTCACTCCGCCTCGGTGGTGGCAGCCCCCAGGCCCGAGGGGAAGAGCGCCATGCTTCAGTTCCCATGGCTGACCACTTTCCACACCGTGATTTCTTGCTTTTCATTCTTTGTTCTGGCATCATTTGCCATCAGGGCACTGTTTGAGGATACACATGATTTTAGACATCGTCTTATTTAGTGCCACGTGGCTTTTCCATTCTTCTAAGATCCTCCTCAGGCGGAAAGTGCTGTCCTTCCAGCCTCTCCTGTGCTGAGCACTGAGCAGGGGATCAAATTCAGATGCACAGCGTGGGTTATTTTATTTTTTCCAACAGAATTTATAAAAAATGAGTCAAGATTAAGTATTGAAATTGACCTGTTTTATGTATAAAATTCTAAGTAAAAAGTAACAAATCGGGATTCAATTCCTGTCCACGCCTGAAATTTCCACACAAAAGACCACATAATCCTGTGATTGCAGATGCTCCATCTTCTGCCCAAGAAATGAATCACACGAATGGGGCTGGAGCAATAGCACAGCAGGTAGGGCATTTGCCTTGCACATGGCCAACCCAGGTTCGATCCCCAGCATCCCATATGGGCCCCTGAGTGCAGAGCCAGGACCATCCCCTGTACATCGCTGGGTGTGACCCAAAAAAGCAAAAAACAAACAAACAAAAAGAAATGAATCACATGAGTCAGTTGTCTTAATTTCCTGTAGAATGTTTGCTGATGAGTTAAATGACAGTGGCCGATTCTCACACCCCATCCTTGGTGGGGACAAATATGAGTGTCTTTAGTCAAATAAATAAGCGTTATGCAGTTAGATGGAGACATCCGCGTTCAGCGTCACAAAGGCAGGGCTGTGTGCTGTGTGCTAGCGTGTGAGAACAGGGCCTTGTCACCCATGGCCTAGCAACACGCCTGCTGCCCCGGTGTGGTGCTAATCGCTTCGGGCACTTCATGCTCGCTCATGACTCAGCCATGAATGCTGTCCCAGTCAAGAACAGTCAGATGGTGTCCCACGCTTTAGCAGACAGCAGCGGGTCCCAACTAGCACGACCTGGACGCTTCTGAGGCCGAAAAGACGGAGCCTGGCCGAAGAGGCTCATTGTCAATCGAGCCAACCAGGCCCACGGATGCTGATTCCGTCTAAGGAATTCTGTTTCTCGGGCCCAGATACTGTCCTTTGCGTGACCTTCCCCAGATCCAGTGCTGAGGCTGAGGGTTGGAGCCCAAGAGCACCCCTTGGTCACGGGCCCGAGAGGAGCTTCCTGCATGGACAGGCCGCCTGCTCCGGCCTCCAGCCTCCCGCCGGGCGCCGAGAAGCCATGGACTCCCAGCCCCCAGAGGAGAGCGCCTGAACCCGCTCTCACCTGAAATTAGTTTACGGAGCCAAATGCAATTCAAAACAGATGTTTGCGGCCCGACCGAGAAAGGTCTTTAAGAAACCAAGCTTTTCTACGCTGGTCGAACCGGCTGCGCTGTGCCGCTATTTGTAAGCATCGGGAAGGGAGAAAAAGGCCCAAGAATCATTCCAGAGAGAGCTCCCTCCACACCAGGCCCTGCTGCAGGAAGCAGAGCCTCAGGGCAGGGGTCCCCCGGGGCCGCTGGGCTGGGGCCCCCCCGTCTGTGAGCGCGCTCCCTAATCTAGTCCAGGTCAGGGCAAATTCGCCTCTGTGTTAGGCACTTCATAATTCTTGGGGCTGAGAATTCATTTCTCCGTGGAGAGGAAGAGACTCATAAAACCGGCCCCGCTATCCAAACACGTGGAACAGGGGAGACGATTACCCAGAAAGTCTCACTTAGCACATTCTTGAAACTCCCTCCACAGAGGGGCCCTAATGGGGGGGGGGGCAGGAAGCGTTGGGGAGTGGGATGGGCTCGTTGCTCCTGGAATTAAAACCATTCGAATGGGCAGGAGGCCTCCACATGGACACACGGCTTGGAAATTGAGCGTGTGCCAGTGGGCTGGCCAGCTGGCCGCGATGGAGGCGTCTGTCTGTCTGTCCATGACCGAGATTCCCCACTATTCTGTTGCACCGGCGAGCTGGCTGGGATGAAGCCGTCTGTCTGTCCATGGCACCGAGGTCACCCCTCCTGCTGTAGAGGTCTCGTTCTCGTCCCTTTTCAGGATAATTCCCAGCATCAAGCCCGTCCCCCCGCTTGAGTTTTTAATCTCCTCTTGTACCCCTGGAATCTTGCATTCCTGGAGCACTTCATCTTTTGTGTGTGGAATAATATCCTTCAGCAATCTTTGATGCATGGGTGAATTAAAAGGAAAAAAATGAGATGTAAGTGCCTGCTCTATTTGTCATTTTTAATACGTCGCGGGCCCCCTGATTTATGGCCACGCTCCTCTGAGAGGAGACGGTTGGAGGTGGTATTTCCAGCTCCATTTAAGGCAATTTAGTTGTCATCGGTGTCCTCGGCCCCGACCTGCCGCGACCCAGCTCCATAAATTGGACTGAGACAAGCGCCTCGCGCCGAGACCAGACAGTCCTGGGGACGCTGAGTGTGCTCGGGACTCCTGGGGACCCCGCGACCCCCCACCCCGCATGCTGCTCGAAGAGAACTCGGACAGTCTTCAGGGTGAGAGGGGACGAGATTTGGCAGTGCGCCCGTCCCCCAGCCGTCTGCTGTGACGCAGAAGAAGGGGTTTGCTGCCTCCTCACAGAGAAGGGCGCTCGTCTCCGCCCTGGGCCCATGCACTGTGGGCGTTCTGTCGTGGGCAGGGTCCCCATGTCACCCCAGAAGTGGGGGAGAGGTTTCAGGGCCACTGTCCTGAGCCCCCCTGTCCTCACAGGTCCCCCAGTCACGAGTCTCCCCAGCTGGGTGGTCCTTGAGAGAGGAAAGTTAGGGCAGCCCCACCCCATTTCTGACACCGTTACCGTGACCTTATTTAAAAGAGCTGGAGCAAGGCGCGCGGCTCCCTCGGGGGTGATTACCCGGAGCGAGATTGAGGAGGTCTGGGCAGGATTTTTCATTACCGGGGCCTCAGTAGCGAGTGCTACCCTGGAGCAGACCTCGTGGCGCAGGCCTTCCTTCCCGCAGTGCCCGGGACAAAGGTGAGACTGTTCCTTACAGGACAGTCGGGAACAAAGGCGAAAAGTCACTTTGTGCAAAAGCAACACAACAAGGCGACGCGGGCGCCGGCCGAGAGGCCGATGGTAACGACGTGCGGTGTAGACAGATGAGGGGCCGGGGGCCAGCGTCGCCTTAAACGGTTAAATGATAAATCGGCGATAATAGCTGGGTGATTGATACACAGGACAGATAACAGAGAGCTGGCAGCAAAGGGAGAGGTGACAGATTGCACAGAGGACGGTGGTGGCGACCGTGGCCGCTGGACAGGGGGGCTCTGCAGGACAGAGGAGGGCCGTGGCCTTCGTGCCTCCGGTGTGTGACCCACAGGAGCCAACACCGCTGATTTAGAACCCGCCACAGAGAAGCGCCCGCTGTGTTTGTGTGAAGGGGCCACAATCGAACGTGGGTCCCGGTGGCATGCAGCAGCAGCAATGGGCACCGCCAGGAGAGGGCATGGTGGTGCCTGCATGGCAGAGACATCTCCCACGCCCCTCTGCACGCGGTGCTCTGCCCGACTCCGCTGGCTGGCGGGACCCTGCCTGTGCCCTGACCGCTGCCTACACCTGGGCACGTGCCCTGGGTTCCCGACTCGTGGGAAGGAACTTCTCAGACTCTGCCAGACTGGGCATTTGGGGGAAAAGGACTCCAGAAAGTTTTCTGATGAACCTGCCCGTGATGGGCAGGGCGGGCAGAGTCCGAGAAGGGCAGAGCGGTGGGGCCCTCCTGGGCTGACTCGGGTTCCTGCCCTCACGCGCCCAAGCCGACCTGGGGCAAGTGTCTGTGGCCAAGGATGCAGACGAGTGACTCCAGAGCAGCTGGGAGAGCGGGGGAGAGGTGGGGAGAGGGAGAGAGAGAGAGGGGGAGACAGAGGGCACCCCCATCTCCTGGATGCTCAGTGAGACCCTCCGAAATCTCAGCATGAGCCCCAGAAAGCGTCTCACGCAGGGCGCTCAGGCCCCGGGGTCTGGACCTGGACGGACACGGAGCCGAACCAGGCTCAGGTGCCTCTGATTGGTGCTGTGGAGCGTGTCGGGGTGAGTCCCCCAGGCACGGCTGCGGGCAGGCGCCGAGAGACCAGGACGCTCTGAGAGGGGAGACCCCGGAGGCCGGCTGGAGGGGGAGGCTGGGGACCAACACAGTGGCCTCTGCACCTCGAGCCTCCTGGACGGGCTCAACCTCCCCACTGGGCCTCCCTCAGAGCAGCTTATTAGTTTTGTCTGAGGCCACACCCGGTGGGGCTCAGGGCTGACTCCTGGCTCCGTGCTCAGGGGTCACTGCCGGCGGGGCTTGGGTGGGGACCCTAGGGGCTGTCAGGGATGGGACAGGTGGGACCCTGCGTGCTCATCTCAGCACAGACTTGCCTGAGGGGAGAGAACAGCCGCACCCCTGCCCCAGTGCTTGGCTCGCCTGTGTCTTCCTTTGTCTTCCTGCACTAGGTGAGGGGGCCCCGCCTGGCGGCTCAGAGTCCCACACCCCGTGTGCACAGAGCCACCTCCTGCTCTCCCGCAGTTAGGAACACGTCACCTCAGTGACTTCTCAGGACAGAGCACGCAGAGGGGGCGGACAGGGTGCTGTGGCCCGGCTGTGCAGGGCGGGCTGGGGGCCGTGGTCTCCCCGTGCGGGCCGGGCTGGGCCTGGGCGCCGCTGTGTCTGCAGGCAGGTGTCGTGACATGGGGCTCAGCTGAGCGTGCCCGGTGACTGGTGTCTGGTGTCCCACGGTCCTGGCAGGTCTGTCAGGAAGAAATCTCAACCCGAAATGCAACCTCGGTTGGGGCTGGAGCGATAGCACAGCGGGTAGGGCGTTTGCCTTGCACGCGGCCAACCTGGGTTCGATTCCCAGCATCCCATAGGGTCCCTGAGCACCGCCAGGAGTAATTCCTGAGTGTAGAGCCAGGAGTAACCCCTGTGCATTGCTGGGTGTGACCCAAAAAGCAAAAAAAAAAAAAAAATGCTACCTCGGGCAATGGGCTAGCCCCCCGGCCCCTTTCTCAGCCTGCACTCAGCCCTGCGACCCCAACTTCCGTCCCCGGGAGCAAGGCTGCACTGTCACTCCGTGGACCCGGGCAGAGCTGTGCTGTCTCGGGGCTGGTGGCTCCTTGGGGTCCTAGGAGACGCCTTGGCAGCAGGCCAGGTAGGAGGAGCAGGGCGGGCTGGCCCCTTGCGTGGGTGGGGCTGACCACTGACCGTCACTGGGCCAGTGGCTCCAGGGGACAGTTGTGAGGGGCCCGGCTCCACATGCGGAGCTTTCATGGACACACAGGAGGCACTGGGAGCTCCACACGTTCAGGTGTCGCTTGGTGTGAAACCGGAGCCAGGCGACAGCTGGGGGCTGGACCCCTCGGAGCCTTTGCCAGCAGGGAAAGACACTCGCCCCGTTCATGCACCTCCAGGCGGCTGCGCTGGGCTTCGCAACGGCGTGAGGGGGGTCCCGGGCGGGATTCCCCGGCAGCGGGGGTGTGCGCCCAGACCCCCGGCCCCCCCCACCCGGGCCTCCAGGAGGGCGGCCTGGCCTTGGCCCTCGGCCGCTTGCTGTGCGGGCTCAGCCCGCGGGGTGGCAGGCATGTGCCCGCGTCCTGCCGTGAAACACGGCTGTGAGTGTGGGGGATAATGAGTCACGCAAGTGGGCGGCGCCTCGATGGCTCGGCGTCTGCCAGCCCCGTGCCTGGGGGTCTCATTACTGCAGAAGTGACGGCCGCCTTCGCTTTGAGCCGAGCCTCCGCGGAGCTGCTCTCATCAATTCAGGTCTGACGTGGCGACTCGTCGGAGGAAACCCAGGGTGGCTGCCGGTGGAGGTGTGTTTGAAGACCCGTCTCTTCTCCTGTCTGACGGGCTCAGGGTTGGGCCACCGCTTCCGCTCCTTCCCCTCAGCTGCGTAACGGCCTGAGAAATGCTAACGAGCAGCTCGCGGCCTCTCTGCAGTGCAAGGTGGACCCAGCCCTCCCTCTCAGCACACGCCTTCCGGGTCCAAGCTAGGCACACCTCGGGGGGCAGCACTGGGGGCCCCACCCCCACCCCACTGAGGGTGTCCGGGGCTGCCGGGGTGGCCACCAGCACAGAGTCAGCCCTTCGTGGTCAGGCGGGGCATCACTGGGGGTGGCCCTCAGCACTCGGAGCACGGTGGGCCCCAAACCCTCCGACCAGAGAAGCCCTCAGGGGAGCTCGAGGTGCCGCAAAGCCCTCACAGCCACGAGCATTCTGAGCAGACCCGGGCCCCGTGCCCAGGGACCCGCCCTGGCCTCCCGCCCGGGGCCGCCCCTGCCCCACTGAGTGCAGCATTGGGCTCTGCGTGGCCGGCGTCCAGCCTGCAGGCCCGGGGTGGCCGCACCTTGGGCGCAGGGGCAGCTCTGTGGGCACGGACCCCTGAGGCACTGCCAGGACTCTCCCACCCCGGAAGCCTGGGCCCCCAGAGCAGATCTCTAGAATCTTCCGCCAGGCTTTCAGTCCGAGGCGCCTAGGGCTGACCCCCGCCCCGCTGCCCTGTGAGACTCGGGGAGCCTGAGCAGGAGGGACGCGGGCGTATCGCAGCGTAAGCATGACGCCAGGGAGCTGGGGTCACTGCGACTGCCCGCACCCCTGAGGTGGACGCGGGCCTCCTGCACACAGCCCACGTGCTGGCCCTAAGCTCGCGGCCGTGCACGGCTCCTCTCAGGCCCGTCCACGTGCAGAGCTCTGGTGCTGGCGGGGAGCATGCACGGGTCCCCCAGAGCCCCCTCCTGGCGCCCCGGGATCCTGTCCTCCCAACCCTGAGCCGGCAAGGCGGGCACTGTCCACCCTGGGCTCGGCCCTGGGGGCGCCCCCTGCTGGCAGCCCGGAGGATAGCTTCCGCTAGAGTCCGGCCCGGGCGCCCTTGCTGGGTCTCTTCTGCTCCCCAGGGCAAGGGGCTGCGGTCCACACACGCAGTGGACACCACGCGGGCAGGAGGTGAGAGCCCGCTGCTGGGGACAGCCGCCGGGAGGACACTCGGGGCGATGTCACCCGTGGCAACCCCTGACCCTGGGCTACAGAACCAAGATCCCAGGACCCGGGAGGGGGCGCGGGTGGGAGTGGGAGGGGCCAGAAGGATGTGGGGGGGGACTTAGGTGCTTTGGGGTCCCAAGGGTTCACGTAAACATCACCAGACTGTCAGCAGGCGACTACGCTGGAGCCATCCAGCTCGGGGCCCAGAGCTCTGAGCACTGCACGGAGGGGCTGAGCTGGCCCGGCGTCTTCGAGGGCGGCGGGTGGCAGGCCAGTGCCCCTCGGTCCTCACCCCTCGGTGCTGAGCTGGGGCTCCCCAGCCCCACCCCCTCTGGCCGAGGACCCTGAAGGCAGTTAGGACTGGAAAATCCCAGCCCCCTGCGCCCCCCCCGCCCCTGCCTCGGGAAGCCTCACCGCGGGCCTGGCGGGCGCCTGGTCTGGCCGTGGCCCCAGGGGGAGCCCACCAGCTGGGGGCCCAGGCGGGGGGGGGCGGGAGCGCAGAGCCCACCTGCCCAGGGCCTCCCCGCGGGGCCCGTACTGGATTCCAGCTCGGGGGTTGGCGGATCTTCTGAGGGACATTGCGGCTCGCCCCAGAAGCGTGTCAAGGTAATTAACTTTCAGATAATGGGGCGTCGGGGGAAGTTGATCTCAGCGGTGGAAGAAACGCTATGATTTAAATTGCCCAGATACACAGACTTTCAGTTCTTGAAAGCCACTGCCAACTGTGCGTGCCGGAAGTTCAGTCCTCAGTCGCCGGCTATGATTGATGCAGGCATTAGTCATTAGGAAGGAAAAATGGAAAAAGCCGTGAACTCAATATTCACAGCCGCGATGACATCAGCGTGGGGGCGGTCGTGTCCGCCACCGGCCACGAGATGGCGCACGTGCAATTTGGAACCGCGGGCCGGGCGCCCACAGGTGCTGCCCGGCCGCCAGCGCCCCCTGCTGCCCGCGGGCACCATGTCCACCCTCAGGCGTAGGCAGCTGCAGGTCGCGGCCTCCCTGCCCTCCCAGCCACAGGCAGCTGCACAGAAAGGAGACCCCCACCCTGGATGGGGCCCCAGCTCACAGGCCACGTCTGTGCGTACCCATGTTCGTGTGCCCATGTGCCCGTGTGCCCGTTGCCCGGGCGGGGATTCCCAGTGGGGGCTTGGGGATGCCGTGTGCACTGTGTGACCATGAGTGTCAGTGCGGGTGATGTGTGAGTTTGTGTGTTGGTATGTAGAGCATGTTGGTGTGTGCTGGTGTGTGCTGTGTGCTGTGTGTGTTGGTGTGTGCTGATGTATGCTGTGTGTATTGGTGTGTGCTGGTGTGTGTTGGTGTGTGCTGTGTGTGTTGGTATGTGTTGGTGTGTGCTGGTGTGTGCTGTGTGTGTTGGTGTATGATGGTGTATGATGGTGTATGATGGTGTATGCTGTGTGTGTTGGTGTGTGTTGTGTGTGCTGTGCGTGTTGGTGTGTGCTGTGTGTGTTGGTGTGTTGGTGTGTGCTGGTGTGCTATGTGTGTGTCTGTTGGGAGTGTATGTGGTGGAAAGGGGCAGGGCCTGCTCTGCTGCTGTGTGTGTTCCTCGGACACACAGTAACTGGGGGGTCCCCACGCGCCAGCTGGGGGCGCTGGAAGGCGTCCGCCCTGGCGGAGGAGCGAAGCCCTCGATGGCCTGTTTCCCACGAGCCTGGACTTGCCTGAAAACGTCAGAGTCCTCCCACTCCACCCCAAGGGGGGTCCTCCAGAGCCACGGGACCCTCACTCTCCAGCCCACAGCCCACCTTTGGCCCGGTCGCAGCCACCGTCCCGCGGGAGCCAGGCCACGCGGCGGAGCCGAGTCGCACGCCGGGTCGATTTACCCATTTGGAGACATTTGATCCAACATGATATTCCTGGTTTTCGGTGGCTTACGGCAGAGGGATGAAACAACGTCCCGCAGGACGGGCGACGGTGCCTTTTGGTGTTCAAAGACTCAGGGACAGGATGGGGGTCGGCCACGAGCCTGCCTGTGCCCCGGCTGGGTTTCCGGCCGCACAATTTGCAGGTCTGGTTTTCGGGGACGGGGGGGGGGCATGCAGGTGGTGACCCAGTGCAGTGTTTGCCCTCGGATGCCCGACCCAGCGGGCTTGGTTCTGGCGGGCGGTGACATGCAGGGCGGGACGGGCTGGACCTCTCCGGGCCACAGGCAGGCTGCTGCGTGCGTGCCCGGCGGCCGGGGTCTCGTCCTGCTCCTCGGAGCGGCCGGGGAATAATCAATAAGTCGGATCTCGCTGTTAGCTTCTCTTTGGAGCTCTAATTATCAGGGGCCCAGGGCCTTGATCACGCCTCTCCTAAATAATTCATGTGCCTCCGTGCCGCGCTGACGGCCTCGGCTCCTCCCACCACAGGCCGGCTCCAGAACCCCATCCAGCACCGGGGAGCGGCCTTGGGGCGGGGAACAGCTGGCCCAGTGCGGGCGGGCCAGGACGCCCACCCTGCGATGGATTGGTCCCTAGAAACACTCAGCTACACCACCCAGGCCGGGGAGAGCCCGCCGGGAGACTGACCCCGCCAGGGGACTGACCCCGCCGGGAGACTGACCCCTCCGGGAGACTGACCCCGCCAGGGGACTGACCCTGCCGGGAGACTGACCCTGCCGGGAGACTGACTCTGCCGGGAGACTGACCCCGCCGGGAGGTTCCACCTCCCAGACGTTCCTGCTGGCTGGTGTGTGCCCAACGCCTGGGCGAGGGGCGACGGGGTCCCTCCCCACCCCTGGCTTATGGCTCTGCACCCGCCAGTGGCCGGGGTCCTGGTGGGTGGGGCTGGGGGGCCCCTGGGGGCACCCACTGGCCCTGCAGCCGGGCGCTGGGGCCTCCCCTTCCCCGCAGCCCTCCTGGGCCACCTTGCCAGTGTGTCTGTGTCCCCTTAGCCGGGGCTCTGGCCGTGCAGGACGGGCAAGGGGGCGTCCACCCGGGGCTCAGGGGCCTCCGTCCCACCGCTTGCCCCGTCTCTGGTGGGCACTTGGCACTGCTGATTGTCCCGAGTCCTCACGTTGCCTCGAGGGAAGCTGGTGCCGCGGGCAGCCCCGGTCCCCAGGCTCTGAGGCGGCCATGGCGGGTTGGTGGCAGCAGCGGGGGAGGGAGAGCCCGGGCTGGCCCGCCTGACACAACCCTTCCCAGCAGGCCCACAGGGAGGCGGGAGGGAGGGGGGGCGGTGAGGAGGGCCCGGAGGCCTGAGGAAGGGCAGTGCTGGGAGCCCACGTTTCATTCCTCAGAGACGCAGATTCTGGCCAGGTGGTAGGGTAGCACAGTAAGCAGGGTGCCCGCGGGCACCCAGTGGGGCGGGGTTAACCCCTGGCACCCGAGCAACCTCCTGATCTTGGTGGGAGGGATCCCCAAGCACAGAACCAGGAGCCAGCCCCGAGCCTGCTGGGCGGGGCCCAGCAACCCACCCGCCCCAGAATGAAATGCGAATCCACACGCTTCTCCCTGCCGGGGTCGCGGCTCGGCACTGATCTGAGCACGCAGCGACCCACGCCCACGTGTCCGCGCAGAGGGCGCCTTCCCGAGGCGCTACACGTGTGTCCCGCTGCCCGCCGGGTCTCGAGGAGTCAGTCCCCCGGGAGGCCGCGTGTGCAGCCCTGCCCATGTCCACTGCCCCGGCCGCCCGCGCAGCTCGAGTGGGAGGCGGGGGCTGGGGAGGTGCCCTGGGCTGTGCCCACCACGCCTCATCCCGGAGCCCCCTCAGGCCGGCCAGAGGGTAGACAGTTAGCCCGAGACGCTGCGTGTGCCCGAGGCGCCTGGACAGTCTCGTGAGTGGCCCGACCCAGGCGCTGGACCCGGGACTCCGGGGGGGAGGGGAGGAACGTGTGTCCCCTGGGTTTGCTGACGGGCCGGCCGTGTTGGACCCGAGTTTCCGTGACTTCTCGGCGTTTCCCCGAGAGCCCTACCCCCCGCTGGTTTATCTTTTCATTTTTGTTTAAAAACGTGACGTCTCTCCAACCGAGGCCCTGTGAGTCACAGTATGGCTGCTGGCTCCCCGTGCGTGACTCCAACATACGGCCGGCCACAGGACCTGGGCCACGGGCTGGCCGCAGGACCAGGCTCGCCAGCAGGCAGGGGCGGGTGCAGGGTGTGGGCTCAGACAGAGAGCACGAGACTGTGGAGTACCTTACGTCCTGGTGCTGCAGCGAAAGGAAAGAGCGGAACAGCCCAGGAGGAGCTGGCTCGGCCGGCAGGCAGGGCTCTGCTCTCAGCCCCACCTTGCGCCCTTCGGACACGGGCCGGTGCCCCTCCACACGCCCTCCCTTCCTCCCACCCCGCCCTGCAGGGACAAAATTCAGAAAATCCAAACGTTTTAATTTTACCCTCTCCTCCCCTCCCCTCCCCTCCCCTCTCTCCCCTCCCCTTCCCTTCTCTTCCCTTTTTTGCTTTCTGTTTGGTTTGTGGGCCACGCTAGGATGCTCGGGGTCGCTCCCTGTGTGGTGCCGTGTGGGCCCCGGGCAGCTGTGCACAAGGCAAGATGGCTCCGGCCACGCTGTGATTTCTAGAGGTTTGGGGTTCACAGTACAGTTCCGTGGCAGGGTCAGGAAGCCCCGTACACCCCCCAGCCCTGGTGCCAACGGGGTCCCGGACAAGGGACACTGTGCCCAGAGAGAGGGTGGGCACAGGAGCACCCAAGGGGGGGGCCTGTGAGCACGTGGTGGCTGCCCCAGACCCCGCACCCACCTCGCACCCTCCCCGGCCCCTGGGGCCATGCCCGGCCATCTCATCTCCATGGCCTCTGCCCCTGGACTCTGCCCGTGGACTCTCTCCATGGTCTCTCTCATGGTCCCTGCCCATGGTCTCTGCCTGTGTTCTCTGCCCGTGGTCTCTGCCCGTGGCTCTTCTCATGGCCTCTGCCCGTGGTCTCTCTCTGTGTTCTCTGCCCATGGACTCTGCCCGTGGCCTCTTCCCGTGGTCTCTGTCTGTGGTCTCTGCCCGTGTCTCTGCCTGTGGTCTCTGCCCATGTCTCTGCCCGTGTCTCTGCCCGTGTCTCTGCCTGTGGTCTCTGCCCGTGGTCTCTGCCCGTGGTCTCTGCCCATGTCTCTGCCCATGGTCTCTGCCCGTGTCTCTGCCTGTGGTCTCTGCCCGTGGTCTCTGCCCATGTCTCTGTCTGTGTTCTCTGCCCGTGGTCTCTGTCTGTGTTCTCTGCCCGTGGTCTCTGCCCGTGGTCCCTGTCTGTGTTCTCTTATTCTCTGCCCGTGGTCTCTGCCCATGTCTCTGCCCGTGGTCTCTGTCTGTGGTCTCTGCCTGTGGTCTCTGCCCGTGGTCTCTGCCTGTGGTCTCTGTCTGCCCCATTGTCGTGGGACCCGTGCCTCATGGCAGACCCCCTTTCAGACGTGCTTCTTGCTGGCGCCTGTGTCCATTGTTCCGGCCCTGGGCTCTGGGGCCACAGTGCAGCCGCCACCCACCGCAGGGCGTGTCCTTGGCCTCCCGGCTCTGTGAGGCAGTGAAGCTCAGTGAGCAGTGCAGCAGGTCTGTGTGGGGTGTCTCCGTCTCCTCAAACACCCGAGGGTGCGAGAGCGAGATCACAGGGTCAGGGACACTGAGCCTGTGGATGCCGCCACGTGGAGCGTTTCCTGCCCCGGTGACTAAGCGCTTCTGTGGCTCTCGGCCCCCTGGGTGCTGGCGCTGGGTCTGACTGTCCCGTAGGCGTGGGCGTGGCACTGCCATCTCGTCGGCGTCTCTCTGAGGACGGTTGCTGTGGCTCGCCTGGACGTCCACTTCGCAGAGGCCGTTGCAGGCCATCTGCCCATTTCCAGGAAGCCGTTCCTGGCCCGCCGCGGCCCGAGTGCATTGTCTGTTCCACCGGCAGCACCAGATGCGTCTCTGCCATTTTCCTTCCTGCGTCTGTGGTTTGTCTTCTCGTTCCCTCATTAGCATCTTTCGCAGAGCAGAAGCTTTTAATTTTAATGAAGTCCAGCTAATCCATTATTTATCCCGTGAATTGTGCCTTTGGTGTTGTATCTGAGAAGTCAGCTCCACATCCAAGGTTACCGAGGGTTTGTCCTGTGCTACCTTCCAGGACTTTTCATACTTCGGTGATTTACATTTGTGCCTATGATCCACTCCGAGTCGACTTTAATGAAGGGTTTAAACTCCGTGTCTGGAGTCGCTCGGCTGCGTTTGGGTGTCCGTTTCTCCCCGTCTTTGTTGCAGAGGTGGTCTTTGGCCGTGGCTCGGCCTGACACAGGCCCCGAGGCTGCACGTACGGGGAGTATGCCTGAGCTCCCATCCTGTTCCGTTGACCCCTTTATTCTTCTGCCAGGCCCACACTGTCCCGATTATCAGAGACTTATGGTCAGTCTCCCTCTGGCTTTGCTCTTTGCCGTCCACACTGTGCTGACCACCCTGAGTTCTTTTGTCCATGTTCAAAGTGGAAGAGTCACTAATGGGCACAAACTCGCTTTGGGGGTGCTGGCTGGGGCGGCGGGAGCCTGCGGCCCCTCGGCATCCTCACCCTCTCGCTCATTCATTTGGTTCTTTTTCCTCAGGACCGAGACCCTGGCCCTTCCCGCCCCCCCCCCCCACCGCCCCGGGCGCTGCCGTCTCAGGCTTGTACCAGGTATTCGGTATCGGGTGCAAGGCACAGGCCACCGTGTTCTGAACTTCGTAATCCGCCTGTGCACTGACGGCATATGGGAAACTTGACGGGAGCACTTCAAGTGTAAAGAGCTTCTTGGGGTAATGCAGGGTCTGCAGCCCTTGCGTCTTCTCCGTGCGTGTCGCCCACACACATGTGCACAGAGTCGCTTTTCTCCCACGTGTCGGAGCAGGCGGGGTGTGCCGAGGTCCCTTCTCCCAGACATACCCTTGGAAGCGCCTTTCCCGGCATCACGTCTGGCGACTAACCCGGGGCCTGGTGCGGAGCCCCCTGTGCCCCCCACCGTCCCCCAGTCGTCTGCACCTGGTTCCTCCAGCCCGAGGCCTGAGCACCGGCCGTGCCCCCCGGGAGCTGCCAGCCCTGCCCGTCTCTCTGGCAGTCGCCAGCCTCCTGCTGTGCTGCCTCGCCCAGCAGTGCTCACTCTGCTGCAGGCCTTGGGGTGTCGGGGCTTGCGGCGTGTCCCCGTCGGATGTGGGCTGTGCCCGGCCAGCAGGGCCGAGGGCAGGGGCCCGGGCCGCCCCCTCGTCCCCGTGGGTCTCAAGGTGTTTGCAGACTCGCACCGTGAAAGGCCGAGGGGACCCATCCCAGCCCTGTAGGGGGTACTGTCGCATCGGGGCGGGTGTGGGGGTGATTCCCGAGAGGCGCCCAACAGGGCAGAGCCCGCAGGGACCACCCAGCGCCCCCAAGGGCTCCGGGGTGGGGAGGGCCCTGCTCCTTCCTTTACTGCTGGCCTTGAGCGGGCCCAGCCACGCGTCTCAGAAGGGGAGTCGCTGATGGGCTGCAGGGTGGGGAGAGGGCGCCGCGCGGGGGGGGGTGGAGAGGGGGAGGGGAGGGCCGCCCTGCCCCCGGTGACCCGTGCCCCCCCGAGGAGGCCTGCTGCAAGCTGGGCAGGTCTTAGGGCCCCGGCTGCCACCCCGTGGACGCCTGCCCCTCCTCGGAGGCCCTTGGCAGGACGCGGACAGCAGCCTGGGAACCTCCGAGGGGGACTCGCAGGTGGCAGCGGGCGCCAGCCCTGGGCCCTGTGCGCCTCCTGCTGGCCACGAGCTGAACTTCCCTTTTTGTCCTGGGCCGGGGTGGGGCTCCGTGTGGGGCTGGGAGGGGAGACTCCAGTCCCCGAGCACTCATTCCCGGTCACTCCTGTAGAGACCAGCCCGGTCTGCCCTCCCAGTGGCCGTCGGGGCAGTGCGGGGGGTGGGGGGCTGCGTCCAGAGAGGTGCCCCTCCCCTCAGGGCCCGAGCGGGCGGAGCGACAGCAGAGGCCCTGTGGGATTAGGGGCCCCACAGGCAGCAAAGGGAGCTCAGGGGACTGTCCTGCGCGGGTCCACCAGCAGCATCGGCCCAAAGCGTCCCATCGGCCCAAAGCCCAGGGCCAGGGACACACCGAGGACACGCCGGCTGGGTGAGGCTCCGGCCCGACGAGAAGGGGAAAGTGACACTGGAGGTGGCTGGCAGCGCCCGATGCTGGGGGACGAGCAGGGAAGGGGACAGAGCCAGGACCCCAGGGAGGGGGGCCCAACGGGCAGACTGACCCAACCGACCCCTCTGGTGTCCATCCGAGGGGACTGGCCTCTCTGTGACCATGAGTCACGGCCAAGACACGGCCACCAGGTGCCGACGGACAGAGGGGGACAGAGACAGTCCAGACGTGGGCTCGCCGAAGGACACGGGGCAGGCGAGCTCAGAGGGCAAGCTGGACACAGAAGGGCAAAGCCGGGCGCGCCTTCCGCCCAGAGATGAACCAAGAGCCGCGGCACGAGAAGCAGAGCCTCCCGCCTACTGACTGTGATCCTGAGGTCTCCTAACCCATTTTGGCACCAGAGCAGATTCTTGCAGCCATGCATTTTGACTGCGAACTGAACTACAACCTCGTGCAGCCCGGGAAGGGATTTTTTTCCCTCTCCACCCCATTTTTCTGAGCGAAAATGGCGGCAGCGGCAGCAGCCACGCGGTGAGAGCCACCCTCTAAGACCCCTACACCAGGAGGTAGGACTTTCTTTAGTGACGTAGCCTGTAGGTGATCCTGGGAGGGGAGGTGTTCCCGGCGCGCCTTCCGCCCAGAGATGAACCAAGAGCCGCGGCACGAGAAGCAGAGCCTCCCGCCTACTGACTGTGATCCTGAGGTCTCCTAACCCATTTTGGCACCAGAGCAGATTCTTGCAGCCATGCATTTTGACTGCGAACTGAACTACAACCTCGTGCAGCCCGGGAAGGGATTTTTTTCCCTCTCCACCCCATTTTTCTGAGCGAAAATGGCGGCAGCGGCAGCAGCCACGCGGTGAGAGCCACCCTCTAAGACCCCTACACCAGGAGGTAGGACTTTCTTTAGTGACGTAGCCTGTAGGTGATCCTGGGAGGGGAGGTGTTCCCGGCGCGCCTTCCGCCCAGAGATGAACCAAGAGCCGCGGCACGAGAAGCAGAGCCTCCCGCCTACTGACTGTGATCCTGAGGTCTCCTAACCCATTTTGGCACCAGAGCAGATTCTTGCAGCCATGCATTTTGACTGCGAACTGAACTACAACCTCGTGCAGCCCGGGAAGGGATTTTTTTCCCTCTCCACCCCATTTTTCTGAGCGAAAATGGCGGCAGCGGCAGCAGCCACGCGGTGAGAGCCACCCTCTAAGACCCCTACACCAGGAGGTAGGACTTTCTTTAGTGACGTAGCCTGTAGGTGATCCTGGGAGGGGAGGTGTTCCCGGCGCGCCTTCCGCCCAGAGATGAACCAAGAGCCGCGGCACGAGAAGCAGAGCCTCCCGCCTACTGACTGTGATCCTGAGGTCTCCTAACCCATTTTGGCACCAGAGCAGATTCTTGCAGCCATGCATTTTGACTGCGAACTGAACTACAACCTCGTGCAGCCCGGGAAGGGATTTTTTTCCCTCTCCACCCCATTTTTCTGAGCGAAAATGGCGGCAGCGGCAGCAGCCACGCGGTGAGAGCCACCCTCTAAGACCCCTACACCAGGAGGTAGGACTTTCTTTAGTGACGTAGCCTGTAGGTGATCCTGGGAGGGGAGGTGTTCCCGGCGCGCCTTCCGCCCAGAGATGAACCAAGAGCCGCGGCACGAGAAGCAGAGCCTCCCGCCTACTGACTGTGATCCTGAGGTCTCCTAACCCATTTTGGCACCAGAGCAGATTCTTGCAGCCATGCATTTTGACTGCGAACTGAGCTAAAATATTAGAAACCCAAAACCGCGCGGCCGCTATCGCGGCCGCGCGGACTCAAAGTCTTCACCTTTACCAAGGAAGAGAAATTATTAGATGATGCTTATTCAGCAGGCCTGATTGTTGGGGAAAATTTCCAATCAACAATAGTGAATTCTGTATGGAAATATGAAATGCACTCAATATATAGAGAGAATAATGGGAATATCATCAGCTACTTAGATGGGGGGAGGGGTGGGAGGGGGGTGTATTGGGGTTCTTGGTGGTGGAACGGGTGCACTGGTGAAGGGATGGTGGTTTAATCAGTATTTGACTGTGACTTAAACCTGAAAGCTTTCTATTTTTTTTGTTTTCACGGTGGTTCAATAAAATATTTCTTTAAAAAATAAATAAATAAAAAAAAAAAAAAAAAAAAAAAAAAGAAGGGCAAAGCCGCAAGACACTCCTGTACCCGGAATCTTCTAGAAGCAGCAGGCACAGAATCAGCAGTTTGGTGAGTGCCGGGGTCTGGGTGAGGGACGGCAGGGGAAACCGGGAGATGCAGTTCAAAGGCACAGAACTTCACTTCGAGCAGAAATCCACGATGTGGACTGACACGGGGTCCCTCTGCAGGCCTGACACGAGGTCCCTCTCAGACTGACACCGGGGTCCCTCTCAAACTGACACGGGGTCCCTCTGCAGGCCTGACACGGGCGTCCCACTGCAGACTGACACGGGGGTCCCTCTCAGACTGACACGGGGTCCCTCTGCAGACTGACACGGGGGTCCCTCTCAGACTGACACGGGGTCCCTCTGCAGGCCTGACATGGGCGTCCCTCTCAGACTGACACGGGGGTCCCTCTCAGACTGACACGGGGTCCCTCTGCAGGCCTGACACGGGCATCCCACTGCAGACTGACACGGGGGTCCCTCTCAGACTGACACAGGGTCCCTCTGCAGGCCTGACACAGGGGTCCCTCTCAGACTGACACGGGGGTCCCTCTCAGACTGACACGGGGTCCCTCTCAGACTGACACGGGGGTCCCTCTCAGACTGACACGGGGGTCCCTCTCAGACTGACACGGTGTCCCTCTCAGACTGACACTGGGGTCCCTCTCAGACTGACACGGGGTCCCTCTGCAGGCCTGACATGGGCATCCCTCTCAGACTGACACGGGGGTCCCTCTCAGACTGACACGGGGGTCCCTCTCAGACTGGCACGGGGGTCCCTCTCAGACTGGCACGGGGGTCCCTCTCAGACTGACACTGGGGTCCCTCTCAGACTGACACGGGGTCCCTATCAGACTGACACGGGGGTCCCTCTCAGACTGACACGGGGTCCCTCTGCAGGCCTGACATGGGCGTCCCTCTCAGACTGACACCGGGGTCCCTCTGCAGGCCTGACACGGGGTCCCTCTCAGACTGACACGGGGGTCCCTCTCAGACTGACACGGGGTCCCTCTGCAGGCCTGACACGGGGGTCCCTCTCAGACTGACACGGGGTCCCTCTCAGACTGACACGGGTCCCTATCAGACTGACACGGGGTCCCTCTGCAGGCCTGACATGGGCATCCCTCTCAGACTGACACGGGGGTCCCTCTCAGACTGACACGGGGGTCCCTCTCAGACTGACACGGGGTCCCTCTCAGACTGACACGGGGTCCCTATCAGACTGACACAGGGGTCCCTCTCAGACTGACACGGGGGTCCCTCTCAGACTGACACGGGGGTCCCTCTCAGACTGGCACGGGGGTCCCTCTCAGACTGGCACGGGGGTCCCTCTCAGACTGACACCGGGGTCCCTCTCAGACTGACACCGGGGTCCCTCTCAGACTGACACTGGGATCCCTCTCAGACTGACACGGGGGTCCCTCTGCAGGCCTGACATGGGCGTCCCTCTCAGACTGACACGGGGGTCCCTCTACTGACACGGGGTCCCTCTCAGACTGACACGGGGGTCCCTCTCAGACTGACACGGGGTCCCTCTGCAGGCCTGACATGGGCGTCCCTCTCAGACTGACATGGGGGTCCCTCTCAGACTGACACGGGGGTCCCTCTCAGACTGACACGGGGTCCCTCTGCAGGCCTGACATGGGGGTCCCTCTCAGACTGACACGGGGGTCCCTCTCAGACTGACACGGGGTCCCTCTCAGACTGACACGGGGGTCCTGCTCAGACCTGACGCCCAGCGGTGACTGTTGTTCCTGCCTAGTGCACTGTGGTGTCTGCTGAGGGATCAGGTCTCAGGCGTCACGTGGCGAGGGAACTGTATGGTGCGTGATCTCGTAAATTGCCTTAATTGTGGTGATCCTTTCACAGTACTTATAAAGCTCCTGCACATGTATTTGTGTAATAAATATATATAATTTTATTTGCCTAACTATATACATATAATATTTATATATAATATAATATTTATAATATAATATAATATATAATATAATATACATATAATATTTATATATAATATAATATCTGTCAATTGTATATTTTTCTTTTTTGAAAAATTTTCAAATTAAATCACCGTGAACAATTACATTTTCATGATGCTGAAAAATTCAGTGCGTGGTTCAGGACAGTGAGTGAGCGGCCACGCGACTCACTGAGATTCACAAAGGTTTCGGAGACCAACTCCCCGTGGCCGCATTTCCCCTCCTGCTCCAACTACCAACAGGACAGACCAACAACACAACACAGTGGGGACCTGAGGCAGGTGGTAGCCACAGAACGCCCGCCGAGAGGGCCTGACCGCGTGGCCGAGTCCGTGGGTACGGGCTGGGGTGCGTGGGCAGGGCGGGCTGCCCCCAGAGCTGAGAGGACCAGGGCCACGGGAAGGAAGGACGAAGCAGCTGTGGTTCTCAGGACAGTCCCTGGGAGCCGAGAACTGTTCCAGAAGGGGTACGGGCCTGCAGAGGGTCCCCCCCAAACTCTGATCAAGCAGAAAGGAGGAGACCCCTGCCCCCAGCAGGAGCGTCACTGTGTCTCACTGTACATGGCAGCCACGGGGCAGAGGCCACGGCACTGGCAGAGCTCGGCGGTGTCGGTCACCCGGCTTGGATTAACAGTCTTTGAAGCAAGTCCGGGCCTCTCCCAGGCGACTCGGCCGCATCTTGAGGAGGGAAGAGGTGGGCGGGTTCAGGGGGATGCGGCGACCCCACCTCCAACGTCACCATCCGAAGGAGGAGAAACTGGGCGTGTCAGAAAGACAAAGCGTCGAGCCGGGAGAAAGTGTGTTCCCGACAGAACGAGACGGAAGCTACCCACAGGAAGACCTGTTGGGCTTTGCTTGAGTTTAGGGTCACATTGGCGGTGCTCAGGGCTTACTCCGGGCTCTGTCCCCGGGATGACTCCTGGTGGGGCTCGGGGGACCATGTGGGGTACATGGAAGGTAAGTGTCCTACCCACCGTACTATCTCTCCGGCCCCCAGATGACTGAATTAGCTGACAAGTCTTTTGAAACAATGGTGATAAATAGAGTCCATGTGTTCAAAAGACAGAGGAAAGTATGTGAAATGAAGGAAGATTTAAAAATGATGCAATTTGAGCTTAAAATTTGGCATTGAAAACTATAGCATTGATGGGGAAAAATCCCAGGGCCTGAAAGTAAGAGCGGGTCAGACAGCAGTGATTGTGAACAAGACAACTGGGCAGCGGACTCGATGTGGCCAACAAGAGATACACAGAGACGGACAGCAAGCAAAGGAAGACCAGTGAGCAATGGGATGCCGAGGGGGGTACGCGGGCCATGGGATGAGGAACTATGTAAAGAAATCATGGCTGAGGTTTCCCCAATTTTAAATTATCAATCTTCAGAGCCAAGAAAGATCAATTATTAAGCCCGAGAAACTTGAAGAAAGCTCCACTGAGTCATGTCATCATGAAGTCGCTTAAGAAGGTGAGGAGGAGAGAATCTTAAAAGAAGTCAGAAGGGGGAGGAAGAGAAACATGATAAAGAATAAAGATAAGAGAGATGCGGCCTTCTTATTGGCTATAATGCAAGCCAGAAGGTCAACATCTTGTAGCACTAAAACACCCCCCCCATTCTAGAATCTTATATTTAGTAATGTCTTTCATAAATGAAGTTAAAATGCTTTTTTTCAGGCATATAAAAGCTGGAATAATTTATTATGAGCAGATCTGGTCTATCATAAATGTTGAAGAAAGTCTTTCAGGCAGAAGGAAAACAAGACCAGATGGAGATTTAGGTGTCTGGGGCCGAGGCACAAAGAACTGAAGAGCTGTTTGGGCCGGTGAATCCGTGGGGAAAAAGAGAATAAGCCCCTTTTCTTTCTCTTTCCAAGATTTCCGTGTTTAGCGTGTGGCAAGCACTCCAGTGTGTGTTTTAGCTCATCACCCAGAGCGGGAACTTTGAGCCAGTGAACTGAGGGCCCCCCCCCCGCCCCCCTGGCCTCGTTACGGTGGAAGCTGGGGGGTTGGTGGGCAAGGGTCTCTCCAAACACGCAACGGGCACTCGGCACTCGTGGTGTATGCTGAACCTAGATGCCTCCAAACACACAACGTGCGTTCAGTGAGCAGGTGCCTGGGGATGGGAGTGAACACCAGAGCGAGGGCCAGACCTAAACCTGCCCACAGAAGCCTCGCGCGAGAGAGGGAAACCCACGTTCCCCTGCCCGGCGCTTCCCAGGGAGGCAAGACCGAGAGCGAGCATCCCTTGGCTCTGGGTCCAAGCGCGTCCAGCTGTGCTCACTGTCAGAGGCCCTGTGACGATGGGGATGGCCGGTACACCAGCCACCCGCAGAGCCACGAGAGAGACACACCCAGGCAGGTGTCTGCAAGGAGAAGGCCCCGTCCTGGCAGTCAGCAGAGAAATCCACAGCAAAGCTGGGAGAAATGTTCTTCCTGGGATTCGCCGGCATGCGAGGCAGTGAAGAAGGGGCTGAGATTGAACAGGGAAGGACCTGCCCGTGAGTGGGAAGCGCTGACCAGCCCCAGGGGCTCCCGACAGCGTCCCCGGGGGGCGGAGGGAGGGCTCAGCAGCCAACAGGGGCAGGAGGTCCTCGGGCAGGACCTGTCACCGGCGAGGGCCAGTTAGGGCCGGTGGAGCCAGACGCCACTTCCCATCCGAGGAGGGAGGATGGTCTGGGTGCCCGGGCCCTGCTTCTCAGCTTCCCGGCAGGAAAGAAGCAAAGGCCCAGGGGGCTGTGACCAAACAGAGAAGCAGTCAGAATGCTACAGAGCAAACGCGAGCAGCAAAGGGACAAATGAAGCCTCCCGAGAACCAGACAGCAGCCAGAGCTCCAGAAGCCGTTTCCGGCCTTCTGTCCCAAACAAGGCAGTGCCACGCGTGGCAGGTGGGAGTGTGCCGTGTTCCACACTGCGGCAGGACAGGCAGAGAGGCAGAACGCTGCAGGGAGGCCTTGGGGCTGGGGGCCTGGGCTGACTCGTTTGGTTTAGCAGTGACAAACAGGAGCAAAAGTCCGTGCATGGCAATGCCACCCTCCTCCACCCCCTTATTATCTTAGGCCACGCAGACCTGCAAATGGTGTGGTGTGGTTTCATTATTTCATTTCCTCATTTCACATGCTCCAGTCCAAGAGATTCTGGATATGTTCATCAAACACCTTGAAGAAATAGATGAGGCTTCTTAGCAAGTAGACTGGATAAAAGAATTTCTGTGTTTGAGAATATAATTGTTGGGTATTTCCATTTTTTAAATGGAGTAAATACATTGAATAATGCTCATGTTGGACTGGAGCATGTGAGATATGCACAGTGGACAGGGTGTTTGCCTTGATTCCTCCATCCCTCTCGGGGCCCGGAAAGCTCCCGAGAGTATCCTGCCCGCATGGCAGAGCCTGGCAAGCTACCCATGGCGTATTTGATATGCCAAACACAGTGACAACAAGTCTTACAATGGAGATGTTACTGGTGCCCACTTGAGCAAATCGGGAGGACAGTGCTCCAGTGCTATTTCACGTGCAAAATTATCAAGAAGGAAACTGAAGCCCTGGGGAAAGCCAAGCTGCTACAGAAGCTGCCTGGCGCAGACCCGCTGAGACTCGACGGGGCCACAACCGTCTCTCATCTGAGGGAGCAAATGCCCCAGGAAGCAGGGAGCTGCGGGATCCGGGGGACGGGAGATAAACCCAGGACCACCCCGAAGCCTGCCGCACACTTGCAGCCCTCTGTCCCTGTCACGGAATCTGATCAGGTTTCAGAAATGTTCCAAAATAAAGTGATTCCAAAGCTGAGGGAAAGTAAGTTAGAGCAAATCCATTTCTTATCAATTACGGTTTTTGAAGAATGTGTCTAAAAATTGAAGACATTTCTTAGGAATCAAGTCTTCCCCGTATGGTCTTGATATTAAAATGTCATGGCAATTAACACTCTGCTTTGGATAAATCATCAGAAACAGCTAGACTTAGGCAAAATCCACCTCCCCCCAATCTGTACTTATGAAAAACTAGGCCCTATACAATGTTCAAAGAAAAGAATTGCTGTAAGTCAGTTATTTGAAGCAGTGCTGTGTATGTTTCTTGGATGTCTGGATTTATAGTTGAACATTAAAGACTTTTAGGTCAACAGTAAAGAAATTTACTTTGTTAAGCCCAACATTTCTTATGTCCATGGAACTATTTGTCTCTCCATCTATCTACCCATTCAACATTCATCCGTCCACAAATTCATTCGTTTGCCCACCATCCACCCACCTACACACCATCCGTCCAATCACCTACAGCCCATCATCTCTTCATTCATCTACCCATCCACCCCTTCCTCCTACACCCATCCTCTGTCCATCATCCACTCATCTGTCTGCCGTTTGCCATATGTCTATCTACCCATCCATTTGGCCATCCATCCATCATCACTTACCCATCACCCATCCTTCCTCCATCCACCATCTACTCATCCCTCTACTCACCTACCCATTCATCTACCCATGCATCAATCCACAGATCCATGGGTCCATCAGTCCATCAAACCATTGATCCATCCATTGATCCATCGATCCATTCATCCTACATTCTTCATTTATCCCTCATCCACTCATCTATCTACCCATTTGCCATGTATCTATCCACCCATCCATTTGGTCATCCATCCATCCATCCATCCATCCATCCATCCATTCATCCATCCACACTATCCATCCACCCACTCACCGTCATTTGCACATCATCCATCCACCATTTACCCATCACTCGTCCATCCTCCATCCATCATCTACTCACCCCTCTCCCCATCTATCTACCTACCTACCATCTACTCATTTATCTACCCATCCATTGATCCATCAGTGCATCAGTTCATTGATCCATCCATCCATCCATCCATCCATCCATCCATCCATCCATCCATCCATCTCTCAGCCAAAATGACCCACACGGTCCTCTTCTTCATTCCCCTGTCTTTCCATAGGCAAGTTAGAGGATGATAAGATAGCAAAAGTGTGAGGGAAAGTCAGAGGCACCAAGAAGCGACAGTGCTCATGTCTCCTCAGACTCTACAGGATGACCACACTTTCACTGGAATGTCCTCAGAGCTTGGTGACCCGTTAGAGCTCCACGCAGTCCCGTGGACGCCTCCTGTGGTTGCCCTTCTCTGGAGTGCGGCTTCATGGCCTCCTCGCGACCAGTTACGGAAGATACTTTGGTTCCGGTCACTCGGTCTCCTGGCCTGGCCAGGGCCGGGGTGGAGAGCGTCCTCTCCAGGAACAAGCCTGACCTTGTGGAGGGGAAACTGCGCTGCCCCGACAGGCGCCGAGTGTGCTGGCCCCCGGCGCGAGGCCCGGAGTGCCCGCAGCCCCTTGGTCCCCCCATGCCTGCAGTGGGCCTGAGCCCACGGTGGTGCGGGGCGCCTCACCCGTGAGACAGACAGTCTCCAGATGAGGCTCGGCCGGGAGTCTGGCATCCATCAGATGAGCTGATTAGGTGCTGAATAATCAAAATACCCAAAGTACCGCAGCACGCATATTTTTTTAGTTTATTCAGCCTCCAAACCAGTGGTTGATCCTAAGTAGATGAGAAAACGAGTTTTTCCGTCTCCCTCGGCTTCTCTGAGCCCACAACACCGAGCTCGCAGCCCCCCTCCCCCGCTTCACCCCCAGAATCAAGGTGGTTTGGAGCTGTTCAAAGCAGATGGATCAGATAAAACAAATCCTGTAATTTCCTTTAATATTGATCCCTCTGTCCAACCGACAAGAAGGGAAAACTTTAGGCTTCCATTCTATTGATGTCTTAAAATGGCAGAACTGGAATTGTATTTTATTCTTTTTCTCGGTGTTTCTTATGCTGGGGTTCGGCCGTCCCTCTAGGCGCCGTGAGAGTCTGCTCTGTTTGAAGGTGCCCACGCGGCGCCGGGCCTTCGGGCTGCAGCTCGGACGTGACTTCTCCGCGGAAACACGGACAGGCCTGACGTTCATCAGAGCCGCGATGCAGCCACCACTCGGCCGACGCTCCTCTCCTCCTGCATCTCGCCTCGTCCCCGGGAGCCTGTGGCTCTGCTGAGCGCGGGGAGGGGCAGGGCCCCCTTCTTCCCAGGCTCGCTCCTCTGTTCAAGGGGGCTCGGCCGACTGCTGGGGTGGGCGAGAGCCTGGCGGGAGCCTTGAATGGCACTTGGGGTTGGCACGCTGACAGAGCTGTCGCGGGGGCACGGGGAGAGGCGGTGCCCCCTGCAGGTGAGAGCTCGGCACCCAGTCCTGTCACCGAGTGAGCGAGAGCGCCCCCAGGGGGAGGGGAGAGGAGAGGCGAAAGGTGGGCAAAGGCCCCCCCAGGATCCGGCACCCCCCACCCCACCCAGGGGAAGGGGAGGAAGAGGGGTGGGGGTGGTGAGGCTCTGACCTGCCTGCAGAATCCCCATATTTCACAGGGGGCCCCACTGACCCAACAGCGGGGGAGTCTGACCTGTGCCCAGTGGGGAAGGGGCTCCTGGGAGGGCCCTGAGAGAAGCTGACACTACTGAGCCCCGCTCCCCAGAGCGACAGCTGTGTTCCAGGGCCCCCCGCAGACAGGCACGGGCGCCCTCGTGACACTCTTCCCACACCTGTGTCAGGCCCAGAATGGTGGGCGGGGGCAGGCAGGTGCAGGGCCTGGAGGGGGAGGAGGCGGGGATGTGGGGATCGCCCCGGGCTACCCCATAAAATTTGCAGAGAAGAGGGGTGACGGGGTCTCAGGGGACCAGGGGCACCAGCCTGGCATTTCCCGAGCAGGGGCAGATGCTCATGACTCTGACCTCCACTGCCACCAGCACAGCCAATCAACAATCAATCGTCAGTCAACCAACAATCAATCAACAATCAATCAACAATCAACCGGCAGTCAATCAACAATCAATCAACAATCGATGCTGTTGTGCTTTCTGGCTGAGAGAACTGGTTTTGACCTGAGTGAATCTCCCCAAATAAACGGGCCCCTTTCCCGGGACTCTAAGGGGCCAGAGGTGAAAACACGACCTTCGTGGAGAACAAAAGGCCCATTGGCTCTGTGGGGCTCAGGGTTTGTTCTGGAATCTACAAAGACCAGACAGGGACTAAATTTGGGCGACTCTGCCTCCCTCCCTCTCTTCAAATGCGGCCCTTTCAGGCGGGTGAGCATCGGGGCTCATAGCCCGCCCTTTCATCCTCAGCGGCAGCCGCGGCCCTGGCTCTGCCCAGGCCCAGGGCGGCCAGTGCAGCTGACCACGGCTGTGGCTCAGGGGCTCCCGGGGTGCGCCTCCTGGGGGGTGGGCCAAGGACCCCCAGAGCTGACGCTGCCCCCTGTTCTGCTGCCTCAACGCTGCGCAGCTGTGGAGGCAGAAAGCTCCGGGGTCGGTCCCCTCCGGGAACCATGACGACACTCAGGCTCAGTCAAGGGGTCTCTCCCAAATGCACGCCCGGAGCCTCCTCCCTGAGTCCAGGCAGAAGACAGTCGGACTCAGGAGAACTGTGCGGTCTGAGGCAGCATTTCCCACCCAGAGACAACGTGAGTCCCAGACAGCCCCGGGACATTCCAAAGGGGCCCCAGTGAAAAGGCGCAACGATGGGGGACACAACACAAGACGGGGGCCCACTGATGGGTCAGGGTGGGGGACACGGGTCAGATCAGAGGCCAAGGAGCAGAGTTCCGGGCGTCGAGAGAGAAGAGGTGTGAGGTGCAGCCCGGTGCAGCCCCAAAGCTACGCCCCCGTTACCGCAACTGCCACCGCCCACGGTCCCCATGCCTCAGGGTGGGCCGCGGGGCTGAGGGGCTGGGAGACGGGGCCGGCTCCTCGCGTGGCGGTCACACGGAGCCCCGCTCCACCAAGTGTGGAGATTTACACGGGACGGGCGAGCTGGTCTCCCGGGGGCTGCTGGGGCGTGCCGGCCGCTGAGCGAGCAGGGACGCCAGTGACACAGGTAGGCCCCGTTGTAGCTGCTCCGGCTAAGGGCGCTCTCCGAGGAACGACGGAGGCTTAGAAACAGCAACAAACCTGAGGAGCTAACCAGCAACATCTGCTGAGAGGAAACCAGAGCATGAACGCGAGAGGAAATAAAAGCCCAAGAAGCTTTTGAACTATTGGGGCTGGGGGGGGGGGGGGCTTCAGAGAGGAGCAAGCCATGCGCGCACCATCCACGCCTGAGCTGCGTGCTGGAGGGGCTTCCAGAACAGTCCGAGAGACCTGATGAGGTGCGGGAGGGCTGAGGGGAGACCAGCCTGGATCTCTCGGCCCGGGCACCGGAGGGGGCGGTCACGCCGAGGGGCTCAAGAAGCACCTTCAAGTGGATTTAAGTGGACGTTAAGTCCATTTCCGCGGGGCTGTGTGCCCCCCACACCCTCTGTGAGTTCTCTAAATCCCCGAGACCGTGAGCATCTGGCGGCAATAATCGCCCGAGAAGAGCACAGATGTGGTGAGGGCCGTGTGTGCGGTGACCACGGGCGCGGCCGAGCCAGCGGGTTCACTGGCTTTCCAGGGATCGCGCTCGCACAGCCGGTCCCGGGCCCACGCCGGGTCGGCCCACTCCAACCCGCACCCCGTCCTCCCCCCCGCAGCCCGTGCCAGGGTGGGAGAGCCCCCCCCCAACCGCCCCTGCCGCGAGTCGGCCACGCGGAGTCCCCGGGCGGTGGCCCTGTGACCGTCCGTGCCCGGGGCCCGCTTCTCCCCTGCAGCCCGTTCTGTAGCACTTTGCTGGGGGCCTTGCAGAGCGGCGACATCGCCACGGGAGGGGGCAGTGACTCCCACACTCACGCCCCGCGGAGCGGGGAGAGCGACCCGTGGGCAGCCCCCTCGATGCCCCAGTTCCGTGACGCGGCCCCTCGCTGCTCAGCCCGGAGCTGACCCCCGGCCCCTTCCCTCTCGGCCCACCCTCAGAGCGGGCCCCGGGGCTGCCAGGGTCCTGCTGCAGGACGGGGCTCGGGCAGGCTGACCCTGGCCTCCCGTGGCCCTCAGACTGCCTCCTCGGCCAGTGCCCGCCTTGCGGAGGGACGCGGCCCTCTGAGCAGACCCCGAGCCGGCCGCCAGCAGGATGACGGCAAAGTGCTCGTTCGGAACATTCGGCTCGGAGCTGGCACGCGGCGGGCCCTCTCTCTGCAGGCCTTGCCCAGGCCACTCGGCAGCTAACAGCCTCTAATTAATGAGGGCCCCGCGCCTCTCGCCGGCCCGGCCGCGTCCCCACTGACCGGCCTGTCTCGCTGGAGCGCGTCCATCTGGCCGTCTGGGCGCAGCCCTGGCAGGTAACTGGACACCGCTCCCCCCCTCCCCAGTAATCACAGCCGTGAGGCTGGCAGCTGGCTCGCCCGGTGAGCGGAGAGGGGCCTCCACGAGTGGACCCCGCTTCCCTGGGGCTCGGCCTCCGTGACCCAAGCAGCTAGGGAACAAGGGGTCCTGCAGGCTGCGAGTCCTGCTCACGGCTGTGTGCCTCGAAAATGTAAGGGCGCAGGGCACGCATGGTGGGCGGGCAGGGGTGGAGGGTTTCCCGGGAGAGCGGGGCCTCCCCTCCGGGGGAGTGGGAAGGAGAAGGGGCTTGGGGCTTGGACTCAGGCCCCGGCAGAACTGGGGTACGGCAGGAGTTGTGGCTCCGTCCGTGCGTCTGGGCACGGCAGAGTCCCCGCTCTGCCCGTGTGTCTGGGGGCGGCAGAGTCCCCGCTCTGCCCATTTACCCGAGCTTTGCCCTTCCCCGTTGCGGCTGGAATGTGACGAGGACCAGCAGCGTCTTGAACTGCCACGGTTTATTACTCGTGCCAGATGAAGCTGTAAATGGGTTCCAGTTTTCCGTCTTTTGAAACATGGATTCAAAGTCGCTTTACTGCATTCTGAAGGAGTAACGCAAAGATGCCTGCCACTGTGTGGTCCCCTCCCCTAACACACATCAAATCCGCTTTGTTTTCGAGGCCTTGTGATGCCAATATGTTTCTCGAGGAGCGTGATCTGGAAATAACAGACGCTGATTTCGTCGGCTGGCGGCACCTGTCAGAGATTCAAACTCTCTGGCTTTGGTGAAGGCAGAGCCGGCTTCCTGGTGTCGGCACTCACCCCAGGCCCGGGGAGGCTGGGAAGCTGGGAAACCGTCTCCCGCACCCGTCGCCCTGAGGCGAGAAGCAGAGGCTCCTTCTCCTCTGCGCCCCATCACCCGTCCCCTCCCGCGTGGTCCAGTGGCCCTGGGAGCACTGACGGTTAAACATGGATTTAAGGGAAAGAAACAAACACAAAAACTCAGCAAAACAGAGGCTGGAGCAATAGCACAGCGGGGAGGGCGTTTGCCTTGCACACAGCTGACCTGGGTTCGATCCCCGGCATCCCATAGGGTCCCCCGAGCACCGCCAGGGGTAATTCCTGAGTGCAGAGCCAGGAGTCAGCCCTGAGCATCGCCGGGTGTGACCCAAATAGAAAAGGTGATTCAGCAAAACCACCGACCCGGGCAAACAGCCTGAATTAGGTGGGTTCTGTCTCCCACCCTCCTTCCTCAGCCCTGCCTCTGCCCCCCTCCCTCCTCACTCCAGTCCTGCGACGGCAACAGGAGATCCACAGACCAGGACGGGGCAGTCTCACACTCCCGCGCCCGCACCCGGCGTCTCCCCCGTGCTCCTTCCTCGCGGGGCCCCCCCGCTGCCGTGGCTCTCCCAGCGGCCTCTGCCCGGCCTGCCGTGCTCGGGGGACTCGGCCTGGCAGCGTGTCAGCAGGACGGCTGGGCCAAGGGGCTGTCAGCGTCTGCGCAACGGTGACGGGTCTTTAGAGTCCATGACTGAAGGCAGAGCCGGGAGGGGCCCCGGTGGCGGCGGGGCTGGCGCCCAGCCCTCCCGCGGGCCTGGCCCCACGCCTGGGGGTTGGCACCAGACCTGCAGGTGAACGCCTGGTGCTGACGGCAGCCCAGGTGCAGGGGGCCCGCGGCAGGCACCGGAACCTTCCAGAACAGACGCTGCTCTAGTTTCTCCCGCAAGAAGACAGATGATATTTGCAACCAGAAAGTGTGTTCTTCTTTCTCCTTCTTTCCCCCTCCCCCCTCCTCCCTCTCCTCCTCTCCTCCTCCTCCTGCTCCTGCTCCTCCTCCTCCCCCTCCTCCCCCTTCCCCTCCTCCCCCTCCCCCTCCTCCCCCTGCTCCTCCTCCTGCTCCTTCTCCTCCCCTTCCTCCCTCTCCTCCTTCCTGCCCACCCGCCGTGCCCCGGGCACACCTGGGCTCCTTACTCAGGGCCAGAGACCCCATGGGGGGTCACGGGTCACCCTTGGCCCTGCCTGCTGTCCTGTTGCTCCAACGGACGGTCCCTCCCAGCCAGCCGGGGGTGCCACTCCCCCCCTACCCTGCTGTCCATTCCAGGCCCACACGGCCGCGCTGGGCTCTGCTAGCACTCACCCCAGGCCAGCATCTGTGCTGGACAAGCGACACCTTGATTGTGCCGGTCACTCTGCAGGCTCGGCAGGTACCCGGCACTTCACTTAGCCCTGTGTCACTTAGCCCTGTGTCACTTAGCCGTGTGTCACTTGGACCAACCACCCAGCCGGAGCCTCTGTCTCGTCTGTGGGGGCTGGGCTGGCGGGTGGGGGGCCCGTGGGTGCACCCGCGGCACCTTGTGAGGCTGGGGCGGGAGAGACAGGTCCTTTGGGAGGGGAGCAGCGTCCCGTGTGGTAGTTGTCTCATACTGGCGGGGCCGTTCTCGGGACCCTCGCCCACACGGGCGCTGGAGCAGGGAGGGGGAGAGACCCCCACACAGACGCCTTCTGGCACTGCTCGAGAGCGAGCGACTGTCGCCCCACGGGGGGCCGGGAGGGCCGTCCTGGCGGGGGGCCGAGTGCAGGCAGAAGCGGGGACAGGCCGTTGGCCCTGAGCCCTGGCCGGGAGCCCCGCCCTGACTATATCGCCCTGAGGAGGGTCTCGGTTGGCAGCCGGGTGGCTGTTTGCACGTAGCTTAGAGCACCCCAGAAACGGAGTCGCGTCCTCTGCTGTGTCCCACCGTCCGGGTGGGCTCAACCTCCTCTCGCGCTGACCGCCGCAGAGTGACCGCTGGTGTTCGGGGCTAACAGGAGTGTCCTCCTCACTCCTGCATGTACAAGAGGACGCGGCAGTGGGCACGGTGGGCTTGGGCCTCCCCAGACCCCTGCCGTGCGCCCCCGCAGGGTCCCGACTCAGCCCCTCAGGGTGGCCCCGCCAGGTGCCCTGCCTTCCGGGGTGCGAGTCCCCGAGGGGCGTGCGGCCTGCACTGGGGCCATCTCGGCGCGCCAGCTGGAACCGCGTCTCTCTGTGGTTTCAGGGTCACAGCCGCGGCGCCCAGGGCGCACACCTGACACTACGGGTGCCGGGGACCCACGCCGGGCACGCGCCCACCCGCGGTGCTCTCCCTGCCCGCTGAGATGCGTCCCGACACCCAGCCAGTCGCCCTCCGTGTGCCAAGTCATCCCTGCAGCCACGCGTGAACGTGACCTCGAGACTCTGGGTTGTGGCCGTCAGAGATGGTCACTGCAGAACAGCGCGTTGGTGAGGGCCCGTGGGAGGCCCCCAGAGCTCTGTGGTCCCTGGCGGCGCCCCACAGTGCTCCCTGCGGAACCGTCTCCGGGCCCGAGGTTCCCCCAGGCGCGGATGTCCTGTGTCCCCCGCCTCACGGGCTCCAGGCGCCTCACCCACGGCCCACGGCAGGGGCAGACAGCCCGAGGGCCATGGGGCCCCGGCTTCCTCGGAACTCCGGGCTCGCCGCCCACTACCCACGGCCGGCTCAAGACCCCCCTCTCAAGCCAACGTGCACGCGGGACAGACAGGCAGACAGAGACCCCGTTGCTTAGGCAGCTTTGTCTCCACTGAGGGCGACCAAGAAGTTTCTGGAAAAAGGCCTTCGGCACTACCCCCCATTTCCACGGCTGAGGCCACGCATGGAGTTTTGGGAGATGCCCGAGCAGTGCAGATGTGGACCAGCCCACACGCAGCACATGGGGGCGGTGAGGACACGGTGGGGGGGCGCACGGCCCCCCTCCCCCTCCTCACAGAGACGGGAGAGACAGGAAGGAAGCAGCC
Organism: Sorex araneus; assembly: GCF_027595985.1. Lineage (NCBI taxonomy): Eukaryota > Metazoa > Chordata > Mammalia > Eulipotyphla > Soricidae > Sorex > Sorex araneus. The sequence goes on from NC_073303.1 coordinate 265,930,222, forward strand.
GCCTCTGCTCCTGGAGGGGCGTCAAGTGGCTTCCTGCGTACAAGAGGAGATGACGAACATGAGGTGGTGGGGAGAGGGAGAGAGGGAGAGAGAGAGAGAGAGAGAGGAAGACAGAGAGGGAGAGAGAGAAATGGGAAAGAGAGAGAGGGAGGGAGGGAGGGAGAGGAAAAAAGAGAGGGAGAGAGAGGGAGCGAGAGAGGGAGTGAGAGGGAGAGAGAGGGAGGGAGAGAGGGAGAGAGAGGGAGAGAGAGGGAGGGAGAGAGGGAGAAAAAGAGAGGGAGGGAGAGAGAGAGGGAGAGAGGGAGAGAGACGGAGAGAGAGGGAGGGAGAGAGGGAGAGAGGGAGAGAGCGAGGAGGAGAGAGGCAGAGAGAGGGGGGAGAGAAGCGAGAGCGTCACGTCGCCCGTGTCTTCACACCGGACCCGACCGCGGCTCTCCGCGGTGCCCCACAGGGGTACAGAGCACGCGGCGGCCACGGTGCCAGCACGGGAGCCTTTAATTAGCGCCCCCGGAGGAGAGTCGAGCCGCTCGTTACGGGATCCAGCCAGCAAGGGAGGGGCTCTCAGACCGGAGGCTCCTCTGGTGGGCGGGCAGGAAAGGACCCACTGCCCCAGGGGGGGGCGACGGCAAGCCGAGAGCCAGACCACAAGGACACAGACACACACACACACTCACGTGCACACACACGCCTGCACACACACAGACACACACTCACATACACAGACACACACACATACCTACATACACACAGACACATATATACACACACGCGCATACTTACACACTCACACATACACACATACCTACACAGGGACACACAAACACACACATACCTATACACACTCACACAGGCACACAGACACACACTCACATACCTATACACACTCACACAAGCACACAGACACACACTCACATACCTATACACAGACACATATACACTCATACCTATATACACACTTACACAGACACACGTATACACACACTCACATACCTACACACTCACACAGACACACACTCATATACCTATATACACACTCACACAGACACATGTATACACACATACATATCTACATACTCACAAATATACACACTCACATACCTACACACAGTCACATACCTACACACATGTACACTTACTCATAATATACTCACATACCTACACACACTCACAGACATACACACATGTACACTCACACAGACTTATACACATACACACTCACACATACTCCATCCCTACACACACACATGCACACATACACTCACATACCTACACACATTCATAAGACATATACACATACCTGCACTCATGTAGTTACACAGTCACAAACATATATACCATGTACACGTGTATACTCCCACACACTCCCACACACTCACATACCCACACACATAACACACAGACACTCCTAACTCCCACATTCCCACACATATGCTCACACCTACACACACACACAGACATCCCCACATCCACTCACACAAGTACACACATACACCCATACACTCACATCCACACTCACACACATTTGCACACATACTCTCATGCACACAAAGCCACACATCCACACACGTATATTCGCGCACACATGCACGTACACTCACTCACACACTCAGACGTGTGGACTCTCACACACACTCCCCGTCGGCAGGCCAGGGACACGGAGTGAGCAGGAACGTCCCTCGGGCCCCAGGACTGTCCCGTGCTCCGGGTTCCCCATCAGGGGCTCCGGGTTCATCCTGCAGGTGACCCAGGGGTTCAGGGCTGGGAGCGGCGGGCGCGGGCCCCTGCTGGCGGCCAGTCTTGCTGCACTGACCGGTCCCCTCCCGGCTGGGCGTTCCCTGCGTCCCCCGCCCCTGCAGCCGTGCCCGGGAGAGCGACAGACGGTGTGGGGGGCGGTTCCCTCGGGACGAGAGAGCGGCCCCCCGCAGGCAGGCACTGTGGGGGCCTGGAGCAGGGCCCGGGGCGTCCGCTGGGGGCTCGCCTTCCCCCGGCAGCCCAGAGTGTCCCCCCACCTGGAGGGCCCCCACTCCACGCCCCGCCCCGCCAAGCCAGAGACTTCAGGGCTGAAGACCAGCATCCGGGCCCGGGCCCAGAGCCAGACGTGTTCAGCTGACGCCCGGCCCCGTGCCTGGACCGGGTGCACCCGGGAAGGGCCGACAGCCGGGGCTGGGCAGCCTCACAGGGCCCACAGGCACGCGGTGGCCAGTTTCCGGGCCGGCCCGCTTTCCTCCCCGGAGCTTGGCCCTCGGAGTGGTCTCTGAGACTGGGCAGGCGCGGCGTTCCCGCCTGCCTCCCCCCAGAAGTCTCCGTGTTTCTCTGCCCCCTGACTGGAAGCCCCCTTCCCCACCGTTCTTGAGCTCGTACCCGGCGTCTCCCTGTGACGGGCCTGTCGCCCTGCTGGGCCCGGGGCAGACGCCGTCAGGGCTGAGCCCCGGGGTGTCAGCGTGCACCTGAGTGGGCGAGTGCCCGGCGTGTCCTCTCTCACCGTCCTCCCGACACAGCTCTGCCGGGGTTCCGGCACCGCTGCCCCTCCGTGCTTCCCTCCCCGCGGGGCAGGTCCGTGATTCCGGGCCTCTTTCTTGGCCCGCCGAGCGCGGGGCGTGTGGCCCTGAGTGGGCCTCTCCCCCACCCGCGTGCCCTTCAGCGCTGCCCGTCCTGAGGGGCGGTGCCTGCGGGCGTCCACCGTGTCCCCTCTGCACCAGGCGGAGCCGAGCAGAGGCCCTGCAGCCCCCGGTGGGCACCGAGCTGGCGAGTGCCGGGAAGGGCTGAGCAGGCGGGTGGCCAAAGTCCACATAATGGACAATCGATGTGTGTGTGTGTGTGTGTGTGTGTGTGTGTGTGTGTGTGTGTGTGTGTGTGTTGGGGGTGGCAGCGGCGGGGGGGCGGGGGGCTTTATTTTTCCCTTTTGTAATTTAACAGCCAGATCAAAGGGTGGTGTCGGCTGGTGTAAGGACAATGCCTTCCTATGAATCAATCGCGACCTGCCCGCGTGGCCGCCCGGCCGCAGATCCTGCCCCGCCACCCCTTCCTGCGGATGTCGGCCGCGCTCCCTTAATGCATCAGAGGGCTATTTGGGGACGCGAGTCACCTTTTCTCCTTGTGTCTCCGCCACAGACACCATCCATCAGCTCCTGCGCGGGCGGGAGACGCCTCCTCTCCGCACGGCTCCGCCCGACCAGGCCCGCGGCCCGCCCAGGGGCAAGCGCCTTCCCCCCCCAGGGCTGCCGAGCCCGCGGAGACACCCAGGGGGGCCGTCTGGTCCGGGGGCCACGGTGGCTTCCACAGCCTGACGCGCCCCGGGACCCCTCCTCAGGAGCCCGAGCGGCAGCCAGAGGCGAACCCCATTCACGGCGACCACCTTCCTCGGTCCCCGGGCCGAGCACCCCCGGCCCCGCCCCGCTGACCCCACCCCAGGGCCCCCTTGCCCACCGGGCACAGACGCGACCCCAGGCGCAGGACGGGAAGCAGCTGCAGACGCACTGCAGAGCCCAGCGGCCAGCCCCTGGAGAGCTGGGACACAGACACCCCCACCCTCTCCGGAGACATGGCGTCACAGGGACACCCACACCGGGCCCCTCTGGACGGCCTAGGGCCACGGTCAGCAGGAAAGTGGCCGGAGCTGGACGAGACCCTCTGGCCTTGACAATGACAATCCGGGGCCGGTCCAGCTCCAGTCAGGGACACTCTCACCGCACAGTGCTTGGTGAAGGGGCCACGGCGGGCGGCGAGGCCCTGGCACGGGTGCTGTGGCTCCGGCTGCTGCTGCTCGGGTCACCTTCGTGGACTCGAGCTCCCGGAGCCTCAGTGACCAGCGCTGTCCTCAAGCCGACCTTCCTCCCAAGGACGCTGCGGCTCTGTGGTCCTCGGCTCAAAAGGCAAGGGGTGCTGGGGCAGCTCAGAGGTCAGAGGGTGCCCAGTGGGCACATAAGAGGGACACGGTGGGCCGGGGCAGCTCTGAGGCCAGAGAGTGCCGAGTCCACACTGTAGTCGGTGAGAACCTGGGTGTTCCGGAAGCCTCTGGCGTCTCTGCTGCCCTTCCTGGGCTCTCTCTGTCTCACCTGAGTCCACCCGGGAACCTCGTGCCCAGGGTCTTGTCCAGGCTGAAGAGGGTGTCTGAGCCCCGTGGACACGGCCCCCGCCTGCAGCACGTGACTGGGCACCAGATTCTGTCATTGCTGTTTTGGTTTGTTTCTGGGGAGGGGGATGGGCCACACTCCACAGTGCTCAGGCAGCTCCTGGCTCTGTGCTCGGGGGTCACTCATAGAGGCATTTGGGGACCATGTAGGATGCCAGGGATCAAACCCAGGTCAGCTACATACTGGGCAAGCACCCTCTCTGCTGACCTCTCACTTGGATACAAGACCCTCATGAGAATGACACTCTGGGGACGTCATTCTCACACTCCAGGCAGGACACGTGCCACTCTGAGGGGGTCATTCACATGCTCCAGTCAGGACACGCGTCACTCTGAGGGGGTCATTCTCACACTCCAGTCAGGACACGCGCATCACTCTGAGGGCCGTCATTCTCACGCTCCAGTCAGGACACGCGTCACTCTGAGGGGGTCATTCACATGCTCCAGTCAGGACACGCGTCACTCTGAGGTGGTCATTCTCACACTCCAGTCAGGACACGCGCGTCACTCTGAGGGCCGTCATTCTCACGCTCCAGTCAGGACACGCGTCATGGCAGTCCAGGCTTTCCCACTCCACCAGATGTGAAATTCACTGAATGTGGCGGCACACACAGTGATTTTTCTCTTTGTGCTGGGGGCTCGGACCCAGGGCCTGCCACATGCGAGGCGAATGACTACCATGGGGCTACAAGCAGGATGTTTAAGTGAAATGGAGCAGAGCAGAAAACACCCAAGGCGCCATACACCAGAAAATGCTTCACACAGCTGTGTGTGCACGGGGAGGCCTGTGTGTGCTGTGCACACGTGTGTATAAAGGTCTGGAACCGACTGACCGCTACAGACTGTAATCTGAAAGCTGACCCACTGACCACGCCCCACACTCTCTGCAGCATCTCGCTCCCCCCACGAAGAAACCCACCCGTGGGATGTGTGCGGAAAGTCGATCAAGGACCAAATGTGATGGCCTCTCAGTGTCTGTACTGCAAACCATAATGCCCAAAAGCAGAGAGTCTGGGGGAAACTGTCTGCCATGGAGGCGGGGGGAGGGATAGGGCAGGGGTGGGGGACACTGGGGACATGGGTGGTGGGGCATGTGCCCTGGCGGAGGGATGCACGTCCGGTCGTTGTGTGGCTGAAACCCAAACAGGAGAGCTTCGCAACTATCTCACGGTGAATTGATAAAAATAATAATAATAATAATAATAAAAAAGAAACCCAACCGCGACTGAGCGAAATGTACATCTCTCCATGCTGCCTGGGCTTCGTGGGGTCCCCCAGCCCCCGGGAAGACCCCTGCTCCCCGAGGCCTCGCTGGCCAGAGCTAGATGGGACTTTCTGTGCATGTTACTGAGGACTTAGAGCTAAAAGAACAACTGTGGCCGGCCTTGGTAAACTCACCCCTAAGGGTCTCTGTGACTGGGAGACGCAAGCGATGCCCGCCCAGATGTGCAAGGCGGCAGAGGCCGCGGACCTGTGGACAGACAGCGGCGAGTGGACAGACAGTGATGAGTGGACACACAGTGATGAGTGGACAGACAGTGGTGAGTAGACAGGCAGCGGCCAGTGGACAGGCAGCGGCGAGTGGATAGACAGTGATGAGTGGACAGGCAGCGGCCAGTGGACAGACAGCGGCCAGTGGACAGACAGTGATGAGTGGACACACAGTGATGAGTGGACAGACAGCAGCCAGTAGACAGTCAGTGGCCAGTGGACAGACAGTGATGAGTGGACACACAGTGATGAGTGGACAGACAGAGGCGAGTGGACAGACAGCGGCCAGTGGACAGGCAGCGGCCAGTGGACAGGCAGTGGCCAGTGGACAGACAGCAACGAGTGGACAGTGATGAGTGGACAGACAGTGATGAGTGGACAGACAGTGGCGAGTAGACAGACAGCGGCCAGTGGACAGGCAGCAGCGAGTGGACAGGCACCGGCCAGTGGACAGGCAGTGGCGAGGCTGGCTGTGCCGGGCACCGGACGTCCTGCTGGTGGCTGAGGCGTCGGGGTGCTGGCCGTGCTGGCCGCGGCGCTCTGCCCTGCCCGGGGCGCGGGGCTCCTGGCGTCTCTGTTCTTCACCCGCTGCCTCCCGCGGCTCCCGCCAGTCGGACCGAAGGACTCGGGAGCCTCGTTCCCATTCTGCTCAGGGCAAGGCCCAATCTAAATATTTGCCTCCGTAATCTGGCCCTGCACTCGCCGCACAGTAAGGACGGCGCAGTGCTCGGCGGGTTAGCGGGAGCAGCAGCCCGCAGGGGCTGAGCAGGGCCCGCGAGGAGCGAAGGACATACAACATTTATTAGCCGCTGACGAGTGCTTCCTCTCCTCAGAGTTCATTAGCGAGAGACGCTTCCTGAGCGCGCCGTGGTTGCACTGTCCCCTCACAGCTGGGGTGCGGGGGCCTGGGCAGCGGGCGGGGGCGGCAGGACGGGGTCACTCCCCAGGGTCCAACCCCCCAGACGAGCCTGCGCCCGGGACCGTCTCGGCCACGGGGGCTGGAAAAGGGGATGAGGCGCGGACGGGGTGGGAGGGTGCGGACTGCAGCCCCCCTTCCCCCAGCCACGGCCACAGCTGACCAGGGCCATAGGGCCCAAGACACAGGGCAGGGCTGGCCAGGCGGAAACGTGGCTCTGGTGGCTGCTGTCTCCCGCCCACACCAGCCACGCGAGGCCATGGGCAGACACGGGTGACAAGGGCCCGAGGCAACGGGAGAGAAGCGTGTCGGTGGGTATGGGGGAGAGAGCCCCACCCGCACGGGGGCGGGTCCCAGACCAGGGCCCCCTCACTGGTGACGGGCAGGACACAGGGACGGGCATGGGGACTGCCACGCGCTCTCGCCCTCTGCTGGGTGATGGTCAGGGGTCAGGAAGCAGGACCCGGCGCGGGGCTCGGCGGCTGGCACTGCCTCTCAGGGTGCCCGGAGCCCCAGGGGCATTCCCGCGGCCAGGGAGGGACATCACTGAGAAGAGGGGCCGGGGACGCAGGACGGCCCAGGCGGGGGCTCTGTCGTGGCCAGGACACGCGGCCCCCGAAGCACCGGCCTGGCCAGCAGAGACTCCGAGAGACCCCTGGTCCCACTGAACTGGGGCCCAGTGCGCGGCCTGCAGGCTGGGGGGTGCAGGGCTGCTTGGACAGCGTGCGCCAGTCCTGACCTGCTGCACGGACACACAAAACCCACTGCTGCGACAGCCGTGATGACAACGCAGAAGGAAAACAAAACTGTCAGGCAAAATGAGCACAGGCGCCCAAAGCCAGGGCCGGGCAGGTGGTCGCCCAGGAACTGCATGAATGAAATCTGGCTGCTGAGTCGGGGCTCCAACCACCCACCACACGTTCCCTTCAGTTCCTCACGTCCCCTTGACTACTGGTCCCACCTTCTCTCAGTTCCTCACGTCCCCTTGACTACTAGTCCCACCTTCTCTCAGTTCCTCAGGCCCCTTAACTACTGGTCCCACATTCTCTCAGTTCCTCACGTCCCCTTGGCTACTGGTCCCACCTTCTCTCAGTTCCTCACGTCCCCTTGGCTACTGGTCCCACCTTCTCTCAGTTCCTCACGTCCCCTTGACTACTGGTCCCACCTTCTCTCAGTTCCTCACGTCCCCTTAGCTACTGGTCCCACATTCTCTCAGTTCCTCACATGCCCTTACTACTGGTCCCACATTCTCTCAGTTCCTCACGTTCCCTTGACTACTGGTCCCACATTCTCTCAGTTCCTCACGTCCCCTTGACTACTGGTCCCACATTCTCTCAGTTCCTCACGTCCCCTTGGCTACTGGTCCCACATTCTCTCAGTTCCTCACGTCCCCTTAACTACTGGTCCCATAGTCTCTTAGTTCCTCATGCCCCACGTTCTTCTCAACATAACTCAGATCCCCTTCACTGCCGGCCCAAGTTCCTTCTTACTCACACGCCCTCAGCCACCTGTGTTCCTCTCAGCACTGTCCAGAGCCCGTATTGCTCTCAGTTCCTCACCCCTACTGAGCCATCAGCCCTGTGTTCCTCTCAGTCACTCAGAGCCCCTTACCCCCCATCCCTGTATCCCTCTCAGCGTTACTTGCTGCCCCCCCCCAGACAGCTCCCCTGCGCACCCCGGCCTCTCCCACCGCCGAGCTCTGCCCTTCAGACGCCAACTCTGTGTAGTGGCACCGTGAAGAACGTAATTGGATGGAAAACTTGACCAAACAGATTCAGCCCTTGAGCCCCGGGGAATGCTGGGGGCCGGGCCCTCCCCTAAGTGGTCCCAGATGGCCCCTCCCGTGGTCTGAGTCTGCTTTCTATTAGCTCCTGCCTCCTCACTGCTGCGCTCGTCGTACCTATCCCGTTTCCTGAAATTTCTAACCTGCAAAATGTGTCAACTGTGTCTCCTTAAAATAATCAACGTTCGTCTTCGGGGAAATCGCAAATAGCTCCATGCTTGGCCGTCTCTGTTCACTTCCTGCCCGAATTTAAAGTTCAAACGGCTAACCTTTCTCTCCTTCCTTTAAAATAAAGTCTCCCAAGGCGTGGAGAGGCGGCGGCGTTCTAGCCGCACGAAGCCAGTGGTTCCAGGAGGGAAACAAACATCCTGTTTACGACGACGCTTACTCCGGCTGAGCGTTTCACCCCGTGGCCTCCTTTGCTCAGGCCCTGGACGCGCGCCCGGGGTTGCGTCCACCCGCCCTCACTGACCCCCTCTGCCCACGGTCACTCTGGGGGTTTTACAGATTCCACACCCACCTTTAGACACTGTGAAGTGCGGGGACAGGGCCCAGGGGTCCCCAAGAGTCGGCCCCAGCACGGCCTGTCCCCATCTGCTCGCTCCTCGCCTCTCTCTGCACCCCCCCTCCCCACCCCCCTCCCCTTCCCCCTCACACTCTCCCCTCTCCCTTCTCCCCTCACCCCCTCCCCCCTGTCCGGCACCTCAGGAGCTCAGAGAAGGCAGCAGTGGTCACCCTGCTGGGGGGTCCAGCCCTGGACTGGGGAAGTTGGGGGAGGTGCAGCGTGTCCTTGGGGTCAGGGCAGCTCCGCACCAGAGGGCCCCATACTGACCGGCCCACACCCCCTTCTAGAAGGCTCGTCCGCCAGCCCCAGTCACACCCGAAGCTCCTACCCCCAGGGAGGGGACCAGCATCACCCGCCGCCCGGGGGCTCTGCAGACCCGGGCTGACGAGAGGCGGCGGGACGGTCTCGGACCCATGTCCTGCACCTGCGCAGCCTGGCAGGTGGGAACGGGGACTGCAGGGTGAGGAGATGGGCCTGTCTGAGGCGCGTGGCCTGTGGACGTGGTGGACTGAGCCCTGGGGGCTCAGAGGGACACTTGGCCGCCGTCCCTGCCTCCCCCCGCCCATGCCAGGACGGAGCCCTGGGCTCCTCCAGGTGTGCCCCTCCCCCTGAAAAGCTGCAACACGGTCTGGGTCTCCCCGGAAGTCAGCGAGACTCACACCGCCCCTCACGGTGGCCCCGGGCCCACGCAGGGAGTCTGCCTCTGCCCCCACGAGCCTCCCCTGGGGACACGGTGCCCCCCTCCGGCCCCTCCTGCCACAGGCAGGTCATGGGGGTCTGACTCGGGGAGCAGGGGGTTGCAGGGCCCCTCCGAGCAGGGCGCGAGGCTCTCCGACAGCGTGCGGGCCCCGGGGCAGGGCTGACTCCTCCGGCGTCCCCAGCCCGGCTCCTTCCCGAAACAAGGCCCACCAGAGCCCGGTGCTCGGCCGCCGCGCGTGGAACTCTCCCGGGGCCGCAGCTCCCGCACCCCCGCTCCTGTGCCGGGCGGCGGGCACGTGGCAGCCGCGCTGTCTGGCAAACAGATTAATAATGAATGAGCCCATCTTGTATAATCAGGACGGGGGGCTGCGGATTAGAGGGAAGCATGTTTTTCATTAAGGGGCCGCGGGATGCGGCAGAGGGCCGCGGGGGGCTCCGGTGAGGCCCGGCCCAGCTCCGGCCCCCAGAGGCCGCCTGTCTCGCGGGATCTGTGGAGAACGAGACGCGCTCCCCTGCCAGCCGAGCACCCCCCCCCCCGGCTCATTACTCACTTGGGGGGTTCGAGTGTCGCAAACAGGGGGCATCTCCATCCTAAATCGAGTTCATGTTCTCCGACGCTCCGTGTCAATTAGACCCACATTCTGCCGAGGCAGGCGTGTGCTGGCCCCGGGGCCCTGGGAGCTGGGCTCTGACTCCGCTTCCCGGGAAACGAGTGCGGGAGGGGTGCGGCGGGCAGGGCAGGGCAGGGCAGGGCTGGGGGTCTGCCAGGCTGCGGCACAGCCTGAGCACAGGAGCTGGAGCTCCGACCGACCCGGGCATAGGGTGGCACACGCTTCCTGCAGCCCCGAGGGACTGAGCACCCACGCGGCCCCCGACCAGCCGTGCGGCCCCTGAGCGGGCAGATGCCACTGGCCCCAGCTCGGGCGCCCGCCGCACCCGCCCGAGCACAGACTCCTGAGCACTCCTGCAGGTGAAGCTGAGGCTGAGGTCTGTCCCCAGGGGCCTGGGGTCCCCACGCCGGAGGGTGAACGGGGGCCCGGCCTGCGGGAGCCGCGGCTCAGGCCTGCCGCCGAGTCCGTCTGTGACGGGCCAGCGTCTCCGTCTGCACCCAGAGCCCAGAGGGAGGCGGAAAGTTCCAGAAGAGAAGCGGGTGGGGGAGGGGCCACAGAGCAGCAGCGACGAGGGGGCGGCTGTGGCTGGTGGGCTGTGGTGGGCGCCCCAGGGAGGGCAGGTCCTGGGGGACCCCGGGGCCCTGCCCTGTCCCTCACCCCCAGCTGGCCCATGCTGAGCCGAACAGGGGCCCCCTGCGGACAGCACGAGGCTGACCGCTGTCTGCTGGCTGGCCCGAGGGGCTGGTCCAGCGGGAGGAGGCATGCAGGAGCACTGGTCAGGGGTGGGAGGGCACAGGGCAGGAGGGTGGACATGGGAGGAGGGTGGACATGGCAGGAGGGTGGACACGGCAGGAGGGTGGACATGGGAGGAGGGTGGACATGGGAGGAGGGTGGACAGGGCAGGAGGGTGGACATGGCAGGAGGGTGGACAGGACAGGAGGGTGGACAGGATAGGAGGGTGGACAGGATGGGAGGGTTATGGGACAGGAGAGTGGACATGGCAGGAGCTGGACACAACAGGAGGTGGACACAGCAGCAGGAGCTGGACACAATAGGAGGTGGACACAGAAGGAGGGCCCCAGACAGGCACTGGGCTGGGACACGGCTGGGGGGTGTCCAGGCTGGCACAGGCCCGTTTGGATTCCGAGGCAGAGGCTGCTGCAAGGCCAGAGAGCCCCTGCTGGCCGCTCGGCTTCTCCCGCGGCGAGTGAGCGGGTGTAGGCGGGGCTGCTGCTGCCAGCGAGGGGAGGGTCCACACAGCACCCTGGGGAGGGTCTGCACAGCACCCTGGGGGGGTTCGCACAGCACCCTGGGGAGGGTCTGCACAGCACCCTGGGGAGGGTCTGCACAGCACCCTGGGGAGGGTCTGCACAGCACCCTGGGGCTCAGGCACTTCTCGCCCGCCCAGGAAAGTGCCCCCTTCAGTGAGCCCCGGGTGAGCACCCCACCTGCCCCCTCGCACGGGGACGATGCGACAGGTCAGTCCCGGACCAGCTGCTGCCCCGGCCCCCCGGCCCCGCCTCCCCTCACCCCAGCCCAGTCAGTGTCTCACCTGCACAGCCCAGGGCCCTCCCTCCGGCCCCCTGCTCGCCCTGGAGCCCTGCACAGCTCTGTCCCCGCCCGCGGCCAGTGGCCCCGCCTGCCCGGGGAGTGTGGCCCTGGTGTGGCTCCTGTTTCCTGTCCTGTTTCTCGCTCGCCACCGTGTCTGCGAGGGAGTAGCCCGTAGACTTCGGCCCCCTCCTGGCCCCCCAGGCCCGTCCTGGTTCCTGCCTCAAAGCTCACGTCTGGGGTCCTCTGGCCTCCTGCCTCTGTCGCCGCTCACGCCCGTGCACTCCGGGGCTGGCCGCTTCCCGCGGTGCCGCCGCAGACAGCAGCCGCTGAAGTCCCGATGGCTCCCGTGGCGGCACGAGCCCTGGCAGGAGCACTGGCGCCGGGAGCCCCCCCCCCCCAGGCTGCACCTGCCCCTGCCCTGCCACGGATCAGGCAGGTCCTCGAGCCTGCTCAGGCTCGTGGGCCAACTCTGCCCAAACGCCGCAGGGCGACCCCCTGCGAGAACCGTCTCAGCTGCAGCTGCAGCGCCAGTGGCCCCAGGGGCAGCTCCGGCAGCTCCTTCCGGAAGGAATCCGCCCGTGACGGACCCTCGGATCCGGCAGCCGCCACTTCGGCACCGCAGACCTGGGCAGCGCAGGGCTCGCCGAGGGGGACAAGCAGCTCGGCCCGTGGGCACGGGGGCACGGGCCGGACCCGGCCGCGCGTGTGCCCACCTGGCCTCCAGACCCGTGACTCTAACCCGTGCCCTTCTCACACCCTGCCCCGACCCCCAGCCCCAAACAAATCAGTTTGATGAGGGGCAAGGCAAGGTCAAGACCCCGACGAGCAGCGCGGCTGCCTTCGCCCTTGTGCTGCCCCCCGCGGCCCGCAGCCGGCCTGACCGCCACCCCCGACGGCACTGGGACCTCGTCCTGCCACAGAACCAGTGTCCGCAGCTCACAGACGGGGTCTCGATACCCTCTGGGACGGGCACGGGACTCGAGAGCCGCCCGTGGGACAGCGTGGGGCGGATGCGGGCTTCAGGGAAGGGCCGTGGGGAGCCCAGCCCTGCGCTGGCCGTGACACGCTCCCGGGATTCCCAGAGATGCGCTGGACGCGGGGCTGGCCGGCCTGGGGCGGGCCTGAGAACCGGCGAGGGCGGAAAAGGAAACGCCCCAACTCGCCCGACGCCGAGCAGCGCTGGGAGAAGACGGACGGGAGAGAGCGACACGGAAGACCGCTTCCCCAGCACCCGTGTCCCTTCAGTCCTGGGCACGGTCCACGGGCCAGGCCTGCCGGGCAGGGAGGGTGGGGCCACAGAGATAGTCACTCGAGGGCTGCCCCGGGTGCGCTGGCCATGCACGTGGCCCCGATTTCCCAGTCAAATTTGCCCATTTGCTCCCGTGGTCCCTGCAACTCCGGTGACAGACACTGAGGTCTAGGACAACCCAGGTGGCAGAGGGAAGGTGAGACGAAGAACCCGCCGCCCCCAGAGACGGCGGGAGCTGCAGGCGGCGAGGGAGGAGGGAGGGCTGGTCACTGCACTGGGAAGGGACTGGACAGTGTCACGAGGAGCAAAACGGTGTAAGGGAGGGCAAATGCCCTGTGGTCTGTCCTGTTTGTAGAGTGCGAGGAGATGTGGGGAAGGACGAAGGCACGGGTGAGAGACTGAGGGGCGGGAGTTCAGCCTCTGGTGTTCAGTGCCTCACTGCACCGACACAAACGGAAATACGGCCCTTCCCGCGGTCGCGTAGGGATGAGGAATACGCGACATGCAATCAGCCACCCTTGGTAATAGGAGCAGCGACAGCTGCCACTGCTACTCAGGTCCTTAGTCGTGTGATCACGAGTGGTTGCGAGAGAGATCCACAGGAATGGCCGCTGAGAGAAGTATGACACGGACCGTGGAGCCGGCCAGCCCCGAGCAAGCCCTGTGGCCCGGGAGGAGAAAGCGTCTCTCCGCTAGAGAGAAGGACTCGTCTGTGAAGTGCTCAGCACCCTCTGTGGGCTCCGGATGGAAAAAGATCTCGTGCAGACTTCACACCCTTCCCATCAGGACACGTGCCCTGGAAGCTTCCCCGAGCCGCCCGCGTTTCGAGGGTGGGCGAGAGGACAGACAGACAGTGGCCCTGGGTGCGGCAGGGGGAGACGTGGCTCCCCGCCCACCGTCTTCCTCCCGGTACCCAGCAGACCCCAAGGAGCGGCCACGGGCCGGGGCCGGGGCATGGAGACCCCCCTTAGCTCCCACGAGAGAGCGGCCAGAAGCCAGACACTATCATAGCCCACTTGCTTGTGGTCCCAGAAAACGCCACGCGTGAGCCAGGATGGCCGTGCGTGTCCACGGAGCCATGGGGCAGAGGAAATGGCGCGCGTGCCTCCACAGAGAAGCTGGAGGGAGAGCAAGAGGCAGCGAAATGAAAGCCAAGCACACGCAAGCTGGAAGCAATGGCCCGTGCCGCGTCCTTCCCAGAGGGGAGACCTGCAGACACGCCGCGCGGTGGGAGAGCCGAGCGTGAGGCAGGGAGCAGAGGTGGGCCCAGTGGGTTTCAGAGCACGAGGAAGCTGCAGGAGCAGCTGTACCCACAGGGCGAGGCAAGGAGGAGGCCACAGCCTGGGTTTCCGGGCCAGGGGCGGCGGGGACGCTCAGGACCCGGAGACCAGTTTCCACCCCACCTGGGGCAGGACTCAGTGCGAACGAGCCTGAGCACCCCCAGATCCAAGCCCTGGACTGTCCGGGCACCCCCAGGACATACACACACCTCACACATACACACACCTCTCACACACACATATACACTCCTTGCACACATACCTCACTCTCACACACACTCACACATACCTCACTCACACATACACTCACACACACACTCACACACACTCCTCACACACACCTCACACACATTCCTCACACACCTCACACACATTCCTCATATACACACTCCTTACACACATACACACACTCCTCATACACACACCTCACACATACACTCACACACACCTCAGACACACACTCCTCACACACAACCTCACACACGTTCTTCATACACACACTCCTCATACATATACACACTCCTCACACACACACTTCTCACACACACACACTCCTCACACACAACCTCACACACCTCACATACATTCCTCATACACACACTCACACACACCTCACACACACATTTCTCACACACACACTCCTCACACACATACACCTCACACATACACTCACACACACCTCAGACACACACTTCTCACACACACTCTTCACACACAACCTCACATACACCTCACACGCATTCCTCATACACATGCTCACACACCTCACACACACTCCTCACACACACACTCCTCACATACACACTCACACATACACTCATACATACACTCACACACCATACACACACTCCTCACACACCTCACTCTCACACACTTACATACCTCACACACTCTCTCACACACACACTCCTCACACACACTCCTAACTCTCACATATACCTCACACATATCTCACACACATACCTCACACTCTCATACACACTCCATGGACACACACCCCTCACACATACTAACACTGCACACTCACATACACCCCTCACTCACACACACACTCACACACACACCTCTTACTCACACACACACACTACACACCCCTCACTCACTCACACTCACTCTCACACACAGCCCCCTCACTCTCACACACACCCCTCATTCATACTCTCTCAAACACACTCTCACACACTCACTCTCACACACAACCCCCTCAACACCCCTCACTCTCACACACTCATACTCTCTCACACACACACCTCATTCACACTCTCTCTCACACACAGCCCCCTCACTCTCACATACTCACACTCGCTCACACACACTCTCACACACACAACCCCCTCACTCTCACACACACCCACACTCTTTCTTTCTCACACACACACCTCACTCACACTCTCTCACACACACACACACACCCTCTGCCCGTCCAGTGCCGCACAGACTCCAGAGTGAGGCTGTTCCTGTGAAGGAGGCTGATGGCTCCAGGCACTCTGAGGTGTAGGGCAAAAACGTGTGCAGTGAGTGTCCGTGTCCCCCAGCCCTGGCCGCCCGAATCCCGCCGCCTCACCCCTACTGGCCCTTCTTGGGGGTCTCGCTCGGGTAGCCTGGAGGCCTGTAGGGGGCTCTGGAGCGCAGGGCTGCCTTCCCCACACCCTCGGGACGCGTGGGCCCACCTGGCCGGGCCATAATCACCGCGTCTCACGGGGACCGGGGGTTTCTGTTCATTAACGGCCCCAATCAGCAAGCCGGCCATCGGCGGTGGCGGTGGCAGCCAAATTACCCTTTCTACCAGCACAAAAATCAATTAACACCACCGGGGCTGTCATTATTGTCACATTATGTCACCCGAGAGTCTCCAGGGCCGATAAGTGATTTAAATTTCCCCCACTGCCGTGGCGGTGAGTGGCGGGGCAGGCCGTGCTCCCCAGGGCCCGGGAGCGTTCTATTGGAGGAGCATTCATTCGCGTCATGAGGGACCCGCAGGTCAGGGCTCCGCATCTCCGGGAGCAGCGGGCGACGCGCCCGGGGGTCCCGAGAGTGAACGGCGGCTCCCACGGACCCGCGCTGGCTTGATCTGCGTGTGTGCGTGGGGGAGGCCACGTCCACGAGGCAGGCCGTGCCAGGCACGGGGCCCCGGGCACAGCGCATGGCGAAGGCCGGCTCGAGCAGGGGCTCTTCCTCCTTGGGGAAGGGGCTGGAGACCGACCCCCGGGAAGGCCGGCCTCGCCCCTGACGTCAGTCCGCCGCCCACGGCCAGAGCAACGCAGTTCTCAGTTTGCAAAGCCAGATGCGGTGGGGGGGGGGCGGGGAGCCAGGGGGGAGCCCGCAGGACCAGCTCTGGGCAGCGGCCTGCTGGGTCCGGGGCACCCACGGCTTTGCACCCCGAGCCGGGCTCCGGGGCCGTCGGAAGGCGGCTGGGCCCGGGCCAGCCCCTCAGACCGGCCTCGAGTCGGCCGGCTTTTCCGGGAGACAGCGGCGGGGCGGTGAGGGAGCGGGGCCGTGTGCCTGCGAGTGGCAGGTTTCCTGGCTAAGGAGGAGACCCAACTTCTGCATTTTGGCCTCCATCAGGGGGCATTTAATTAAGTCTCTTCTGTCTAACACGATCTGATGTCATTGTACAAGGCGCTGGTCTTTGTTAGGCTGCTCTTCCCGCAGTCTCCTCTGTGTATTCGCAGCCATGGCAACCGGGCGGGAGGCTAAGCCAATGAGATAATGAGATATTCTCATTGTAATTGTGTTTCAGGAGGGCACTCGCTCCCACGGGTGGTTATCTGACGGTCTTACAACTGCTAACAGCATTGAAGGCGCAGACAGAGGGGAGTGCGGCCGCGTTTTCCTCAACAGCCATGTAAACATTTGTGACATGGCATTTTTTTTTCCCTTACTGTTTCCGCACATGAAAGTATGTAATGTGCGTTTATGTCACCAAAAGCCACACAATTAATGAATATCAATATTTTAGAGTCCTTAGAACTCGAAGGAACTTTAGACTTGAAATGCGCCAAGCGGGCTGTGGGGAGGCTGTTTTGCATTATAATTACGAGCAGGGGCTGCGGTGTACGAGGGGGACAAGTCCATCAAAGCGGAGGGGAGGGGGGTGGCCAGCCCCTGCCACCCCAGCCACCCCCACACACCCACCTCCGACGGGAAGGGCAAAGCCAGCCCAGAGCGGGGCGCCCGGGCGGGGGGGCGGGGTGTGCTAGAGGCAGTTCGCCTTTAAGAGAGGAGAAGGAAAACACATCTGGGGCAGAAAAGCAAAACTCTGACCATCCGGCCAGTCCTGCCCCCTGCGAGCCAGCCGGCAGGGGAGGCCGCCCCAAGCCGTCACGCAGGGCCCTTCGTGTCCGTGCTCCGGTCCCCGGCCTCCAGCCCGCGTTCCCCCCCCCATGGATCATGTTTGAGGGGGAGGCAGTGCCCGGAGGGTGCAGGGCCAGGCTCGGCCTCCCCGGCCCTGTCCACACCCGTGGCCGTGCTGGGGGTGGGGTCTCTCGGGCGCCCCTCAGATGCCACCTGCCACGGGGCCTTGCAACGAGCTGCTGCAGCTCCAAAGTGTGAGCAGAGGAAGCAGGACGGGCCTCGAGCGCCCTGAACTCTGCCTCCCCTTCCTGCCCCGCGTGTGACCTGCACGCTTGCATGCACAGGCACACGTGTGAAGATACACACGCGCACCATGTGGCTTTGCAAGCACGTGAGCACACGTGCACACACGGGCCTGTCCGTGTGCCTGTGGCATGTGGTGTGTGTACGGGCAGGCGTGCGTGTCGGTGGGTGCCGGGGACAGGTGTCACCGGGAGGAGGCCCAGGGCGCGTGTCCGTGTGCGGGGGAGGGTGGGCCTGTCACTCAGGCCCCAGCAGCAAAACAAAAGCAGCCGTGGGTGGGCCCGAGGGGAGGGGCGGCCCGGCCTCTCCCTCCCGGCTGTGCCCCAGGCTCCTGGCAGAGCCCCCCTCGCCCGGGCCCAGTGCTGGGGCGTGAGGGGGAGCGCGGCACTTCCTGGGGTGGCCCTGAGGGGTCCAGCAGCCTGGCCCGGCTGAGGGGCCCACAGCAAGCCCCCCCGCTCTCCCAGGGCCTCTCGAGGACAGAGGGAGGCAGTGAAGGGACCCACACCCAGGCCGCGCGGGGGCTACTCGGCAGCGAGGGCCAGAGGGGCCCTGTGCCGCCCCCCAAACAGGCCTGGCGGGCTCCCGGATGAGGCTCTCGGAGCGGCAGCCTTCGGCTCTGGCCAGCAGGGGGCACTGTGGGTCCCCTGCAGCTGGGGTGGGGGTGGGGGCCGAGCCGGGCGAGCCGGGCAGGGTGAGTGGGCAGGAGCCCTGCAGCCCACGCTAGTCCGGGAGAGAGTGGAGGCAGCCCACACGCGGCTCCCTGGGACCCCCGACCCCGGCTCCTGACGCCTTCCCTCTCTGCTGTCACTAACCCCCTCCCGCGCCCCCCTGGCCGGGGCCTCGAGGTGCCCCCGGGGACAGAGGCTCTCAGGGTGCTGCCCGCACCGCAGTGCGCATGCTCAGGAGAAAGGCAGGCCCGCGCTGGGCAGGCCCAGGGTCGGCCCGAGCCGTGGGACGGTGAAGGCACGGCCTGGCCTCAGGCTGACCCGGGTCCTGCCCCCAGCACCCCAGACGGCCCCCCAAGCCCCGCCAGGAGTGACCCCTGAGCACTGGGCCAGGAGCAGGCCTGGGGCCTAGGCGGGAGTCTGGCAGGAGCGAGGCCCCAGGGGGCCGGGCCGTGGGTGAGCATCTAGCGTGCCGCCATGTGGGGCACCCTGGACGCAGGCGAGGGCCCCCCAGTGGGACTAGCTTGATCTCCCCGCTGTGCCTGAAAGGAAAACAAACAGCTTCTCGGGAGAGAGAAGCCGGTTCCACCCCCGAAGGTGAGCGGGCCCCGACACGGTGCAGGAGCCCAGGAGACCCCGAATACTGAACCAGCGTTTCCGCGTCGCTCGGTCGCCCCCTCTGAGGCGGAGTTCGAGGGTCGCGCTTGGAGTCTCACCCGGGCTGAGGGCTCAGTTTTGTTTTCTGAAGCCGGGTCATGCCCCGTCGGTGGAGCACTGTGGGTTCTCTCGGGGACAGCCTTGAGCCGGGGATCCCGGCCGCCAGAGACACGGGGTCGCAAGGATGAAGGGCCGGAAACACGGCAGGGCGCACAGGGGTCACCTGGAGCCGCCTGGCCCCGAGTCCCGAGCCGGGCTAGGGCGCGACCCCCGCCCCTCGCTGCCCGGGCACCCCTGGGCTTCACACCGCCCGGGGGGACACGACTTAGAATTCGCCGTTGACACTGGCCCGGCCTCCTTCGCTTCCTTCGTAGCCCCCCGGCCGTGCCATGCGGCCCCCGAGGGGTCGGGCGGAGCCGAGGTTTGCGTTCCCTCGCCCCCGCTGGTTCCACACGTGCCGTCATTTCTGGTCCAGGCCTGGCACCCCACAGGGCAGTGGGGGGCCCATTAGTGCTCGGGCGGCTCAGGTGAGGCGGGACGTCCAGGGGAGGGGCGGGGGGGGGGGACGGTGAGCCCAGCTGACGCGCGGGGCAGGGCGCAGGGATGCTGCTCGGGCCATCTGCCGGGGGAGGAGCGGGGAGGAGCCCCCCGGGCCCGGCTGGGCCCCCAGGGAGCCTCCAGGGTGAGCGAAGCTCCCCCAGTGGTGGCAGAAGGGGGCTGATGCTCCTTAGGGGGTTTCAGGGACCACCTCTGGGAGCTGTGGGCCGTGGCCCAGTTCGCCTCGCGGGGAAAAGGCCTCGCCCAGCCCACATGT
Source organism: Sorex araneus (assembly GCF_027595985.1). Lineage (NCBI taxonomy): Eukaryota > Metazoa > Chordata > Mammalia > Eulipotyphla > Soricidae > Sorex > Sorex araneus. The sequence goes on from NC_073303.1 coordinate 265,950,232, forward strand.
GCCGGGGAGAGCAGCCGGGCCGAGTGGGGGCCGCCCACCGTGTAGGCCTCCCTGCCCCCGCCCGCTGCCCTGGGCGCCTTCTGCCTGACACGGGGAAGAGGCGGCTAAGCTCCCCCCCGTCAGCTGGCTTCCATTCTGGGACGACGAGGAGGAATGGGGCGGAGCAGGGGTCAGCGGCTCTGCCTCCAGTCCCAGTACTGACCTGGCCAGGGAGCCCCTGGGGAGGCCGTGCAGCTGTCCTGGGGCAGAGTGGAGCGCTACCGGCTGGGCCCCAGCTCTGTTCTGAGGACTCCGTGGAGATGGGCGGCCAGCGGCGAGCAGGTGGGCTGGGGGTCCCGGGCACGGGCTGCTGCAGGGCGCGCTCCTGGGCACGGGGCGGGGGGTGGGTGGGCACGGGACCGCTGAGGGCTGCTGGTGGGAGAGGAAATTCGACACCATGTAGAGGTCTGAGCGTTCTCCCGAGGTTAAAGCACAGGTCGGGGGCTGCATCTGGAGACCCCACTCGTGTTTGCTCCCTCTGAGCTTCCAGGAAGACCCGAGAACCCCTCACAGCAGAGAGAGAAATGGCCAATGGGCCCTGTGGCCCCGTGGCCCTGTGACTGTGGCTCCTGCGGCCCCAGCGGGCCCTGCGGCTACTGGGGACTCCGTGGTTCTCGTGGGCTCTGTGCTGTCGGGGCTCTGAGGCACCGCATTCGCAGGTGCGCACTCACCCACTCCGGGTGCGCTGCAGGGAGGAGCTTCCTCAGCCAGGCGGGGGAGGTGGTGGCTCCCCGTCTCGCCCACACCTGCTCAGGGCCGCTCTCACCTGCGCCCGGCGTTTGCAGCCCTGCTCTGCAAAGACGGAGGCGCAGCCATGGGCACGGTGGGCCCAAGACAGCTGGGGGCCGTGAGCGAGAAGCCGGGGCCGAGCCCGCTCCTGCCAGCAGCCCTGCAGGGACAGACGCGGGGGGACTCGCAGCCACGGGGCCTCGGCCCTGCCCCACAGCCGGGCCCAGCGGCGGGAGAAGCCGTGTGCCGTGTCCCACCACATCTGCGGCGAGAGTGGGATGGGGGCCGTGCTTCCGGGAGGTTTCCCTTCCCTTCCCTTCTCGGGGGTCCGGACTGGAGGGTGGTGAGGAAAGTGCAGGCTCCCTGGGCCCCTCGCGGCCCGCCCGCCAGCGCGGGCACCTCCCCCAGCCCCGAGGGCCGCCCTGCGCCTTCATGGAAACCCTGATGTGATTTAGGGGGAAGTTAGAGCAGAACTATTAATCCAAGGAGGAGATTTCTACGGAGCCGTTGCCTTTGTTCCCTCGAAATGGGTGACTCATTGGTCAGCAAGATTATTCAATTTGAAATAATTGGGTTTCTGGTTCCTGTAATTTAGGTCTCACTTGTCACTGCAAATTATCTAAATTGTCTGTGTGTGCGCATATAATCGTATCATGTCAATGAGACTAAACATTTTTAAACATTCATACTCCGAGATTATATTTTTCTAACAAGGAAAAAAGTATAATACATGTGTAATGGACTTTCGACAAAGATTACAAAAGGTATTTACATAATTATTTTCTTACCGTGGGACAGCGCTTCAGCGTGCTCTAGTGAGGTTAGGGGGTGATTTCACTCCAGCTCTCCTCTTAGAGGGCTGAATTCTCTTCTTGTCAAGGAAATTTTACAAGACGCTCCACATCCCTCTCGAATTTTCGGGCGTGGAGGCTGCGCGCTGGCTGGCGGGGGCCGCGGGCCGCAGCCGCCCGATCTGACTAAATCGGTCTCGACTGTGGGGAATTCGCCCGATTCCATTATTTAGCTAAGTAGGATTTTATAGCCATTAAAAGCAAAGCAATAATTTCTTTTGCTGAAGTTGAGCGTAAGACATTGTTTAAAACATTTAATTACTATCTAATTGAGTCCTGGGACTGCGCCGGCCGGCTGATGCATTTCCAGCGTGGCTATTAATTTAATAATAACTGTACTGAGCGCTTAGTCCTCCCACGCCGCCGCGCCGGGCCACGCGCTGACGAGACTTTCCCGAGTCTCCTTAACAACCGCGGGCTCCCCAATAGGCATCGGGGGAAAGCAGCTTTAAGGGCGTGTCATCTGCCTGAGTTTACCCGGTCTGCTCGAGAGCAAGGACTGTGTGGGGCCCTCAGCCAGGCTCCCACCCACGACCCGAACCCCGGCCCCGGGCTGGACCTGCCACTGCACACACCCCCTCACTGCTCACGTCACTGCTCACATGGCCCGAGCCTGTCACCTGCACATGCTCACACCTGCGCACACCCGCACACACCCGCACACACCTGCCCACCCGCACACACCTGCCCACTGCACACCTGCCCACACCCGCACACACCTGCCCACCCGCACACACCTGCCCACACCTGCCCACCCGCACACACCTGCCCACCCGCACACACCAGCCCACCCGCACACACCTGCCCACCTGCACACACCTGCCCACCCGCACACACCTGCCCACCCGCACACACCTGCCCACACTTGTCACTGCTGCACCTGCCCACCTGTTCACACCTGTCACTGATCACACCCGCACACACCTGCCTGCACCTGCACACCTGCTCACACCTGTCACTGCCCACAACTGCACACCTGCTCAACACGCTTGCACCTGTCACTACGCATACAGGCACACCTGCTCACACCTGCCCGCCTGCCCGCACCTGTCACTGCACATACCTGCACACCTGCACACACCTGTCACTACTCACAGCTCCACACTTGCTCACACCTGTCACTGCACATACTTGCATACCTGCACACACCTGCCCACCTACTCACACCTGCCCACACCTGTCACTGCCCTCAACTGCACACCTGCTCACACTTGCCCACACCTGTCACTGCTTGCACCTGCCCACCTGCTCAACACACTTGCACCTGTCACTGCGCATACCTACACACCTGCACACACCTGCCCGCACCTGTCACTGCTCACAGCTGCACACCTGCTCACACCTGTCACTGCTCACAGCTGCACAGCTGCCCATACCTGTCACTGCCATGCCTGCCCACACTTGAATTATCAAACAGAAAAGGATGGGAGACCCCCGCCCTGCCCGCCCCCTGCAGCCCAGTAACCAGAACCCAGAGGAGCGAGGCTGGTCCGCCCGTCCCCAACACTGAAACTGGGGCAGGGTCTGTGAGGCCGAGGGGCCAGCAGAGCAGACCGCCAGCTCGGAAGCTCACGAGGGGCAGGGCTGGAGGTGCCACCTCTGGGCTCGGCCTCTGGCACAGGGAAGACCCCAGCCTCATAGCCGTCAGCAAAGTGTGGCCCACCCAGGCCTGGGGGAGGAGGGTCCCCGGGCACAGAGGTGCAGCCCATGGGGCTGACCAGAGCATCGTCGATCCAGGTAGCTCAGCCACGCCCCAACCCTCCGCTGACCACTCAGGTCCGAGGTGGACTCTGCACGGCCCCACGGACAGAAGAGGGCCCCAGACTGCCCCCGCAATCCAGGCTCTGTGCCCGGGGTCCAGGCACCTCCAGGACGGTCATCTGCCAACCACACAGACCCCGCACAGACACGTCAGGGCCCCGCGTGGACGGCCAGGGCCCCGCGTGGATGGGTCAGGCCCCACGTGGACGGTCAGGGCCCCGCGTGGACAGCCAGGGCCCTGCATGGACGGTCAGGGCCCCGCGTGGATGGTCAGGGCCCCGGGTGGACAGCCAGGGCCCTGTGTGGACAGTCAGGGCCCCGTGTGGACGGTCAGGACACTATGTGGACGGGTCAGGCCCCGCGTGGATGGGTCAGGGCCCCGGGTGGATGGTCAGGGCCCCGCGTGGACGGTCAGGGCCCCGCGTGGATGGTCAGGGCCCCGCGTGGACAGTCAGGGCCCCGCGTGGACAGTCAGGGTCCCACTGTGCGGCAGGCGCTGGCTTTCCGAGTGGTCTGGACTGACCGCCTCGGACCCAGGATGTCATTCTCTGACGTTTCCAGACGCAGCCGAGGAGCAGCTTCAGCTCGCCCTGGAGGACGTGGTCCAAGAGACCGGAGCCAAATGCAGATGGACGGAACAGGCCCCCAGCGAGAGCGAAACAGGAGACAGAAGCGAAGCGGCCCGGCCCGGCCCGGTGTCGGTGTTGGGTGTGGGCGGCGTCCCGCTGGCCCGCGCAGACGCACTCACTGGGGTCATCACACTCTTCCCGCTCCGGGCAGCCAGGGCGCGGCGTCCGGGACGCGTGCTAATCCCGCGCCCCGTGCAGACGCTCCAGGCCCGCCCCGCCGCTCCCAGGGCCCCAGAAAACGGGCCCGACTCAGCACCACCGCGTCTCCGTTTTATGTATTTTTTAATTTCCTCTGTGGAAAAGTCTGTTCTTTATAAAAGAACTGCGAGGGAAAAATGTGGAAAAAGTTGATTCGTTCCATATTGACATTCTTGCCGCTGCCTGGAAACCCACCAAGGCGGAGCGTGCCAGGGGGAGGGGCGGAGCCCGCGGGGCGCCCGCCACGCCCTGCCCAGGGGTGCCCGCGCCCAGGCCCGCGAGGTCCCCCTTGGACCACCCACTGCGGTCAGGCCCCCAAGACCGAGTCTGCTCGGGGCACTGGGAGCCCCCCATCCCCGCACTGCCCTGGGCGCCCCTGAGGCCTCCACGGGGCCCCGGGACGCTTCTGCCGTCCACATGTGGCCTCCATCCACTAGGGGCCCCACTTCCTGGTGCCACAGGGGACAGCGGTGTCTCCCCCAAGGAGGGGGCAGCGTGCCCCAGAGGCTGCCCTGCCTGCCCGATCCTCTCATCCCGCGTCATCCGGGCCCCCAGCCCAGGGGCACCAGGCACGGCTTCTCTGGCGGGGCCCTGCCCGGGTGCATGACCAGACCCCACCACAGGCCCGTGCATCGCGCCCACTCACCCTCCCTGCCCCTTCCCCGAGCTCACCCCGGCCTCACAGCCGCTGACCACAGGGAGAGCCGGATACCGTGGGGCCTGCTCACGAGACAGAAGGACACTGGCCACTGACTGTGGACATCAGGCGTTGGCCCGGCAGCCGCCACCCCTGCTTCCTGCTCTCCTTCCCTGGCCCTGGGGCTGCGGCCGCAGTGTCGGGCGTGTCCCCCCATGTGAGGGTCGGCGGTGGCCAGCGTCTCGAGACGCCATGCAGAGCGAGTCCTGCCTGGTCACTCCCGGGGACGCGTGGACGGCGGGGCTGCAGGGGGCAGGTGTGGAGGCCCACGGCCCCTTCCTGGGGCTCACCGGAGCAAGGCCGTCGGGGGCCGGGAGCCCAGCCTGCTCTGTCGCTGCCCCTGGGTCCCCTCGACCCGTCTCCCGGGAGGACTCGTAAGGCTCCGGGGTCCCCGGGGCTCTGCTGCCATCGGGATGCAGGAGCTGTTGGCTGGCACCAGGGCGAAGGCCTCCCCTGGCCGGTTCCCGCGGAGGCCGAGCCGAGGCCACGAAGGGCGGTGACGGGTCAGGCTGCTGCACGCACCGGGGAGCCCTGAGTGGTGGCCTGGGCCGGGCCGTGGGGGGACGGTCTCAGCAGGCGGCCGGGCACCCTCGCCGAGGAGAGCCAGGTACACGGCGGTCAGCCGGGACAGCGGGTGCTGCAAGCGCGTGGAACCCCAGGGAAGGGCCGGAGCACTGTCCAGCGGGCAGGGTCTGGCTGCGCACGCCGCCATCCTGGTCAGCAACCAGCACCGGGAGCGTCCCGAGCTCCGCCGGGAGCCCCGGGCTCTGTGGTCGGTACCCAGGACCCAGCCCCCAGGCAGCCACGGGCACGTGGTCGTGCAACAGTGACCGGGGGCTCAGCGGGCTCCGAGCCTTGGCGGGTTCTAGGCTGGGGGGCATGAGCTGGCAGCCGACTGGGCCACGGCTCAGCTAGGGGAGTCCCGGGTGAGTCCTTCTGTCAGCTGCCTGGAAAACACCCCACAGGGGCTGCGGGGCCACCCTGGACACTGAGGCAGGGAATGGGGGTTTGTGGGGACTCTGGGGTGGAGAGGACACCTGACTGAGGGACACGGAGCCTTGGAGGGGACATGGGACCACATGGAGAAGCAATGCAGTGCTTGTGGGGACAGGACTGTGGAGGGGACTCCGGGCTGCATGGGGAAACTGAGGCACGGAGGGGACTCGGGGATCTGTAGCTGAGGAAGGGGTGCAGCCTTCACTCGCCCGCCTGGGCCCCTGCTGGCCCATGGCCCCCACCCCACGCAGACTCACACAATCTCTGCAGCTTCCGGGGTCTTTGGCACTGACCCAGGAGCACTGTGGGGGGGGGCTGTCCGTGGGGTCTGTGGGGGCTGCCCAGATCCCAACCTGACCTGCCCTTGGCAAAGCAGCCAGAGGCCAGCGTCCCAGAGACCCAGCTCCCGGCACCCTGGGGGTGAAGGGCGCCCCCTGTGGTGGGGGGAGACGCCCATGAGCCCGGCAGGGGGTCTGCGTCCAGGCAGGGAACCCAGATGAGGCCGCAGAGCAGCTGGAAAGCATCATCCCGGGAGCGATGCTGGTGGCCGTCAATGCAGCTTTCGAGATAACAGTGGGGGCCCCCCGTGGCCCCCCAGCTCAGTAAAATGTGGGTTATGTTAAAATTCCACCCAGCGGAGATTTCCACTGGATGCTTTTGGGCACTGGGAGAGACACATCCCCGCGGGAATCACCTCCCAGCCACGGGGGACGTGGCGGTCGGGACGCGGCTGGGGGCGGACACTGGCTGGTCTCCCGGTTCCTTCAGAAGGCCCGGCCGCCGGGGACAGCCGCCACCAGCCACTGTCCGGCCGCTGGTGGTCCCCCGGGGAGAGCCGAGCAGTGACCCCAGACAGCCCCACGGCTCTGACCTCCACCAGTGTTTGGAGACACCGACAGCCGCCCTGAAACTCAGGCAACAGCCCTGAGCCACCGCACCAGAGCAGCCACGCAGGGGACTGTAGCATGTGGATGCCCGTGTGTGGACGTGGGTAGTTAACACTAGTGACCGCCTCAGAGCCCTCGGGGCCGTGAGGTGAGGGCGGAGCCCCGCAGTGCCAGGCCCAGAGCTTCAGGGTCTCCCCCTGGCGAGTGCCACCGTCGGTCACGCCTGGGGCTTGGCATCGTGCCCCGACTAAGCGAGCCCTCACGGACGGGGCTTGTGGAGGGAGGAGTCTGCAGTTCCCAGCTGGCTCAGGAACCATGCAGGTCGGGGGACACTGCGGTGGTCATCCCAGGAAAGTCACATTCCTGTGGGAACCGCAGCAGGACCCCCACAGATGCGTGTGCCTCTATCAGGCCCCTGATGGGAGGGCAGGGCCCAGCCTCAGCCCCGGCGTCAGCCCCTGTCTCAGCCTCAGACCCTGCCTCAGACCCTGCCTCAGCCTCAGACCCTCCCTCAGGCCCTCCCTCAGCCCCTGCCTCAGCCCCTGCCTCAGCCCCTGCCTCAGCCCCTCCCTCAGACCCTGCCTCAGACCCTGCCTCAGCCCCTGCCTCAGCCCCTCCCTCAGCCCCTGCCTCAGACCCTGCCTCAACCCCTGCCTCAGCCCTTGCCTCAGCCCCTCCCTCAGCCCCTGCCTCAGACCCTGCCTCAGACCCTCCCTCAGACCCTGCCTCAGACCCTCCCTCAGACCCTCCCTCAGACCCTGCCTCAGACCCTGCCTCAGACCTTCCCTCAGACCCTGCCTCAAAACCTGCCTCAGCCTGGGACTGACCGGCACAGCAGCAGGACAGTGAGAATCCTGTGGTCAGCCCAGTCTCACCTCCCCAGGAGAGGCCAGCCCTCACCCCCCTCCTGGGAGCCTCTTGCTCTGACCCCTCCCTGGACATGGGACTGTCACACCCTTCCCAGGGCCAGCAGGGGGCGGCCCCTCCCTTCCCGTCCCTCCAGGACACAGCTGGGTGGGGCTGTGAGGACAGGGCCAGGCAAGGCGGTCATTGCCGGACTCCACTGCCCAGTCCTCAGGGCCACTGGGGAGCCCCTCCCTCCTCCCCCCACTCTCCCCTCTCCCTCTCCCCTCCTCTGCTCTCTCGATCTTCTCCCTCCGCCTTCTCCTCGTCTCCCCTCTCCTCCCCCCTTCCCCTCTCCTCCCCTCTCCCCTTCTCTCCTCACAGCTTCTAGAAGCAGGTGAGAAGCTCCATCCCAGGCACCCTGCAGGACCAAACCAGGGTGTCCCCAGGGAGTGTCTAGCGTCCCAGGGAAATATTTTCAGCTCCTCATCATTTTTCTTTCTAATCTATTGGTTCCTGCAGCTAATACAAGATCCCCGAGTACCCTCTGTAATTTCCTAACAAGTAGAATCCAGTCCCCCACGAAGAACTCCTGCTCTACGTTGTAATTAAAGACCATCTAAGGAAAACAGCCAGCCCTAAAGAACAATCCCCCCTCTGCCCAGAGGAAGGGTATTTGGGGGGATTAAAAATCACTTTGCACAATTATAAACAGGTTTAAGGCAGCCGTTTTCATCAACAGACTTGTTATCAAGTAATATGTCTAAGATCAAGGTCTGGATTTCAAAGAAACAGATTGAATAAAAAGCGCCTGCGACCCGGCGAGCATATCAAGCGAGCAATTACTAATTCCGTTTCTAGCCACAGCCCTTCACTCTGTGGAAAAGGTCAGTGGAAGCAAAACTTGGTTTGTGTGCTCCTATTAAATTAGCATTGATTCTGTTTTACTGCCAAGACAGAGAAATATCAACAGTCCGGTCCTCCCCGCCACGGAAGTGCGCACACTCCCACAGAACTCAGTCCCGGGTCACGTGCGTCTTCAGGCGAACTGCAGGGAGAACAGCTCCGGCCTCGCGGGTTTGCGCAGGGGACAGGAGGGGACACGAGGCCGAGGGCAGGTTGAGAGCCCGAGCCGCCGAGGTCACCAGCGCTAAACCCCACGGCTGTGTCGCGGACTCCAGTGCTACATCCGCATGGCCACTGCCACGGGCAGCAGCGCCCAACCCCCAGGGCCCCTGCCGTGGACACCAGCGTTATATCCCTACGGCCACTGCCGTGGACACGGGTGCTAAACCCCAATGACCGCCACGCCGGCGTCACCGTGCGGGGAAGCTCGGGGGAGGCAACAGTGACATGTGTCCAAGTGGTCTTCTCAACGGTTCTGATATTTGTAAATTTGGGGGTGGTCTGGGGGCCAGCAGGTGAGACAGGAAATCACGCCTGGACGATTAGACTGTGACGGGGCGCAGCTCTCCTGCCTCAACAACAGTCTGTTCAGTGAGAAATAAAAGCAGGAAACACAGAGACCCCAGGACCTTCAGAGGGACGTGGTGGGTTGGCCGCTACTCAGCTGTTGGTGCTCGCACAGCCACTGGGGAAAGAGCCCCCAGTTCTAGGAATGCTTTAGAAAGGGTGTGGAACCATTCTCTAGAAACCCCTGAGCCTCAGCAAGCACACACACACTCACACACACTCACACTCTCATACACACACACACTCACACACTCATACACATACACACACTCTCTCAAACACACTCACATACACTCACACAGACTCACTCATATACACTCACACACACTCACATACTCATACACATACACTCACGCACATACACTCACACACTCACATACACAGTCACACACAACTCTCTCACACACTCACACACTCACACACACTCACACACATACACACTAACACTCACACACACATACTCATACATGCTGAAAATTCATCACAGAACCAATACCCAAGACTTGGGACTTATCTAGCTGTCAACCCAGGGATGGGTAGATGATGGATGGATGGACAGATGGACGAATGGATGGATGGACAGATGAACGGATAATTCAACAGGTGGGTGGGTCTGTGGATGGGTGGGCGGGTGGGTGGGTGAGCTGTGGTGCTGTGCATCAGGAAGAGGCGGCCAAACGGACAGTCACATTCCACAAATGACGGAACAGTCCTGAGGAGAGAGGAGGCGTCGGGGTGGGCCTGGAGTGATGGTGGGACGGAGTGAGGCAGAGTCGCTCCGTGCGACACCAGCCGTGGGCGGGACGGCAGCTCCGTAGATGGGGCAGGAGGACGGTCCAGGGCCTGGGCCGGGGGCCGGGGAGAAGACTCAGGGGCCGAGACTCCCAGGCCAGAGATGACGAGCTTTGGGGGTCTGATGTGACCCCCGGGGACTAGCGAGCGACACCCACGCCCGAGAGTGCCTCTGGCAGGGGACGGGGTGACCGCACGGGGCCACGGCCCAGCGGAGGGCCCTCCTCAGCCAGGCACACTCACGGGGCCAGCGGCCCACACCCTCACACCCTGGCCAGGCGGACGAGGCGGGCGAGGCGGGGGACGGGCCGCGCAGGGACCCCTCGCACGATGCTTGCTGCAATCACGCGTGCGAATGCACTGAACCCCCCGCGGTGCGGGAACCTGATCGCTGCCAGATTCCGTGAATCTGACATTGATTGAAAGAAGGGCGGCCGTCGCGCGGGTCCAAGGCTTCCTGTGACGGGAATGTACTCGCCACTCTGAAACCGAGTCACAGCCGGGCCGTCCCGCCAGCCCCCGGCCAGGGCCCCTCTGAGGGAGCCCCCTGGACTCTGCTCCTCTCCGGGGCCTGTCGTGCCCTGCCACGCAGCCCGAGTCGCCATTGCTGGGGAAACCGGAGAATCAGGGGATGGCGGCAATTCTTTGACCAGGGGAAGCCCCTGCTGCCGCCGCCACTGTGAAAGGTTCGTGCCCACGGCCTGTCTGGGCGACCCCCGGGCCAGAGCTCAGACCCAGGCCCGCCTGCCACTGCGTCTGGGCCAGAAGAACCAGCCCCGGGGCCCCTTCACCTCCACACAGCAGTGTGGCAGGGGGACCCCAAGACTTCTGCCACAGAGCCACCCCCCCCCCCCACCCCAGGCAGGCCACCCTCAGCCTAGAGACGGTCACACCTGGGCGTCCTTCAATGCAATGCCCCAGGGGGCTCCAGACCCACCTCCTTTTGTGGACACGTCCTGCTCTCACAAAGAAACACACACACACACACACACACACACACACACACACACACACACACATGACCCTGGGGTGGGCTGGGGGTGGACAGGGCTGGACACCCGACTGCCCCAGGGACACTGGACACTGCTGCCCCAGGCCTCCTGAGAACCACGGACGGTTCGGGCTGCCGGGGTCCGGCGGGCGGGGCTCCCGCTGGGACGGCTCTGACCGACTCACCGTGCTCCCCCTCCCGGTTCCCGTCGAGGTCGGTTCTGCCCTGTGCCGACGACCACCCCCCCCACTCAGAACCCCGCCCCCGCCCTCTGCTCGCCTCTCTCCGGGCCCGTGCAGGGGCCACCGGCTGCGGGGGGGCCGAGAGGCCGCCGGAGCAGCGGGGACGGCCGCCCTCTGCTTGGCGCGCCTCAGACCAGCACACACTCGTGCTCCCTCTGGACCCCGGGGTGTTGACCCCAGCCCAGGCCCGCCTGTGCACACCGCTGCCTGCTGCCCTCCCCCCTACAGCCACGAGGGTTGGCAGAGCGCCCGGTGGAGGGCAGGGGGAGGGCGGGGGTGGGGGGCACGGGGGACAGAGCCACACGCACCCCACCACGGCCGCGACCTCTCCCTGCTGCCCAGCAGTGCCGCCTGAGCTGAGCCCAGAGAGGCGGCCGCGGGCCGGCGGGGCTCCCTCGCGTGCAGCCTGTCCGGGCCCGCGCCGCACCACGCGTGGTCCCTGGGCGCAGCTGGCCCCCCACACTAGCAAGTCGCAGTGGCCCCGTGGCTTGGCCCCCAGGACAGAGACCGGGACGTGTGAAGCTTCTCAAGGAAGTTGCAACGGACGCCTCAGACCCCTGGGGAGGCCAGTTGGGGCCACGGCGCCTCCGGGGAGTGTGGCAGAGACGCCGCAGCCCCTCCGGGGCGGGGCCCGGGGTGAGCCGGCCCCAAGGGTGAGCCCGGACGGCACCAGCCCTGATGCCGGGGGCGGGTCTGGCGGGCAGGTGTGAGTCTCCACGGCCTTCCCCCCCACTCACGTGGCACCACCACCCAATGACGACTCGGTGCCACAGCACGGGACGGCACATTGCCACCACCCGCTCATGACACGTCGTGCCGTCCAAGGTGGCACGTGCCCTGTCGATGGCGGGGCGGCAGGTGCCGACTCCGTGCCTCCGTGGAGCCTCACTGGAGTTGGGGCTCGTCTGAGAGACGCCTGGGCCCAGCTGGACCCCTGGCTCCGCTGCCCCGCCCAGAAGCGGGCCGCAGACGGTCTCCCCTGCAGCTCCATCTCCGTGGAGGGGGGACATGTGCAAGCGTCACAGGCGCCTTTCGGGGGAGACAGAGCTGGGTGTGCGAGCGTCACAGGCGCCTTTCGGGGGGAGACAGAGCTGGGCTCTGCCCGTCCCCCTCAGCCACCCCGCGGCCCCCTTCCTGCCCCTTGAGTCGGGCTCCTTTTCCCAGACCAGATATCACGTATTTGTCTATTTTCTGTTCTTCGAATTGTGTCCCACCTGTCCGGCCGCTCACAGCTCTGTCCGGAGCCGTTGGAGGAACAGTGCGGAGGGGACGGTGGCCTGAGCCGGGAGTGGGAGTCGGCCTTAGATCCTAACACGGCCTCGGGGCACGGTCTTATTTGGGCTTAAATCACAGACCTGCAGGGCCCGAGACAGGGCCCAGCGGGCAGGGGGCTGGCCTCGCACAGTGGACCCAGGCTTGGTCCCCACCACCCTGCACGGTCCCCCGAGCCCACCAGGAGTGACCCCCTGAGCACTGCCAGGGGTGATCCAAAATCCAAATAATAAAAAATTAAAAAAAAAAATTCATTGGGGCCAGAGAGATAGCAAAACGGGTAGGGCGTTTGCCTTGCACGAGGCCGACCCGGGTTCGATCCCCGGCATCCCATATGGTCCCCCAAGCACCGCCAGGAGTAATTCCTGAGTGCAGAGCCAGGAGTAACCCCTGAGCATCGCTGGGTGTGACCCAAAAAGCAAAAAAAAAAAAAACAAAACAAAAACAACAACAACAACAATTCATTGGGTTTAAGAGAGGAGGGAAACAACTTTTTAAAAATTAATTTAAAAAATAAAGTCACACACGCACAGAAAAGGCATCAAAATGTCTGGGGTTGGTCTCGGCACTCCCGGGGCTCGGGCACCCTGAGGACCGACAGCAGAGACAGTCGAGGCCGTCCGGGAGTGGCCTCTGAATGCTGGACTGCATTTCCAGAACTTGATGAAAGGAGAAGGGAATATTCCCAGATAGTAAAGCGTGGCCACGTCCAGCAGCCAGCCGCGAGGAGGCCCCGTCTTAGGGTGATTTACACGGTCCGATCACACCGTCTCCACAGTTTTCCTTTTACACCTCACCCTGGGTCTAGATTATCTGGATGATTTATTTGGTGATTTTTGTTCATTTTGATTTATTATTATACTATTTAGGCTCAACTTTCCCTAAAATGTCTTCTGTGAAAAATGATGTAACATTTGTGCATTTATTGTACTTAATGATAAACCTTTCAGTAAATTCGCCCGTGTAAAAAGAAGAGATCAATATAACATACACCTCATTGCCTGCAACACATGATTTTACTTTGCCAGGTCTGACACACACAAAAGCCTTATGGCTTCCGCCTGCACCTCGGGCGGACTCTCGGGCCCAGGCCCCCTGGGGCCGGCTCTTTCCCTTTTAGATTATAGTAGGGCCAGAATTCTACTCGAACCTCACGGCTATTTGTGGGATATGACGAAGAGAGACAAAACTCTTGCTGTTGCTCCTGGCCGGAAGCTCTGGGTACTGTTTCTTATTTGACCTGGTGCTTCTGCTTGAGACGTGGGTGCTCTATTTCCCACACCGGGCTTTAAAAAGGGAGAGTGTTTATCAAATCTGATTCTCACCCGACGTTTCGTGGTCAGCTGCAGAGCCCTCAACGGGGGGACGCCTTCATGGGCTTGCAGAGTGTCGCCAGGCCCATGTCCGGATGGCAGTGCCCAGGCGGGGTGGGCTAAGACGGGTCCACAGGGCCTTTCAGAACCCGTTTAAACAAACTCAGCTCCTCATCCCCAGTTTAACGCAGCCATGTTTCACCCGGGGCCTACAAACATGTGATTTTGCAGATGCTGAAAGGCCAGAGCACTGGCAGAGCCCCGCAGCACCCCACCGTCCACGTGAGCCCCCCAGACCCCCTCCCCGCCCCCACCCAGCCTCTCACGCAGAGTTGACACTCATGCCATCCACCCTTCTTCACTGGCCTGGGACATGAAAGCTCATTTTCTTGATCTATGTCATGTTCTTAACTTTGTTATTGTTTTGAGATGCAGAAGCCTCTTCTTTTATTAATTCCCCCCTCCGACGGGCTTGGAACCACGCTACCATGAAATTACCCCATTATGTGTTTTAAGAGTTCAAGCCACAAAGCAAAACCAATCCACAGCATTGAAAACAAATGACTCTGGAGATGCTGGGTTCCATGGAGGGGCTTCCTAATTTGTGGCTTCTGACTCCCTTGCCAAATAAGGGGCCTCGTTTGCGTCTGATCGAGAAGGCGATCGTCAGCCGTCAGAAGGCAAAGGCGCTCTCCAAGGAGGCACCCTGGGCTCCTCCTGCAGTGCTGAAAGCCAGCCCCAAGCCTCCCGCCTTCCTCCCCGCTCGCCTGGGGAGGCTGGGCCAGCGGGAGCAGGGGCCCGGGCAGCCTAGGGTGTCCCCGCAGTGGACACGCCTCCCTCCGCCCGCGATGCCGGTGCTGAGTTTTGCTCTGGCCCCTCCTTTGCTGCCCTTGGAGGGCGTCAATGTTCCTGCTTCTCACGCGGAGAACTGGAGTCAGCCCGTCCGTGCCAGGGACTCGCCCCGACGGGTCTCTGGCGAGCAGCCGGGCCTGCTTTGCTGTCCTCCCTGTGTCTACTCCTCGCTGCTTATCACCCTCCCGGGAGCACCGTGCTCCCGGGGCGACGCCCTCCCGCTCTCTGGGCCGGCAGCTGGCGCGCTAATCGCCAACCGCTAACCTGCTCAGGGCCCCAGCCCTACTCCCAGCTCGCTAATGACACGGAGGCACGACAAGATAAGAGGGGCCTGGTCATCAACGGCCCCACAAAAGCAAAGTGGCAGAAGCAATTACGGGCGCGCACGGGCCGCTGCCTCTCAATCAGCCGGGACAGCCCAGCCCGTGTCCTGCTAAAACAAGCCTGAGATAACCTCCTGCACACAGACGGCCTCAGCGGGCGCCCGGGAGCGGCTTTGATTTCTTTATTACCAGGAAGAATGAAGCTGTGTCCCCGCTCCCGCTGGCTGGCTCCCCTGCGAGGGCTGTGACGCCCAGGTGTGGCCGGTACGGGTTCCGTCACACGTGGCTGGATGGGCAGAGCAGCCGAGCACCGGAGAGGAGCCCGGGTTTCCTGGGCTAATGAGCAGCAAAGACAATCTTTTTTTTTTTTTTTTGCTTTTTGGGTCACACCCGGCGATGCACAGGGATTACTCCTAGTTCTACACTCAGGAATTACTCCTGGTGGTGCTCAGGGGACCATATGGGATGCTGGGATTCGAACCCGGGTTGGCTGCGTGCAAAGCAAACACCCTACCTGCTGTGCTATTGCTCCAGCCCCCAAGCAGCAAAGACAATCTAATCAACTGCGGAATAAAGACGCTGGACGAGGCTGTCTGGAAACGTCTGTTTGAATTGATTAAACATAGACTCTGAGGCAGAACCAAGTGCGGGGAACCAACTGATAGAGTGGGTGTGTGACTCTATGAGCACTGATGTGGAGAACTGAAACAAATATTTTCTTCTCTCTTTTTGGGTCACACCTGGCGATGCTCAGGGGTTCCTCCTGGCTCTGCACTCAGGAATCACTCCTGGCGGTGCTTGGGGGACCCTATGAGATGCTGGGGATCGAACCCGGGTCGGCCACGTGCAAGGCAAACGCCCTACCCGATGTGCTATGGCTCCGGCCTCGAAACAAATATTTTTGTTTCTAAACAAGCAAGGAGAGTTCAGCCATGGGGACGCCACGCTGGGCTGACCCCTGGGGCTGCGTCACCCCACCCGAGCTGCGCGGCCCGGTGGACACCCCCTCCCTTGCCTCGGCCTGTGAGTGGACAGTGTCACGGAGCCGATAAGCGTGGACTCGCGGCTCACGCTGACAGCCGGGCAGAGGCTGAGATCAGCGCGGGTTCTAAATAGCCTTTCTCCAGATAAGGTCCAGGCAGGGCGCGGGGCAGGGTATTTCTGAACACTGACCATCCGTCGGCGTTCCCGTCCGAGGGAGCCCGCTGCTAATCTTATCTGCGCGAGGGACAGTGGAGCAGGGCCAGGCAACGCCAGGTTCATTACTGGAAGGATGGGACGTCGGACTCCCGATAAGCCGACAGGCGACGGGCGTGACGGAGGCAGGGGACGGTCAGGAGGGGGGACTCGAGGAGGAGCCGGGCGTCCGGGGCCTGAGAAAAGGGCAGAGAGCCCCCGAAGGCCAGACACCCGCCCTTGGCTGCGCCCGGGCACGCCAGGAGCACCCCTGCCCTGTCCACTGACGTTTTGCCCCGGAGGAAGCAGCACCAATGGCCCCTGTTCCGGCCACGCTGGGACTCACGGCCGCCCACTGTGCAGACCCCGAGGAGTGTTTTCGGGTCTCACTTGGCCTGCTTGGGGCCGCCCTGCTCACACCACCCTTGGCCTCGCCCGTCTGGGAGGCTGGTCCCGCTCTGGCGGGGGGAGGGGGAGTCAACACCCATTTTCTCACCTCTCGTCACCTCTCTGAAAAAGGCAGATTGTGATTGGAAATGCCGCAAAGGCGCTGGGGGGACAATGGGGACCCTTGCACCCGCATCCGCCCTCGATTCTAAGGGCTCCCCAAGACAGGGCTCCTGAGCCTCCACACACAGCCTCCCCGCGAGACTCAGGGCAGTGCGGGCCCTCCCGGGACACGGGGGCTAGTCAGAGGCTGGGGCCGGGGGCGTCTCACCCCCAGCAGTGTCCAGCTGAGGGCAGGCGGGCAAGAAGACACCATCTCGTAATCTCGGTGCCACTCCCGTGGCTGGCTAGCGTGGCCCACGCGTGGGCCCCTGTGGGTCCCGGGAGGCCAGCGGGCACCCACAGAGCCCGACGCCCACCTGCCGGCTGTGGCTTCTCTGGTCAGGACACAGCTGCCCCGAGCGTCTGAGGGGTCTGCCGGCCAGACCTGCTCCATCCCCACATCCCAGCCACCGGCCACGCCATGCTGCCAAGGGGCAAGTTTCGAGGCCTCCACTTCAGGCCACTAAGACAGCATCCCAGGAGGCGCAGGGCTCCGGCGGGGAGGCAGCTCCTCGGGCCTCTGGTACCGGAGGGATGTGCGTCTACTCGGAGTCCACGGACGCTGCTGAGAGGGGAGAGAAGGCGCCAGCGGGCGGCGGGTTCCGGGCTCTCGTGGGAGGGGGGCTCGGATTGTCGTGCATGGCCCCACTGCGGGGTCTACCCGGAAGGCCGAGACTCGCCGGGGCCTCGCTGTCGGCACTGCAGCTGCCCCGCTGGCCAGCAGGCGACGGTCTGCGGGTGCAGAGTCTGCAGGACGTGCAGGGGTGTGGCTGGCTGTGAGATGGGCAACCCGAGGGCAGAGGGAGGTCCCCAGAGAAAACACAGAACGGCCCTGGCGGCCGGGCGCAACCAGCGGCAAGGGGGGCCCAGGCGCGGCCCGGGGCAGACTCCGAGCACTGAGTCTCTGAGCAGACCCGGCTCTGAAAGGCAGAACTCTCCAAAGCCATGTCTGTGAGGCCGACACGCTGCCCAGCGCCCTGTGACCACAGGGGGACCCGCAGAAACACACGTTAGACACACGTGGGCAGAGACAGTGAGGGGGCGGGACCCCGCCTTGTTCCAGCCCTGACACCCCATGGGTCCCGGGGCCTGGCCGGGACCATCCCGGGATTGGGAGAAGGGTCGGGGCCGAGCCGTCCCTCGGCCTCTGGTCCCAGTGCCCCCCGCCCACCCGGCTCCCTTTGGCATGTGCCCGGCCTGGGCCCCCGCCGACTCGGAGATGCCAGCGGCCGAATCCCCCATCCCCAGCCCCTGGGGTGTGCCACCACGACAGCGCAAGACCCCCTGGGCCCAACAGCCAGTCAGTGCCCAGGAAGTTCCGGGGGAAGGTCGGCGCGTGCAAGGCAAATGCCCTCCCGCTGTGCTACCGCTCCGGCCAGAGCCTTTAATTTAAAAACTAAAACCCAAAGCAAATGGAACCAACCCGACACAGGCCCGGAAGGAGCAGCTGTCGGCCCCGCACGAGGGCGGGGTGAGCGTCCACGGGCAGCGGGCAGTGTGGGGTCGAGACAGTCTGCTCCGCGGGGAGAGTGTCCACGGCCCTCGAGGGGGAGGCGAGGGCCGAGGCGGCTGGGGGTCGGAACAGACGCTGTGGGGGGGAGCACTGAGCCGGGGGGCACTGCACCACTCGCCAGCCGGCACGGACAGGGCCTGCCGGGGGCCACGGGGAGCACTCCTGCTGGCGCCAGGAGTCCTGGGACTGACCACAGCGGGAGGCGTCTTCCTGCTCCCTGCGGGGCACCCCCAGCTTGGGGGTCCGGATCCTTCTCAGCCCCCGGGCCCGGCTGGTGACAGCAGGGCTCGTGCACAGGGGGGAGAGCCTGCCCGGGGCCTTGCCGGGCACACACGCGTGCCGGGCACACTGCCGCTCTCGGGCTTCCCCGTGAGACCGCGGAGCTTCCAGGACCCCTGTCACCGTCCCCCGAGAGTGACTCTCGAGACCCCCTTCCTCTCCAGGGTCCCGGGGTCTGCACGCCAGGAAAGGCCCAAGCAACCTCAGCTCCCACCCCGGACGGGGCCCTCTGGGGGTGCATGTCCCGTGGCCACAGGTGTGACCCCCAGCCACGGGGCGCGGGGAGTCAGGGAGGGGCAGCAGGGGCCGCCCCTGTTCACACTGTCCACCCCGCGTGTCCACAGGCTGCCCACACGCCTGCCGACGGGCTACCGAGAGGTCTGGGCTGCCATGTGGAGCGGACACTGTCCTGGGCCCCCGCAGTGGCCAGTGGGGAGCTGCGTGGACAGGGCGGCCCCGGAAGGACACAGAGCCTGAGCGTGGCCCCCGACCCCGGGGGCGTGAGGCTCAGGAATGAACTGTGCCGGCGTCTCACTCGGGCCGGTCCCCGGGGGGGACAGCCCCCCCCACATGTGCTGCAGGGGCCGAGCCCTTGTCCCTCCTCTGGGGACCCCCACCGCCTTGCGGGATGCTCATCTGCCCATGCTGGCCCGGACACAGTGCGTGACCCCTGAGTGGGGCGGGTACCGGCTGCCAGGGTGTGTGGGACCCCCCAGACTCGGCCCCTCTGCCCTCGGGCTCCACGGCCACCTCGGACTCAAGCATAGTCGGGGCTCAGAGCAGCCCCCAGCCTCGGGCTCCCGCACCCTAAAGCCCCACCAGGCACCCGCTGCCCCTGCCCGGACCCTCCTCCTGACCCCCAGTCCTGCTGACCCCACCCGCAGGGGGGCCCCGGGACTTAGCACTGTCCTCTCCCACCTGACCTGCTCCCCCTTCCGTCATGAATGAATGAATGAATGAATGAATGACTGTGGCTTTGCCTCTTCCACACCCCCCTGAGCCCTCCTTCAATTAGCTTACTCCATGCAAAACCCTCCTAGCCCCCCCCCACCCCCCGCTCAGGCCCCTGCGCCTAGCCAGCAGGGGGCCCCAGGCCCACAATTCCAGCTGCATGGGGGTCCATCTGGTGCCCCCGGCCCTGGACCGCTTCTCTGGGCCGTGCGGGCTGCTGAGGCCTCCTCTGGCCGCCAGGAATGGGGAGGGGCAGCCTCACGGTCCAGCCCGAGCCCCGCTCCTCCCCGCTCAGGCCCCGCTCTCCACTGGGCGCTGTCGGGACCCCTGGGCCACTACACAGGGCCTGGGCTGTCACTCAGCCCGCAGTGCCCGGCACTCGAGCCCCCGAGAATCCTGAATCCCCTCCCTCAGGTGCCCACGCAAGACCAGAGCACGGGGGTGGCCGCCGGGGCTGGACACAGCAGACAGTGTCTGTCCCTCTAACATGGTGGGGCCGGCAGCTAGGACGGGGTGAAGGCACTGCCCTTCCACACACTCGATCCCAGCTCGAACCCTGGCCCCGTGTGGTCCCCTGAGCCCCGCCAGGACGGAGCCCTGAGCACAGAGCCAGGAGTCAGCCTTGGGCACCAGCCCCCAATTATTAATAATAAAAAGCCATTAAAAGCCAGGTGCTGGGCAGAGCCCCTCCTCCCAGCAGACCTGGGGGTCTCTCGGTGGTGGCTGCAGGCCCCCCACTGCTGGTTTCCTGGGGCTCTCTGGGAGCCCCTGACTGGGTCTGGCATCTCTGCTGTGGCCCGGGCCCACCTTGCAGTGACCGGCTCTGTGCGGGGCTGGGGGGCAGCGGGCGGGTCACGTGGACACACTCCCCTCCCCAGCTGGGCGGGACCCTCCTGGCTTTCTGCTGGCCGTCTGCTGAACCGGCTATTTGATTACAGAGATAAGATAAATGGATCCCCGAAGACGCCACCAATTAAATTAATAACCTCGAATTTCAAGGACAAAAATCTCCAAGTCAAAAGATGCAGAATGATGGAATATTTGCTTAAAAAAAACTCAAAACCTATGAAATCCTATTTCCCAACGAGGACCTTTATAACCTAGAGGCAACCTGGGTGAGGCCGCTCTCACGAAGGAGCGTAAATAATGCTGCGGGGTGCATGGTTATTAACCCTCTCCTCCCTTTAGAGGGGCCGGGCAGACACAATAAAAAAAAATGGCTCTTTAGTCACTTTCAAAGCGAAGATGAAACATCACGGTCAGCTCCTGGGCTTGATGTCCACGGAAGTCTCTGCACCGACAGAGACAATTTATGAAAACAAAGAATATTTACTGCAGCTTGCCCCCTGGTCGCTATGGATCATGTGATTTATAGCCCCGAGAGTTTACTTCCGCCTTGCAGGACACGGGGAGGCCTGACTTCAGTGTCACCCACCCCCTAAATGCATCGCCCAAAGAAGAGGCTGAAATGATCCTTATTGCTGGGAAGAAGTGATTGAGCTTCTGGACCAAACTCCGGCCTGGGGTGAGCCCGCCCCTCCACTAGCTCACTTCTGCAAGCAGATGGAGTGTCCAGTGCAAAGTGCGGGTCCTTGTCCCGCTGCCGCCTCTGTCCTCAACTTCGGAAGTGCTGCCCTGGGGGTGAGGACGCAACTTGAGTTCTGTGGGTCCAGGCTGGGGACGCTGCCTGTGTGGCCGCAGTGTCCAGTGCCAGGGGACCAAGCCCCCCGCTGCCCCTCGCTTCGGGCTGACCACCGGGGCAGGTGCTCACGAATAAAGAAATCGCTCTGATTCCAACATCTCAGCACGAGGAAGTACGTGCTGGTTTTGGGTGAATAAGAAGCAAAACAGGGCAAAAAGCTCATTGTCCAAGAATTTGCACGTTCGGTTTATACAGGGACATTGTAGAAGGGGGTTGACCTGAAAGCGACGTTCAGTCACTCCCGGATGAAGCGGCAGATGCAGGAGAGGATGACCCCATGGCCGCCCCCGCCCCCCAAAGCAGCTGCTGTCGGTTCAGGTTTATGGGGACGAAGGTGACCCAGCCAGGATTCTAAGGCAGGGACCTGTCGTGGGGTCAAGGGTGGCTGCACAGTGGCCCCGTGGCTGGGGTCTTGTGACTGAGTGACTGGGCCCATCGCTGGGTGACCGGGGCCCGTGTCCGGGTGACTGAGACTCGTGGCTGGGTGACCGGGGCCTGTGTCTGGGTGTCTGGGCCCATGGCCGGGTGACTGAGAGGGCACAGGGCCCTTGCCCCGCCGTGAGCACTGTGCTCCCCTTCCAGCCCCCCCAGCTTCCAGCAGACAGTGCTCCCCCTCGTGGGCTGGGCTGGAACGCGGAGGCCGAGACTCCACTGGCAGGCCCCTGGGTGGGCCACCCCACGTGCCTAGCTAGGACCCCCGGCCAGGCTGAGCTCCTGGGCCCTGCCGCTGCCTTCCACACCCCTGTCAGCCCCTTCGCCCGCAAGTCCCGTGCGCGTGGCCGGTCACTGATGTGGCCCCAGCGCCTGGCCGCCAAGCGAGGGCTTTGTGACAGGCGGGCCGGTGCAGGGGGCCCTCGCAGTGGGTCCGTGCCGCGGGCAGAGGGACCCCTGCCCGCCCCCTCCCAGTGGGCGGCGGATCTGAAGCCCGCGGCTGTGGCGCCTGGGACAGGAGGTGCCTGGGGGGCAGCCCAGGTTAGGGCCCCGGGTGCGAGTGCTCGGTCCCTGGAGAGGCAGAGCGAGTTCCTCTATGGGGCCTCAGTGAGCCCCAGTCCATCCCCACTCCCCCATCTGGGCACCCGGCCTCCCTCTCCAGGAACACCTGCAGGGGTGCTGCAGGCCGGGGGCAGGGGCTGTGCCTGGAGCCGCCTGTAGGGGCGCTGTGAGAGCCAAGCAGAGAGGCCACTCCTAGCACTGCCTGCAGGGGCGCTGCGGGCCGGGGGCAGGGCTGCTCCCACAGGGGAGCGGCCAGGGCAGCTCAGCAGGCGCTTCAGCAACCAGAGGAATTTCCGGGTCGTCTCCAGGGCCGTGGGATCCTGGCGCAGGGCCTCTGGCTGCGTGCAGGGTTCGAGGCATGACGGGCTGTGGCGTGGGCAGGCGTGAGGGGTGCAGGGGTGCACCCAGAAAGGAGCAGGGGCTGGAAGACCTGCCGGCCCCGACTGCCCTGTGGCCATCCAGGCTCGTGGCATTTCTTCCTCCTGACAACGGAAGCGAAGAGCAATCCTCAGGGGGGAGGGGGGCTGCGGGCCGGAACCCCCCTGCCCCCTCCCTGCCCCCCGCAAGCCCAGCCTGGGCTCTGCTCTGGAAGTGGGCTCCTCCTGGTGGGCAGTCGGTCACTCTCCTGCACCCTGCACCTCTGCATCCCTGAATCCCTGCACTCTGCACCCCTGCATCCCTGCATCCTTGCACCCCCTGCTCCCTGCACCCCTGCACCCTGCACCCCTCCTGCACCCTGCACCCCTGCACCCTGTACCCTGCACCTCTGCATCCCTGCACCCCTGTGCCCCTGTATCCCTGCACCCCTGCATCCCTGCATCCTTGCACCCCCCGTGCCCTGCACCCCTACACCCTGTACCCCTAAACCCTGCATCCCTGCACCCATGTATCCTGCACCCTCTACCCCTGCAACCTACATCCCTGAACCATACATCCCTACATCCCTGCACCCTACACCCCTGCACCCTGCATCCCTGCACGCTGCACCCCTGTGCCCCTGCGCCACACTCGGGGCCTCCTGAAGTGACAGGGTATGTAGCATTCTGGCCCCTCCACTCCCATTAGCTGTTGAAACTGTGACCGGGCCCAGCCCCTGCTTTGGGCCTGGTCACCTGCATGGCCACACGGGAGAGCCGCGCCCCTGAGGCTGCTGACCGTGTTCCCCGCTGGGCTCAGGACCAGGAGGGGCACAGAGAGATGCGAGGCGGAGCAGGCTGGGGAAGGCGAGGGGCTCGGCCACATGGCGCCGCCTCTCCTGCCTGCCCGAGCCAGGGGCTGCTCTGGGAGAGGCCGGGCCCTGAGGGACGGCCAGTCCGGGGAGAAAGGGCAGCTGTGGGGCTGTGGCCCCCGCCCAGAGGGTCGGGGCGGCCCCGGCCATGTCCGTGTACGGGGTGTCTGAGCCCAGCGTGCCCGAGGGGGCAGCCAGTGCCCGCTGCAGCCTGTGGTCGGGGGCCCGGGGCCACACCTGCCGCCGGGGGTGATGGCAGCACCAGCCCAGGCGGGGCCAGGGGTGACCCGCCCACCCAGGGCCCCCAGGAACCTGCTGCGGTCTCGCTCTGGGCCACGGGGCCAGTGGCTCCTCCTGTCCCCGCCCCGCCCCTGAGGCGTGGGGGCCATCGAGGGTCAGAGCCCCGAGCCTCACAGGTGGGGCCGTCCTGAGCCCCGGGAGAGACAGCAGAGCCGGGGCCCCTGCGGCCCCCAGAGGACAGCCGGCTCGTCCTCCCCAGGAATGATCCCTGAGCACCCCAGGAGTGACCCCCGAGCACCCCCAGGAGCGACCCCCGAGCACTGACCACTGGGGTGGGGTCACTGTCGGGCTCCAGCATCTGGTGGGACCCTCCGACCCCGATACCTCCTGGCAGCCCTCCCTGCTACCCCCGCCACAAAGCGGGAGCCCGAGCTGTGGGCTGCACGTGGCCCCAACAGGGGGGTGGCAGGTCCGAAGGCGCCTCCTAACAGGACCCCCGTGTCACCCTGGGGTGGCCTGACAGCCACGGCGGGACCTCCTGCCACCCGCAGGACCAACAAGCCTCACCTCTCCCGAGCCACTGGGGGCCGGGGAGTGGGGCTGTACCCCTGGCCCCACCCCCGCCCGGGGTCACTGCAGGCCAGCAGAGCAGAGGCCGGGCACTGGCCTGGCAGACACTGGCCTTGGTTTGCCCCTGGCACCATAGGTGCTCATGGAGCCCCGCTAGGAGTGCTCCCTGAGCACCCCCAGGAGTGACCCCTAAGCACCCCAGGAGTGATCCCCGAGTACCCCAGGAGTGACCCCTGAGTACCCCCAGGAGTGACCCCGGGCACCCCAGGAGTGACTCCTGAGTACCCCCAGGAGTGACCCCAAGCACCCCAGGAGCGACCCCTGAGTACCCCCAGGAGTGACCCCAAGCACCCCAGGAGCGACCCCTGAGTACCCCCAGGAGTGACCCCAAGCACCCCAGGAGCGACCCCTGAGTACCCCCAGGAGTGACCCCGAGCACCCCAGAAGTGACCCCTGAGCACCCCAGGAGTGACCCCTGAGCACCCCCAGGAGTGACCCCTGAGCACCCACAGGAGTGACCCCTGAGCACTGACCCCTGCACCCCAACTCCCCTCCCCGCTGCCTGTTTGCTTCCTCTTCACTGGGCCGTTTCCCGTCCTAATGGAAACCGGGCGCTGGAAGTGGCCCCGCTCTGTTTGCAGTGGCGCCTGTTGACTCAGATGCGCCTAACGTGTGACGTGTGATAGTTCCACAGCAGAGTCAGGCCGGCCACGCGCAGCACGTGACTTTGCCGAGGGACTGGTAGTGCGAATCAAGCCTCAGGACGACGGTTGGACCTTCCCAGCAAACAGCCCTCGGGGGACGCTGGGGGGTTTGCAAGCAGGAGCGGGGGACGGGGGCTCATCTGTGGTCCAGCCCGGACACCCCCCCCCCCCCGACACCCCCAGCCCTCGGGCGCGGGGCTGCAGGCCTGTTTCTCACTCGTCTCCCAGCAGGACAGTTGCTGCCGTGGCGCAGCCCCCAGCGCCCCGCCCACCTCTGCTTCCGCAGCTCCGCCCACCGTCCCTCTCCTCGCCAAGGTCGGGAGAGCGATGCCCACACCCTCGCTGAGTAGGCCAGTCCCCAGCGCCCAGAGCCCAGAGCTCGAGCCCACACGGACCACCCAAACCTCCGAGGCGTGCTCCCGAGAGAGACTTCATCTGTGTGGTCAGCGATGGTCAGCTAGCGCCTGACCAGCCACCCGCACACACAGCGAGAGGAGTGCTCAGCACTGTTGTTCGGGGGCCGTGTCCAGTGGGGCTCAGGGGTGGCTTTGGGCACTACGCTCGGGACTGACTCCTGGCTCTGTGCTCAGGGCTCACACCTGGCTCTGTGCTCAGGACTGACTCTCAGCACTGTGCTCAGGGTTCATTCCTGGTGCTGTGCTCAGTGCTGACTCCTGTTACAGTGCTCAGGGATCACTCCTGGCAGAGATCAGGGCTGACTCCTGTTTCTGTGCTCAGGGCTCACAACTGGCAGGGCTCACTGAACCTAAACAGTGCCAGGGATAGCACCCGGCTGTCCACATGCAAGGCAAGCATTCTGAGCCCTAATCTCGCCCTAAAAGATGTTGGAACGAGGGAGAGGACCCAGTCGGGCGAAGTTTGCGGGGGCTGCGGTGCTCCCTCTGAGGAAGGTGGGCATGGGGCGGGACTCACAGCCCCGCACCCTGGCGAGCAGAGCCGTGCCGGCCCGGAGACGCCGCCCTTCCCGCTGACCGGCCGGAGAGAATCGTGTTGTGCGTTGGGGCAGGCGCTGTGGCCATTTCTCTGCGGCTACTGTTGCGGGTCTCGGGGGCTCCGGGACTGTCGGGGCTGAGGGGCCGTTTGTCCGCCCAGGACGCCCTTCCTGGGGCTGGCCAGGGAGGCCTCGTTTCATGGGGTTTTTCATCTGCTTCAGTTTAAGTCATGCAGGTTCTCTCAGTAAACCTGGTGAGTTTCCCCGTCCGGGGGTGCTTGTCAAATGCTATTCTTCAAAAAAAAAAATTCTTTGGAAATATTTACTTTATTACTTTTTTTTCTTCACTCGAAATACAGTTGTGACCTGAAAATAATTTGGGGACTGTCTGGAGGGTCAGAGATTGCTCTAGAGAGTTCCAGGCTCAGGGAGGCAGACTCCCTGCACGCCCGTGTGGGGGTCAGACCGATTGGCCGGTGAGCTGGGGGTCATTACTACTGCATTTGCACATTAAAAAAAATCACATCTACCCATGAGGGAATATCTTTAAACCACAAATGCCAGAAATAACAATTGTATTAAGCTGCATTTCATGAATACATAATAAAGTTCAATTTACTGCTATTTATCATGTTACTTAAATTAAATCTATAATGGAAAAGAGATTTAGTTCTGTTTGGAAAATAACAAATTCCTGTATGCCAATTGCACAGGATTTATATTAGCTCCAATACATCCACGTCAATTTATTTACTTTTTGCTTAATTACGACGGCTTTCTCTTGGCGCGAGCCGGGCCGGTCACATCCTCTCGCGGGCCTCAAAGCTTAAAGAGACACAAGCCTAGATGCACCCAGAGACACGAGCACCGAAGGTGTCCCCGCCCACCCGTGTCTCTGCGAGGCCCGAGTCAGGAGGAAACGCCTTGGGGGCTGCCGGCCCCCGTCGCTTGCTCCTCGGTCCCGGGAGCAGGTGGCAGGGCCGGATTCTGGAGCTCAGATTCGAGCCCAGGAACCTGGAAAGTTCCGGGGCACGTGCGTGTGCCCATCTGCACACATCCCTCCAGGCGGATCCCGTCCCGTGCCCTGGCTCAGGCTGACCCCAGCCTGTTGTCCTGACAGACGTCCCCTGCAGCCCCACGCAGGCCGGAGCCTGGACACGCGCCCCTGCGCGGCAAGGCCCCTGCCCGTGTCCCAGGGCGTCCTCCCGCCCCACTCCTAGCCCTGAAGGGGCCCTCCCCACCGAGCACTCACGCAGGGGTTCCGGGCTACAGGGACCCACACTCGCTCCCGCCAGCCCAGCCACCGCCTCACCCTCAGAAGCCCTCAGCTTGCCCAGTTCTCCTAGCCACACCCAGAGAACACACGGACCCACACGCACCCACACGCATGCACATCGAACCACACGGACCCACACGCACCCACACACACCCACACGCACGCACACGCATGCACATCGAACCACACGGACCCACACGCACCCACATGGAACCACATGGACCCACACACATTCACATGGACCCACACATACCCACATGGACCCACACAACACACGCACCCACCCTCACCCCCTCTCACCCACACGCACCCACACAACTGGCCTCAGCCAGCCCTCCCGCGTTTTTCTGCCTCCCTGTGTCTCGAGTTTGAAGCTGTCCTGCTGCCCGACTCTGCTGCCCACTCCCCGCTGCCCGCTCCGCACTGTCCGCTCCCTGCTGCCCGCGCCTTCGCCAGGCCAACCAGGGTCCTCGCACCCTCCCGCAGCGCCCCTGCGTAGGGCCGGGCTGGGCACCGCTGTCTACCCGCATGGGCTGGCAAGCCTGAGCCCCCGCAAGACCTGGGAGGGGTGAGGCTCGTCCCGAGGGCAGTACCGAGGCCGCGGCTAATGAGCGCCCTATCTGCCCACCCCGGCGGCCCTATCTTGAAAATGTGCAGTCGGACCCGCTGACGCTATCAGGTGCCAACGCTATCGCGGCCAGGGGCTCGGGAATTCCCGAGGAAAGTTTCCCAGCAATGACCTTCTCCCGTCTCCCGCCCCCAGCACCCCGAGCCTCGGGGAGCCCCCTCCAGCACGCTCCGTCCCCCCGCCCTGGTCCCCAGGATCAGGCCATGGGGTCAGCGGGGCTTCATTCCGCTCCAGTGTAGCCGGGGGTGCCGCCGTCTCCCCGAGAGAAGCCAGGAAGTTGCCCTACTGGACCCCAGCTGGGGGCACGGCCAGGCGCAGGACAAGGCACCCCAGGGCTCGGGACCCACTGGCTCCTGGTGCCAAGAGTGACGGCCAGGGGCAGCTGAGCCGGACACCGTGGCCAGAGAGAAGGCGTGCTGTGGCCCGGGAGAGGGGTGGACACAGCGGCCGGCTGCAGCTCTGGGTGCCCTGGCCAGCCAGGGGGACTTTCCTCCTGTCCCCTGGGCGAGCAAAGCGAGAGCCTCCCCCGGAGACAGGCAGGACCCGCCCGGGAAAGGGGGTTCCTGGGCCATGACAAGCCCCTCAGGCCTGCAGGAGCCCCCGGTCTTGGCCGTCGGCGTCTGCACACGGGAACACCAGCTGTCCAAAGTGCCCAATTTGTACTGAGTGAGTGTATCTTCTTCCTGGAAATCAAGACTCAGCAGCGAGACCCTCACCTCAGAGGTGAGACTCGATGGCTTGTTTCAAGATAGCTGTGACATGAGCCCGCAGCGGGACGCCAAGGAATGCCAGCGTAATCGCCTAATCCCTTAAAGCTGTGATTGAGAAGTGGCATTTGGAGAGGATTTAAACTTGGCTTTGGCCATGAAAAAGATTAAACCCATGCCAGACCTCTCCTTGTCTTATTTTTTCCTCATTAGTTGGATGTCACATAGGAAATGAAATTATTATAAACATATTTAACTTGTTTAAATAACTTAAAAAACTTAACTTACAATCAGTGGGTTTCAAAATTCAATAAATCCTCTCACTTATTAGTTACAGAATATAGTTGCATTTAACCTAATAAACTTTAAAACATGGCTTTAAGGAATATTCTTTCTTGGCAAGGATTAAATTGGCCTGGCTAATTTACATTGTTTTAAATTTAGAGAGTGTGGTGTGTGGGTTCATGATTACAAAACACAAACTGGCCCCACGAAATGTTCCGAATTAACCTCCATGCTATTTATATAAACAGCACCTATCAATGTCTCACCGCCGTCTACTAGATGGAAGTTTTTTTTTTTTCAATCAGTGAATTAAGCTTGTAATTTAATCCTGAGCTAAATATGAAAATATGGGAAGTTTAGTGTTTCATATGTTCTAGATGACAGGCCCTTATTGTTTCTTTATGCTGCACCGGGGGGTTGCGTGGCATCAAGGCTGATGCGCAATAATAACGCTCTCAGGGGCGGGTTCAGCAGCCCCAGCTCAGGGTCCTCACGGTGGTCTGGTGGGAGCCGGGGCTCCGTGGCTCCATGGCTCCGTGGCCTTAGGACTTCACAGGCTGCTTCGAGAGATAACATCCACACGACGGCTGTGAGGACAGGGCGTGTCCGTGCTGGGAGCTCCGGAATCCAGCATCGATTCCCAACAAGATGAGCCAAGATGAGCGGGCTTGGGGGTGAATGTGCTCGGAACATCCAGGGGTGTGTGGGAGGCTGGCGGGAAGTGGGGACGGGGGACAGTGCTCTTCTGAAAGGAGCCACTGCCTCCAACAAGCTCCAGGTGGCCACATCGCAGCCCGACTTCACGTGTCCCCGAGTGGGTGGGGACACTCCTGGCGGGGAGGGGTCGGAGGGCAGGAGCGGCTGGGCGGCGGCAGCTGGACGGACCCAGAGTTTAGACCGAGGGTTGCCGTGGCTCCTCTGTGCATCTCAGTCCCAGGCTAGGGGCTGCCCGGCCCGTCTTGCACCCAAGCCCTCCCTCCGGCTCAGGACACACTTGGCCAAGTCTCACGCACAGTCACGCTCACGCGTGCATTTGGCTCAA
Organism: Sorex araneus; assembly: GCF_027595985.1. Taxonomy (NCBI): domain Eukaryota; kingdom Metazoa; phylum Chordata; class Mammalia; order Eulipotyphla; family Soricidae; genus Sorex; species Sorex araneus. The sequence continues at coordinate 265,979,915 of NC_073303.1, forward strand.
CGGGACGGCAGCAGAGAATTTCATTTCACTGCCAACCCCCCTGAGACGCTCCCCACCCACCCGTCACTCGGATGTTCTGGAATCACTTCTAGCCTCTCCTGCTCCAGCCACACCCTAGCGGCACCCCCCACCCCCTCTGCTCTGTTCTGCTCGCTCCCTCGGGAAGAGCAGCCTGGGGGGCCACACAGAGCATTCCTGGGGCCACGCTCCTCCTGGCTCTGTCCCCAGGCCCCGGGAGCGAGCAGGAGGTGCTTTCCCTGCAGCACAGCGGCTCTGCGGGCCAGCAGGGAGGGCAGAGGCCCCTGACGGCCAGGACGTGGGGACAGGAAGAGGGTCGGGCACCAGGAGTTCTGGAACTGGGCCGCCGGAGTGGAAACGATGTGGAGGCTCCTGGGAAAAAGAGACAGAACCGGCATCCAGGGAACGTGGACTCAGGAAGATGCTGGAACAAAGGCACGAGACGGCCACGACCGGCCAGCACTGGCCAGAAACACAGAATGGCCACGACCGGCCAGCGCTGGCCCAGGGCGTCTGCACCCCGCGGCAGAGTGGCTGAAGGCTGGAGGTGAAGGCCAGGTCCAGGGAGCAGCAAGCACGAGGGCTCCTGTCACAGGCCCGCGTCACGGCCCTAAGGCACCAACAACACGCTTCTCTTGGCCTTGTGAGGGTGAAACTCACGCCGGGACAGGCTGCGGCCAACACCAAGTCTCAGCTGGGCCTCAGTTTCTGTCTCCCCGGGCAGGACTTGCAGTTTCCGGCAAACTCCCAGTAGGGTCATTTGCCAAGACAAGGCATTGGGCAGTTGGGTCTGGCCGGCCATGAGGGGTCACTGTCCCCTCCTTAGAGACTGTTACTGACCGCCGTCTAACTGCTGACCACTGTTGTAGTAGGGCCGATGCTAAAAATAGACCAGCACACACTCTTAACTCGGAGCCCTATACACACGGCTTGTGACTTGGAGTCGGGGGCCTGTCACGACTCCCCTGTGTTGGATGAGACTCGGACCCCAGCTCGGGCTAGTAATAAAGTTCCTCTGCTTTTGCGTTATCGCACGTGGACTCGGTCTCTCCGAGATGGAGGATCTGAAACTCGGGCACAACAGCCTCGGAGGGGAGCGAGCGGGCGGTCAGGAGGGTGGTACGGGGACGAGAGGGCCCGGACGGGTGGGAACGCTGCGGGGGAGGGGAGGTGCACAGGGGCGGGGTGAACCCGGGCCCCCAAGGGATTCAGCAGCGCGCGCGCGTCCACCAACGGGAAACCCGCCGAAACAGCGTTCTTTCGCCAGCTCGGACACAGCAGCTTCTCCGAGGGGCGATGCCTAGCCAGGCCGAGCAGGGCTCCAGGGCTCGCGGAGGGGCCCGGGGCCCACTGAGGCACCGAGAGAGTGTTTTTGGAATCGTGGATCTAATTTCCTATTTTCCCTTCACTTTTTCTGGAATGAGCCTCCAATTTAGAGCCCCATCTGTAAAGCCACAGAGATGATCTGCTCACCGGCACCGAGAGCAGGGAACTTCCCGGGACGTCAATCTGGTACCTCATTATCCCGCGGAAAACGTCCGCATATTCAGGATTACGAGTGTCACTAATACGTCTAAAATCAGCACGTGTCGTTCATCAATATTCATACCGCTCCAACAAAACAGCGCGCACTGTAGCTGCTCATAAATCTGGCGGGACGGGAGGCGCAGGGCTGGGGAAGCGGGGAGATGAGGCGCGGAGGAGCGGGGTCTCCATTCATTCTGCCTAACATCTGCTCGGCCTGCCGTGGAACCACCTGTTAGTTTATTAAATGGTAGAATTAATTTATGAGGAAATCACAGAGGAGGGGAGAGCAACCTTTAATTCATACCAAAATATATATATGCAGATAGCCTCTATTTAGTCCCATTTTTTTTTTAAAAAAAGCCTTTCTTGGGCATAACGGGGCCTGGGGACCACTGGGTTCACTCTAGAGCCCCCGAGAAACACATCGGCCGTGTGAGCCCCGTGGCCCGGCCCGATAGCCACCCCGGCCCCGCAAGGTCAGAGCAGGGCCCAACGGCTGCAGGAGTTCGCAAGGGCTTCAGCCCCCGCCCCCTGCTAACTGCCAGAGTTTGGGGGGCCCGGCTGGTTGCCCGGGTTTGGGGAGGAAAGGCGCTGCCTCGCCATGACCAGCCCCTGCCCTGGCGCTGAGTAAGGCAGGAATCTCCGCTGACCGCCACCTCCCCAGTGAAAGGCACGTCGCCGACCCCTCCTCCCCGCCCCTCCTGCTCGAACCTCAGTCTCAGATTCGCCCAGTCGAGGTGGTGGATTCTAGAGCCGCCCTGGAGTCCTCTCAGGCTTGCCGGAGCGGCAGAGGGCCGGGGGGCCACGCTGGGAGGGGGCCAGCACCCTCTCTGCAAGTGTACAGGGGGCTGGGTCGAACCCGGGACCAGCGCCTTGCTCAGAGCCTGCTCTGGGGAACGGCCCGGTCCCGCCACTCGGCTTGCTTCCGTTTCTCCTCCCCTTCCTCCTGGGCTCTCCTTCCTCTCGCTCAGCTTAGTTGGGGCGGGGCTGGGGGCACTGCAGCCCCTACGCCGGCTCCTCTCATGGGACTTAGCCGACCGTCTAATGGCCCCGCGCTCCCGGGGTAGAGGGGAGGCGGCTCCGAGTCCCGCCGTGTTTGTCTCTTCTGAACCTCGCCGGCATGGAGGCCCGCTGTCCCCAGGTCTGGCCGGGAGTCGCCCGAATGCACGGTGGCGCGGCCGTGGCCCCGTGTCCTGCTCAGGGCTGCCAGGGGGTGGAGAAATTTCAGCCAACAGTCACGGCCAGGACTGGAGCAAGAGCACAGCGGGGAGGGCGTTGGCCTTGCACGCAGCCGACCTGGGTTCGATTCCTCCACCCCTCTCAGAGAGCCCGGCAAGCTACCGAGAGTATGTCGCCCGCACGGCAGAGCCTGGCAAGCTCCCCGTGGTGTATTCGGTATGCCAGAAACAGTCACAACAAGTCTCACCATGGAGACGTTACTGGTGCCCGCTCGAGCAAGTCGATGAGCAACGGGACGACAGTGCTCCAGAGCAGCTGTGGCCCAGCTGCCACTCAACTCCGGCCGCGAGTAACGGCGCCTCCGGTTTCTCACAGCCCCACGCGGCTGCCAAGCGGGGCCTCTGCCAACCTCCAGCTCTCCTCGTCTTCACGGCCGTCCTGACGGGTTCTAACGAGCATCCCCAATGCGACATTTGGAGCGTGGATGCCCCTTTCAACACGCACCAAGAGCAATCGTCTGAACCCAAAGCGGTGCCTGATCACCAGCCCGGTGCCCGGGAACACGGCTTTTCTCTTTCCCGTGCTCCCGAGACCGACTAGACTCCCCCATGCGTGGGGAGGGCTGAGGTCCCAGGAGCCGCCTTCCCCGGGGGCCACACTGGGGCCCGGGGGCTCTGTCCGGGTGGGACCACCCTCGGCCCCTCCCACTTTCCCCCGGCCCCTAGTAGGCCCACAAGGTGATATGCTCCTTCTCTCCCCCTCAGCCTTGTGCCCGTCAAGCCCCTTGGATAGACCTTCTGGACAGTGCCACGACGGAGGGGCCTCCCGTGACGCGCCCGCGTGGACGGGCCGGCCCAGCTGGCTCTCGAAGCCGTCCGGTGCTCCGAAGGGTTTTTCAAGTGTTTTGAGTTTAGCCAAATCCTGAACACATTATACCAGCACTACTTTCCTTTAAGTCCCGAACCCATGTGAATTTTCAGGGAAATTAGATCCACATGTTTCTGATTCGTTTTTACTTAAATCATTAAAATGCTGTTTTGGACGCGCCACTTGACTTCCAAGGAGCTTTTCTTCACAAACTCTTTTACGCCTTTTTGGTGTGAGGTCAAAAGCAGGAAGTCGTCCTCTGACAGGGATAGATTAATTGTGACATCAAACGCCTCCATCCCCACCCGGGCCTCCGTCCAGCCTGCAGCAGCTGACGAGTTCATTTGCGTAATTTTCTGCCAGGGCATGCTCGCGTTGTCTTTGGGTTTTGCCCACATGTGCTAGGCGGCGAAGTCGGCCTCACCTGCTGCCCCGGTCTCTGGGTCCTGGGGTCTGTGGCTAGTGCTTGCGGGAGGGAACGGAGTGTAGCCCTGTCACTGGGACACAGCAGACGGGTTAGAGGGCCCCTGGGAGTCAGCGGAACTAGGGGGCCCACCCCAGGACCATGGTGCTGCAGTTGGTCTGGCACCCTCACCAGGGTGCTGTGCAGAACCGGCCCAGGCCCGGGTACCTGTGGGGACACGAGGCCCCCCAGCCATGGCCGCACTGCCCACCTGAAGTCCCCGGCAACCTTCCAACCCCCCCCCCCCCCACGCCTGCTCCAGTGACTCTTCCACATTGAGGACTTTCACAAGCTCCGCCATCTCTGGAAGGAGGAGCTGGGCTCGGGTCCTTCCGCCCTGGCCTTCTGCAGTGCCTGGCTGGTTGGGCAGCCCCTTGCCTGCCCCTTGCCTGCCCGTCCAGTGCTCCGGAGCCCCTGCCTGTCCATGCGGCTGCGTTTCCGTCTCCTCCCGCTGAGCCGCTCGGGTCCACTGCAGGCGCTGGGCAGCCAAGAACTCGGACGCCTGTGCGGCATCCGGCCACAGCTACTGGGCTCGGGCCTGTCCACTGCAGGGCCCAGGGATGCTGCGATGCCCCCAGGACGGCGGGGTGGGGTGTGCGGGGCCAGGATCAAACCCAGGGCTGGCACAGGTAGGATGGAACCCGGCCCTGCGCTATCTGCCCCCACAGGGCTTCTAGAGTGCAAACCCCTTTCCTCAAATTAGCGTGACCCCCTCAAGACCCCAACGGTGAGCTTTTGTGGACATTGGCAGGTCAATGACCAGGCGACATAAAAGGGAAGCGGACGGCAGTGACTGCAGAGGCCCAGTGTGAGGGCACTTGCCCGCCAGAGAGGGAAACACAGCTGGAACCTCTAAGAGGAACCCTGGGGTACTGATGTGGAGGCAGAGTCCGGGCAGCGGCTAGACTCTCCCGAGAGGCCAAGGGCGCACGGAAAGAGTTTTCACTGGGACCAAGCACCCGGGGAGACCTAGTAGTTACTACTTCTGAAACAAATCTTGAAGTGGTACTGGCCTTTGTACACAAAATTTTAAGAGTTACAAACTGTAAAAATATATTAGCTCCCGAGTGCCTGAAAATTGTACCTTTCATGGGGCTGGAGTGATAGCACAGCGGGGAGGGCGTTTGCCTTGCACGCGGCCAACCCGGGTTCAATTCCCAGCATCCCATAGGGTCCACTGAGCACCGCCAGGGGTAATTCCTGAGTGCAGAGCCAGGGGGAGCCCCTGAGCATCGCTGGGTGTGACCCAAGAAGCAAAAAAAGAACAAAGTACCTTTCTACACAGAGGCCACAAGCAAAGACGGGTCACTTTCCCCCAAAGAGCGGAGGCGGGGGAGGGGGGGAGAGGGCCCAAGTAGGGGCACCAACAGCACTCAGGGCCGGCGGAGTCAGTGCAGAAACTCGGCTGGGGAAGGATCAAGACCCCCAGCCATGGGCCTGCCGGAGACGGGCAAAGGGGGCAGATGGTCCAGCAGGGAAGAACCGTGTGGGGAGACCAGCCCGGGGCAGCGCAGACACAAGCCAGCGGCACCAGCAGGGGCGGGAGGGACCCGCCTGCACACCCTCACCCACCTCCACCGGGAGCAGGACAGAGCACTGCCTTCTGGAGAGCCCAGCCCACTCCAACACACACACACACACACACACACACACACACACACACGCACACACACACCCTGACCGCTGTTACACACACACACACACACACACACCCCATCCCCCTGGCTGTATCTCACACACAGGCGCGCGTGCACACACATACTCTGACCGCTGTTTCTCTCTTTCACACATACACACACCCTGACCCGCTGCATCTCACTCACTCACACACACAACACACACACACACCCTGACCCGCTGCATCTCACACACACACACACACACACACACACACACACACACACACACACCCTGACCCACTGCATCACACAATTACTCATACCCTGACCTGCTGCATTCTCTCCCCCCACACACACTCACACGCCTTGACTAACTCCGTCCGCCCCCCACATACACACACACAGACCCTGCATCAGGAACCCACAGCCTCACCCTCACCCTGTCACCCCCCTACTCACACCCCCTGCTCTCTCCCCACATTCCTGCCGTCCACGGTGCCCTCTGCAGCCGCCAGCTCCCGGGGTTCCGTGGGTGTCTGACACCCTCTCCCCCGGGCTGGCCTGTGTGAAGGACCCCAGCCCTAGACACAGTGTGAGGGGGACAGCATGCCAGGGTCCTGGGGTGGGCCTGGGGGTCACCTGGCCTGGCTGTGGAGGAGGCACCTTTGGATCTGGGCCTGGGGGAGCCACCGAGACCCCCTCCCCTCTCTGGCCTGGGGGAGCCGCCGAGACCCCCTCCGCTCTCCGGGCCTGGGGCAGCAGGACCCGTGTCGTCAGCTGGGCTGAGACTCTCTGCTCTGACCTCTGACCCTCCCTCTCACTCCCATGAATGGCGGCGAGTCTCCTTCCACTGAGCCGAGTCCCAGCGGTTCACAGCATAGACCCGGGTTCGCTGTGACACTCTGGGCCCCGGCACCTCACGAGGTCAAAGATTCTTTGATCCCGAGTCCACTGACCCCTTGGCCGCCCCCCGAGCCTGAGCCGAGGGCCCAGGGGCCTGGCTCGAGCCTCTCTGGAGCCGGTCTGCCGAGTCCCCGCGTCCACGCAGGGCCAGGCCAGCTGCCCGGCCGAGCCACAGCCCCGAGGGACTCTGCCCCATGACCATGGGCCATTGTGGCCACTTCTCTGCCGTCTCCGGCCAGGCCCTGTCTGTCGGGCTGTTTGCAGGGCCAGGCTCCAACTGCCCCGCCCACCCTGCCGGCCCCGTCCCGGGCCCGACTCCTCGAAGGCTGCTCACGCCGGGCGCGGCCTGGTGGGCTTTGCTGCAAGGTCGGGCAGTTTCTGTGGCCTCGGCAGAAACCTCAGTGACTTCAGCCAAGAGCACATGGCAGCCGCCACCCGGAGCTGGGCCTGCTCAGGAAGGGGCAGTGTGGGGACAGGGCCCGGCTCGGCCGCCTTGCGGAGCTGACCACCCGTCCCTGTGGCACCCTCCCCTCGAGCTCACGCACCCCTGCAAGAGGCGCCAACGGGCCAACCCTGGTGCCTGGAAGCCTCAAGGATGAAAAAGAGAAGAAAAGAAAAAAAAGGACAAAGGCCTGATCAATTACCCACAGAAAAAATGATTCAAGTATATGAATAACTGCTTTGAAAAAGATAAACAGATGTCCAATTAACATACAGAAACTGTTTTCCCTCACTAAGAAAATGTGAATTATAAACATAAGGAATCATTTTCATCCAACACCGGAACCCCATAGCCGAAGCCGGTCGAGGGTCCGTGTGTCGGAGGAAGGGCGGTGTGGTGGGCAGCAGGACCCCTGGGCCCGCGGGGGCCCCTGACCCTGGATTCTCCGCCCGCCATCGAGATTGGCAGCGTGCGCCCCTGTGCCCCAGAAACCTGACTTCCCGAAACAGCACCGAGAGGAGAGTTCACATCTGTCCGCCAAGATAGATGTCCGCAGATGTGCCGTGCGGCCCCGACGATAATTGTACAATTGGAGACAACGTAAATGCCCCAAAGTAAGAGGCAGGTTAAATCAATTAGGAGACATTCCTGCACGGGAAGTCGGGGATCATTACGGAGAAATGGATGGGCCTGGGTTGGAGCCTGAACCTCTCTCGGGGACCCGCCGGGGAAGACCAGACTCGCCCTCTGCCCGGAACAAAGGCAGCCGGGACGCAAAGAGAAGGCCCGGACGCGAATCCCGCCTCACCGCCCGGGAAGACCCAGAGCTGGCTCAGTGGCTCCAGGGCGTCGGGTTCTACGGACCGTGACTGCCTGTGGCTCCGGGGGAGGTGATGGGCGTGTGGGTCCACGAGTGGGGAGCGGATCCCTCTGCAGTCGGGTCAGGCTGGGTGTACGATCTGTTCCTGCACCCCCCGAGTCAACCCCAGGACCTGCCCGAGCACAGATCTGCCTCAATCCTTCGCAGCTGTGTGGCAGCCGGAAACTGACTTAGCGTCTCTGGGCTCCCGTTTCCTGCCCACCTGCTAAACCCGAATTCAATAAAATACACAGATGGCTCGGTACCTGGCCCACTTCAGGGCAGTAATAAATAGTGATTTGTTCTCTTGGATCATTTTTTAGAAGTTGAATCATGGGGCTGGAGCGATAGCACAGTCGGAAGGGCGTTTACCTTGCACGTGGCCGACCGGGTTCAATCCCCGGCACCCTACAGGGTCCCCCAGCACCACCAGGAGTGATTCCTGAGTATAGAGCCAGGAGTTACCCCTGAGCATTGCGGGGTGTGACACAAAAAAGCAAAAAAAAAAATGGAATCACCGCGAATTACAGTTATAAAGTCAGTCATGATTAGGTTCCAGGCGTAGAAGATTCCAACACCAATCCCTTCCCCAGGGCTCACTTCCCGTCACCAATGCCCCCAGTGTCCCTCCTGCCCCACGTCCCTCCGTCACTGTCCTGGTGGCCCTGCCCAGCTTATTCCCCGCACACACCCAGTGTCAAACTCCCTCCTGCAGACTAGCCCTGCCCTCGTCCTACCCCTTCGTTACTCTCGTCTGTCCGTCCCGCCTCTGCCTTGTTCTGACTTGCTGTAGATTCTGAGGGCAGGGGACAAGTCCCACCACTGCTGAGTCACCCCAGGTAATGCGCCCAGTGTCCGGGCGGGGATGGGGGGCAGGGTTGGGGCACCCGGGATACTCGGGCATGTAAACAGCCCAAGTGCTCAGTCCCGCCATCACCCCGATGAGAAGCCACGCCGCAGAAGCAGCCCATTTCACAGCTCCTGCAGCCACATACGTGGGCACACGACCGACAGCCCAGCAGAGCCCAGAACCCAGACAGGGCGTGTAGGAGCCCCCTGAGCTCGGGGAGCAGAAGCAGCAGCAGAGAAGGCTCCCGAGCCCTCCAACGAGGACTTCAGCAGCGCCAGCGTGGGGTATGTGCTGTCCCAGGCAAAATGGAGTGGATCGTTCTGTGCCTGCTAAGGGGGCGGGTGCCGGGGGAGGTCGGGAAGCTGGAGAGAGTGCGGGGGCGGGGGGAGGCCACTCAGTGGTGGGGTTGGGCTGAAACAGTGGATGCCCCACAGGGCTGTATTAGGGTCAACCTTGCACATCACGGGGTTTAAGTAGTTTTAAATCACTGTAGCACTGTCATCCCATCGCTCATTGATTTGCTCGAGCAGACGCCAGTAACGTCTCCATTGTGAGACTTGTTGTTACTGTTCTTGGCATATCGAATACGCCATGGGGAGCTTGCCACGCTCGGCTGTGCGGGCGGGATACTCTCGGTAGCTTGTCGGGCTCTCCGAGAGGGGCAGAGAAATCGAACCCGGGTCGGCTGCATGCAAGGCAAATGCCCTACCCGCTGTGCTATTGCTCCAGCCCAAATAGTTTTAAATATAAAAATAAAATAAGATGAGGGAAGGGGACAGAAAGATAGCACAGTAGGTAGAGCACTTGCCTTGCAGGACGCCAACCCAGGTTCAATGCATAGGGTCCCCTGAGCACCGCCAAAGTGATTTCTGAGCACAGAGCCAAGAGTAACCCCTGATCATTGTGGGCGTGGCCCCAAGACCAAATAAGTAACAGTACTCAGGGCCCACAGGTGACCCGGCTGCCCAGTCAGGCCAAGACTCACCCCAGCCCTCCTGGGGCACCGTGACCAGTGCTCAGTACAGTCCCCTGCCCCACCTGGACACTCCCTCCATCCTGGGCCTCTCCATGGAGGTGGCTCTGGGCAGTGGCAGTGTCCACCCCTATTCCCAGACTGCCCGAGGCCGGCCGGGATGGCCACTCCCCCTTTTTCAGACGTGGAGGGTCCCCTGGGACCGCCCTGTGCAGGGCGCCTGCTCTGGGCGTCACACTTAAAAGCCGTTTTGTTTTTAAAGTCTGAAATCCGCCCTAGGGCTGAGAGCGGTGACGCCAGCCCTTGTCCTGAGACACACGCCTGGACGGACGCTGGACCGGACACGCGGGGGAGGGGCTGCTGGGGCCACAGCCGAGGCCGGCCCGTCGCCAGGACACAGCGGTCACTCTCCAGAGGACCCTCGGTCCCTGAGGCCGGCCGCCCTCCCGTCAAACATGTCATCAGCATCTTCGGGCCAGCCCCCCCCACCCATCGTGAGTCCGGGAGACAGACCCCTCCCCAGGCTGCGTCCTGACCACCTGGCGTCACGTCACGTGGCCACGAGGCCGTTTTCCGGGGAACGCCCCGACCAGAATGCAGCCATCCTGTAAACAAGACCAAACGCCGCCGTGGGCCTTAATTACAGGACGCGGCTCCTCTCGGGTTATTTTTATTTCTTTGTTTGTTAATGCAATTATTTCGCTTCCTCGGCCGGCCGTGACCTTGCAGGGAGAGGGTACCCTCCAGTCAGCAGAATGCTTTATCTTCGAGAGCGACAATCAATAAGGATAATTAATGATGCCGGCCGCAATGAGGGCCTCAGCAATCATTATCCCACATTAATCCCCGCAGCCACGCCGGGGTCAAGGCCGCCTAAATCATTCACCTCGGGGTGGGGAAATTCAAATCAGGAGCGATTTCCATCCTCGCCAACAAACCCCACTCGGCTCCTCGGAGCTGCCCAGGGCCGGCCCGTTCCCGTGGTACGTCTGCGCCTCCCATCACACTGCGGCCGCCTGTCCGTCTCCTGAAGCCACTCGAACCCGGCTTGCAGGAGGGCGGTGGATGGGTGGGCGCAGGAGGCTGGGGGCTGGCTCCCGCCTTGCCCCGCCTTGGCCCTCTCGCCGTCCCCAGCTTCCCGTCTGCTGTCCATCTGCCCTGGGCTCCCAACTACTTTGTCGTGGCTTCATGTGAATGAGTTTCGCTGGGATTCAACCCCGGCCGCCTGTGCAGGAGGTGACGTCACGCCGGAGTCTGGCCTCTCTGCCCTTCTCCCTCCTTCCTGCCCTCCCGCCCACCCCCGCTCAGGGCTTCTCAGACTGAGGCCGTGCGGGGGGGGGTGGCGGCTGCCCCTGATCATTCACTCACATCAATAGCCAAGCGGACCCAGCGTCTTTTTCTCGGCCATGGACTGTGTGGGAGGAACTGCGGCAGCTGAGGGGGACTTGCCGGGTGGGAACTCGGGGTGGGGACCCTGATGGGAGCCGGGGGGCAATGGGGGGGGGCGAGGGCTGGCGGCTGCGTCAGGCTTAGGATGGCACCGGCCCGAGGGACACACACACAGACACACACACACACACGCATGCACACATGTGCACACACACACACGCACACACACACACACACACACACACACACATTCAGGGAAGTCTCAACAGGCCCGTGACCTGCTCTGGATTCCCGGCCCCCTGCGAGGGCGTCCGTGTCAGACGGTCGTGCGGGAGGCTGGGCTGAGGGGGCCTTCATCTGCTGCTGGCTCTGCCCCGTGACCATGGCGGCTGCAACCCGTTGTCCACTGCGCCGTGGGATTTCCTGTGTGTGCGATGGCCGCCTGCACGCACGCCTGGGGCTGCCCCCGTGGCCAGGGGGCCTCCGAGGACGCACTGCCCGCACTGGGGTGAGGCCGGGGCCACGGGTGTGCAGGACGCAGCTCCTCGCGCAGAGGGCCCAGCCGGTGTGCCGCGGGCAGCCATGGGTGGCCAGGGCTCTGCTCTGGTGTCTGTCGCCTGCATTCACCCCGCAGGACCGACCGGGGAAGGACGGACGGACGTGGGCCAGCGGCAGGGGCTGCAGGAGCCAGGAGGGGCGGCTGTGGCTGCGGTGAGTGTCGGCTCAGAGATGGTGTCCAGAGGCCCAGCGGGGGTGTCGAAGGCGCTTGGGCTCCCCGTGGATCTGAAACAGGTTTGACCTCCCTGACGGAGACTTGGGAAGCCGCCGTGTCTGCGGGGAAGGAGATGGGAGCAGGCGGGAGAGGGGACAGCGGGGGCGGGAGAGGGGACGGCAGGGTGGGATGTCACCGTGCTCGAGTGCCCTTTCCGCTCTCCCGCCCCGGCAGTAGCCCCGCGGGCTCTGTGTCGCCTCTCCCCTCGTACAAAGTCTCTCACTGCACCGGGACGGGCGTCGTTCTCAGAGCCCGCCCCAGCCGGGGGCCGACTGCAGGCATGTCCTGGGGGCCGGGAGCCGGCAGCACAGCCTGCCCGGGGTCAGCACACAGAGGTGCTTGCTCAGGGCCTCTGTGCCAGCCCGGCTGAGCCGGCCACGCCCAGGGCTGCCCCGCTGCGGCACAGCCGGTGGAGAGAGGAAGGAGAGCTGTGGCCCAGTCCTGGGGCCACATGCGGCCCTCAGCCCCGAGCCCCTGCTGGCCTCGGGCAGGCTGCTGGGGGACGGGCGGGGAGGGGAGAAGGCCCGGCCCCTCTGCGGGACCAGGACGGGGCAGCAGCTTCACACGTGCAGCTGCCCGCCCCTCCGCGGCCAGGAAACAATTACCAGCAAGGGGGTCTCCTCCCGGCCACCGCCAGCAACTGCCTCTCCCACGAGCCCTCGGCTCAGGAAGATTCTGGTGGGATGAGTCATCTCCTTTCTCGGGCCAAGAAGCGGAATTTCTGAAATCCTCAGGGTAACCGCTTTGGAGAAGTGGTTCAGGATGGAGGGGGGGGGGGGAATAACAAAAAAAACATGTTCTTCTGGCCACTGGCCTTCCCTTGCCGAGCTCGGCGAGACCCCGCGTCCCTCCCGACACACGGGCGAGGGCTCCAGCGAGAGCACAGACACCCGGGGCTCGGCCCGGCCGGGACGGGCTCTAGGTGACCAACTCGGCGGGTCTGACAGGCCCTTCTCGGCTGTCCCAGCCAACCCGCCGTGGGCGGTGACCCGCGGCCCTCCTGCCAGCGCCAGGCGCCCCTTGCCCCTACCAGAGCTGCCCCTCCCCCAGGCACCTCTTTCTCAGCTTCCCAGCCTGGAGCTTTCTGGAATCTGGGACACCAGCAGGGGACGGGCCAAGGTTCTCCGTGGGCACCGCCGAGAGGTTCGAACCCGTCAGCCAGAGGAGGCACGGGGGCCTTAGTAGCCAACCCAGAGGCCAGACTCCCGCCCAGCTCCGCCCAGACTTCCTGCTCATAAGCCAAATAAGCCGTCCTCCAGGCAGAGACCGGCCCAAGTAGCCAATAAAGCCCCCAGGGTGGGGCAGGAGAGCGGAGCGTCAGGGCAAACGCCCCGCATACATCTCACCAGGGCTGGAATCCCGGCACCACACACCCTCTGGGCATGGCCGGTGCACCCCGGGGCCCTGCACGGAACCACCGGCTGGGAACCACCATGCGGCTGCCAGCCCCCGAGCACTGCTCCGAGCCCGCCCAAACAAAACAGAATCGGAGGGCTGAGCACCAGCCTATCTCCCAGCACACGTCTGGGCTCATGGGGGGTGGGAGGGGAACGTACGGACCCCCAGGGGAGCACTGGGCCACAGCGGCACTCGGCTCTGAGTGAAGCCTTTGTGAGGCACGAGAGCTTCGTGCCCACGTCCGCCGTATGGGGTGACGGGGGTGGCAGCAGTCCCGGCCGGGGCCCGGGGTGCTGAACGAGGTGTCACAGAGTCAACGGTTCTCCGCAAAATCAGATAGAGGGAACTCGACCCTGAGCACTGCCGGGAGAGCACCCCAAAAGAAAAAGCAGGTGGAACGGATGATCCTGCCCCCGCCCCAAGTACAGCCATAACCGAGGCCAAACGGGGTCTCCCAGGAAGGGAACCCGGGAGACTTGCCCCGGGCCGAGCCGCGTCCTGCGGGCAGGTCTGGGAGGCCCCTGGCGGGCCCCGGGTCTTGGTTTTCGGCCCGCCTTGTGACGGAGGGGGTCAGCTTCCCAGACAAACGTTAGTACAGCTTTACCCTTTGAAGGAAAATGCTGCCCGGCCTCACACAAATTAAGAGTGCTCGGGCTTTTTATTTGGGGCGTTTTTCAGTTGAATATTATTAAAAATAATTACAGGCTATGGATTTAATCTAAAACACAGTCAGCACCCCCAAAGTCCCCTACAGTGAGTTAAAGCATCCTCCTTCTCAAAATTCAAAATTAAGAGGAAATTCAGATTAGTTTTGATTTATAACCACATTATGAACTATTTAATATTTTCAAGAAGTCATTCCCTGTGCCCATATTAAATTAATTTACAACAGAATATTATATAATTTATATATGCATACATATAATAAATTATAGCCTGACTATATAATTCTACATGTATAATTAATTACATTAACCAGCTACATTTTAAGCCAACAATTAGATAACCCTAAAAGACAACGCCGTTAGCATTTTTTAATAAATACTTGTGTTTGGAGCTGTTTAACAGAGCACCTGATCGCTGATAGAGCTGTGTTAACATCTGTTCCATTATTTCCAGAGGACGTCGGCGGAACCAATACCATTCACATAAAATATGCATTTGTTCTTGACTGTCAAGTACCTCTATTATTTTATTAAAAAGTCAAAAAAGAATATAATCAGACTTCATAATTTATGTGTGACATTTTCATTACAGAAAACTTTATGCAAAATTGAATTCTAAAATTTAATTTCCTGTGATGTTTAAATTACTTACTATCTGGCTCCTGTCCAGATGTCCCCATCACCGGCCCCATATGAATCCTATTAAAGATGCATTCGGCGGCTGCCAGAGGAACCCGCTATTTTTCTAAGGAACTCTAAGAATAGCTCCTTACAGATATTTCGTGCCAGTTTAAATTGCGTTTCTCACACAGGAAAGAAAAGCAGAAACCTCTCATTCTTCTTTTTTTCTTCTGCTGCTGTCAAAAAGCCCCAGACGGATCCTCAGTTTCCCCCTCGGTGCCCGTGACCTCTCCTTTCTGGCGCTCCCACCCCAAGGCGCGGGGACCGGCCTTGTCTGCTGGGCTCCCGGCCTCACGTGGCTGCCACCGCACGCGATGCCGCCTCCCCCCGTCACGGCCCAGGAACCACGACCTACCTTCCAGGGGCCGTGGACGGGGCAGCTCGGGCAGCGTGTCGGGGCCACACCCGGGGCCCCAGCCCGTGTTTCCGCCAACAGACCTGGTGCTGGCGGGGGCAGCATGGGGGGCAGGGCTGGGGGAAGGGGTCCCTCGGCAGGAGAGCCCGTGTCCATGTGCTGGTCCTGGCAGCGGCAGCCCGAGGAACTGGGGTCGCGGGTGACACCCCCACGCACGGGCTGCTTCCTCACTGCTGCAGCTGGACTCGGGGGACGCGGCACAGGCAGGCCCCTCGCGCCCACCTGCCGCCAGTGCACGGAGACGGTGATGTGAGGAGGCCTCGTCGGGTCACGTGGGACAGGACCGGCCTCGGCCCCTCCTGGCTTTGAAGAAAGCCCCCCCCCCACGAAGGGCAGGCGAAGCCCCTGAACAGATGCCAGCAGGGGTGGTAGAGGGGCCCCGCGCCCGACCGGTTACTGGGAGTTGGGCACAGATGCAAGGGGTGCTCAGGGGAGGAGGGAGGGGGGAGGAGGAGGATGGGGAGAAGGAGGAGGAGGAGGGAGGTGGGGGGAGGAGGAGGAGTTGAGGGAGGAGGAGGGTGGAGGGCTGGGGAGATGGGAGACTGGGATGGAGAGGAAGGTGAACGCCTGAGTGGATGGATGGGTGAAGGATAGATGGATGAGTGGATGGATGGATGGATGGATGGGTAGATGGGTGGATGAATGGATGGGTGGATGAGTGGATGGATGGATGGGTAGATGGGTGGATGAATGGATGGGTGGATGAGTGGATGGATGGATGGATGGATGGGTAGATGGGTGGACGGTTGGATGGGTGGGTGGATGGATGATGGATAGATGATAGATGGATGGGTGGATGGGTAGATGGGTAGATGAATGGATGGGTGGATGGGTGGATAGATAGATGGATGGATGGATGGATGGATGGATGGATGGGTGGATGGACAGATGGCTAGATGGATGATGAATGGATGATGGATGATGTATGGATGGTTGGATGGGTGGGTAGATGGATGGATGAATGAGTGGATGGATGAATGGATGAGTGGATGAATGGATGGTTGGATGATGAATAGATGGATGGGTGGGTGGGTGGATGGGTTGATTGGATAGGTGGGTAGATGGATGGATGATTGGATGATGGATGGATGGTTGGATGGATGGTTGGATGGGTGGGTAGATGGATGGATGGATGAGTGGATGGATGGATGGATGGATAGATGGATGATGAATGGATAATGGATGATGTATGGAAGGTTGGATGGGTGGGTAGATGGATGGATGGATGATGAATGGATAATGGATGATGTATGGAAGGTTGGATGGGTGGGTAGATGGATGGATGAATGCGTGGATGGATGCATGGATGGATGGATGGATGGATGAGCAGATGGATGGATGGTTGGATGATGAATGAATGGGTGGGTGGGTGGATGGGTTGATTGGATAGGTGGGTAGATGGATGGATGATTGGATGATGGATGGATGGTTGGATGGATGGTTGGATGGGTGGGTGGGTGGATGGGTGGGTGGATGGATGGATGATTGGATGATGGATGGATGGTTGGATGGATGGTTGGATGGGTGGGTGGGTGGATGGGTGGGTGGATGGATGGATGGATGGATGGATGGATGGATGGGTGGATGAATGGGTGGATGAATGGGTAGGTGGGTGGGTGGGTGGATGAATGAATGGATGGTTGGCTGATGGATGGATGGGTAGCTGAATGGGTAGATGGATGGATGGATGGATGGATGTGTGGATGGGTGGGTGGATGAATGGATGGATGGATGGATGGATGGGTGGATGGATAGATGGATGGATGAATGAATGGATGGTTGGCTGATGGATGGATGGGTAGCTGAATGGGTAGATGGATGGATGGATGGATGGATGTGTGGATGGGTGGGTGGATGAATGGATGGATGGATGGATGGATGGGTGGATGGATAGATGGATGGATGAATGGATAGATGGATATATGGATGAGTGAGTGGATGGGTGGATGGATGGGTATATGGATGAGTGAGTGGATGGGTGGATGGATGATGGAGGATGGGTGGATGGATGGATTGTAAAAGATAAAAATGTGCACACACACGTGGAAGGGCAATGTGGGCTCTTGGGGAGGCTCTCTCTCTCTCTCTCTCTCTCTCTCTCTCTCTCTCTCTCGCCACTCATGCTGGTGCTCTCGAGCCACTGTGTATGGACCAGATCGGGATGGCTTCTCCTTTGTGCTCTGCTTCTGAGTGTGCCGCTGTGCTCTCTTCTGTCTATCTCTGACTCTGTCTCTGTTGTCTCTCCTCTGGTATCTTCCAATCTCTCTCTCCGGAGCCCTTCTGCTTCTCTCTCTAGAGCCCTTCTTGCTCACACTTCTGACTTTGTCTTTTACTTCTGACTCTAACCCTTACTTTTGACTCTTACTCTGATTCTCACTCACTTTGTGCTCTTTCTTTCCCCTGCTTCTGGCTCTGATGACTCCCTGATTCTCTTTTACCTTGTGCTCTGCTTCTGTGTCTTCCACCTGCTTCTGTGTCTTTTCTCCTCACTTCTGTGCTCTGCTTATGTGTCTTCCCCCTGCTTCTATGTCTTCTTCTCTCTTGCTTCTGGGTCTTCTTGCTTCTTTGCTCTTTTTCTGTGTCTTTCTGTCTTGCCTCTGTGTCTTCTCCCCTTACAGTCTTAGTTTACACAGCAATCACATAGGGTGGTGACACAAAGGTGGACTGAACATTAACAAATCAACAAAGAGGAGTAAGACCACTCCTCCAGGAGATTAACAAAATCTCATCTAAGGAGATTACTCCAGATTACTAGGAAATCTGCTTAAGGGCAAGATCCCATCCAGGGTGTGTCACTTTTCCTTCCTCAGCTAATAATCCATTTAAATAGTTATAGTAAATTTACTCCTAATATTTCTAGCAATGTCATTCTGTATGAGCACAGTAAGAGATACATCAAACCTAAAGTCTGGTTCTTCCTGAGGACATTCACTATATATTCCAGACCACAGTCCTCAGGCCAGGTTAGTCTCCCTAACCCCAGCAGGGTCCTAGTCTCGTCGTTACTTTTGGATCATGACAGTATTTTACTATGAGCATGCTCTCAACCTACAGTTGGGTATTGTGGCATTTTGGCCTGGCCCATTTCAATGCCGGGGTAGCTCACAGCTTTCCTGGGTCCATTCCATCCCTCGTCGGGATTCTGCTTTTGGGGTGCTAGGAACTAAGGGCAACTGAGTCGAGAAAGCAGATGCCCAGGAGTAAATATTATTGGAGTCAATCAGCTCCCAAGTTACAAAGCATATTATTAACTGTCTTCCTGTGTCCATACAGAAAGGCCATTGCTCTAAGGTAAACTAAGTTCCCTGCAGCAAGGCTGAAAGGACAAACCCAGTGTTATCTGACAATGGATGATTGGATGGATGAGTGGGTGAGTGGATGGATGGATGGAAGGAAGGTGTGGGAGTTAGTATCTGCAGGTGGGGTGAGAGGATCCTGGCATAAAGATTTTATTTCAAACACTTGAGTTTCCGGAATGACCCTGTGGGAACGTTTCTTTTTATTTCTAATCTTTGCTTCCCACCAGAATGACCCACTCACCCTTCAGCAAAGAGGCAGCCCCTCCTTTGAATCTCAGTTTTCCCAAGAATGACCCACTCAGTCTGCAGCAAACAGGGGTCCCCCCTGGCGAGGCGGGGACACACCTAACCAGGAAGTGGACACCCTGTATCTGCCTCTGCCCCCACTCGCAGGCCTGCAAATCTCTACCTGGGAGACCCCGGGATGGAGGCTTGGCAGATGTGACCCAAGAGCTTGACCAAATCAAGTCTAGGTGGGGTGACCACTACAGATGGCTGGCACGTGTGCTTCCTGGCGTGCTGGAGGCCTCGAATGAGAGGCAGGATCGGGCGGGCGTTATGTAACCCACAGCTGACGGGACCCTTCAACACCTCATCTGGGGTACAGGGACGGGGCGTCCTGTCTAGCACAGCCCTGCGTTGGATGGGCAGTGGCAGGCCCAAGGATGCCGCGTGGGTATTTGTGACATCTCTCCATGAGGCCAGGGCGGACATGTCACACCCGGGGGAGACGCCAGCCTTCCTCTGCCCAGAGCTTCTCTCTCCTTCCTGGGCGGAGGACCCACTGGGCCCAGCTGCCCGGAGCCCGAGATTCGGCGGGGCGGGAGCATGGCCCTGGGGCCCCTGGGTCCTTACAGGCTCCACTGTGGGCTGCATCTGGCCCAGCAACTGCGCGAAACTCCAGTTTGTTCATTTCTAGTTAACTCTGTGTTAAAGCACCATGACATGCAGAGCTGCTCGCAACTGAGTTCAGGGCACGCAGAGCCCCGGGCCAGCCGGGCCCAGCACTGCCCACTCCACACCACGGCCCGGCCTCCCCCAGCCCACTGACGGGCCCGTTGCTCGGTGTTAGCCATAGGCTGGCTCTCCTGCCCCCAGGGTGGGCTCTGGGCCAGAGCCTAGGGTTAACGCAGCCCCTTACGTCACTGAAGGTGCCTGTGGGTGCCTCCTGTTCAACTTCCAGGCGCAGCTTCTCCTGATGTGTCTCTGCCAGAGCCTCGGCCATGAACACGGGGCGGGGACCAGCTTGGCCTCTTCCCACCGCAGCCTCCGCCGGCCCAAGACTCCGCGTCTCTGTGAGGCAGAGGGTCAGTGTTCTGGCCGTGCTGGTCAGCATAAACCCAGTTGTCCCCCAGCGTGTGACGTGACCTGCCCGGTGTCCACCTCGGATGTGACTTCCCGGTGGACAGACGTCTCCCCGGTAAGAGCCAGAGCCCGGGGCCTGCTCAGGCCGGGCCGGCTGGAGGCTGTGTGCGGGTTTGCCCGCGGGAGGCCCAGTCTGCCTCCTGCTGCAGAGCCCGCCAAGGGCCTCCGTGGGCCGCACTCCGGAGAGGCCCCCAAAACCACCACTCAAACCAGGCCACTTTATGGAGACGTGTAGAGACGCACGTCCACTGCCTGGGAAGCGTCACACCATGGCCAAGTCCTCTCAGTCTCCTCCGCCTGGGCCTCACAGCCGGGCTCGGACACCGGGTGGCCCCCGGTCACGGGTGAGCCGTCGGGGCAGAGCCATACGGAGACGCTATCCGTCCAATCCTAAGTCTCCTTTAGGGAAGGGGGCCAGGCAGTGCTCGGGGGCCCAGGGGCCTCTCCTGGACACTCCTGACCCACCAGGCCGGCAGGTCATACCCAATGGCTGGGGGCACTGGCGCCACCCGGCAATGCTCAGAGCCCAGGGGTGCAGGGACGGGGCCGACGCTCGAGCACTGTAGCTTCTCTTGCCCACAGAGCCCTCCGAGCTGGGCGCTGGCCACGGGGCTGGGCACTGGCCACAGAGCTGGATCACTGCCCATGGGGCCGGGTGCTGGCCACGGAGCTGGGTACTGTCCACGGAGCTGGGACACTGGCCATGGGGCCGGGTGCTGGCCACGGAGCTGGGCGCTGGCCACGGGGCTGGGGACGCAGATTTCTCGGGCCACTTCTCAGACCACCCCAGGGGCTGCGTGGCTTCGAGGAGAGGCGCGCGTGGTATTTCCGAGGGGCTTTGGGAAATGCTGGCCCTCTCGGGGCACCGTGATCCCCTGGCTCAGCAGATGGCCCTGGCCTGTCCCAGGGAGACCGAGGTGATGGGAAAGGTCTTTCTGGGGGCGGCGAGACAGCCCCCGTGCCTGGCGTGCCTGGGGGGTGGGCCTTGACCTTCAAGCAGCCGGAAGCCTGAGTTTTGCAGCCTCGCGTGCAGACAAGAAACGTGACTTCCTGAAGGAGCAGTTTCCGTTCTGCAGCGAGCAAACTGGAACCCGGAGCCCTGTGGTCACCCTCACGACTGAGTGGACAGTGGGGTGGCGGGCAGTAGGCCGGGGGACACGGGCTCTTCTCGGCCAGCTCTAGGGTGACAGTCACCCAGCAGGTACCCCTCTGCACCCACGGCCCCACGGGTCCCGGAGCGTGGAAACCAGGCTGTAGAATCAGGCCCAAATTGGCTCTGCCTGCGCAATCCAGGATGGCCTAATAAGGCTCGTGATGAGCTTCCCAAGAGAACAGTCTTAAAGGGAATTTCAGAGATGGGAAAAAAGACCGCCAGATGCATTCCGAGGGAGGGGGATTCAGTAAGGGGACAGACATTCTTTCCTCCAGCGCCCGCCCCAAGCCCCCCTCTTTTTTTTTTTTTTTAATAATCTCTCCTATTAAGCCAACTCGTTTACTAAAAACAGAAAACAAAATGAAAGCCTCGGATCCTAATGTCTGAGGGCCCCACAGGAAACTACTAAATGTTTATTAAGGCCATGCCACACATGAAAGCCAGGAGGAAAGGCTCGGAGCCTGTTTCACATATTGTTACAAATCTGTAATGTTAGAATAAAAGGGAAAACTGATTCCTACCAATTATGAAAATGTACGGGATTAAACCGATTGCTCGCCAGATCTGTCCGCATCTGGCCCGCAGCCGGGGCCGGATGGATGGCGCGGGGGAGACTTATGAAGAGTAACTTCTAAAACATAAATCAGGACTATAAAATCATCATCTGATCACCCAAAGTTTTAAAAGCAGAGAAGAAAGTGGGTTCGAGTGTGAAATATGGATCTGCAGGAGGGAGGGGGCAGCGGCTCGCAATCGGGATGAGGAGGCGGGGTCCGAGTGCGGGACGAGGCCGGGACTGTTGGCCTCGAGGTGGCTGGAGCGTGAGGGGCCGAGTCCCGCCACCTGAGGTCACCTCCGCCTCACGGCCAGCCCCGAGCGCCCGGCACCTTCCTGCCGGCTTCCCGCTTGCCTCTGCCTTCAGCGGGCAGTGTGGAGGGCGGCAGGGCAGGCTGGACGGGCGGGGCGGGAGGGGCGGGAGGGGCCCCCCCGACTGGGGGTGAGCGGGCGGTGTGGACTCTGGCTCGGGCCCTGCCTCCCGTGCTGTCCCCTCGCAGAGCCGGTCCCCCAGGCCCGGACGGCACCGCTCAGCCCGCTGCCTAGGCTGAAGGGACTGGGGAGTAGGTCAGTTCACACCCCGGGTCCTCCATCTTGTCCCAAGTTGGGATTGTCAGCAGCTGTGGGGCAGGGGCCCAGGTGGGTGCCAGAACCACCGAGAAGAGCTAAGTACCACGCAGGCTGGACACGCAACCCGAAACACGGCTCAGAGCCCGCCTCAGCCCGAGCCGAAGCACGGAGGGAGGGCATACGTCCTGCACACGACCGAGCGGGTTTGACCCCTGGCATCCCAAGTGGTGCCCCCAGCCCGCCAGGAGCTATTCCAGAGCAGAGCCCTGAGCACTGTCTGGTGTGACTCCCCACACTAAACACGAGCAAACAAATCCTGGGGTTGAAGTGGCCGTGCAGTGGGTAGGGCTCTGGCCTTGCACGCGGCCCACCCAGGCCCCATCCCCGGCACCCGGATGGTCCCCCGAGAGTGAGGACCAGGAGTAAGGCCTGAGCACCCCCAGGCGTGGCTCCAGCACCAACACCAAAACCAAACCGAGAAACCAACCCAGATCGCTCTGGGGCCCGCACTGGCCTTGCACCTGCTGGCCCTGCTCTGGTCCCTGGCCTGCACGGGCCCCTGAGCACTGCTGGGGTGAGCCCAGTGGTCCCCAGCGCCACCGGCTCCAGCAGCCCCACACCCTCCAGCCTCACCCCGGACCTCCGCCTGGGTTGGCCGAGCGTCCCGGGGCCTTGCCCTCCTGGGAGTACGGGAGCCTCAGGCCTCAGCTGATTCAAAGCCGGTTTTCCCCAGCCTCAGCCTACAAACCTCACCCCTGGGCAGGCCCCAGGGCCAGCATGTGTCGAGAAGCCGGGCAGGGCCCGGGGTCACCTCCCAAAGGAGGTGGTGCTGTGGGCCAGTTGGAAAGGAACCGAGGGAGATGATTCAGAGAGGGGAGGGCTGCGGCCGGCAGAGCCTGGGGGAGAGCAGGGGGCTGGGGAGGGGTGCGCCCAGGCCAGGGCGGGGAGCCAGCTGCCTGGGGAAAAGAGAGAGAGAGACAAATGGCAGAAGCCTCCAGATGTGCTGACCCAAGATAGCCTCGGAGCCAAGAGAAAGGGACTCGATGCACAGTGCTCTGAGAGGTCCGGCTTCTGCAGACCACAAGGCTCAGGGCCAGTTGCCGGCCATACAGTTCGCAGGGTCCAGCAGGGTCTGCAGGCCAGATATGTCCATGAGGGAGACAGCTGTGGCACCCCCCGTGGCCCCCGACCCACCAGGAGCGATCCCAGAGCACTGCCAGCTGCCACCTCTGCCCCCGTCCCCCTGGGGCTCAGAGCTGGAGACTCGGGCTGGGCACGGGGAGGCCCCTGACCCCGCTCTGCTCTGAGGGTCAGTGTGTGGCCGTGGCAGGGAGCGGACTGCTGGATTTTGAAGAGACACGAGGCCCGGTGGAACCTTCCGGAATGGAATCCTGCAGGCGTTTCTCTTCCTCGATGGCGACACTGGGGAGGCTTCCCCGTCTGTGCTTCTCCAGCCCTTCAGTGGGTCCGGGGGGGCTCCAAGCAGGGCTCAGGGGTGGGGCCGCTGGCCGTGGGGATGCCCGGCCCGGTGAGCCCTCAGGCTCAGCTGGGACCTAGGCACACCCTGCGGCGGGAAGGGGACACGTGGGGCCAGGGATCAGAGCCGGGGCCCCGCCTACAGGCAGGAGTGCGCCTGCGCCTCGGTCCTGCACCCTGGGGCCGAGGGAGGGAGCAGGGGGCGATTCACCGCGTCCCTGCAGGTCCCGGGCTGGACACAGCCAGAGTCAGTCCCGCCTCAGGCTCCGATTCTGTCCCCAGTGGCCGGGCCCTGATGCCCCAGGCAGGGCAGCGGGTGGGAGAGCCCAGAACTACCCCCGAGCAGGAGAGGAAGGGGGAGGTGCAACTGCAGGCTCCCGGCCCAGTGCTCTCCTGCACCTCAGTTTCGCCGTCTCTAAGTTGGGGTGAACAGAACGTCCATCCCTGGGCAGAGAGTGGCCGGAGAGAGACCCGTGGTCGGTGCTGAGTTGCCGTTAGGCCCGCGCCCCTTCTCATGACCGACGGGGCCTCCAGCTGGCACCAGCTCAAGGCCATCGTCCAGAGGACTGGGACACCGATGGATGGCGGGGGCCGAAGGTCTCGCCCCGCGGGCACCCGGAGGGTTTCGGGCAGCACAGCTCACTCCGGGGTGCAGGGCGCTGCCCCGACCAGGCTCCCTGCCAGCTCGCGGACACCGAGGACGCTGCCTCTGATAGCCAGGGGGCGACTCTCCGTGCGCGGGGGATGATCAAATGGCTCGAGATGTGGAAGGAGCCGGCGGAGGAGAGAGAAGCGATAAAACAGATGTTGGAGGCGCGGCCGCCTTCCCACCCCTTCCACCCGCGCCGTGTCCGCGAGGGCTGGCTCCGTAATCCGCGCTCTCCTCGGGGGCTGGGAGCAGATTCTGTTCCTGCTCGCTTGCCCCCTGGAAGGCCGCCCAGCCCCCGTGGGGAGTCATGAATTATTCCGTTTATTACCCCAGTCTGTAACCTATTCCGTGGCGTTCCGAGAGCGTTCCGACGGGAAGGTTAATCCCACGCGTCTTGGAATGCTTCTCAGGCTCTGAGGAACGGCACCCCGCCTCTCCCACACGCCTGGGACCCCTCCGGGATGGGGACCCGGCTCTGCCTTCCAGGGGCCTCAGGCTGGAGCCCACCTCGCGCCGAGCCCCCCGGGCGCCTCAGCACTCGCCAGCAGTTCTTCCCGGGGGTGGAATCAAACGGAATGAAAGGGGAGCGGGGCGTGTGTGGCTAAAAATAAAACCAGAGGCCTGAAATAACACGGGCCTCGGCACGACCACCTGAAGCCTTCTGAGTGCGGAGAGGAAGTGCAAATCTCACCCGTGTGACCGCGAGCTGGAGAGGCGAAGCAGACGATCTGCTCTTGGCTTTGCATCTAATCGTTACAAGATGCTCGCGTTTCGCTTTTCGGGGGCTGGGGGCACCCCCGCAGCGCTCAGGGGGTCCTGCAGAGCCGGGGCTTGAACCCGAGGCTCCCCCTTGCAAGGCACGCACTCCAGCCCTGAAGCGCCGAGAAGTCTGGGGGACGTTTCGCCCACGTGCCCCCCACCCCTCGAGGGCAGGGCCTGAGTCCCCTCAGGGAGGCCGGCGGGGCTGTCCTTGCCGGGATTCTGCCCAGGAGGGAGGCCGGGTAGGAAGGGGTGAGCACGGGGTGACGCTTCAAACACAGAACGGGAAGGTTTGTCCAGGAAGCGCTGGGATCCAGTGAGAACGGGTCTAAACCGGGCTCTGTGGCCTGGAGTTCGTGGCAGCGTTTTTAGACTCTAGCCGGGAACGGTTCGAGGCCTTTCGGACGAAGCCGTTTGCTGTTTTCTCCCCTTAAAAGCCACTGGCATTAATCTGCCTGTCAGATATTTCGCCCTGAGTTCTGAGCGCGTGGTCGGGTTCTGTCTCCCACCCGCCCCCCGTCAGGGGGAGCCGGTGATTAATTCTGATCAGCAATGAGATGTGTATTTAATTCCTGGACTCACACACACGCACACACACACAAAAATAACAATTCCTGAAGTTTCTCCCCAGAGACTTCATTTTCTGCTCTCCTGGCTGGTGAGACCGCACACGATTGGCCTGGCGTCCCGGGCTCGCGCAGGGGCGAGAGAGGAGGGCCTCTCTCGCGTTCCAGAGCAGCAGAGAGGTGGGGGGGGGGTTGTTCCCGCACGCGCCAGGGGGTCTTGCCCACCCTCGTCTCCCGCCTCATCGCAGCCGAGGCACCCTGCAATCGGGAAGTCTCGTCTGGACTGCGGTTAACAAATTTGATGTTGACAGAACACAATAATTTATGGCCAGTGCCTTAATTTATTTATTGGACACTTTATTAACCTCTACTCTTTGCAGCCTTGCATTTTTAATGGGTTTATAGAGGGTTATTCATTTCTGCCTGTGTGCACGGGGGCCCTCCATAATTCACCTGTGACGTTACCAGACATTAATTATCAGGACGGGATCACACTCCCGGGGCGATCACTAATTGTGAAGATGAAACACTTGCCCGTACTTCGCCAAGGCCCGGCTGCTCCTGGCGGCAGCGACGAGAGCTTACTACGGGAGCTTCCGGGTGGGAGCTGGATGCAGACCCCGACTTGGCTCAGCACTTCACCAACAGTAGAGTCCTGGGGTAGGAAGATGGGGATCATAAACAGGTGTGCCATTGTTCTCACCAGTAACAAGTTTGAGGAGCTATTTTTTCTAGAGCGTTCAGTGTTTTAGAAAAATGATAAAAATGTCTAATTTAGGCCCCTCTCGGGTGATACATCATCGATTGTAAGCAATAGCTCATCTCTGTGGGGGGTGGCAGAGGGGCAGGCACTGGGCACACCTCGAGGTGCTCTGAGCTGACTCCCAGCCCAGTGCTCCCCAGGGTCATGCCTGCTATGCTCAGGGAACATGTGTAATGCCAGGACTGTAACCAGCATTGGTCATGGGCTAGGCATGCGCCTCAGGTGCTGCTCTCCAGCCCGGCGGAGTCCGTGTTTGGAGAGTGAAAAACACGCGTGTTGTTAGCGTGTTGTGGATGAGCCCCCAAAGCTAGAAGCAGGTGAGTGATGGAGTAAGCATGTCCAGAGCCCAGGCAGAGCACAGGTTGATGGCATAAAGGGAAACAAACGCCGCTCCGGGCAGCAGCTACTTCCTCCAAGGCATGGGCGGGCTGGGGGCTCGCGTCCACCCGCACACCGGGGTCAGGAGGGGCCCGGCAGTGCGGGCTGCTGTGGCAGAGCTGGACGACCGACAGCCCAAGGCACGGCCCCAGCAGGTGCAGGAGAGGCTGCCTAGACTCTGCTCCTGCCTCGGGGTCAGGAGCCCTGTGTCCCCGAAGCTCGGTGAGCTGACCCAGAGCCCGCAGGTGCCGTGGCACACCCAGCACCTGCGGCTCAAGAAGAAGTGTGGGGGACGGAGGGCCAGAGAATAACTCAGCTGGCTGGGGGCACGCTCGGCATGTGGGCACGCCTGGCCCCTGAGCACTGGGCTGGGAGAGACCCCAAGGGGCCCCGAGCACACCAGGAGCGGTCCCCAAACAAACAGAAGGGCAAAGAGTAGGGAGAGGTGCTGAATCTCTCGCTAATCGAGCCCCAACTTGATCATTTATTACTGGGTCAGTTTGTTCCTTTCGGGATCTATCACATGATTGCCAGCACTGTCGCACTGTCGTCCCGCTGTTTGTCGAGTTGCTCGAGCGGGCACCAGTAACGTCTCCATTGTGAGACTTGTTGTTACTGTTTGTGGCCTATCGAATACATCACGGGGAGCTTGCCAGGCTCTGCCGTTCGGGCGGGATACTCTCAGTAGCTTGTCAGGCTCTCCGAGAGGGACAGAGGAATCGAACCCAGGTTGGCCACGTGCAAGGCGAACGCCCTACCCGTTGTGCTATTGCTCCAATGCCAGAATAAAAAAAAAAAAAGAAAAATCGGGACTCCTTAATTCTTAGTCTTTTAAGTAGGTCTACCTAGTTGAAGATAATTTTTGTCATTGTTTTTGTCCTGGGACACAGCTGGCAGTGCCACGTCCACCTGCCCACATTCCAAATTCTGCAGGATGGATATGTCGTTCCCAACATCCTTCCTTCCGAAATCCAACATGCCACTTCGTTGGTGAAGATGCAGACAAGGTCAGACCCGAACACCTGAAGAATCTGCCGCCAGCATTTGTCAATACACTGGCTCGGCTCTTCACACACTACCTGTCTGAATGCAAGGTTCCGTCCCAGTGGAAAACCAGCAGGACGGTTCTGTTGCACAAGAAGGGAGACATCCACGACATCGGCAACTATCACCCAATCTGCCTGCTGTCTGTCATCTACAAGTTGTTCACTCAAGTCATCCTGATAGAATAGGCAGAACAGTAGACGAAGAACAACCATGCGAGCAAGCCGGGTTTCGAAAAGGATTCAGCATGATCGACCATATCCACATGGTGACCAAGCTCATTGAAGTTTCGTGAGAGTTCAAGATGCCGCTCTGTCTAACGTTCATTGATTTAAAGAAGTTCTTTGATTCTGCTGAGACTGAAGCAGTCATCGAAGTCCTGGCCAAACAAGGCATTCAAACTCAGTACATCAAGATACTCTTCGAACTGTATTTCGGATTCACCACCAGGATCTCACCATTCTACAAGGAAGTGATCATTGACGTGAAGAGAGGGGTTCAGCAGGGCAACACCATTTCACTGAAACTCTTCAGTGCCACCCTCGAGAACATCATGTGACAACTGGAACGGGAAGGAATGGGAGTGAAAATAGATGGTCGGCAACTACGCTTCATTGATGACATCATTCTAATAACACCAAACATTAGCCAAGCTGCACAAATGCTGGCCAACTTCAACCGGGAATGTGGAAAGGCCGGACTGCAGCTGAATCTCAGCAAAACAATGCTCATAAAAAACGAACTAGTCCCTGATGTTCCATTTGCCCTCAATGAAATGAACGTCTCCAAATGCAGCAGCTATGTGTACCTGGGTCGAGAAATCAACATGAGGAATGACTTGGCACCAGAACTGTGCAGGAGAAAGAGAGCAGTGTGGAACGCCTTCAAGAGCGTCAAAGAAGTGGTTAAGGGGACAAAGAACCTCCGACTCTGGGCACATCTTTTCGACTCCACCATTCTTCCTGCACTAACATAGGCCTCAGAGACCTGGGCCCTATGCAAACAGGACGAGAACGCTATTCAGGTATCCCAAAGAGGAATCGAAAGAGCTATGCTTGGAGTTTCACGTTTCACTCAAGTGAGAGAAGGAATCTGGAGTTCTGACCTCCGTCGACGGTCAAGAATCAGGAACGCTTTCTCGTTTAACAAGGTGTCGAAAATCAGATGGGCCAGACACATAAAGAGATTTAGAGATGACCGCTGGACTAGAGCTGTTACCGACTGGATTCCACAGGACGTCAAAAGACCGAGTGACTGCCCAACTATGAGATGGTCAGACTTCTTCGTCAGGACCCTGAACGAATGGTTTGAGGCTCTTTGTGTTCCTGGAGCGAGTAGACACCATTGGGCTGCACTAGCTCGTGACAGGGACGGATGGAGATGGCGCCTGCTGAGCAAGTCGAAGATCAACAGGATGACAGCGATACAAGTGACACACGTCTTGATGTGGCTCATAGTCTCTGCTTTAAGCCCCTGTACGCTGCTCAGAATTTATTTCTTGAGATTATGTCATGTGCAGTTTATTTTGAAATATAGAGTTCTACTTAAAATCTTCCTTGAGGACGGGAGGGGGCCGGGACACGGGTGGAGGGAGGGGGACGTTGGTGGTGGGACCGGAGTGGGAACAGCCTGTGCCTGAAATGACTCAAGTATGAACAACTGTGTAAATCAAAGCGTCTTCAGGCGGGAGAGGCCGCCCAGCAGGGTGGACACCTGCCTGGCCGCAGCCCTGGCCGCCGGGCCCAGCACCACAAACGGTTTCCTGAGCCCAGGAAACAGAGTAGATGTGACACCCGTATTCCTTTATGTTCCGCGAATAAGCCCGCGTGCGCGTCTCTGCTGCATCTCCTGTCCCGGCCCCTTTTCCTCCTCTTCCTCTGCAGGTGCCCAGGCCCAGGCCCAGTCGTCCCCTCCCCCAGCTAGAGGACACAGCGGGCTGGGGGCGGGGGGCTGTCCCCTCCCCCGGCTAGAGGACACGGCGGGCTGGGGGCGGGGGGGCTGTCCCCTCCCCCAGCTAGAGGACACGGCGGGCTGGGGGTGGGCTCTGGTTCTCCCTTAGCTTTGTGGTAGACTTTTCGGTGACGGCCGCACTCCAGGGAAAACAAAACACCCGGAGCCCCGAGTCTAACCCGTGTCCCTGTGTGAGGTGGGCGGGCAGCCGAGCCCTGCCCGGGCGGCCGGGGCCTCGGGGGGTCCCTTCTCTTGCGCAGGGAGGGAACGTGGCTGAGATGCTGTATCCCTCTCCCGAGAGCGCCCGGCGGCCATGCCAGCCGAGGCTCCTGTCCACACACGTGTCGGCGAAACTCCCGTGTCCCAGCCCCTGACTCGACCCCGCCCCGAGCGAGAGAGCGGGAGGCAACCGTGACGCGGGGGTGGCGTGGGCACAAGCAACACCCTGGGGCCTTCGGGAGGCCGGTGGTCACCGTCCTCTCCACAGCTGGTCACCCTCTTCTCTGGCTCCCTGAGGCGGCTCCGAGGGGCCAGTGCCGGCTGCAGGGGCGAGAGAACATCAGCCCACAAGCTCTGGGTTCCGATCCGAGAAGCAGGGGCCCTCCTCCCCACCCCTCTGCACCCCGCCTCTGGCTCCTCCCTGCAGACTGCTTCCTGGTGGACAGCGGAAAGGGCCGGTCAGCAGGGCCTGGCCTCCAGAAGGCCTTGCCACCGGGAGTGGGCGGGAGGACGTCTTCTTGACCTTCCTTTGCCCAGAAACCTCACGATCTAACAGATTCATGGCCCAGGAAGACTCAACTCCAAATGCAGGCTCCCCCCGGAACCCCCATTACTGCCCACCCACCCCGTCTCAGCCCCTGCGCCCACGTGCATTTCTTGCTCGTGACCTGGACTTAAAAATTTAAACATTTTTTTAATGAGTAGAAAATTTTTTTTCTCTTCTATTATTTTAAGTTTTTAGTGGTTTTTGAGGATTAAAATGTTTTACTTGGCCATTTTTAAACGAAAGCCGCAAGATTACATATTGAACGTACAATCAAATTTAAAAGCCTGGGATTTTTTTTTTTTTTTAAATTTGGTTCTGCTCAGTCATGTCATCTGATACCATAGTTATACCGTTGACTCTTTAGGTTTAGGAGCATAATTCTAAATTTGTCCCTGTTAAGCAACGTCTTGTTAAATTCAGCCTGAGATTTTCAAAGGCGCCCAGTCTGCCCTCGGTCTATTAATCTGATCCTGGGAACTGGAGCGATAGCACAGCGGGGTGGGCGTTTGCCTTGCACTCGGCCGACCCAGGTTCAATTCCCAGCATCCCATATGGTCCCCTGAGTACCGCCAGGAGTAATTCCTGAGTGCAGAGCCAGGAGTAACCCCTGTGCATTGTCGGGTGTGACCCAAAAAGAAAAAAGAAACTATTAATCTGATCCATGTCCACGCCCGCTGGCCCGGGGGGGGCCCCAGGGAGACCCCAGCCCTCCCTCTGGCAGCCCCCATCCCCACACGATGGCCAGGGCACTGGGAGGAGACGGGTGGTGGCCCCTGGCCGAGCACGGTGCCCAGGGGCAGGCCCTGCCCGGGGAGCAGGTGGAGACATGGCGGCGTCAGGCACGCGTTCTGGCTCCCCCAAGGACATGGGCGTGTCGTGGACAGGCCTCCGGGGGCCGCCTCCTGAGCCCGCCCGCTCTCACCCCGTCAGAGGCCGGGGCCGGTCCTTCCTCTGTCCGCGTTAACGGAAAGAAGGCGGTAGGCGCGCAGGAGACCCCTCGAGGACTGGCCGGCAGCGGCGCTCAGCCAGGTGGGCACTTCGGCCCCTCACCGCTCCTTCCGCACCTGGCCACGGCCCACGGGCCGCTGGGAGGGGGCTGTCCGTGACGGAGAGGAGAGTGCTCCTGGCGGGACCCGACACGCCGTCCTGTGGGGCCTCTCGCACCCGCTGCAGGCTCAGCAGCTTCTCACACAGAGAGGCAGGAAGAGGGCTGCCGGCCTCCCCTTGCTGCCTGCCCACTCCCGGCCCTCCTGGCTCCTCGGAATCCGGGTCCCGGCCCAGCCGAGCAGCCAGGGCTCCAGATGCGAGTCGTTATGGCTGCTGACGCCACAGCGGCCAGAGCCGAGGGCCAGGAGGGGCCGGCCGGGCTCCTCGGGGGCTGGAGCGCGGGGGCTGGCCCTGCCCGCTGGCCCTGCCCGCTGGCCCTGCCGGCCCCGCACTCCTCCACTGGCCTGAGCGGCCCCGGCCACAGAGCTGGACATGGGGAGGCAGCGGGCACGAGGGCATAGGCCCCACGTCGGTGCCGCCCCATCCTCAGAAGTGACACGCGGTCACGTGGGCACTTTGCAGCGGCCAGGACAGACCACAGGTTGGCGCCAGGGCCGTGCGTGAAGAACCGAGGCACCGTCCCATGGGGCCAGGCTGCCCACCGCGTAGCGCCCTGCCTCCAGCCGGGCCACTGAGGCCTTCCCTGCTCTGGCCTCAGGCCGGCCAGCACCACTGCGCTCCCAGCACCCTTCCTCCGGCACAGCACTCGGCCTGGCCTGGCGAGAGCCCGGGAATCTCCGGCAGGTGGACGGGGCCTGAGAACACGGCAGGACATGGGAGACGGGCGCGGTCTGAGCCCCAGTGCACCACGGGGTGGCGGCTTGCCCACATGTGCCAAGAAATACCAGGAAGTGGACAGTGGGGGTCACCCACACAGCGCCGTCCTCACGGGAGGTCACCCCAAATGGGGCTGGCTCCCTACCGTCCTGCCCACACCAGCAACAGGCCACCCACACACTCAGACACACACATACCCACTCACACACACAGTCACACACACTCACTCACACACATTCATACCCACTCACACACCCACTCACACACAGTCACACACACTCACACTCAGACACACACTCACACTCACACTCAGATACACACTCATACTCAGACACACACACACTCACACACACAGTCACACCCACTCACACACTCACACTCACACACACATTCACACACACACTCAGACACACCCACTCACACACTCACATTCAGACACATACTCATACTCACACACTCACACACATTCACACCCACTCACACACCCACTCACACTCACACTCATACTCACACTCACTCACATACATAGACCACTCATACACTCACACTCACTCACATACTCACACACACTCAGATCACTTGCACACTCACACATTCACACTCATACAGTCACACAGATCACTCACACTTACATCTCACACCCCCAGATCACTCACACACAGACCACTCACACATTCACACACCCATACACCCACAGTACTGACACACTCATCCCGCCATAGCATCCGTACACACCACGCACATATGCACTCACACCGCACAGACACTCGTCCCTCCATAGCTCACACTCAAACATCACTTAGACATACACACAGCACTCACACTCGAACCCCTCAGCACACACACCCCGCCACACTCAGGCCCTGATGCCATTCCAAATCACCCCTCACACCTCTCCCACACACGCCCTCATCCCCTCACACTCTCACGTGTGCTCTGACCCCTACACCACCACACACAATACTTAGACCCTCCCACTACTCCCCCACACACGGCCCAGACCTGCACACCACTCACACACATATGCTACCTACATACCATTCACCTCATCATACACTGTAAACACTCCCACAACATACAGTCCCTCACATGCACTCACTAATCCCCTCACACACGTGTTCATACCCACACACCATCCTCATACACATACACTCGTCCCTCACACCACTTACACGCCCCTCCTGTCCTCATGCCACTCACGTGTGTGTGCTCATACACTCACACTCGCATATGCTCGTGTCCAGTCACAGACACACTCGTCTTCATGCTCCACCAGCCAGCCTCACACACGTGCACTCATTCACACACTCATACCCCTCAGGCAGACGCGCGCCGACCCACACCCCACACTCACAGGGCCTCAGACCCGCACCCCACTTGTGCCAAATACCATGTCCACACGCGACACTCACACCAGTCACACACACTCGCCCTTGCACAGATTACGTCCAACCCTCACTCCCCTCACGTAAGCTGCACCCTCACCGTCCTTCCTGCACACGCCTCTGCCCAACACACGCCCTGCACTTGGGCACACACACATGCGCCCTCAGACACCCCCCCATGAGCACGCGTCTCCCACAGCCTCACACACACAATCCCGGACACTCACGCCCACCCACGGCGCCCACTCGCCCCTGCCCACTAGCCTGTGCGTCCTCAGGAGGGGCGGGCGGGCACAGAGGACACGTCACTCTCTCCTCGGGGCCCGGGGCGGGGCCTGGGGGGCTCCTGGGGGCCGCTGTTCAGTGCGACGAGCCTGGGGGGATGGACCCGCGATGGAGGCACGAAACTGGCGCCGGGAAGCAGGCGCGGGCTCTGGTGCCGGCCCTGGGTCAGAGCAGGCAGGGGTGCGTGGAAACGGGGCCCGTGCGGGTCCCCACACCGGTGCCACAGACCGGGAAGCCGCAGAGACGGACAGGCACGGACCCCCGCTCCCAGCCCGCCCGCTGCACGCGAGGGACCCTCAGTCCAGCCCGGGCCCCGGCCCGTCTCGGGAAGCCGGAACTCGCTCCCCGGAGCTGGGTGTGACTGTGGTTCCGAGGCGAAACGGGAGCCCGGCGATGCTGCTGTCTCCGGCCCTGGCAGCCCACCAGGTCGCCCACAGCTGGGCACTGCTGGGTGTGGCCCCAGACACGCCAGCGAGCCAGTCCTGAGATGAGACGGGCACAGAGCCAGGCGGGCCCGGGGCCGGAGTGGAGGGTGGGACCCGGGTTCTCTCATGTTCCTCCAGCCCCGGCCGGGAGACGGGCGCCAACAGGACGTGACAGCGTGGGGATGGCGTCCTGGCCCTGAGCACTCACTCCCGAGCTCAGAGCCGGGCCGGGGGCGTCTGGATGCCGCCTCCTGCCCCGCACATGTCAGCCCGGCAGCATCAGACGGGGCTGGGGCACCTCAGAGCCTCCGCCCGGTTTGCGGCCAGCACAAACACCCCCACGGGCCTCAGAGTCGGGCTGAGGCCGGCAGAGGGGCAGGGCAGGGGCGGCCAGGCAGACGCCAGGAGCCCTGTCCCCGACGGCGGCACTCGGCTGGAGACGACCCTGAGCTCAGCCCCGACACCGCCAACCTCGCCCCGGGGCTCTGGGGACTGCACCGGCCTCAGTCTAGGGCAGCAGAGACAGGGTGCCCGAGTGCCGGGATGTGCAGCACGTCAGCCTGTGCATCCAGCCTGGCCCCCAGAGGAGCCCCCGCCGTCAGGCGACCAACCTGCCCCAGCCCTGCAGACTCGCCCTCCTGTCACGGTTCCCCAGCCCTGCAGACTCGCCCTCCTGTCACGGTTCCCCAGCCCTGCAGACTCTCTCTCCTGTTGTGGTTCCCCAGCCCTGCAGACTCGCCCTCCTGTCGTGGTTCCCCAGCCCTGCAGACTCGCTCTCCTGTCACGGTTCCCCCCAGCCCTGCAGACTCGCCCTCCTGTCACGGTTCCCCAGCCCTGCAGACTCGCCCTCCTGTCACTGTTCCCCAGCCCTGCAGACTCTCTCTCCTGTCGTGGTTCCCCAGCCCTGCAGACTCGCCCTCCTGTCGTGGTTCCCCAGCCCTGCAGACTCGCTCTCCTGTCACGGTTCCCCCCAGCCCTGCAGACTCGCCCTCCTGTCACGGTTCCCCAGCCCTGCAAACTCGCCCTCCTGTCACGGTTCCCCAGCCCTGCAGACTCTCTCCTGTCGTGGTTCCCCAGCCCTGCAGACTCGCCCTCCTGTCGTGGTTCCCTCAGCCCTGCAGACTCGCCCTCCTGTCATGGTTCCCCAGCCCTGCAGACTCGCCCTCCTGTCGTGGTTCCCCAGCCCTGCAGACTCGTCCTCCTGTCACGGTTCCCCAGCCCTGCAGACTCGCTCTCCTGTCGTGGTTCCCTCAGCCCTGCAGACTCGCCCTCCTGTCGTGGTTCCCCCAGCCCTGCAGACTCGCCCTCCTGTCGTGGTTCCCCAGCCCTGCAGACTCGCCCTCCTGTCACGGTTCCCCAGCCCTGCAGACTCGCCCTCCTGTCACGGTTCCCCAGCCCTGCAGACTCGCCCTCCTGTCACGGTTCCCCAGCCCTGCAGACTCGTCCTCCTGTCACGGTTCCCCAGCCCGGCTTGCTACCTGCGCTGTCTAGGAAACCCATTACCTCTATTAGTCTGCCGATAGCGGATCAGCGGCACTGCTTGCTCCTTAATTGATAGGAAACTCCCCCCTCCTGATAGATCGCCCTGGACTAACAGCCGCCGCGTCCCCCGCGACCCCCATCCCCGCACCGTGTACTTTAGTCATAAATCCTGACCCATCAATACCGAGGAGCCTCCGTCAGCCGCCCGGCGTCTGGGCTGCCCGGCCACCGCCAGCTCCTCCCGGTCTATAATTAGCCGAGGCCACCCGGGTGCGGCTCCGGCAGCCCCGGGGCGCCCCAGGAAGGCCAGCGAGCACTCTCGCCCCCTGTGGGAGCCGGCCGGGCCTGAGGCCCCGTCACGGGGGCCACGGGGCTCGCCCTCCCCTCCCCACTGGCCAGGGCAGTGCAGCCTGACAGAGCTACAACAGCGGCGGGGCCGGCCCTGCGGCCTCGGCTCTTCGAGAGGTGAAGCAGTTCCCGCAGCTCTGCCCCGCGCCCGGGGGGCCGCCTCGTCCCGGCCTGGGCACCCGCTGATGGAATTCAACAAACACGCCCAGACCTGCCCGGGCCACAAGCCCGCAGCTGCCCTTAGCGCGGGGGAGGACGCGGGTCCTGCGAGAGGCCAGAGAGCACTGCCCGGGGAGCCCCTCCACGTGCCGGGAAGGCCGAGGCGGAGGCGGTCAGCAGATGTGTGACTCTTGCCGGAACCGCCTGGGGCCGATGCCACAGATGATGCTTCTCCTTCTTCTCCTGAGCTTTGGTTCACGGCCTGCGCAGGATAAAGACAACATTTCCCAGCCCCCTTACAGTCACGTGTGTTCACGTGACGAAGTTCCGGCCAGTGAGGTATGAGCAGAGGAGTCATGCGTCAGCTCCAGGAACCGTCCGTGGGAGTCTGTGCACATGGCTCTTTCTGACTTCCCGCACCATGCGGCCTGGAAGACAGATGTGATGGCCGGAGTTCTTGCAGCTCTTTTGGACCTTCTGATTGAGGGCGAGACCTAGGAATGGTGGGCCTGGCTGCTGCAAGGGGTGGGCTCTGAGTTCAGCTGCTCCCTCAACACCCCGGGGTTATTGATTGACCTCCACCTCTCACCACGCTTGTGCATGCCCGAAGAACTGAGAAAACCCTGGGAAGAAGCATGTACGTGGTGTTTCCTGGGGCAGTTGGCCTCACGCGTGGGTGCCCATGCTCCGCGTGACCTCTGGCACCAACACCACAAGAGACCCCTGGTGGATCTGCTGTCTGAGGGTCAGAGGTCACAGAACCACCCAAAGACGGGCTGCGAGAAGACGAGTGCCCACATGGCCCTGGTCAGCACTGGGGGTCGGCCCTGCTGTCAGTCTGAGCACTGCACATGGGGTGCTCCCTCCAGTCCCAGCCGTGCTCTGGCTACCCTCTGGATGAGGACTGAGGGACAGAGAGGGTCAGTAGCTCCATCACAGGTCAGGTGTGAGCCGGGCACTGACCGTCCAGCTCACAGGGCTGGTGTGAGCCAGGCACTGACCATCCAGCTCATAGGTCAGGTGTGAGCCGGGCACTGACCAAGCCCAGAATCCCGGCACCTGATGCCTCCCACGGGGATTTCCGGGAAGTGACTGTTTGGGACTTCGGGGAGACCTGGGGTGAGCGAGCTTCCTCCCCCACTCCCCCGTCCACGTGAGGCAGGACTGGGCTAAGCGGAGGCTCTGGGCCCCAGGGCCAGGGGGTCAGCACCCCCGCCCCGGAGTCCTGCCTGTGTGTCCGTGCGGGCTGTGGGCTCCAGCCGCCTCCCCAGGCCACCGGCTTAGCAGACCCGCCACAGGCACGACTCGGCCGCACAGTCCTGCCCACGTCTCTCTGCCCGGAGCCGAGTCTGCGCTGTGTGGACGGGGGGGCCCAGAGGGAGGGACGGCTGGACCCCGCCAGAGCACCCCTGCACGAGCGCCGCGGAACAAGACGGAAGGAACAGGCTCTCCCGCCCTTCCGCAACGGCGTGCGCAGGACTCATGTGTGCACACGTGCACATACAGCCTTTCAAGTATATTTTTTTCAAAACACGCGTGTTCATCACAAAGGTCGCTGACCAGGGTGGCCCGAGGCCAGCAGGCTCAAGCTCTGCCGCCCACAGCAGGACGGAGCCACCGCGGGCGCAGGGCGGGGGCAGGGCCCCTCGTCTTGGCCCGAGCCCCGGCAGACTCTTAGCGTGTGGGGGGGAGTGGGGGAGGGGCACAGACCTCCAAGGGCCCGTGGGTGCGCCCCCCAGGGTGCAGACCCCGCCTTCTCCGCAGCCCCCAGGCCAGGCTCTCCTGTGGGGGCCACAGACTCCCAGCCTCCACCCCGCGCTCGGTGCTCCGCCGCCAGAGACCCTGGCCCGCCCGGCTCCGAGATCCATCCCCGCACACGTGGGCCGCCAGGGGTGGGCACGGCCTGGCACGACCCTTGTCCGAGACTGCCCTCAGCACAGCCTCAGCTCCGGCCGCTGACCACGGCAACTGCCCCGCCGCTCGCACGCCCTCTTCCATCACAGCCTGCACCCGCCCCCCGCCCACCCTGCCCGCTCTCCGCCATCCTCCCCTGTCCCTATCAACCCCTTCCTGTCTGTCCCCTGGGCCCCCAGCTCCGTATTCTCCCATTTCCTCGCTCAGGTGAGGGGACATTAGGAACTCTGGGGCACCCAGACCAACCCTCTGAGACGGGCTCGAGCTCCTGGGAAGTGCTCAGCTCGCCCCACTGTGAGCCCAGCTGCCCGGGACAGTGGGGGTCCAGGGTCAAGCGGTCACAGGTAGTCTGAGTTGCTGAAGGTTTTCTCCCCCAGGGCTGATGCTTTTGCCACTTGAAGTCAGGGTACCCTCAACAAGGCTCCTTGCTGAGACGGGGACATAAAGCCAGCAGAAAGGGGCTGGAGCAATAGCACCGTGGGGAGGGCATTTGCCTTGCACACGGCCAACCTGGGTTCCATTCCCAGCATCCCATATGGTCCCCGGAGCACCGCCAGGAGTCATTCCTGAGTGCAGAGCCGGGAGTAACCCCTGAGCATTGCCAGGTGTGACCCAAAAAGAAAAAAAAAAAGAAGAAAGCCAGTGACCCTAGTAAGCAATAATAAGATATTAGAGAGAGAGAGAGAGAGTATAAAGAAGGGGGGGAATCTGTAAGTATGACTCTAAGATCCGTTGGAAAAAATAACTTCTATAGGTTTGTTATCAAAAATCTCAAAAGATGTTTTCATTTTTAAGAAAAACCATAAGCCTTTGTTGCAAAGCAATGAAACATCATAAAAATGATTGCAGGTGACTAGCCAGTCTTTTGTTATATCTCAAAACATAAGACAAACAATAATGTGGCCTGTTTTTTTTTTCTTTTCAGAAAAAAAAAGAACTCAATATTAGTCGCTGAAAGTCCTCACTTCTGGGAATAGCACAGGGTGGGGGCATTTCACAGCTTTTCAAACCCTGAAAACTGAGAAAATATGTATCCCTGCTTTCTGTATATGCACATAATGTAAAATTTCATCAACCACAATATTTTAAAAGACAGAAATCATGAGATATATCACATCTAAATGGAAATATCATCTAAGGAAGCACCATTTATCAACATCACTTTGAAAGGCGGTGGAGGGTGTGATGGCATTATGTAGATCTCAAATATCTGTGGGTGAATGAAATCGGGTAACCTTAGCAACCTCAGGTACATCCATGCAGCTATAAATCAAATGTCAGCACTCTGAGCTATGCACAAAATAAAGAAATAATTCTTTGAAATATTCATAATGCCATGCAGTGTATTATTTTGTAAGTCTGTCCCCATTATGCATTTTTGAATCTAACTAAAAAATATATATACATATAACATTTGCATAGCTCACCCCTCCACCCCCCACCCACCCCCCACCCACCATCCGGGAGCTTCCAGGAAGAGGCAGACCTATAAACCAAGGGCCACAGACGGACCCAGTTTCTCATGTGCGAGAAGGAAAGAGAATTGTAGAGTCAGGCAGCCAGTGTGACAGCAAGCCAAGTGCTTTCATATTGATTATTCCATTAAAAAACACAACAGCTAAATAAGAGATGAGGGTTTGGGGAAAAGTGTCATGATGCAGTGACACTCTGCACGTCTTTGCTGTTCCTCCCCTGGATCTGGAAGAGACCAGCTTTTCAAAATCAGGTCTGGCTGGCAAAAGGGGGGATTAAAAAAAATAAAATGCTGGATTTGGGGGCATCTCATCAGTGGGGAGTGTAACGGGCAATCCCCAGGTAAAGACTGTTCCAGTCACGCTGAAGAGTCGTCTCTGGTAATTTAGCTTGTTTGGTGGGATTTTTTTTCTCTTCTCACATTAAGATGTCTGCCGGCACCTCAGTCTTCAGGTCTGTCAGCTACTGGAAACGACGCCTGGTTGTGGCCAAGTATGGTAGCACCAGTGATGGTGACGGACGGACTCTCCGGGCCAGTACGGGGGCGGGGAGGGGGGCACGATCCCAGCCCCCACGTGCTGAGGAGGCGGGAAGGCGAACCCCTTCACTGTTGAA
The DNA here is from genome assembly GCF_027595985.1 of Sorex araneus. Taxonomy (NCBI): domain Eukaryota; kingdom Metazoa; phylum Chordata; class Mammalia; order Eulipotyphla; family Soricidae; genus Sorex; species Sorex araneus. The sequence continues at coordinate 266,020,138 of NC_073303.1, forward strand.
GTTTGGTAAACTCTCGGTTCGGCAGCCTCGCACCCGGGGCCGAGCAGGCAGCTCACGCGTGGGCCCTGGTGTCACCCAGCACCCCAGAAACAACAAAAACAGTAAAGGAAATAAGATACACGATTCGGCCAGCCAGCGGACTCGGCTGCGCGTCTCCGTGGCAGCTCGTGGCGAACATGGGGCTTTCCCATATATTTTCCCAGAACAATTATATCCGGGTCACAGTCACATCCCAAGTATCTCACCCGGCACCAGGCGGACCCGGGTTCAAGCCAGGATTAAACAAACCCCTTCAGGGAGGCCGTCTCTTTGTGCCTATTTATTTTTTCGCAAGTTACTCTCGCCTTGGAGCCGTATTAATTGTTCAGGACCTTTAGCACATGCTTCAGTGAAAATAAATTACTGTATTTCTCTCCCACCCCCCATGGCTGGGCGACTTAATTTCATTAGCTCGGACCTGTTGAGGTGGGTCTGGTTTCCGGAGCAGGACGCGCTCCAAGTGAGAAGATTCCTTCGATTCTCCATTAACAGAACTGTCCTCTTTCAGCCGAAATGAATGTTATTGAGACCAATTAGCATAGGCTGGGCAGCCTCCCGCTAATGAGGGGCGTGCGGGCGAGTAAACACCAGTGAAAGGATGAAATGAGAGGAGACCCTCTCCGCGCCGGCTTGAATAATTACATGCTTAGTTGCCTAATTGTCTGGCGAAAGGCGCGGGGGTGACGGGAACAGATTGCCGTGTTCATTAGGCGGCAGAGGCCACCTGCCGTACGCTTCATCTCCCGGCCTCCGCGGCACGCGCGGCTCCCCGGGGACCCGTGTTTGGACACCGCGCTCGCTGGGAAGAGCCGCCGAGCCGGCCGGCGTGCCGAGGGGCGTCCTTGCTCCAGGACCCCTGGCGCAGAACGCGTCCGATGGAATGAATGGGGCCGCGTGCGGAGCCAGGGCCGGCCTTGTCCAGCCACCCCGCCGTGTCGGCTCAGCCTTGCGGACAGATGTTCCACCCGGCCCGAACGGCGCCGAATTAGATCTCACACAAGACAGGTGAGCGCGCCAGGGCCCGGCCACACGCCACACAATGGGGCAACATGTTGTGGCTCTGTGGACAAGCAGGGCGCCATCCTGGAGAAGGGGTCGGGAGACGCACGCCACTGGGCCTGCGAGCCTCAGGTGGCCTCTGTCCCCCGCCTGCTTCCTGCCCACCAGCTCTAGGCTTCTGGGGCTTGGGTCCGAGGCTCCAGGTTCCTCCGGGCTCGGCTGTGCCCACCACAGGGCCAGGACCTCGGGCCCCTATGGCAAACGAGCGAGCGCGGGCATCACCCCTGCATTCCTCGGGGACGCTGGGAAGCGTGCAAGGCCCTCCCTCGTGCTCGTGATCAGTGGGTGCTTTCTCCCAGGGGAGCCCGGAGTGGGGACGGGGCTCGTGCCAACCCCACGCCGCCGTGAGTGTGACGGGACCAGCCACGGGGCACGCGGCTGCCGAGTCCCCAATGCAGGAGGCGCCCCCAGCGGGGCGTGGTGCCCTCCCATGTGAAATTGGGCTCAACTTTGCCAACATGTAAAACAGGGGGTGGGGCAGAAAGAAGGCAGAGCAGCTGCTCAGAGCCGGGTGCCAGGACAGCCCCCCCCCCGGGGTCAGGAGACAAAGGCCTTGCTGTGCCACCGCCCCCACATGGCACCGGACACTGAGTCCTGTGCTCCCCGTGCCCAGGCGGGGACCAGGGAGACGCCCACGGCTGAGAACAGCGGAGAAGGAAGCCCCGAGGGTCGAAGCCGGACACACCCAGGGCGCACACGTCGGAACAGGACAAGAAGCCCCCAAGTAAGCAGGCACACGACCCCCTCCCCTTGCACCCAGATTATTGAGAAAGGATGAGCTGGATCCGGGTTCGAGAGTGGGGCAGGCAGGGTCGTACATGGGACACTTTCCCCTCCCCACTCGGAAGCTGGCCGACATGCCAGCTGGGTGGCCTCTCTGTGGCCCCTCCCACGCCAGAAAAAACCGGGGAAGGCGGGGCACAGGCCAGGCAAGAGGGTGGCCCCAAGCAACACCGGGGATCCGGACGGAGGAGGCGCAGCCACCACACCTTCTCCAGATGGAGCCCTGGCGACACTGAGCAGCAACTAACATGGCTCCGGGATGCGGGACTGGGACACATCCGAACCGCGCGGCCTCTAACGCAGCCGCATGACCTTTTCTAAAAACTGAAAACATACAACCTTTTATTTATTTATTTATTTATTTATTTATTTATTTTGCTTTTTGGGTCACACCCAGCAACACACAGGGGTCACTCCTGGCTCTGCACTCAGGAATTACCCCTGGCGGTGCTCAGGGGACCATATATGGAATGCTGAGAATCGAACCCGGGTCAGCCGAGTACAAGGCAAACACCCTACCCGCTGTGCTATTGCTCCAGCCCCAAAACATACAATCTTTTAATGGAAAACTAATTATCAAATGCTTCCTTGGTAGGGCTGTCTTTTTTGGGGGGAAACTCCCACAACAATAGTGAGTTTTGTGTTGAAATATGGAACGTAATCAAGGTAAAGAGAAAATGAAGTGAAATTCATCAGTTATACAGTTGGGGGTGGGGGGGCGGGAGCGGGGGGTATACTGGGGATTTTGGTGGTGGAATATGGGCACTGGTGAAGGGATGGTGTTTGAATATTGTATAACTGAGACATAAACCTGAGAACTTTGTAACTTTCCACATGGTGATAAAATAAAAATTAAAAAAAAAGAAAAATAATGCAGCTACTTTGGAAACAATTTTGAAGTTCCTCAGAATATTAACCAAAATTTTCATATGATACAATTATAGAAAATCAAATAATTCTTGGATATACATACACATATATGTATATATACATGCTGAATAGAATATAGATATAATCTGAACTATATATATATATATATATATATATATATACTGAACAGAATTGAGTGTGCACACAAATCATTCTCTTAGTTTTGGCACAAAATGATGAATTAAATAGTTGCTTGGATTAAAAAAAAAAAAGAGGGTGGGCCCAGGAAGCATCCTTGTGGAGAAGGCCACGGTCAGGCCGGCCTGGCACGCCCAGCCTCAGCACGGGGGCACAGGGACCGGAAGAGACAAAAGCCCCCACTCTGGTTCCCGGGACCCGAAGCCACAAACTCCCCTCAGACCCACCCATCAGGGCATGCTTGGGGTTCCAGATGTAGAAGTAGGGCATGCACCCGGGCTGCCCGAGGCAGACGGGGTCCCAGGGAGGGGCAGGGCCTCATCCTGCTCAGGACACGGGCACTAGCTCGGGGGTCACCCCACGCTGTCCCACACGATGTCCCCAAGAGGGGACTCCCCGCGGAAGCCCTGGGGCACAGGAGCACAGTGCTCTGTCAGTGGTGCGACTCTGCCCTGGGTCTCGTGTGTGCTGGGAGGAGGGCGGGAAACACACTCTATTAAATACCCTTACAGGAACACGCTAGCCATTAGCTTCTTATCCCACAGACATGCATGTATGTTTTTAATAAGTGCAGATGAACGAAAAACTTGTCCGAATCACTCACCAGCACTCTTCAGAAACCAACGTGATTAAGACTCTTACGTAGGATGTGCCTGATTCTCTTACGAACGTGTCCGTCTTCACAGAAAGCTTTAGACCGCCCCCTCGCCAGCGTTTGGGTTTCCTGAACATAAGAATACTGCAGCTATTTCTAACTTTGGTATAGAAATATCACAAAATGAATTTTTTAAAACTCCCTCTAACTCTCCTCCCTTGGTAGAAACAACTTCGGCATCATGGAGTGTCACTGCGAAGGCCGCCTCGTGCCTATACCGTTGGCAACTTTAAAACCTGAAGCCACAATAAAGCAGAACTCTCCCTTATTTAGCCAAGACTCCTGTGAATCACTAAGGTGTTTGCCCGTCCCTGACTCTGCCCAAGTGTCTCTAAGGATATTTTCCCAAACAAAAGGGACTCATCCTTGAGACACTGTCACTTGCTCTGGGGGCGCAGGTGGAGCCAGCGGCCAGAGCCCACCCGTGCCTGCTTGGTCCCGGGCCCCGGTGTCCCCGGCCTCCCCCAGGGCACGCAGACTGGCCATATTCACTCACTGCACTATTTTCTAACATCTATTTTAAAGTCCTCAGCACAACATGGACCCTTCTGTCCTTTCCTAAAATTAAACTGTTTTCCTGCCGGGAGTTCATATTTCAGAGAAGTGCCGCAGTTTAGAAAAAGCTCCCTTGGAACATAATATTTTTCTTTTGTACCAGCAAAAAAAAAAAAAAGTATAATTTTTCTATTTCAGTATAAACATCTTTGCGAAGGGGCTGCCGCTCCGGCCACGCATCTTCTCTGGGACACGTTTCTAAAACTGGCTCTGCAGGGCGGGAGGACAGGGCTCGCCCATGCCCGCCCACCCACCCACGCCCCGGCCCTCCCGCAACCCCAAGTGCCTGCAGGGACAGGGGCCGCTGCACAGCCCCCACACCGCGGCCTGGCCTCCTGGGCGCTGGGCGCTGGGCCTGGGTATCTGTCCTGGAGACGACTTTGGCATTGAGCTCGTCATTCTCCTGAGCTGGCGAGCGCCGCCTCCAGCCGGCCACAGCCTTGCTCCCTCTGCCCGCTGGCCCGGCCGCCATCCAATGCTCCGACACCTTGGCCAACACCGCAATGCCGTGTCCGACACCCGGTGCCTTGACCAATGCCCAACGGTGTGTCCAACGCCCACATCCACCACCCAGTGCTTGTCCAACACCCCCAGCCACATCCAAACCTGCCCGGCTCCACGTCCAGTGCCCCTGTGCCTGCCCGCCGCCACGTCCAAGGTTCCAACGCCTGCTCTGCGCCGTGTTCAACGCCCCAACGCCCAGCCCCCTCCCGGCCTCTCTCCTTTCAGCGTTGAAAGGCTCCAGGGGCCGTTGGGCTCATGCCTTCTTCCAGACGACTCCGTCTTCCTTTTTCACATCTTTAATCCACACGAGATGAATTTCTTTTTTTTTTTACATTTGCTAATTCTTTTTTTTTATTAGTTTATTTTTAATTAGAGAGTCATCGTGAGGGTACAGTTACAGATCCATACATCTTTATGCTCATGCTTCCCCCATACAAAGTTCAATAACCCATCCCTTCACCAGTGCCCATTCTCCACCACCCGTAAACCCAACATCCCTCCCCCCCACCCCAGTCCCGTCTCCCCCCACCCCACCCTGCCACTATGGCAGGGAATTCCCTTTTGTTCTCTCTCTCTGATCCACACGAGATGAATTTCTATGCGAAAGTCGAGGCAGGACTGTAACCTGAGGGTTTCTTTCCGGACACCATTGACTCCCTAACAGATCCTTCCCTCAGCGCATTGAGAGAACCATCCGCTTCGTCTCCACATGGCCACGCTCGGCCCCCCTGTGCGCTTGCTCTTTTGCAAACACCGCCGGCTTTTAATTTACAGAGCCATTGTCACTCCTAATGTGTCCAGGTCAGGCGCCCGGTTTCCAATCCTAACGATTCTCCCCTAAAGCAGACGCGGACGAGCGTGAGGAGACACTGCAAGGGGCCGGAGCCCGGGCCCGGAGTGAGAGGCCCCGAGTCTGTGGCACCCGGACACCTCGAAAGCACTGAACACTCCTTCCAGCGGACGAATGAATGAACTCGTCCTTGCTAGCTTCAGATGCTCAGGTGTCGGGGTGACTGCAGCACACTTCCCTAAGACTCCTGCCTGCATCTTTAACACCAGCTGCCTTAACACTGCGGAGCAAGTTGAGGGTACAAACTTATTTTTCTAATTTAAAGATTTCACAGACAAACTCATCAAAGAAATCCAGGTTTGGTGTTGTTCTCGCTTGTCTGGGAGCCCCACCCGGCAGTGCTCATCTTATTCTGGACTCCCAGGGGTGCTGGGGGGGCACAGGGAGAGGAATGTGGGCAATGCAGAGATGCAACCGCTGTGTTGCAGCTCCGGCCCAGAAATCAGGCTTTAGGGAAAATAAAGGACCAGCCTGAGGTTTCAGTCTCTGGAAGGGCCTGACTCTCGTGGAGTCCCTGTAGAGACGAGACGTCTCAGGGCTCAGAGTCGGGGCAAATGTCCTGCGGCAGACGGGAAGCTCGGCCCGACTCAGGCAGCTGGCCCTGGGGAACTGAACGGGGCAGCGAGCGAGGCCGGCGCTGGGCGGGGTGGACTCGGAGACCCGCTCCTCCAACTAGCGGGTCCCGGCACAGCCAGGTGCGGGCCCACCCAAGAGTCTGGCCCGAGCCGCAGCTGCAGCTGCTCCCAGGCTTCCTCCGAGGTGACGCAGCGTCCAGCCGCTGCCTTCAGTGGGGTGAGCGGGATTTATGTGCAGGGCGACCCAGGGCATTGATCTGCAGGGTGATTCCCGGGTAAGGGGGAACATTCCTCTCGCGTATTGAGTTTGTGCTTCCGTGTCACCTCCCCTCCATCCCGTTAATTAAACAACAAGAAATGGAAATGCGGAAGAACTCGTCTGCTGGTGTGACCCACCCCCGCTCCCTGCGCGTCTTTGTGTGTTCCCTAAGGAAGCAGCAAAGCAGAAGCGTTGCCTCGTGGCCGTCGGGCTGCTCGGCAGAGGCCCTGGGCCGGCCCCCCGTGCCCGAGCACCCCTGACGCTCTCTGAGCCGCTCCGGGCCGAGCCCTTCTTCCCGAGACAAGGTCGCGCCTGCGGTCAGGGCGGGAGGGGAGAGAGAGGATGCAACCGTGATACCCGGCTAAGAGCCGGCAATCAATGGTGCGGCGGGTCACCGCTGGGTCACCCCCACACCAGCTCCCTGGGCAGGTCCCTCCTGGACACGGGGGTCAGCCTGCCTGGTTTAATTGACAGAAGACCACAGCGGGAGCAGCGGGGCGGCCAGCTGACCCACGGGAGTCGGTCACCCCCGGGTGCCAGCCCGGCCCAGGCATAGCCCCACACGGGCGCAGGGGCAGGGTGGCCCGTGCAGACGGTCAGCCCGGGAACACCCCGTCCCTGTAACTCAGGACGTCAAGAACGCCCAACAGAGCGCCCCAGGAGAGCCCCCCACCAGCCCACCCTGGAGAGTGGCGGGCGCAAAGGGTCTTTCCTCCCGACTGCCCCTCAGGTCGCCCCAGTAAGGGTCCTGCGTGCTTCCCCCCCCACGCCCTCCCGCTCGGCGGCGTGAGACGGGCACTTTCAGCCCTCACATGTCCCGGGACCGGGCTCTGCTCATAGTGCCACCTGAGAGGCTGGAGCTGCAGCTGCTCACTGAGGAGCCGATGCTTCAGGGGTGGGTGACCAACCCCACTGGTGACCGGCTGTTCCGGGCAGTGATCGGGGACCAGGCAGTGCTAGGGTGGACCCAGGGCTCCGAGCCTTTGGGGGCTGTCTCGGGCTGCAGAGCTTTCAGGTCAAGTCCCACCTGGGCGCGCGCGCGCGCGTGTGTGTGTGTGTGTGTGTGTGTGTGAGAGAGAGAGAGAGAGAGAGAGAAGGACGGAAGGAGGGAGGGAAGGAGGGAGGGAGGGAGGGAGGGAGGGAGGGAGGGAGGGAGGGAGGATGGGAGGGAGGGAGGGAGGGAGGGAGGGAGGGAGGGAGGGAGGAAGGGATCGAGGGAGGGAAGATGGGAGGGAGGGAGGGAAGAAAGGAAGAAGGGAGAGAGGGAGGGAGGGAGGGAGGAGTGAAGGAAGGAGTGAAGTAGGGAGGGAGGGAGGAAAGGAGGAAGCTGGTAATATTAAAAATCAGACTATCAGTGATGAAAGCTCTTCAAAAACAGAAAAGTTCTTCAACCCAATATTTCCCCAGCACATTGAGCAAATAACTGTGAGGTTGGGGCCGGGGCGGCGAGTGTCAGATTTATTGAGAGCTTCCCTCTACCCGGGAGTTATCTGTTGAATGGCCAACAGGAATGATAATAAGGCAAACAGAATAAAATTCTGTCTAACCGGAAAAAAAAAAAGATTAAGGGCTTCAAATCTGAAAGTCCAATTTTATAGTTTCAGCAACGGACTCTCCGAGCACATACGTAACCCTGTCAGGAGCCGAGCACCGCAGCGGGCGGGGGGAGGCACGTCCCGGGCCCTGAGGGGCGGCAGATTGCTGTCCCCGGGAATAGAGAGCTAATCACTTACGGGGACGTCCCAGCCCATCTCCCCAGCCCCGCTCTCCCGGGGCTCCCTCTCAGGCCCCCGGGGAGGCTGGACACTGTGCGTGGCTGCGTGTTGCGATTCCAGAGTCAGTGACCGGGCGGTTCAACAAGGGAATGACCCACTTCCAGTGTCCCCAGGTGTACCCGCCTCCCCGTGGGCCAGATGCACCCGGGTCACCCCGCACTCAGCTCTGCTGGCCGAGGGGCTGCAGGGTGGTGTCCAGGCGGGACTCAGGGCCTGTGGCCACCCTGCAGACCCCGCCCTGCCCTTTGACCTCACACAGCGCCAACCGCACCTGCCCCTTCCTTGGTCTTTCTCGATCTGAGCATGGTTTGAAGTGAGTGGCCGCATCCTGGCCTCTCTGTGTTTCCTCCTGCTGAGGCCAGACTCCAGGCCTGGGCCCTGGGCACGGGGTGCCCCGCGCTTCCAGTGGCCGGAGAGAGAGGCCGGGTTAGGGCCAGGTTAAGGCACTGGCCTTGTGTCTGGCCAGCTCTGGTTAGGTTGTGGTCCCTCAGCCCCATCAGATGTAACCCAAAACCCAGCACCCAAACTGAACAGAAACACAGCCAGGGACTCCCTCAGGGCTGGCCCAGTCACCACGGGGCTCCGTGAGGGCCTAGACGGCCGAGCTGGTCTCCCAGGGAAGGATAAGTCGTTGGGGAGGAGCTGTCCTCTGAGGCCGGGACGCCTCAGCCACGTCCTCTTCGCCATCGGCGCCGGCCAGCGACGTGTCTCGGTGTGGTGGGAAAGCCGCGGCCGTCTCCCCAACGTCAAGCAACCGAGAGGCGGAGAAACTCCAGAGCAAGCAAGCAGATTCGTCAGATACTTTCTGCCTTGCAGAGAGAGGCGGAGCCAGACGCCAACACAGACACCCAGCAAAGGGCGCGAGTGAGAAACGAGACTCAGCACGGGGGGCCGCGGCAACACCGGTGTCTTCGGGAGACTTCTGGGCCTGTCGCGGTTCGGGCTCCGGCCATCAGGCCTGAGGCTCCTGCCCGCCAGTGCCCGGGGCCGCTGCAGGGACCACGGTGTGAGCCGCCGGCTGCTCTGTCACTCCCCACCACCACCGAGACCCTCGGCTTGGCCATCCGGGGGAGCCAGCTCCAGGGGCCCTCATTGCCCCACCCAGGGAGCCCCCCAGGGGGCGGCACCTCCAGGCACCTCGGGTCGGCTCAGGGTCCAAGGCTGCAGCGAGGGACCCACGGCGTGGCTGGCTCTGCTTCACGCACATCTCCAGGCTTCCTTGGGGTCGGGATGGGTTACCCACCACCCCCACCCCCACCCCCACCCCCCACCCCGCCTCCCTGTACTTCCGGAAGCCTCGGCAGTCACATCCACACCCAAAGTTTCCACCCAATTGGAAAACCACTCCAGCCTCACCGTCCCGATAAAAATCTTGCAGAACGCCCTAAACAAACACCATCTTAGCACCGTAGTGCAAACCATAACGCATAGAAGGGAAAGGGGAAAGAGAGCAAGAAGGAAAGTGTCTCCCACAGAGGGAGGCTAGGGTGGGGTGGAGGGCTGGGGGATGGTGGTGGGGAAACGGGGGGCCTTGGTGGTGGGAAATGTGCCCTGGTGGAGAGCTGGGTGCTGGGTCATTGTGCGACTGAAACCCGATTGTGAACAGCTTTGTAGTGGTCGATCTCACAGATATACAATTAAAAATAATTTATTTTAACAAAAGTAACGTGGAGCTCATGCCCAATTCAAGCAGCTTAATCAATGGCCGAATAAATAGCATTAATTTAATCCTACATACATTAAAAAAAGATCAACCTGAGGCTGCAGGTGCTGCCCAGAGACGCAGGCAGGTGCGTGTTTGTCAGTGTGCAGATCGTGACAACATGCCAGTCGACCAAAAGCTTACATTCAGTAGACTGGGAACACCTGCAAAGGCGATTAGAGGCTGCCCCAAAGCCTCCGTCCCTTTCAGAGAGCCTGGTAAGCTACCGAGAGTATCCCGCCCACACGGCAGAGCCTGGCAAGCTACCTGTAGCGTACTTGATATGCCAAAAACAGTAGCAACAATGGTCCTCATTCCCCTGACCCTGAAAGAGCCCCCAGTACGCCATCGGGCTGCACTAGCACGGGACAGACATGAATGGAGACGTTACTGGAGCCCGCTTGAGCAAATCGGTAAACAACGGGATGACAGTGATACAGAGATTGCCAGGTGTGACCCCAAAACCAAAATATAACTAAAAGGAACTTAGGGGAAATAAACCACATAGCAATTAATCATCACAAATTGACTTTCTTTGATTTATTTTCAGATCATTCTATTTGCCATTCTTTTAAGTTTTTTGGACCAAGTAGTATGAAATAAATTTGCTATATGCCTGCCAAGGGGGCAAAAAATAGCTTTGTTTATGACAAGGAAGATAAGATGATTACCGCAATAAGATCCAAATACAAAATAAAATTTAGTGCAACGTATTTTAGATGCCAGAGTTGAAAACTTAGTTATGTAAATAAGAATAGGCAGTATACCATATTGTATTAAATTATTTGAATTTCATTATTTACATAGGTTAAAATCATGTAGCAATCAATCACTGCAAATTGACTTTTGTTGATTTTCTGATAATCCCACTTTCCATTTTTTAAGGTTTTGTTGGAGCAAATAATCTGAACTAAATGTATTATATCCTGCCAAGGGGCAGGCTGGGGGCGTTGGGGAGCCTGGGACACCGGTGGAGGGAAGGGGACATTGGTGGTGGGATTGGTGCTGAAACATGGCCTGCCCAAACTTCTCTGTTATGAACGACTTTGTAAATCACGGTGTCTTAATAAAAAAATTAATTAAAAAATACCCTTTCACCTTTATCTCCTGAGACACTGACAGAAGCTACAGGGTGGCTTTCAGCCAAAGGCTGCGTGAAGAGAAGGAGCACAGTGACTTGAAGTGATTATATATATATATATATATATATATATATATATATATATATGTATATATATATAAAGAGCTCTTGTAAATCAATAAGGAAGGTGCTAGCAGCACTGAAGAAGAAAACCGAAAACCATCAAGATATTGCTCAGAATAATAAACATTAAAGTTGCTCAGTCACTAGTAACTACAAATCCCAAAATGGCTCACTATTTTTTAAAAATCTAGCAACTTGGCCAATTTTGCCTAACATAACACCTATCCTTGCTGTTGGCAGGTGTTAAAGTATTATTGGCTTTCTGGGAAGTTTTGGGTTTTGGTTTTAACAAGAGACTTACAAAATTCTTACTCTTGGACTCAGTAACTCCACTCCCAGGAATCTATCACAAGGAAATAATCATAAACACAGGGATTTATATTCAAGAATTCTCATTCTTGAGGGAAAAAAAGTCATTTGTAAGGAAAAAAAAATTAGAAAAACCAAATTTATTAACAAGTAGAGAAATGAATACCCTGCCTAGTACCCACACGGCGGGATGCTTGGTGATCATTAAAAACAGCATCCTCTTGGGGCTGAAGCAATAGCACAGCGGGGAGGGTGTTTGCCTTGCACGCGGCCGACCCAGGTTTGATTCCCAGCATCCCATATGGTCTCCCTGAGCACCGCCAGGGGTGATTCCTGAGTGCAGAGCCAGGAGTAACCCCTGTGCATCGCCGGGTGTGACCCAAAAAGCATAAATAAATAAATAAATAAATAAAATAAAAACAGCATCCCCCTAAACTGTCCAGAGTAGGAAAGTGGCTGAAGGCCAGGGAAGAAGAATTCTCTCGCACTCTAAGCAACATTTGGTCGGTCAATTCCATGGGATTCTTGTCCATTTCTGAACATCAACTTTCCCCAAGTTCTCACACTGACCAGCTCAATTTTACTCTTTTAAATCCAAAATGAAAATAAAGAGCGATTCTTAATTGTCTTATTCCTCCTAGGAGCCAAGACTCAAAGGCCAAACAGTCCGTTTCTTATTTCCTCCGAGAGCAAAAACAACAGACTTCAGACTCGGGCAGAAGGCGGCTGCGAGCTCCCATTTCAAAGAAATGGCGTGGTGTTGGTAATGGATAAATGTGAAGAGACAGCTGGTATTATTCTCATCTGTGATATATCATTTCTGCCTCTGATATGATCTTTGAAAAAAAAAAAAGAAAAGAAAAGATCCACTTGACTTCCCTTCATTTTAACTCCCGGTGACGGCACGGACCACACTTGGTAATAAAAGCAAACCGAAAGCCATGAGTCTCATTATCTTAGAGCTACTAACCATAAATAATAGTCTTGTACTTTTGAGTTTATAAATTATTCATATAAAAGTGATGCCAAATTATTAAAAGCCGTAGGGTGAGCCTGTGACCTTGCGTGGCAGTCACCGGCTTGAGTGACAGTTGGAGACACGGTGTGCTGGAGGCTGAGTGGACCGTCCAGGCACCAGGTGCCCGCCTCCCGCCCACGGCTTCCCCATGCCCCAGGAGATGTGAGTGGTGCTCCGTCCCGGAGCACTGTTTGGGGTGAGACCCCCTCCCCCGGGAGAGAGAGCACCTCTCAACTCTGCATTGTAAACACACAACTCTCGTGGCTGTGTTGTGCCCAAGTTTCAGACCCCCCATCGCGGAGAGATCAAGTCCACACACAATAATACAAAAGCGGAGGAACTTTATTACTAGCCCGAGCTGGGGTCCGAGTCTCATCCAACACAGTAGAGTCTTGACAAGGACCCCGACTCCAAATCACAAGCCGTTTGTGTAGGGTTCGGAGTTATGAAGCAATTTATATACTGGCCTATTTTTAGCATCAGCCCTATTACATTGGTTGTCAGCAGTTAGACAGTGGTCAGTAACAGTCTCTAAGGAGGGTGCAGTGACCCCTCTTGACCGGCCAGACCCAACTGCCCAATCCCTTATCTCGGCAAGTTACTCAACTGGGAGTTTGCCAGCAGCTGCGAGTCCTGCTCTGGGGAGAGAGAAACTGAGGCCTGGCCAAGACTTCACGTTTGCTGCCGTTTGTCCTGGCATCAGTTTCGCCCTCACAGCTGTTGCACTTCAACACTTGCACTTTTCTAGAATCGCCAGGATACCTGATGATTATCTTTGTGCGGAAAATAGGTCCTGGCCTGTTCTCTTTTTTCGCTTTTTGGGTCACACTCGGCAGTGCTCAGGGGTCAGTCCTGGTTCTGCACTCAGGAGTCACTTCTGGCGGTGCTCAGGGGACCATATGGGATATCCTGGGGATCGAACCCGGGTCGGCCGCTTGCAAAGCAAATGCCCTACCTGCTGTGCTATTGCTCCCTGGCCTGTTCTTTTTGCACAGAAAAAGAATATTTGTTTACAGAGTGGATCAGAGTCCCTTCATCCTGGCATGTGAAGAGAATCGGATACTATAAAAGGCTCTAAGTCCGCCGGCGAGGACACCCCAGAACTGCACTCACTGAGCCGCTCCCGCCCGGACACCTGGCCCGGCTCCCCTGGGCACGGTCTCTTCTCTCGGAGAGCCTCCTCGGCCCAGCTGGAGCAAAAGATGCTAATTTGATCACGCTGATTCCTTTCAATGCAAAGAGTGAATTGTTTTTAGACCACCGGTGATTAATGTGGGTATTGATCAGCTGATCAATAAGGCCACAGTGTCTAATTATTGATAATCCCTCTCCAAATGAAAGATCGAGTGTAAGGACTCCTAGTTACAGAGTTCAAAATATAAAGTGATTCAATGTGAGGCCCGGTAATTGAAAGTCAAACTAATCCCATAAATTAAATCACAACAATCCATAACATTTACCTGATAAATCCTTTGGAAGCTGTATTTAACTTTCACTCTCCTGGCTCCCCCGCCCCCGCCCTCCGAGAGGCACGCGACTTGTTGAGGCAGGAGGGAACGGCTTCACCGTGCCCGGTGTGGAGGGAGGGTGGGGGGTACCGTGCCCGCCCACAGCCAGTTAGATGTTGACCATGGTGGCGCCCATCCCCTTGGTGGCCTGGAACAGGAGGGGGCCGACCTAGGCTCCGAGCACCCAGAAGGTGGAAGTTCAGAGGTCACACAGTTACCCGCTTGCTCCGCACAAGACGGCACAGAGCCGGGGGTGGCCCCGAGAGTACCCACACTCTGCCCTTTCCTGGGTGCACAGGCCGGGCAAGCATCCCTCCGTACCAGGTCAGACAACTCCTAGAGTCCGCCCTGTCAGTGCAATAAAACCTCTCACACTCCGAAACTGGCCTCGGCGTCCCGGGGGAAAGGTGCAGTGGAAGACAGACGAAGCCCCTCCCGGGGTGTGGGTCTTGGGCCGAGTGTGGATTTGCCGAAACCCACAGGGGTAACTGGTCGACCTGGGTAGCACAGCACCCTCAGCACCAGTGTATTCTTGTTTTATATTCAGACCTATTTTTTTTTTTACCAATTCTTTTTTCCTTTTTCCTTTCCCTTTCCTGTTTTTTGATGCATTGATCCATGCCAAAGAATCTACACAAATATAGGTGAGAAAACATTCTAAGGACGACTGGTAATGAACTCAGGACTCTGCACTGATCAGGAACTGGAGCAGAATCCACAGAGCTCGGGTCACCTGGTCCCTCCCAGTCTCCCCGACCCGGGCTCTGGCGAGCTCTGCTCACGGCTCCTGACCCACGAACTCATGCGATACTCCACAACAAAGTGGAAAACTAGATTTTTGAGCTCTACGAATATCTCACATTCGTATACATATGCAGATAAATGATACTTAAGAAAAGAGATGACCAAATAAATAATATCACTAGAAAGCTAGAATTCATAGGAGAATTTAATGGAAATTAAAGCTGGGAATCACAGAGAGGAGAAGGCAGTGGATGGGGTCTTTGGTCTGAGGTGGACACAGACCAAAGGGGAATATGGACAGGGATCTGGTCTGTGGACAATGTCCAGATGAAATCTTGGTGATAGAAACATACAGAAAGTAGAAAAAAGGGAAAGGAGCAAAAGACACGTGTGTTGGGACCCCAGAGGTGTGGGGAGAGATGACCCAGTAGAGCAGTCATTGAAGAATAATGGATGAGGGTTCCCCAAACAACAAACACCGAGTCAGAGTCAGGAGCTTGAGAACGACCCTCTCTAGACAGAATTCAGATGCAAGATGGGGAAACGAACACCAGGGGAAAATAAGGATGATTACTAAAATAGCAATGATCATGCTGAGACATACGTAGAAATAAACACATGATAAAACAACAGTGACACAGGAAAGAAGAGCTAGGCATGGGGTTAGCTTTTGCAGATCAGGAATAATTTAAAACACCAATTTGCAATAGATACTCTGAGTCAAGGATACCTACTGTGATTAGGATTAATGGAGGATTAATACAAGAATCAAAGGATATGATTGAAAAAATAACTAACCCAAAAGAAAATGAAGTGGTGAACAAAACGCAACATAGAGAGATGCTTATTTATATTCTACACCGAGAATTACGTAATTTCATAAACCAACGTGAGACTTCAGTAAAAAGCACTTCATGAAGGAAATGAGCAGGTTAAAGGCCAAACTAGGACAAACAACAGAAATCACAGTAAGCCTGGAGATTCAAACTCAAATGCAAAAGCAACGTTCTAAATCATGAGTAGACTAATCCATTTAAAAAACTCCCCAAGAACTAGAGACACAGCACAGAGACACAGCACAGCAGCTAAGAGTCTTGCCTTGCACATGGCTGACACAGGTTTGATCCCTGGCAACCCATACAACCTATGGCAAGCCCACCAGAAGTAACCCTTGAGCACAGAACCAGGAGTAAGCCTTGAGCACCACTAGGGGTGCCTCCCCCCCCCAAAAAAAACCTTCCCAGGTTGTGGGCAGAAAATAATGGAGTAGATATGGTCTAGAAAACATTACCTTTGAGGCAGAAAGTAAAATAATGGCAAACATGTAGCTTTGCATTTGCTGGGGAAAAGAGAACTTGTCATTTCATAAATAATGAAGCAAATTAGACACTTCTAGGTAAAAGTCAAATTGTGATCCAATGAAAAGGGAAGACGTATCTCCTGCAGTCTGGTGGTTAGCCAGAGCGTGTCCTAATAACACAGCGTTTAATTGTTCAGAAAATTTCCAAACGTGTGTGAACTTAGAACATGGCCTCAAAGTGCATAAAGCAAAAGCTGACCAAACAAGGAGAGTGAATGTGCAGGTTCAGATGGCGCAGGAAACTTCTACCCTGACCGAACACGGACAGGACAAATGACCAGAGCAAAGAGACAGGAAGTGGGAGAGGAGAGAGCAGACAGCAGCCCCCTGGCAGCCGTGTCACTGTGTGGGCACCCGGGCACTCCTCGACGCTCTCATGCGTGTTCATGTGTTGGCGGGCATGACGCACTCGCCAGAGTTGATGAGTGATGAGGAAACACCTCAACAAGCAGCGAAGGACTGACATCCTCGGAGGCATCCTTCAGCCAGTGGGGTGAAGGGAAGCATCGGTAGCTACATTGATCAGCTACTAGAGATTGATTATTAAGGGGAAATGAGTAAGTCAGCGATCCCGGGAGTCAACTGTGTGCTCTACTGAGGCAGTAAGGAGATCACAAGCCACCCAACGTGTTCAACTTTAGGCCTTATATCTCACGGTTAGTACTGTCAGGACATACAACCTACTATATATAATGTGTGTGGGTATATATGTGAAGAAAGAGTATCTGTGAAGTAATTTTATCTGTAATTAAAATGTCTCCATAACAGACCTCCAGAACCAAACGATTCACCGTGAATTACTCAGACAGTAAGAAAGGAAGAGGCCGCTCCGGCGACAGGCATGTGCCTTACATGCGCCTTACATTTGGGGCGTGTCTGCTCTGTGGCCCAGCCCCCAGCCCCCAGCACTGCCAGCCGTGCCCTGGGGTCTCCGGCACTGAGCCGGGGGAAGGTGTGTCTAGAAGGGACTTGACTGAACCCGACAAAGAAACCTTTGAGTGGGGAAATATTGGGAGCTTCACCCCAGAGGTTAAGAAGGTCGATCCGTCCTACCGCTGCCACTGTTACTGGAGAGTATTCACTGAGGGTAGGAAACCAAGGCCTAGAGGGGAAATAAGCCAGAAAGAAGAAATGAAATGGTCGTTATTTGCTAAGGACAGTAAAGGTAGAACATTCGAGTGAGTCCACTCAGAGAAACCATTCATTGAACACATGAAGTTGGCAAGGCTCCCGAATTAAAATCCACTAGGAAAATAATTAATTGGGATTGTTATTTGGAGGGTGTTTGGTTTTGTTTTCAAGGAACCCCAGCAGTGCTCAGGGCTTACACTGCCTCTGCACCAGGGACCCCTCCTGGAGGGGCTCAAGGGACCCTACGAAACTCTGAGGACCAAACCCAGGACTCATCCCAGAGCACAGAGCCTGGAGTAAGTCCTGACCACTGCCGGGTGTGGCCCCAAACCCAAACCAACTGTGAAAGAAGAAAGTGATACGGTGGGTATCCAACACGGGCTTTATAGAAAACAGAGGGGAAAGATATACACAAGACATAGAAAAAACTATAAAGTGCAATAAAGCAACAAAGGCAAGTAAGCGCTCCAGTCCCGCTAACTCACACACGAGCACTTTCCCAGGAGGGTCTCCCTGGGGCCTGTGACAGATGGACAGACAGACGGCGTGCAGGCTGCCCACAGAGCCACAGCACAATGGCCAAAACAGGGAGTCGCCTGGTCAGGCCAGACTCTGAATGGCCGACTCCTGCTTTGGAAAAATGGTCCATGGAATGTTCACGAAGGAGCTCGACAGCCTGCCCCCCCACACACAGAGTCACACACACACACACACACACACACACACACACACACACACAGGCACACAGGCACACGTGCCCATTTCAGCAAAGGCCTCTGAGCGGAGGTGCCAGCCCAGCCAGGCGGCCACACCGACCCCTACCCGGAGGCCAGCTACGAGCAGGGACTGGAGGGGAGAGAAGCGGGTTCCAGAGCAGTGAGCGTGTGCGGGGACGCTGGCGGCGGGTGTGCCCCTCCTGGGCGGGGCTCACCGGGTGCCCACGCTCTGCAAAAAGCCGCTCAACAGGACGTGTGTCACCTGTGTCTCTTTTGCTACTGTGGGGTTTTCTGTCTGAAAGTTTGCAAGTTTTTTTTTTTCCTTTTTGGGTCACACCTGGCAATGCACAGGGGTCACTCCTGGCTCTGCACTGAGGAATTACTCCTGGTGGTGCTCAGGGGACCATATGGGATGCTGGGAATCGAACCCGGGTCAGCCACATGCAAGGCAAACACCCTACCCACTGTGCTATTGCTCTAGCCCCTAAAAGTTTGCAGTTTTAAAAAGGAAAAACAGGGGCCGGAGCAATAGCACAGCGGGTAGGGCGTTTGCCTTGCACGCGGCCGACCTGGGTTCAATCCCCGGCATCCCATATGGTCCCCCAAGCACCGCCAGGAGTAATTCCTGAGTGCAAAGCCAGGAGTAACCCCTGAGCATCGCTGGGTGTGACCCAAAAAGCAAAAAAAAAAAAGGAAAAACAGTTTTAAAAAAACAACAGTTTGCAGTTTTTGTTTTTTTTTAAAGCCCAACTTTTGAGGCAATTAGCTTAATGTGGATCAGAAGTCCCATTTTGAAATTCGAAAGCTACACCTAGGCCCTTCCTGCCCCTCTTTCCTCTGTGAGGCACCACGCTCTCCCTCGGCGTCGCACGCTTCTGGCTGGAAGGCAGAGCGGCCTGTCCGAGAAGCACGAAAGGAGCAGGGTGTCCGTGCACTCCGCCAACACCAGCCCGGGACACTCTCCTGAGGCGCAGAGTCCAAAGGGCGGGGAGAGACGTAAATTAAAGCTGTGGGATAATGTCTCAAGCTGACGGCAGGCATCGCTTCCAGACGGTCTGTTTGGTGCTCAGAGAGGCGCCGTCAGGGGTCTGCGGAGAGCTCGTGCCCCCCTTGTGATCCAGCAGATCCCTGACCAGACGCCACTCCCAGGGCGGAGGGGACTCAGAGAAGACCAGCAGGCGTGTCTCGTGATGCTGCTCACGGTGTCAAGAGACAGAGTGGAAGTGAGCCGTCTGGGGCTCAGCACTCAGGGACTCATCTCTGAAAGGGCAGCAATGGGCGCACTGTGGGAGGGGGACCCCGAGAGACCCGGGGCTGGAATCTGCGAGGAAGCCCCCCGCAGCCATTCAGCCGGTGGCACCGGACAGCCCGGACGGAGAGACACGCCAGGACAACCTCTGTGGCCCACACGCCTCACAGACAGAGGCACTGGCCAGGGGTCAGAAGGACGGCCAGCACACAGCCGCCACCTTCAGCGGGGGGCAGGTGAGGCAGACCCCGCCCCCGGCCTCTGGCCTTCCGGACCGGGAACGGACGCCAGCGTTTCGCCTGCTCAGCAGTTTCCCAGCGCCGGAGGCTGGCGGTGCCTGTTTGGGCGGACGCGGTTTCACTCGAAGGCAGGCGTGGGGGGCAGAAAAGCTGGCAGAGGCCACGGGGCCCCGGAGATGGGCAGGGGCCGTCCTGCCACGCCATCATTCTTTTCCTGTTTTGTTTTGCTTCGTTTTGAGTCCACGCCCGGCAGTGCTTAGGGCTTACGGCGTGTCCCGTGCCCGGGGGTAAGTCCTGGTGATGCCGGGGACCGTGGGCAGTGCCGGGACTGGTCTGCCGAGTGCCAGGCCAGAGCCGTGGCCGCTGCCCCTCCCCGGTTGCTGTCCTCACAGCCCAGAGCATTGTTCCTCCGTCAGCCGCACAAGCCGCCTTGAGGGTGGCCTCGTGGCCTCCTTTTCCCTGGCCGGGGAGGAGACAGTAAGGACCCGGGGCGGGGCGGGAAGGCAGGAGCCACTCCTGCAGTGCTCGAGCCAGATCCCCCCCCTCCAGAGGGAAGGAATCACATGGCACAAAGCCAGCATTCCCCACATCCAGGCCCCCCGGACTCTGGTTATTTTGTGTAAACTGTACATATTCACGGGTATGCAGTAGGTGCTCAATAAATACCCAGCAGGGTGGATTTAAAAAATCAACTCTTCGTGAAACTGAAGAGCAGCTCTCTTGTCAAAATGACAAAACTCGACCTCAGAGAATTATGATTGTAAGGGGGAGCATTTTTAATAGGTAAACTCACGATCCAATTAACAGTGCACTGATTGATCAGCGACTCATTTAGGTCGTAACTCACCAGCCCGCGCCGCCCTGTCCCGAGGCCGCCACGTGCCTCGTCACTCCCCTTCTAGACGCTCCACGCTCCTGAGGCCGGGGGTGAGGACCGGGCAGGGCCGGCTCTCCCGGAGACCGGGGCGTCCTGCGCGTCCACGGGGCCCAGCCAGCTCAGTGCCACGAGCTGACCGCCCCCCTCACGGCCGCCCCCGCAGACGCACAGTTCCTCCTCCTGGCGGTCACCCACAGAGGAAGGCTTAGGAGTGAGCAGTGTCCACAGTGAGAGTCACTGGCCAGAGGCCTCGCAGCAGGCCGGAAGCTTGTTTCGAACCCTGGCAGAGAAACGACCTCGTCACCCTTCGGGAAGCCTGGAGTAAAGAAGCCGTTAGCCGAGAGGCTTAATTCCACGGGACACTGGCGGGGAAGCTGAGGACGAGGAGGGAGGGTCGCCTAGGGGACAAGTCCCGGGTCACGCAGCCCCGACCAACGTGGATATCACGACACTGTTCTAATAAGAAATAATCCCATGTGAGGCTGACATCAGGGTCCACGGTCTCACCTCAGTGATGGGGCCTCAGCTCGCCACGAGGCTTTGTGGTACCTGCCCAGGCCCCCCGGGAGGCCCCCCACAGCCCCTCGGACCACGATGACCATAATTCCCACGCACTCTGCCAGAAGCCAGAGGCACGGGGAAGCCAAGGTCAGATTGGCCCATAGGAAGCTGCTGGCCATAGGAGTGCCGGGTATATCCATAGGAAGGGCCGGTGGACCCACGGGAAGGGCCAGGTGGACCCACGGGAAGGGCCAGGTGGACCCACAGGAAGGGCCGGGTGGACCCACGGGAAGGGCTAGGTGGACCCACGGGAAGGGCTGGGTGACCCACGGGAAGGCCGGGTGACCCACGGAAGCGCTGTCTCCCACAGCTGGCCTCCCCTCACGTCACTCACCTCACCCGCGTCTCGCCTCCCCATGCCCTCCCTGGACCAGCCAGGTGTGCCCTGGGAGCGCGGGCACGGAGGGGGCGTTGCCCAGGCCGTGGGCACTCAGGGCTCTGTCTCTCCGTGAGGACATGCCTGGGCGCCTGGGGCCGCACGCTGCCCGGCCCCCCCGGACAGTGTCAGGAGCAGACAGCTGTTCGAGGACAGCCCCCGGCCCTGTCCCCGGGCTCGAGTCTCCCCCAGCCACACTCCCCAAAGAGCTCACAGACCGGGACGAACCGGCCGCCGGCACAGTGGGAGATGGTGCACTGTGACGGGCTGAGCCGGAGCCCCAGAATCCTGCGGAGCGGAGCGGGACCTGCGGGCCAGACCCCTGCAGGGCGCAAACTCGGGCAGGCAGGCAGGGGACGCAGCCACGGCACGGCAAAGGCCACTGGAGAGACAGGGCCGAGGGGCCGAGGGGGCCTGCAGCCCCGCCAGGCGACGAGGAAGTCCACTGTCCAGCGTGTGGAACCAGAGCAATGACCGGAAAGGACGGGCCACTCGAAGCACAGCCGAGACTGGGGGACACGGGAGGGGCAGGTGAGGCGGGAGGGGATGCTGCGTCTCCGTCCTGCAGGACTCAGGAGTCCGGGCCTGGCCTGGGGCATTTCCTGGCTCTCGGCAGAGAATGAAACGCGGGAAGGAGTTTCCTGAGAGAAGGGGCTGCCCCGACCCGGCTCCCTCGGGCAGGCTGCCCTCCCAAGTCTCACGGCACACAGTGCCACCCAAAGCCACCCACGGGTCCACGGACAGTGCATGGCACCCCCTCCATCTGCCAGTCAGCCTCGGCGCGTGTGGGGGCGGCTGGGCAGGGGCCGGGCCAGCAGGGTGACCTCTGACACCAGCGGGGCGCGGGACAGCCCTGACTTCGTGATCCCGACGCTTGGTCCAGCACAAATCATCCCTAAAGTGTGTCTGTGCGGGGAGATTGTGTTTTACATATACAAAACTCATAATTTGTGTTTATTGAAAAGGTTTAGACGCGGGAGGTTATTTATGTTTTTAATTTGTCTGCACCAGTAAATAACATCCCCCCTGGCTGGCAGGCCCTGGGCAGAGCGTTTACCTCTGAAATACAGCGGCGACGCCTGGCCTGACCACCCCCACGCAGGGCGCGGTGGGTCCACAGAGCCGTAATCAATGCACTCGATAAATATTTATAGACGCATGGATGAATGGCCGAATCCCGCTCTCTCTTCTCTTTACCGGGAGAATCTGCCCAATGCGGAAGTCTCTTCACGGTCTGCTCGTGCATTTAATTGCCAGCATCAGTCCCCTTTGTATTTTATAACTTTTATTTCCTGTAGCTACACACCAATTTGTCATCTTGAATATCACGGTACATTCACGATGCATTTTTCATATTATGGTTTTTTAATTTATAAAGCGTATTCTTATTAGGCATTCACAGAGGAGGCCCCTTGCAAAACTCACACACACACACACACACACACACACACGTACACGCATGCGCATACATACGTACACACACATGCACACACGCAAGCACACATGCACACACATGCAAGCATGCACTCACACACATGTACACATGCATACACATGTACATATATGCGCATATGCATGCACACACATGTACGCATGCACACATGTACACACATGCGCATATGCACGCACACATGTACACTCACATATATGCGCATACACACGCATGCACACATGCACACGTGCCTCCTTTCCAAACCCTCATCTGAACAAGGCCACGATGCACAGAGGCACCTCCAGCTGGGGACGCCCTCGGAACGCCCAAGGTCGGCCCCGTTGCCGAGGCCCTTTCGACTGGAGCCAGAGCTGGGTAGCGAGTGCCCGGCGCCCCCCCCCAGCCGCCGGCCCCTACCTGGCCCTGCGTGGTCCCGGTCACTTCTAAAGGAAAGCTGTCTTTCCCTTCCTCTTCCCTTCACTTAAGTCTAAATATATTTTGAGAAAAGACTGTCTCATCAATCCTGGGCCTGGAGGTCTTAATAAATGGGCTTTTGACGTGGCCCATCAGAGGGTCCGTGGGTCCGTAAGTGGCCCTCTGACAGGATGCAGCAGGCCTCTCCAGCGGCCTCCTGCTGTAATCCATAATTCATATGGTAATGGATGCTGAGGAGCCCCGCTTCCTCCCTCCCCACCCGGCAGCTCCACGAATACCCCGACGGGTCCCTGGGTGCCCGGGCTCCCGCAGCCGCGCTGCCCCCTGGGGGCCGGGCCGGGCCGGTTCTCCTCCCAGCCTTCTGCCCCTTCAGGAGGAAGCCGGCTGCCCGTGCCTTGACTTACTCACCAAGGTCATTTCCGACCCCAGCGTGAGCAGAGAGCCAGCGCCGTGGCTAGAGGCTTCCCGAGTCGGGGCGGGCACAGCTGGGGGGATGCACCAGCACTGGGGGACGGGGGGCATTGAAGCTGCACAGCCCGGCCCCACCCCCTAGCAGGACGGGGACAGCACTGGGCATCGCAGTCCATTCCAGACTGCCGGACTTAGCATAACTAATCTGAAATTAAATGGGGCGTGTGACCCGAGGGCCACCGGGCTCCCGCGGGCCCCTGGCACGGTGCTCGCCAGCCCACCCCGCTCCCGGGCGCTTGTCCCATTGTCTGCCCTTTAATGGAATCAGATGGCTTCCTCGAAAGAGTGAAATCCTGGGAGATCCGGAAAGAATAAGGCGCGAAGGGGGTGGGGGTAGGGATGGTGTGGGGCAGGGGTGGGGGTAGGGATGGTGAGGAGCGGGGGGGGGGGGGGGGCGGGGGGGTAGGGATGATGTGGGGTGGGTCATATTAAAGGGCTGGGAGAGGCGGAGAGCGCCAAGACAAGGCCGGGACCTCGGGGGCGGAGCCGTGGGCACAGCCGGCCTGCAGGGGGGGCCAGGCCTCAGCACAGAGGTCGGGCATCTGCCAGGTGTGACCCCCGCCCCCCCAGCCCACCAGGAGTGCTCCCAGACCCTGCCAGGAGTGCTCCCCAGCCCCCTGGGAGTGCTCCCTGACCCTCCCTGAGCACTCAGCCAGGAGTAAGCCCCGAGCACTGCCGGGTGCAGCCCTCAAACTGAACAAGGTCTTCAAGGGTGTTGAGTCGGGGGCAGTCAGGTGAGGGCAGGGCGGGTCAGGGCAGGAAACGGCTCGAGGTGGCTCTGGGCTCTCTGGCCTCGCCTGCACCCCAGGGCCCGGCCTCAGCCTCTGCCGGGTTCCTTCTGCACCGGGAACTCTGGCTCCATCCACGGCACCACACTCACCCCAGCCCCCTCCCGACCTAGCGCCCTCGGCAGGGGAGAGGGACCCAGGGAGGGCTGGCTGCAGTGGGACCCCCACGAGCCTCAGCTCTGCCCGTCGCCGCCGTGCCTGGTGGAGTCGGTGGCTCCCGGCCCCGCCCCTCAGGGCCCTCCTCAGAGTGACCGGCCAGAGCACTGCCCCACCCGCCAGGGGAGTGGTGGTGACCTCGGGGCCTAGACTGGCCCTGCAGGGGCGCTCTCACTCTGTCCCCCCCCCCGGGAAAGTCGGGGCTGGGGTCCCACACCCAGAACCGCTGGAGAGATTCAGCCTCGGCCACACCAAGGCAGCACACCTGGGGGGCCAGGGGCGGTGCGGGAGGCCAGGCTGCGGGCGTGCAGAGGTGTCCAGTGGAGGACAGGACGGCCGCCGGCGGAGTCTGCAGTGCCGAGTTCTCTGGCAGAAGCCGAGGACGAGGTGGACGGCGGGTCACCGCCTCGAGTCTGGGGCCCAGCTGCGCCCGGACACAGCTTTGCTGGACCCAGCAGCCGACTCCCCCGCGGCCCTGCCAGCCGGACACTGGAGGCCTCGCTCGCCGGGCAGGGAGTGAGGCTGGGCCAGGGCGGGGACAGGGCTGGACGCTGGGGGCAGCAGGGGCAGCGGGAGGCATCAAAAGAACAAATGCCGGGGGGTGGCTGGAAGCCAGCCGGGCTCTGGGCCGCAGTCTGGGGGCCCGGAGGAGGCGGGGGCGGCCCCCCAGAGCCGTCCTGGGGCCTCTGCTGCGGTCACGATTCAGAGCAGCCCACCCGCTGCCTGGGTGCCCTCGGCTCCCCCCAGGGCCCGAGACCGTCCCCGTGGTCCCCTCGGCCTCTCGTCTGCCCCCCCTCAGGCTCGCCTGCTGCAGCCCCCAGCAGCCCCCCAGCAGCCCCCAGGGCGGCCCCGCCTGGGGCTGCTGCCAGCACCTGCCTTCACCCACCCTGAGGGCCTGACAGGCTTAGCCATCCCCAAGGGGCACCCGCACGGCAGGACCCAGACACGGGCGCCGCCGCACGGAGAGGTGGACAGGGGGACGCAGAGCGGCCAGCAAACGGATGACGCCTGGAGCATTCTCCCTCCCTCCATCTCTCCCTCCCTCCATCTTTCTCCCTCTCTCCATCTCTCTCTCCCTCCATCTCTCTCTCCCTCCCTCCATCTCTCTCCCTCCATCTCTCCCTCCCTCCATCTTTCTCCCTCCCTCCATCTCTCTCCCTCTCTCCATCTCTCTCTCCCTCCATCTCTCTCCCTCCCTCCATCTTTCTCCCTCTCTCCGTCCCTCCTTCTCTCTCCCTCTCCCTCTCTCCTTCTCTCTCTCCTCTCTTTCCCTATTTCCCCCTCTCCCTCTCTCTCCCTCTTTCTCCCTTTCTCCTCTCTCTCCCCTCTCTCCCTCCCTTCTTATCTCTCCCTCTCCCTCCATCTCTCTTCATCTCTCCCTCCCTCCTTCTCTCTCCCTCTCCCTCTCTCCTTCTCTCTCTCCTCTCTTTCCCTATTTCCCCCTCTCCCTCTCTATCTCCCTCTTTCTCCCTCTCTCCTCTCTCTCCCCTCTCTCCCTCCCTCCTTCTCTCTCCCTCTCCCTCTCTCCTTCTCTCTCTCCTCTCTTTCCCTATTTCCCCCTCTCCCTCTCTATCTCCCTCTTTCTCCCTCTCTCCTCTCTCTCCCCTCTCTCCCTCTCCCTCCATCTCTCTCCCTCCCTCCCTCCCTCCTTCTCTCTCCCTCTCTTCCTCCCTCCTTCTCTCTCCCTCTCCCTCTCTCCTTCTCTCTCTCCTTCTCTCTTTCCCTATTTCCCCCTCCCTCTCTCTCTCCCTCTTTCTCCCTCTCTCCTCTCTCTCTCCCTCTCCCTCCCTCCTTCTCTCCCCCTCCCCTCTCTCATGGGCTGTGCCTAGCAGGGGGAGCCATCCAAGCCCCCCATCGCCATGACACGTGGTGCCAGGTGGGGCTGGGGTCAGACTTGGGGGCCTCACGCCTGCCGGGCACGCGCTCTGCCGGCCTGATCGTTCCTTTTTAATATGCCAGGAATGTGCTGCCCACAATTATTCAGAGGTCAGGGTGCCTCCCCCCGCAAGAAGCCTAAATGAGGGGCTCTGCGGAGAAGAAATTGGGTGGAAGGGGGGATTCCCATGAGGCCCGGGGGACACGAGCTCCCCCGCACAGAACAATCAGCTCGGCGCTGGGGCGGGTCCCAGCAAGTGCGCGTTGCCGGTTCTGCAAATAAAACAGGACGCTTGTGTTCATCGTAGGATGCTTGATTTTGCTACCTTTGTCCCACTTGTTTCTCTTTCACTGCTCTCTGGGGGTCCCGCTGCCCGCCTCGCCGAGAGTCTGCTGTGACCGAGACAATGGCTTAAAAGATAACCACGAAGAGAAGATGCCGTGTAAGATTACCGGTCCCCAAACCACCCTTTCTACCGATTAAACGCTGGCTGTGCACCCCCCGGTCACTGAGGGCCACGCCAGGAGCAGGACCAACCCCGCGTCCCGACCACCCCAGATCTTTGGCATAAACGGGGGATGGGCAGCCGGGGAGGGGGCCTTCCTCGGCGCCCCCACCGCACACACACAGAAATGTCTCCTGTAGACAATCCCCTGGCGGGTCGGGGAGATTCAGGGGCTGGTCTGCAGGGGAGCGCCATGCTGTCCCGCCAGCCGGGGCGACACCAGCTTATCTGTGAGACTCTCCCTTCTCACCTCGCCCTTCCCAAGGCCCCCGCCCTGTCAGCCCTGACAGGCTCATTCAATCTGCAGGACTCCGAACGCCTCTGACCACGGCTGCCAGTCATTAACCTTGACTCGCATAATTGAATTCAAGGTTGATTGCCCGCGACCCCCATGCCGGGTCTCCTAAATGTACATATTCATTACGGCCGCGGCGCTAAACGGAACGCA
Organism: Sorex araneus; assembly: GCF_027595985.1. NCBI lineage: Eukaryota > Metazoa > Chordata > Mammalia > Eulipotyphla > Soricidae > Sorex > Sorex araneus. The sequence continues at coordinate 266,047,365 of NC_073303.1, forward strand.
CAGCCGAGGCTGTCTCGGGCGGCTGCTTGGTATGCAGGGGCCGCCGAGGGCACTAATTGCGTGTTCGAGCTGAGGATTAGATTATGAAACGAGGGAGAAAATGAAGATAGATCCTCTGACACTGTCAGATTAGGAGCGGCGACGCCGGGGACGATGACATTGAAATTTACAGTGACACGAACAGAAAGAAAATCAGAAACAAATAGGCCCTGGGCTGTGAGATGTTTTTCTCCCTCAAGTCTTTGTATTTTCCTCTTGAGCAGGGCCCGGGGGCTGAGCCAGGCTGGGGGTTCGCACAGCCCCCGAAGAATGATGGGATCTTTCTAGGAGGCTTCCGGAAGGCTGCGAAGTCACAGTTCAGTCACCGTTAAACCAGGCGCCTGTTCCCGCTCTCGGCATTTAAGTCATTGGCTCTGCAGAGCAAACGCCACCCTTGGGGGCAGGAGAGGGGGGGCCGGCCCCTGATGCTGTAGGGTTACTGCTGGTTCTGCTCGGGAATCAGTCCTGGCGGGCCTGGGGGGACCCTGCGGGATGCCGGGGGTCTACCCAGGCCAGCCCTGCGCAAGGCACGCACCGCCCCAGCCCCCCAAGGCCATCTTGAATTGCCAGGGGAGACACCCCCGAGCAGACCGTGCTCGGCTGCCCGCGGACAACCGAGTCCACACTTGGCCACAGCCCTGGTGACACACCGGCGTGTAGAACCACCTCTGCTTCCTCGTGTTTGTCGCTCGGCGCTGCCTGGCGTCCTCGTCCACACAGGCGCCGACTGGTTCCCATCAAACGCGTCTCCCAGAGACTCGAATTAATAGCAACGAGCTCCACAAACCACTCCCGCTGCCCCAAACACACGTCCACGTAACCGCAAACCCAACAACTAAGAGCTTGGCCAGAGGTGGGGCTGGGGGTCACGCTGGGGTCCTTCCTTCCCTCACGAGCAGGTGGGCCATGCCCTGGGGGCCCCTCGCCCTTCCCCAGCCAGCTGTCTTACTTTGAAGGGGGGAGGACGTCTCTGGCGAGGAATGTACGACTCAGAGGATGTCCGTACCCAGAGTACCGGCCTTGGCGTACCACCCCCGCCAGGAACGAGGGTCACGCCGGACGAACGCTGCAGGCCCACCTGCAGATGGGCCGAGCTCAGTCTTGCCTTGTTTTGCTTTTGCTTCGTTTGTAAAATAAGTCCACAGGGTGTTCCCTGCAAGCTAAGAGTCCGGAAATGTCCAACAGCCGTTTAAAGCAGTTACCTGCGTTGGCGTGGGTCTTGCATGATGAAAGCCATGTTCACTCGTTCGAATAAGTCCTGCAGCTCCGAATAATCGTACCTCACAGAGATGCCCACCCACCGCCCAGCACAGGCGACGGACTCAGAGCCAAGCCCCTGAGCGCCGAGAAACAGCGGGGAGCAGCCTGAGAGCCAGGGTCCTGGGTTTCCCGGAGGCTGCGTGGACGATGACACACGCCTCCTAGAGACCCCGTGGGCGCCACACCTGCTGCTTTTCTCCCCCTCCTCCCACCCACATCCCTCCCTCCCTCCTGACTTCGGAACCGAGTAATTCAGCCAGCTTCCAAGTGGACCGGCCCGTTTTCCTTCTTTCAGTCAAAGGGGATAAGGAAGCGGCCCACTCCCGCCCATTTCTGTGACTCTGGGTGGGTCCCGAAGCTTCTACACGAGGTTTGGAAATAGCCGCAAACAGCCACACCACGGACCCAACCCCACCGCTCCACAGATATTCTCCCCGGAGACGCCCAACTGCGAATAAACTGCGAAGGATTTCAGGACCTGGCTGAGGGCCCTGGTGTCTCCTCAGAGCTCGGGTGGGCCGCGACCCCCAGCCCTCCTCCCTCTGGGCGCCTGACAGCCACGCCCGCCCCCCCCCCCCAGCCGTGTGGGCTCAGAGACTCTCAAGTCTCCGGGCACCTCCCAGTTCCTCAGTACTGAAACTGCGGCAGGAGCAAACCAGGTGGGGGTAATGGAGAAGCCGCAAGAGCGGTAGCGCAGATGGCTGGACGGGGGTAACGGAGAAGCCAGCGAGGGGCAGCAAGAGCGGGAGCGCAGACGGCTGGACGGCCGCAGACGGCCGAGCAGATTCTCAGACAAGCACTTGACAAGCTCGGGCTCAGAGCAAAACAGTTTCCACAGAAGTTCATTCTCTGCACTTGTGATTATAGCATTGGAGCTTTGTTATCTAATCATTTTACTTCTAGAATTCCATCAACAGTTGTGGCTTTTTTTATATATACATTAAGATAAAAAGTTTTAAAAAACTTGAAACAAAAATAGCTGTAAACTTCCATTATTTTATTTATCTTCCAACAGTTTATTATTTCAATGACTTGGTTGTGTTTATGGGCCACACCTGGCAGTGCTCGGGGCTTGGTCCCACCTCTGCACTTGGGGACCCCTCCCGATGGGCTCAGGGGCTGGCCCCAGGGAGCAGGCACGGACGCGACCCCCAGGCCATCCGTCATGGCCCAGCTCCCATCTGCGAGGGGGGCTCTGACAGTAACGGGGCTGGGGCACGGCCGCCAACGCCTCCCCCCACTGAGCGCGGCCCCGAGGGGCTGCTCCTGCCCTGGGCTGCTTCCGGTCCCCTGGGCCCACAACTGACAGTGTCCAGGAACACAGCTGGCTGGACACCTGTGTCTAGGGGATTAAGGTGGGTTAACACTCTCACCTCCTCAATGGGTTTGGCCCCTGTGTGTGTGGGGGGGGAGGGTGCATGAGTGTGAGTGTGTATGTGTGAGTTTGTGTGTGAGAGAATAATTGTGTGCGAAAGAGTGTGTATGTGTATTACTGTGTGAGTGTATAAGTATGTGTGTGAAAGAGTGTGTGAGTGTATGTGACAGAGTATGTCAGTGAGTATATGTATGAGAGAATGTTGTGAGAGTGTGAGTGAATGGAGTGAATGTGTGTATAAGTGTGTATATGTGTGTATGTGAGTGTATGTGAGACTGTGTGTGTGAGTATGTATGAGTGAGTGTGTATATATGAGAATGTGTGTGCAATTGTGTATGTGAGACCGTATGGTTGTGTGTATGAAAGAGTATGAGTGTGTATGTGTGCATGTGTGTGGGAGTATATGAGTGTGGGTGAGTATATGTGAGAGTGTGTGTATGTGTGAGTGTGTGAACATGTGAGTGTGAGTGTATTGAGAGTGTGTATGTGTGTGAGTGTGTGTGTGAGTGAGCATGTGAGTGTGAGAGTGTATGGTGTGTATGTGTGTGCGAGAGTGCATAAGTGTGTGTGAGTGTGAGTGTGTGTGTGAGTGAGCATGTGAATGTGAGAGTGTACAGTGAGTGTGTATGTGTGTGCGAGAGTGCATAAGTGTGTGTGAGTGTGTGCGTGTGAGTGGGCATGTGAGTATGAGAGTGTACGGTGAGTGTGTATGTGCGTATGAGAGTGCATAAGCGTGTATGAGTGTATGTGTGAGTGGGCATGTGAGTGTGAGAGTGTGCGGTGAGTGTGTGTGTGCGTGTGAGAGTGCATGTGCGTGTGTGTGAGTTGCGTTGTGTGTGGTGGGCCCTGCCATGTCTACTCTCTCTCTCTCCCAAGCAGGCCCCTTCCTGGTGCCATGTCACGCTGTGACTGGTTCCTGGCGTGTGAGCTCTGCCCGCCGACACAGTGCTGCCCCTCCACAGAGAGGCCGCCGCTCGCTGCCGCCTCCCGGAGCTCCCCACCCAGGTCCGGGCTTGTCTCCGCAGCCCACCCCCCGGCCCGCGGCCCTCACGGCCCGGCTCTGCCTCGGCAGGTCCCGCGAGACCGAGGCGTCTGCCCGACTGTGTCCCCACCCGCTGCTGCAAACACTGTTCCGGCCCAGTCGCGCCCCACGGCCCTCGGGACCCCTCGTGCCCAGCCCCAGGCCGCCGGCCCGCCTGGCCGCCCCGCCCCGCCCGCTGGGGCATCCCGTTCGCCAGCTCACACCCCAAGTCCGAGGGGCCGCCCGCCCCTTGCTCACGGTGTGACCTTGACCGCCCCGACCTCGCAGAGCTGACCTTGCGCTCCAGGGACAGAGTCCCAGCCGGCCCCGCCCCGAGCCGGGCCCCACACAGGGTGGGCGCGCCGTGGCCGTCTCCCCGGGAAAGCCGCTCGCACGCCCTCTGGCAGGTGGGCCGCCACCCCCAGCCCTGCTGAGAAGGCTGAGGCTTCCCGAATCAATCACCCGTCAGGGCTGCTCACTCTTCGACTTCCTGTCAAGGCGGAGGGGAAGATGGGAAGTTTCTGCCGACTAGAAAGCACCGTCCGCGCACGGGGCCTGTTGTTATTATTATCTATTATTCAGGACCGGGAGGGCTGTGCAGGCCGGAGCGGCTCCCCCTGGGTGCGGCCCCCGCGGCCTCTCCACGGCGGGTCAGTCCCGACCCCAGGCCGTAAACAAAGCAGCCGGCGAGAGGGGCGGGCAGGGCCGGGGTCTCAGCTTTGAAATGAACCGAGGAGACACGGGAGGCGTCGTGCTGCTCTTCCTCGCACGCCCAGAGCAGCTACGAGACGCAGCGAGAGGAAGAGAGGCACCAGCGCCGGGCAGGGGGGCCGGAGCTCTCTGGGTCACGTCACCCCGGCCGGGCCTCTCCAGAAGCAGCACGCATGGCCCCTCAGGATGCCGGTGGGTGGGACCTGGGTCTCCACCCCCCCTCCCCCGACACACACACACACACACACACACACACACACACACACACACACTGGCCAGGACGGAGCGGGGAGAGAGCCCTCACGCCCACCTCTCTCCACAGCTCGGCCACGCCATCGCGTCCACGGGGCCTGGCTGGACAGAGCCTCCACGGCCCTCACCCCGCCTTGCGGGGGGCTGCACTTCTCCTGGCCGCCGGACCAGGGGTCTGTGGCTGGTTTATCCGCGTGACTGGCCGCATAGGGACTCGGGGCCCGGAGCCAGGGGAGAATGGCCAAGGAGACTGAGTGGGAGACGGGTGGCCCCGTCCGGCAGGGCAGGCCGCTGCCTTCCGGCCTCTGCCCAGGGATGGCCGGGCCGCTGCCCGCCCCCCAAGCAAGTGCTGACCTCAGGCAAACCCGATACCCCCGGCCCTGAACTACCATGGCGCCTGAGACTTGCAGCTTGTGCGGGGGAACCCTCTAGTAACGGGAGGTGTGGAGGGTTTGAGGGCGACGCGGTGGGCCTGGGGGCAGAGCACAAACCTCCCGACTACGGCCGGCAGCCTCGGGGACCTGGGGAGGCAGGAGCAGAGCGGGGTCCCGGGCCTTTCCGCCCGAGAAAGAGGCGTGCGGGGTTATCACTGCACCACGGGGCCAGTGGCCCCCAGCCGCACCCTGAAACACAGTTCCGTGCTTGGCTTGAGACGAGTAAACACCCAGCGGGTGTTGAGACCTGCATCCTTGCCAGGTCACCCCAGGCACATGAGGGGACCCCGTGGAAAGAGCCAGAACACTGGCCCCTGGCCCCACCACACGCCCCTGGCAGCAGAGAGCAGCCCCCCGGGAGAACACATCCGGGGTCTGCAGAGCCCTGGACATTCCCTGTACATCCTGCCCAGACCGTCCACCCAGACCCCCTTCCAGTGGGTGACCAGCTGCCCACAAGGAGCAAGAACCCTGCCGGCCGGACCGACCTGCCGATGTGCCCATACCTGGGCCCGTCACGGTGGCGGAGAGCGGCCTCTGCCGATGCAGGTTACACTCAGGCCTTTCCGGGAGCCCGTTGGCACGGGCTGCTCCGGCCCGGGGGACCACACCGTGTCTCCTGGCCTTTCCGGGAAGGGCACCGTCCCTTCAAATCCCTCTCTCCTGGAAACCTTGAGGGGCCGGGAAGACAGGACAGTGGAGGGCCCCCTTGCCTGGCTCCACCCCCGCGTGGCCCCTCGACCCCCGGGAGTGACCCCCGGCAGGAGCCAGCCCTGAGCACCGCCGAGTGTGGCCCCAAAACTCTTTAGAAACTTTTGTCGCTCTCAGCCCTAAAGGCTGCAAAATCACAGGTTTGTGCGGAAGCTTTCTAGGAAAGGAACAGGGACCAAGCTTCCGGGGTGCCTCTGCGAAACGCACCCGCCTCCCTCCCCGCCGGCCTTGCGTTCAGGCCCACCCACAGTGCTCCGTGCTGACGCCTGTCCACACCCGGTCGGTCCTCACTGCGCAGGCTCTGTCCGCAGGGTTTGGGAAGAACAAAACACCTGCTCTGCGGCCGCTCTCCTCACAGGCAGGAAGGAGCCGGCCGAGCACTGTCGGAGGGCGCGGCCCCCCCGCTGCGACCGACCCCGCATCCAGGGAAGCTTCGGCCCCAAGAGGCAGGCGGCGCCTCAGCCGGAGGGTCCTGGCCTGGACAGACAGTGCGGCCAGCCCAGCTCAGAGAAGCGTGTCCACGTGACGACGTCAGGAGGATGCCGAGCGGCGGGAAATACTGACGTGAGCAGCGCCGTGTGCCCTGGGGCCAGTCCCGGGCCGAGGCCAGGGCAGAGGCGGCACCCGCCGGCCAGGCGCCTCCTCCTCCCTCAGGGGCGTCCCCAGAGCAGGGCCCGGCCCCCGCAGGACCACCAGGGAAGGAGACGGGGGCGTGGCCAGTCCCCGCTCCCAGGCGCCACTCCGCAGGCAGCTGCGGACCTCCCCGCGCCCCGCCCACACCCAGGCCCACCCCAGGCACTGTGAGACCCTGCAGGGGCGCTGCTCGTGAGGGGAGGGCGGCGTGACGGCGGCAATCCCAGGGCACTTTCGAAGAGTGGAGGCGTTTTCCTTGGGAGCAGATGAACACGCACATACCTGTGCTCATGCACACACGCACGCAAGTTCATGCACACACATAGGCACTTGTGTTCATGCACACACACATAGGTACATGTGTTTATGTACACATACGCACACACAGGTACATGTGTGCATGCTCACACACACAGGCACCTGTGTTTATACACACGCACACACACAGGCACACATGTTCATGCTCACACACACAGGCATGTGTGTTTATACACACGCACACACAGGCATGGGTGTTCATGCTCACATATACAGGCATGCATGTTCATTCACATGCACACACAGGCATGCATGTTCAATGCTCACACACACAGGCACACATGTTCATGCTCACACACACAGGCACATGTTCATGCACATGCACACACAGGCACATGTATTCATGTTCACACACAGGCACGCGTTTTCATACACATGCACACACAGGCACACATGTTCATGTACACACATATACACACAGGCACACGTGTTTATGTTCACATGCACACATAGACATGTCTGTTCATGCACACGCACACACTCGGCCCCTCCTCCCATAGGACTTCCGTTTTGCTTGGAGATTTCTAGTCTCTGGCCCGCCTGCACTCGGCATCAGCCGTGGGGTGACTGGTACTTCGCAGAGCAACTCGGGAGGAGCCTCTGCTCTCGGCCCGAGGCGCTGCCCTTCCTGCCAACCCCGTCGCTCGTACCGGACGAAGCCATGAGGGCCTGCTGGGGGAGCCTCTCTTCACACACGCTGGGGTTTCTCCCATGGACATGAAGGTCAAGGTCTGAATTCTCGACACGGGGGTCAGCGGGCAGCGAGTCCTCATGACGCGGCTTCCCAGACTCCCGAGCGGCCGTGCAGAGGAGCCGTGTGCCGGGGCAGGGGTGAGTCTGCCCACACACACACACACACACTGGACCCCCCTCGCACTCTTTTAATTCTCATTTACTCACTATAGTTTGGGTCACGTGCTTCCACTCGGCTGAGCCTTGTGGTTTCGCTGCACAGTTGTCTCGCCTCAGCCCGCCAGAATGTTCTAGGCCCTTGACCGCCGAGAGCCTTACGCCATCTCTGTTCCACGCCTCGTCTCCACTCGGGGGACCTCTGGGCTCTGCCTCATTGCAGGTGAGTCTTCTCAGCTCCGTGTCGGGGAATCCTGAGAACTGGACGTCCCCCGGCCCGTAGGTCTCCTCTTGCTCCCCACATGCTCGTCCTTCTCTGTCCCCCGGGCCTGTGTGGCCCAGGTCCCTGCAGGGGTGGGGTGGGGCGGTGCTCAGGGATCACCCCACACCGTGCTGGGGCTCGGACCTTGCTTCCGGCCCCACGGGGGGAAGCTTTTCTACTCGGAAGCGGTGGTAACTTGGGGCAAGCGGCACGAGTAGATTTAAGCCCACTTGGTCCAACCCAGCTCCCAACCCAACCAAGTGTACTCACTCTCTCTCTCTCTCTCTCTTTGGTGTTTGGGCCACATCTAATAGTGCTCGGGAGTCAGAGATCACTCCTGGTGGTGCTCAGGGGACCCTATGAGATGCTGGGAATTAAGCTTGAGTCAGCTGTGTGCATGCATCTTACCCACCATCCACCCTCTCCAGCCCCCAGATTCCTTTTTGTTATCCTCTGCAAAAATAGTGTGTAAAGACCTCGCACGCACACACGCACACACACACACACACACACATAGAGGGAGAGAGAGAGAGAACCAACTGTAATCCAGATCAAAGTTTTGGTATTGTTGGTTTTTTTCCATTAAAATTGGGCCCCAAAGAAACGTTTAAAACTTGCCTTTGCTCTAAGCCAACTAAAACACATGCTAACTTGCATTTGCATTTTTAGACAAATAGTTGTGGGTACAGAAATAGCATGATTTTGCATTGGCAAATTTTCTCTGTATTCTTCTTTGATAATTTATTCTCTTGAAGGTATTTTTCAATGCTTACAATTTAAATTTTTTAAAGAGTAATTCTACCTTCCATACAAAAGACAGACTCTCCATTTATAAGCCTGTTACCTAGAGGCACAATTAAAATGGAAACATTAAATGGAAATAAAACAGGATTCTTCAGCTCTTTTCATCCACCAGCTGGCCCGTTGCAGGACTCGCCCCTCCCTGAGCTCCGATACCTCAGACGCGAGTCGATTATGATTTGCATATCCCTCAAATGATCATGTCTAATTGCCCAGTTCCAGGGCTGGCGATCCTCGAGTTTTCCATTTCAGAATCGAGGCTTTGTCACTGAGCCGGGACCGCAGATCCGATTCCTCCATCGGCGGCTCTGCACGTCGGAGCTTGCCTTCCTGGCCGGCCAGACCCGGCCTGCACCCTGCTCCTCTCTCTCCGGCCAGAAATGCGCCTCAGAAAGTCACCAGTCCCTGGAAGCTCCTCATCAGCATCCCAGGGACAGTCGGTCTTGGGAAGAACAAACTGGAAGCGATGTCCCTATCTTTTGCCCGAGAAAGAGCCTCCATCCCCTCCCTCGCTTCACTTTGTCCCGTTCCACACCTCCCCGCGTCCCCGGGAGCCCGCGCACGAGGGCGGCTCCGTGTGGTGTTGTGATAGCTGGTTATGATTTTCTGATGTTTTTCTGCAACTCTAACCATATGTAATTTTGAATTAAATGAAAGTTAACTACTAAAACATTTTGCCCCTAAGGGAATTTGGATTCTCAATGTGCTTTTAATAATTGTTTGTAAAACATTTAGGAAAATCTATGGCAACACATTTAGGGAAAAAAATCAAATTACTATTGCCTTAAGATGCTGTCCCAGTGTCTAAACTTTATGGCGCGTCCTGTGTGGCCCAACTGCTCCCACGTCCAGCCAGCAGTACTTTAGAACATGTTGTGTACATAGGCCCTCCTGAATTTAATTTGTATATATATTTTAATAATACTTTTTAAGGATTTGCCTCTAAAGCTAACTGAAAATGTTGAGGATGAAGTGAAAAAGTGTCTCATCACATATTTCTGGAAAATTGCAAACTGGGTCTAATTAGAAAACATTCCAGTTAATTAGTAGGATCGGATTACACACCATTAAATAACCCCTTACGGTGTTCTTTATTTAAAAAGGTATCAGAGGGGCTGGAGGGATAGCACAGCAGGCAGGGCGTTTGTCTTGCACGCGGCCAACCCGGGTTCGATTCCCAGCATCCCACATGGTCCCCCGAGCACTGCCAGGAGTGATTCCTGAGTGCAGAGCCAGGAGTAACCTCTGTGCACCGCCATGTGTGACCCCAAAAGCCAAAAAAAAAAAAGTATCAGAGGGGCTGGAGCAATAGCACAGTGGGTAGAGGAGGGCCCTTGCTTTGCACGCGGCCAACCCAGGTTCGATTCCCAGTACCCCATATAGTCCCCCTAGCACCAGAGTAATTCCTGAGTGCAGAGCCAGGAGTAACCCCTGAGCATTGCTGGGTGTGACCCCAAAAAAAAGGTATCAGAGATCCCAAACTCCTGCGACATCTAAGACAAATGTGATGGTGTCCCGGGGTCCTGGGCAAGCAGAATCCACCGTCTGGAACAGATCGAGGCATTGCAGGGGCTTTCCTGGAGCCTCATCTGCCCATTGGTTGAACAGATGTCACTTCTGAAGGTGCAATTTGAAAAACAAACTCAAGTGGAGATGTGACCTGAATTTTCCATTTTCTTCCACACAGAGAAGTAGCCGTGAACCTGCCCTGAGGAGGAGTCACACCCCAACCTTCCGCCACGGCCCCGGCTCTGCCACACGTGAATACTGATCACCTTCCGTGTGCGGAGACGGTGGCCTGAGCTCGGGCCTCGGATAATGAGCCTTGCTCCTGCCCCTCCCTCTCATGATCCCTCGCCCGAAGCATCATTAGACTACACCAGCCCCTAAGACCGGCGGAGTCATTATTCCATTATTTACTAGTGTTTTTATCTTCCACCGAGCCCCGCAGAACAATTACAGAAACTTGTATAATTTGTAATCTGAATCTATCGAGGAAAAAAATAAGGGAATGACAATGATCTGAAGCGCAACGGCAGCTAACGGACTTAATTCTGAAAAGATCAGGCTTTCTGAGGAAGCTGGAATGTCAGAACATCCCTGGTGAGGATATGACCAGAATTTTTATCCATCACTCATTAAATGGTGCCTCTTTGTGGCTTTATCAGTCCTGCCGGATACGGCGTCATTGCTAATAGGCTTATTAGCAAAAGATCCGAAACTGGTGTATCTTTGTTCTTCACACACCTCTGCATTAGCAGGCTGTGTTTCAGCCGCACGGAGATGCCAAGGCAGTGTGGCTGGCATTCTGTTAGTTCCGATGAAGTCACGTGCCCGTTAATTGTCGGCAGAGGCTGATGGTACACACGGGCTGAAAATCCTCTGAGCCTGTGGGTTATTGAACAATATCGATATTAAAGAATGTGTCATTTGGGTCATTTAAAATGTGCAGTTCCAGGGGGCAGAGAGATAGCACAGCGGGATGGGGGATTTTCTGGAGTGCAACTGACCCAGGTTCAATTCCCAGCACCCCATGTGGTCCCGAGAGCACTGCCAGGAGGGATCCTTGAGCACTGAGTCAGGAGCACCGCTGGGCGTGGCCCCAGAAAACAAACCGAAGCTTAGTTCCAAAGCCTGACCATGGCCTAAGCGGTACAGACCTTACGTGCGCGAGGCCCTTGCTCTAGTCCCTGGCAGCCCCGGGAGCACCCCTAAGCACGAATGACCCGTCAGAGTAGCCCTCAGGAAACAAATAAATCAAAGCCAAAGCCAAACTCTGCAATTCTCGGGAAAGAGACTTGTACCATCGGTACATGTTTATGATTCACAGTATCTAAGCTGCCCGTCACGATTCCTCGTTTCATCCTGGAACCTAAAACTGGAAGGAAATGCTTCTCTTCCTGTGCTCTGGGCAGAAGCAAGCCTCCATAATGCAATAAGGAGAAATGAGTCCCAGACAAACGTGCGTACGAATATTGACATTCAATCGACTTTGAGCAGGAACTGAAAACACAGACGCCCTGGGGCTGACGACCTGCCACCCTGGCTTCAGAGCCAGCCCCCCCGAGCGTGGCCACTCCCAGGGACACTGCCCGCCCCACGCCAAGGCCGGCCTCACTGGGGCTGTGCGCCTCTGGTGAGCAGCAAGGAGCAGGCACTGGGCACCCGTGCAGACCCGCACTCTGCCGTGTCGCCTTTGGTGCGTGTCAGCCCTGGTGCTGTGTCAGCCCTGGTGCTGTGTCAGCCCTGGTGCTCTCTCTCATCTCTGGTGCTGTGTCATCTCTGACTCTCAGTCATCTCTGGCTCTCTGTCATCTCTGGCTCTCTGTCATCTCTGACCCTCAGTCATCTCTGACTCTCTGTCATCTCTGGCTCCCTGTCATCCCTGGTGCTCTGTCGACCCTGGTCCTTTGCTTCCCCTGGGACCCAGTTCACATGCTTTTGCCGCTTCCAGACACCAGGAGGGGCGAGCAGCCTGACCCCAGAACCCGCTTTCTTAGTCAGTCTCCGGAGGAAAGGGAACCACAGTGTGTGTGGTAGAGGCCGGGCGACACTCATACAATAGGGGGAGATGGTGAGGGCCGGCGGGAGGGCGCTGAGCATGGACACCCTGAAGTCGAGGAGGGGATTCCCAGGTCCTCAGGGAGGTGGGAGCCCCCGGGGGCGGGGCCAGAACTCTCCTAGGAAGTGACAGGCAAAGTGGTACGGAGTGAGCAGGTGGGTGCCCCAAGCTCCCAGTGGGACTCTCGTCTGAGTGGAGGGCGCTCCACGCGGGTCAGGGGTGCGACCCCCAAGGGGTTTAGCATCCCCTTCGGAAAAACCCCTCACAGCCACGGCAAGGCTCCTTCCTCAGACTCGTGAGGACCAGGCAGAAAACGCCAACTACGGACACCAGATTGACCGGGGGCTCGACCGTGAAGTCCAGCTTCTAGAACCTTGAGAAATTCATTTCTGTTGTTCCAAAGCCCTTGGCCCAGACTCGGGCCAATGTCAGGGCAAGTCAAGTGGACGAGACAGTCTGCGGACAGGACAGAGGGACACGCCGAGCAGGCTGCAGCAAGGACCAGCCGCGCGTGTGCTGGACAGAGGGACACGCCGAGCAGGCTTCGGCAAGGACCAGCTGCACGTGTGCGGGACAAAGCGTGGAAGCACCTTGCATGTGAAAAAAGACAGATTCGAAGAGGACATGGAGGGTAACCCCAGGCACGTGAGACGTCTAGACGAGGCCAAACTACCGAAACTGTACTTACAGTGGGTGCAGGAAGCACCGCAGCTCAGCCGTTCACACTGTTCAGCGTGTGTAAAGGGATGACAGGGTAAGGGTGTCTGGGGGAGGGCAGGGAGGTGGCTCGTGGCCAGAGGCCCTGCCTTTCCGGTGTGACGTTCAGAAGTCAAGTCCTGGTGCCACCAGGAACACTGAGCAAGAGGGCGCAGTTCTGGAGATACCCGAGTTCCAGCTGCCAGGGTGGGAGCACCACGGAGACCCCAGCAAGAACGACAGCCAAGTGTGGGGACCCCTGGCCATTACAACATCAACGGGAGGGAGGGAGGGAGGGGCGGAAGGATGGGCAGGTAGATGGATGAGTGAATGGGTGGATGGATTGGTAGATGTACGGGTGAATGGATGGATGGATGTGTGGATGGATGGATGGATGGATGGATGGATGGATGGATGGATGGATGGATGGATGGATGGATGGATGGATGTGTGGATGGATGGATGGATGTGTGGATGGATGGATGGATGGATGGGTGGATGGATGGATGGATGGATGGTTGGATGGATGGATGGATGGATGGATGGATGGATGGATGGATGGATGGATGGATGGATGGATGGATGGAGGGATGGTTGGATGGATGGATGGATGGATGGATGGATGGATGGATGGATGGATGGATGGGTGGAAGGGTGGATGGGTGGATGGATGGATGGATGGATGGATGGATGGATGGATGGATGGATGGATGGATTGATGGGTGGAAGGGTGGATTGATGGGTGGGTGGATGGATGGATGGATGGATGGATGGATGGATGGATGGTTGGGTGGATTGATGGGTGGAAGGGTGGATTGATGGGTGGAAGGGTGGATGGATGGGTGGAAGGGTGGATGGATGGGTGGAAGGGTGGATGGATGGGTGGACATGTGGATAGGTGGATGGTTGGGTGGATGGATGGATGGGTGGATATGTAGATGAATGGATGGATGGATGGATGGATGGATGGATGGATGGATGGATGGATGGATGGATGGGTGAATGTGTGGATGTGTGGATGGGTGGATGGGTGGATGAACAGATGGATGGATGGATCGATGGATGGATGGATGAATGGATGGATGTGTGGATGGGTGGATGGATGGGTGGGTGGACAGATGGATGGATGGATGGATGGATGGATGGATGGATGGATGGATGGATGGATGGATGGATGGATGGATGTGTAGATGGGTGGATGGATGGGTAGGTGGACAGATGGGTGTGTGGATGGATGGATGAATGGATGGATGGATGGATGGATGAATGGATGGATGTGTGGATGGGTGGATGGATGGGTGGGTGGACAGATGGATGGATGGATGGATGGATGGATGGATGGATGGATGGATGGATGGATGGATGGATGGATGGATGGATGGTTGGATGTGTAGATGGGTGGATGGATGGGTGGGTGGACGGATGGGTGTGTGGATGGATGGATGAATGAATGAATGGATGGATGGGTGGATGGATGGATGGATGAATGGATGTGTGGATGAGTGGATGGGTGGACGAATAGGTAGATGGATAGGTGGATGGATACATAAGAACATAGTACAAATCGATGGATACATGGATGATATATACAAATAGACAATAGACATACATGGATGGATACATAGATACATGAGCACTGTATATACATGAAACATGCCTGCACATGGATGGATCGATTCATATATTTGCACACCACACAGTAGATACATAAACATGTCCTGTTCTGCCTTTTTTTTAAAAAAGAAAAACAAACGCCCAGGGAAGGACAAGACCACCAAGAAACTGTGTCTGGTGTCTCGAGTCCAGCACAGCCGCTGGCCTCCTGCTAGGCCCAGGGACCTGGTTTCCTGTCCCCGTCGCACGGCACGAGGGGTGCTGGGGGCAACCGCGAGGCCAGAGGCTCCAAGGGAAGGGGACGGACGTGCGGGGACATTCGTGGGCACTCGGCACTCTCCACGGCCTTGGGCTCGTGGGCAGGGACGTGGCCACCTCCACACACGTGACTTACGTCCGTCTCCCAGCCTCCTCGGCCGCTCCCACGCCCACGAACACAGATGTCTCTCCCGGTCGTGTGGCCGTTTCTCACACTCGGGAAACAGCCTCAGACCCTGGACACTTGAGGGTCACTTTGCCCCGGTGCCCTGCCTCCTCCCCTCCCCCTCGACTGGGAACGTCTGGAACGGGGGCAGAGAACATGAGAATTCTCGGGGCCAGACAGAGAACCTAGTGGCAAAGGCTCTGCCCGGCGTGCGGCCAGCTGCAGTCAGTGCCCGACTCACCACACACGGGCCCTGAGTTCCCGGGGCCACGCCGGACAGAGCCGGGAGTAGCCCCTGAGAGCTGCCTGGCCCAACGTTCCAGACATATATTTTGCAGAATTATAACGTGTGGGGCTGGAGCAACAGCAGAGCGGGGAGGGCCTTTGCCTCGCACACAGCTGACCTGGGTTCGATCCCCGGCACCCCATAGGCCCCCCTGAGCACCACCAGGAGTGATTCCTGAGTGCAGAGCCAGGAGTGGCCCCTGAGCTTTGCCAGGTCAGCAAGCTTGCCCTCCTGCTCCTCATGCAAGCCTGTGGCCCTCGGACGGCCGGGAGGAGCGTCCAGTGCTCTCTGGCCCTCGAGCAGCAGGGAGGAGGCGCCCCTCTGCTCTCTGGCCCTGGGTCCCAGGGAGGAGTGTCCGGGGCCCCACGCCCACCTGGGCTCAGACTTCTCTGCTCTCAGGAGGCTCCTGCCGCCTCCTCTGAGGGGAGCCCGGGGTCTCTCCTCCAACACCCGAAGTGCCTGTACCCTGGGGCGCGCTGAGGCCGGCCCGTGGCAGCCCCGCCACACCCCTCCCGCAACGCGGGCTCTTGGCTCTCAGCTGCGCCCCTGAGGCCTCCGTGAGGCCCGTGTCCACACCCGCCCCGTGGACAGGGAAGCAGCGGCCGTCCCGCAGAGCTGGGTCTCCAGACAGGAAGCCCACCCCAGAAGCCCACCCGAGTGAGGCCCGAGGCGTGAGGGGGGAGCGAAGGGGGTGGGGAAAGCGCCAGCAGGCCTCGGCCCCTGGGCCAGCACTGGACACTTAGGGGCCCAGGTTCCGCACGGCCATCACCCCTTCAGGACCGCGGAGCCGCCGTAGTTTTTGTTTGCGGAGGTAGGGGGAGGGGCTCCCTCTAACCGAAAACACTTGCAGACATTTCGTAATTCTGTTCAGAAAAAAATTATGGAAGACACAGCGTCTGATTGGGCGCAGCTGAGATTCCATTTAGCAGCCTCGCTAAGGCGCTGCTGCAGGGCTTCTAATTGGGCCCCTGCCTTCCCGGGGCTGACGCTAATTCCCTTCAACTTCTCAGAAAAGTTCCATGTCCTCTGGAGGTCCTGTTGTGTTTTTGTTGTGTTGTTTTGTTTTGTTTTTTTTTAAGCAGGAAAAAATTAAGGACTTCATCAGTTTTTAAGGAATCCTAATGTTTTTTAGCAGCCGTGGTTTTGTGGCCTGTCCTGCTCCTGGATTGGAAAACACAACAGTGACACTCAAATCCCGTCTGCAGCGATCGCCAAGATGACGACGGCACCGCCGTGCCCTCGTGCGCTCCCGCTGTGCTCTCTGGGCCGGGCGGTCACCCGTGCAAAATTCCCCCCAAGGACCGTCCGCAGATTCGCCCCCACGTGGGTTCCTGCTCACTAATTCCATGATTTAGAGCAAAAATTTGCTTTGCTACTGTTTTACCTTCCCGGCAGCCGCGTGCTCTGTGGGAGAGGGCTTCCCGCGTCTGCTGGCCCGAGACGGGGCAGTCGGGGCTGGCCTCGCCTCCCTCGGAAACGCCAAAGCCGAGAACCCGGAGCCCGGCTGGCCCCGCAGGCCAGGGCGGTGCCCAGGGGGCGGCCGCAGGGCAGAGAAGGTGCCCGGCCACTCGGCAGGAAGTTCTGTGTGTCTCTCCTCGCGGGGTGTCTGTCCTCAAATCACAAACCTCTGGCTTAACGAGCTCCTTTAAAATGCAAACGACTCCCAGAGAGGTAATTATATTCCCTAATTAATGAAGTCCCGTCCCGGTCCCGGGCTCCTCGTACCCGGCTCACATGACCGGGGTGAGGGGCTCCCAGCAGGAGCGGCCACGCCATGGACACGGGCAGCAGCTCTCCAGTGGCGTGGCTGCGAGAGAGACCGCAAGGGCCGGCCTCGGTCTGGGTCAGGCCTGCAGGAAGCTTGTGTGTCTGTGGGTCTCAGCCCCGCTCTCAGGCATGCGGGGGAGGAAGCTGGGGCGGCCTCGGGGGTCCCCCAGGACCCCGAGCCCAGGGCTCAGGCGCTACCAGACCTACCTGCAGGGCCGGAACCCTGCCGGGACCCAGCCACACTCACGTGGCGACACGCCTGCAGATGCGTGTGTGTGAGCACTGCGAGCCGAGGGCTGTGCGTGCCCGCTTCCCGCCCAGGGCCCATGTGGCAGGGACGAGGGGGCGACGGCCACACTCTCAGGAGAGGCCAAGTGCTGGGGCAGCTGCCCTGCCCGCCCCCAGGGGGCGCCGTCCTGAAAGCTCGTTCCCACTGGGGCCTGCTGCAGGGAGCAGGGGTGCGGGTGGGAGGGTCCCTTGCTGCGGGTGGAGGCAGACGGGCCCTGGCCTCTCCCGATGGTCACTCCCTGCACGGGTCCCGGAAGGCAGCCTGACCCGGGCCACGCCAGCAGTGGGATCCGGCTCGGAGCCGCGGGACCAGTTCCCCTGGAAACGCGCCCCCAGGGCCCCCGAGAGGTGCCTCGCTCCCTGGGCTCTGGGACCCCCCCCAGGCGCTCTCCCCCTCCCCCTGCCTGCCTTTCTCTGGATCCCCAGGAAGGCACTTCTCTCCCCGTGACTCAGTTTCCCCAGCCGTGTGGCTTCCCGCCGGGCTCCCCAGACAGAGGGTTCCTCCACCTTGGCCCCGCGGGGCAGGCCCGGGACGTCGCCCTCACGGGGGCCCGGAGCAGCCCCTCCCGGACCCCCATCCCAGTGCCGGGGAGGCCTCTGGGCTGGCCCGGGCCAGCCGCAGCCGGGGCACCCGAGCCCTGTCCTGACCCGGAGAGGCTGGGAGCCATCCCGCCCTCGGCACCCTCCCCCCTCCATCGCCGGGACGGGCCGTGTCCCGAGCAGAGGAAAGTGGGAGGAGGAGCAGGACGGCGTCTGGGCCCCCAGCCCGCAGGGACACGGTTTCCTCAGGCCCTTCCCCTCCCGTGTCCAGGGGGCGCAGAGGGGGCAGGGCCAGCAGTGATGCCTGGCCCCAGGACCCCGGGTGTCTCGAGGGGCAGTCGGCAAGGCTGCCCACTGCTTGGACGGGCCCCTCTGGGCGCGCCCTGCCCTGCTGCCGAGTGAGACGGTTCCCAGGCGGGTTGGGGTCACCAGCGCAGGATCTTGTGGCCGGGAGGGGCAGGGGGCCCGAGCGGCTGGAGTGGACATTTCTGACACAGCTGACCACGGGAGGCCACACGGGAGGTCAGGAGAAATCTGTGGCCAACAGCCCGGGGGGAGAGAGAGTGAGAGCATGTGTATGTGAGTATGTGTGTGAGTGTGTGTGAGCACATGTGTGTATGTGTGTGTGAGTGTGTGTGTTGAGTGTGAGTGTATGTGTGTAAGTGTGTATGTGTGTGAGCATGTGTGTGAGTCTGTGTGAGTGCATATGTGAACGTGTGTGTGAATGTGTGTGAGTGTGTGAGTGTGTGTGTGTGAATATGTTGAGAGTGTATGTGTGGGTGGGTATAAATATGAGTATATGTGTGTCGGAGTGTATGTGTGTGAGTGTGAGTATGTGTCATGTGTATATGGTGCATATGTGAGTGTGTATGAGTGTATGTGTGAGTGTGTGTTTGTATGTATATGAGTGTGTGCGAGTGTGTGAGTGTGTGTGAGTGTGAGTGTTTGTATGTGTGCGAGTGTGTGTGAGTGTATGTGAGTGTGTGTGATGTGTGTGAGTGTGTGTGAATGTGTTGAGAGTGTATGTGTGGGTGGGTGTGAGTGTGAATATGTGTCATGTGTGTATGGTGCATACATGAGTGTGTGTGAGTGTGTGAGTGTGAGTGTGAGTGTGTGTGATGCAGCATCAGCCCCGAGCGCGTGCTCCCAGCTGTCACTTCTCCGAGGGACAGTGCTCGGCCTTGCAGAGGAGCCTCTGACCAGGGGCGGGGCCCAGTGCCGGAGGCCCTGCAGGCGGAGTCGAGACCCTCCCCCTGCGGCCCACATACCCCTGCAGGAGAGGCAGTGCCCAGTGCCCCGGGACGCGTGGGGTCGCGCCTCGCCCCTGCTCCCGCTCGGCCGCCTCTCCCGGCCTGCAGCACCGCTGGTCTGAGGACTCAAGGAGCTGGGGGCAGCGCTGGGCACGCGTGGACGGCCAGAGAGGCCCGTGGAGGGCAGTCCGGGCAACGGGGGCGCTGGGAGACGCTTCCTCCGCCCCCAGCCCCTCTCTGGCTCGCTGGGCAAAGCCTGGCGGCCTCTCTGAGGTGGCAGCGAGCTGTCGGTGCTCCGGGAACACGGCTCACGCGGCGAGGTGCGGGACGGGCGTCCAGCACGAAACATAACGACCGTGCATGTCCCTCTCTCCACAGAGCTTCCCGCGGTCATTGGGACGGTCCCGTCCTGCTCATCCCGGGCCCCGGGCCGGCTCCTCTCACAGCTGCCGCATGGCGCCCGTCCCGTGCCCCGTCCCTGCCATGGCCTCCTCAGCCGAGACCCTCTCCCGGGGGGACAACGAGCATCCACAGGACTGATGGGTTTCGCCTTCATGGCCGCCCGTGAGGCGGGGCCCAGCCACTCAGACGGGGACGGTCACAAGCTGGGCGCCCCGTGTTGGTCAGCCAGGCCGGAGCAGGCCACTGCTCGTCCCTCCCGCTGCCCGTGTCGTCCGTGTCCGGCCAGCCCCAGCTGTCGGGGCTTGATCACTGGGCTGGCTCGGAGGAGAGACCGGCCGTCCCCGGCGAGTCCACCCTCGTTTCCCATCTCATCTCCACACACTAGGAGGCTGAGTCTCGGGCTAGGACCCCCACACTCGGCCTGGGGTGGGCCGGGGACCTCCTGACGCAGCTCTGTAGCCCCCCACGTGCCGGTGGGAGCCTGGCTGGTGCTCGGCCCACACTCCGGGCCCTCCCGGTGCCTCGCGCCTTCCCTCCTGGGAGAAGACGGTTTTACCTCACACTGGCCTGAGGAGGTCGACCACAGGTCAGAGACAGGACAGGGGAGGCTCTAGGAGCCGGGCACCCAGCTGGGAGTGATCCCCGAGCACAGAGCCGGGAGTAAGCTCTGAGCACTGTGGGGATGCTCGGAGGGAGGTCAGAGAAGGGAGTTACTTGAGGGCATTCAACAAGACACCAGGCCGGCTGTTCCCTCCTGAGGGGGGACTCTTCGTGTGGGGCTGGAGGGGCAGCTGAGGGGGTGGCCTTCTTTCTCCTCAGGGCCCAGGCCAGCCCACCCCACACCTCCCTGCAAGGTGGCCTCTCTCCCGTCTCCCTCCCCAGAGCTCACGGCGGCAGAGGCTGACTGAGCTTCTCTCAGCCACGTCAGGGCCATGTCTTCTGTTTGAGTCACTCCCAGAGGGGCTCAGGGGCTACCCCAGCTCCGTGTCTGGGGGTGGATGACTCGAACCCCTGAACTATCTCACCCGCGACTCCGTGAGGCGCTCGGTGTCGTGGGGGCCCAGCCGGGCTCTGCGCGTCTCTTTCGCTCCTGGGCCTCGTGACCTCATCTCCAAGCAGGTCTTCCCAGAGTCCTCCGGGGTCTCAGGAAGACCGTTTCCGTGGCCCAGGGAAGCACATTCCTGGGGGCGTCTTGCGCTCCCCGTAACAGTACCCGGCACTGTCGGGTAAACACGCCTCCGGGGTTTGATGGATGGACGGAGACATAGGTTCCCCGTGATAAACAAAAGATGAATTTAATCATAACATGTAGGACGGGGATGCATAGCAATATGGAGAAACAGTGAAAATCCCCTCCACGAAGAGAGGATGAAGAGAAGATTCCAGAAACCTCAACAGGGGCTACCCACATCTACAACCTCTCAGATAAAGAATTCAGAGAGGAAATCCTGAAGAGAGTCGACCTACTCCAAGCAACCACGGAACAGACATCCAACAAATTAAGGGAAGATATAAAGGAAGCATTGGATCGGCCCACCAAGAAAATGCAGGAAGAAATGAGAGCAGAAATCTCAAACCTACGAACAGAAGTCACACAAATAAAGGAATCGGTAGATGAATTAAAGATCTCAGTAAGAGCCCTCAACAGTAGAATGGCTACAGCTGAAGACAGAATCAGCGAGCTTGAAGATGAGCTGCAGAAAGCTTACAGACAACAACAAATAATGGCGGAAGACCTCAAAATGGCTCTAGAGCGAATCAGAGTCCTTGGGGATGACCTCAAGAGGAACAACATAAGAATCATTGAAGAACCAGAAGCACAGGGAAGTAACCCCAATGGAAAAAAACACACAATTAAAGACATCATTGGTAAGAAATTCCCAGAGCTGGAGAAGGCAGACATCCAGATCCAAGGAGCCCAAAGAGTACCAGCAAAAAGAGACCCGGATAAAAAGACTCGAGGCATATCATAGTCAGAATGACGGATGCTGTGGATAGAGACACAATACTGCAAGCAGCAAGGTCAAAGAAGGAAATCACATACAAAGGAGCACCCCTCAGATTTACAGCAGACCTGTCAGAGGAAACCCTCCGAGCCCGAAGACAATGGTGGGACATAGTGAAAAAACTCAACAAAATGAACGCCTCACCAAGAATACTTAGTCTGACTAAACTCTCATTTAAACTCGAAGGAACCATACACTATTTCTCGCATAACATCTAGGACGAGTGTGGGGGTTGGGTAGGGGGTCGGTGGGGGAGTGCGGCCGGCCGGGCTCCTGTGGGAGTACCCCCACTCCAGAGGGCAGGCAGCGAACCGAGAGGCGTCTCCACCGGCGACTGAGAGTGAACGGAAAAAACACACCATTTGTTACAAATAAAGTGCCAAATAGCAAGGATTTCCAGCTGATCAGGGAAAAGCCAACCGCTGATGAAATCCATAAATCCATAGCAAAAGCGTAAGGCGCATCCCAAACGGAAGGTCAGTATCTCTCAGGAAAAGGTGAGTCTAAGTATCTTTCAAAGGAAAGAGAACGGAGAGAGTCCTGCAGTCCAGGCGACGCCTGCCTCACCTGAGGGCTCCACCCGGCACACGGCCTCAAAGCTACCCTACCCTACCCTCCCGGTCACCTGATCAGCCCTGATTCTGCAGGTTACAAGGACTGGACCCCGAGAACCAGCAGGGGGCCAGCCCCACTGCCCCCAGCGCCCTAGGCACTGCTTGAGAGGCCTAAAAAGTAAATATAAAAGAGAATTCATGGGGCTGGAGCGATAGCACAGCAGGTAGGGTGTTTGCCTTGCACCTGGCCGACCCGGGTTTGATTCCCGGCATCCCATATGGTCCCCTGAGCACCGCCAGGAGTGATTCCTGAGTGCATGAGCCCAGAGTGACCCCTGAGCATCGCCGGGTATGACCCAAAAAGAAAAAAATACAAAGAAAGAATGCTGGTTGTCTGCCGTAAATGTGCACAGTGCCGTGTTGATTCACATCCCTCCCAAGGAGAGCGCCGGGTGGGTTTCTAGTTAGGCTCTGAGAATGAAGCCGGCGTGGGGCAGGGGTCGTGCTCGAGTCAAGCTCGGTCTCGGAGGCCTGTTCCCCAAAGGAAGCTGAGACCAGGCCCTTCCCTGAGTGCGCACCTAGGTTCTGTCCACTGGGTCAATGACTAATTACTTCTCCTTTCCTTCCTTCCTTCCTTCCTTCGTTCCTTCCTTCCTTCGTTCCTTCCTTCCTTCCTTCCTTCCTTCCTTCCTTCCTTCCTTCCTTTCTTTCCTTCCTTTTCTTTCCTCTTTCTTTCTTTCTTTCTTTCTTTCTTTCTTTCTTTCTTTCTTTCTTTCTTCCTTCCTTCCTTCCTTCCTTTCTTTCTTTTTTTTTTTTTTTGCTTTTTGGGTCACACCCAGCGATGCTCAGGGGTTACTCCTGGCTCTGAACTCAGGAATCACTCCTGGTGGTGCTTGGGGGACCATATGAGATGCTGGGAATCGAACCTGGGTCGGCCGGGTGCAAGGCAAATGCCCTACACGCTGTGCTATCCCTCCAGCCCCATCCTTTCTTTTTTCCTTTCCTTTTTCCTTTCCTTTTTCCTTCCTTCCTCCTTCCTTCCTTCCTCCTTCCTTCCTTCCTTCCTTCCTTCCTTCCTTTCCCTTCCTTTCTTCCTCTCTCTCTCTCTCTATCTCTTTCTTTCTTTTGTAGGTGTGGGGTGAGTCACACCCAGCTGGTGCTCAGGGCTTGTTCCCTGGTCTGTGCTCTAGGCTCCACCTGGCAGTGCTCGGGTCCATGCGGTGCCTGGGTGGAATGACCACATGTCTACCTACCCTCTGTCCGCGCTCTCCTGCCCGGCAAATCGCATCTCGAAGGCCTCGCGGTGGAGTGCCAGCGAATCCTAGGTGCTGACGGGTCCACACGGGCGGGAAGTTCCCGAGAATCCCTGTGGGGCCGGCTCATCAACAATCCAAACAGTTTCCCTTGTTTATTTATACTTGTAAGTTTTCAATAAATATGAAAAGTGAAAGATATGCGCAGAAAAAAGTTTAGATGCCACCTTCATTTATTTATACCCACCCAAAATATTTTATTTCAAAACAAATGTGGGAAGATACGACATTGAAAATTCATACACTTTCTAGAGTATTTCTTGTAGACTTTAGTTTGCAAACTTTATTTATACCATTAGTCGGAAAAGAACAATGCCACAACCTGCCTAAATAGATCTTTAATCATTACCCTTTACAAAAATACCTTTATAAACGATGGATTTCCTTATAAAACTACTATGAAAAATACTATTTACTCCCACCTTCCTGATGAGATGTAATTCACAAGCCTTGAAATGTATTGTCTTGAAGGCAATTAGTGGACCTAATTGTTTGCATATTTTTTCACGGAGTTGCACAGTGCTGGTGTGCGCCCTGAGTCCTGAGCCTTACGATGGCCGTCGAGGGCCGGAGTGACAGGACAGTGGGCAGCACAGCGGCCTCGAAGGCGACTGACCCGGCTGCAACCCTAGCACTGCACATGGCCCCGGGGCCACCAGGAGTGATCCCTGAGCACAGAATCAGGAGTGAACCCTGAGCTCCCCACAAAAAAAAAAAAAAAAAAAAAGCAGTTCATTGCAGATGTCGTTAAGACTGAACAAAAAAGAGTCCAGAACTCTCCGGCCGGCCCAGACGCCCCGAGCCTCGGCTCCTGAGAAGACTCGGCGAAGGTCGCTAAGGGGCACACGGAGACTCGAAGCCCAGATGGACACAGAGGCCAGGATTCTCGGTCAAGTTCATGAGCTGGGGGGTCAGCAGCTGCCCGGTTAGAGGCTCCCACGAATGAGCCCCCGGGGTCCCTCAGGTCTGAAGGGGAGACGGTTCTGTCCCCTCGAGCCCCCAGTTGTAGTCCTGGGACCCAAGCTGGAGTCCCCAGCGCTCTTGTTCCAGAACATTCTCCTCAGCTCGCCACACCCACTCGTCTCCCTCCCCCGCCCCGGCAGCCTCGATGGACTTTCTGGCTCGAGAATGTTGATTGCACGGGGCCTGGCTTCTCTCACTTGCAGACTGTCACCGTTTATCAGCGCGGTAACTTGTATTATTTTTTAATTCCCCTTTGGGGGCTGAGGAATTCCAGCGCAGGTTACATCATGTTTGGCGGATGCGCTCGTCAGCTGAACAGACCAGCCTCGGGGGCTGCTAGGGGGCCTGCCATGACCCCAGGGTCCGAGGCTTTGCGCGGACATCTCGCTGTTCTGTCGCACCTATGCGCCCGGCTGCGTGGCGCCCCCGTGTCCACTTCGTCTTGCTTGCCTTCGTTCCCCCACTTCCCACGGGGGGCTCGTCCCTGTGATCCCCTGGCCCCTGGGAGATCAGCAATGACATCCTCTCTTACATTCTGGATTTCTTTCTCTCTGGGTCACACCCGGCCGTGCGCAGGGCTTACTCCTGGCTCTGCACTTAGGGATCACGCCTGGCGCCCAGGGGACCAAATGGGGTGCCAGGGATCGAGCCCGGGCCAGCTGTGTGCAAGGCAAACGCCTTATCCGCTGGGCTATCTCTCCGGCCCCTCCTTCCTTCTCAATGTTCACCCTCTGAGTCTTTTCTCCCTTCCCCTGGTCGGCCTAGTTTGACGTCAGCCAGTTGTGTTGATGTTTGCCAACTTTTCGCTCTGTTGATTTCCCCTTTTATTTTCTATTACTTATCTTATGGTTTCATCTGGGATCTTTATTTTTATCTCTCTTACACTACTTTTGGATTGAGTTTCCCCTGCTCTATCCTCTACAGTGGAGAGGTAGATTATTGAATGGATACTTTTCTTCTGTTACCCTAAGCCTTTGTAGCTACAAATTTCTAACCACTGCTTTCGTTGCATTCTCTAAGTTCTGTTGTTTTATGCTTTTGCTTTCATTCATATTAAAATATTTTCTAACTTCCAAGGTGCTCTCAGTCAGAAGGAATCAGTCAACACTTTAATGAAGTGTTGACTTCTACATATTTTTGAATTTACCCCAAATTCTTTCTGCCCTTATTGCTAATTTTATTTCATTTTAATTCATTGTTAAAAAAAAACTCCTAATTTTATTTTGTCATAATTTCATTGTAAATTCAAGGACATCTACAATACAGGGCTTGGTTGGACCTTTTAAATGTATTGATATTTGTTTCATGACTTAACCCATTAAAGCCCCTGTGGGACCCCGGGATACTCCAGGGGACCCTAGGTGTAAAGTCATATAAATGGTTTCACACCCTGGCGCAAGACAAGGAGGCCACCCGGCAGGACAGGCATGGGACATATACAAACCAGGTTTGGGGAGGGCACACAGTCAGGGACAAGCTGAGACGCACGAGTCTAACCCAGGTCTGTCCCGAGGAAAGTTCCGTGCACGCGGAGGAGAGCGTCACTCCCTAGTGTCGTATTTGGTCCGTTTTCATACTCGTCTTCTCCGTCCATGTTGATCTCTTGAACCTGCTACCCGCTTGAAGTACTGAATTTCTGATTTCTTCCCTGTATTCCAACACTGTTTCCTATACTGTGAGGCTCTGTGTGTGTGTGTGTGTGTGTGTGTGTGTGTGTGTGTGTGTGTGTGATGGCTGTCCTCGTGGTGGATTTTTCTCATTACAAAGTGTTTTTTATTTGTGTGTGGGGGCACTCTTTTGTCTGAAAGTGTCTTTTGTCTGTCAGGAGAGCCAACCAGTGCTCTTCTGGCCGCTGTTAGCATGATATGTCTTTTTCTAGCCTTGTACTTTGAATTTATTGGTCTTTGAAGCTTAGCGGCGTCTCTGGTGGATCATATCAGATGGGATGTCTTTTTACTCACCATGCCAACCTCTGCCTTTCACTCATTTACATTTAATGTGATCACTAATAAGGCAGCGTTTACATCTGCCATTTTGCTGTTTCTTTCCTCGGCCTGATGCCGTTTTGCTCCCTCTCACCCACTTCCGCCCTCTTTCGTGAGACAGGCCTTGTCTTGGTTTCAAGGCTCCGGTGAGGAAGAGGAGGAGGAGGAGGAGGGGAGCAGGGCGGGTTCATGGCTCACAAAGCCCGGGTTCGAAACCCAACCATGGCTGTTTTCCTGGAACACTCCCAGAGCCGTGGCACGTCTTTGGCCAATGTCAAGAGCGGAAGGGAGAATTGACCTTGACGTCCGGGCCGCGTCCTCGCTACCCTGAGGGGTGGGGTCTGTGTCTGCGGCTGACGTCACGGGCGCCCCTCGCCCGCCTCTACGCCAGGAGCTCGTGCCTGGCAGCGACACGGAGCATTCCTCGTCCCACGGTGGAGTCAGCTCTGCAGGGGACGGTCTCGGGCCAAGGCCGCGCATCTGTCCCAGCTCTGGGGAAGGAGGTGTCTGGGACCCTCCCAGCCCTGCCCGCCCACCCCCTCAGGCGTGCGGGTGGCCGGCGCCCTCTGTCCTCACGGCTGGAACGTGGGTCCCGGCAGTCTCCCAGCCCAGGACTGCCCCCTCCCCTGCTCCTCCTGCCACCCTCTGGGGGCCTGGAGCCCACCCACCACTCTCTGAGGGCTCAGCACTCCTCCTCCACGGGGTCAGGGCACGGGTCAGCGAATGGCCGGTGACAGAGTGGGGACACCCCCAGGCCCCAGCTCCTTGCTCGGGGCCCTCCTGTGGTGCTGAGGGTCCAGCCGGACAGCCAGACCCAGACACCAGCTGGCTCCTGGCCACCGCACAGCTGGGTGCCCAGACCAGGGGCCGCCCCTGCCGCCCCGGCCCCAGGCCACTTCCAGCCCCCAACGCTCCTGCCCTGTCCTCTGGGCTCCAACAAGTCCATGTTTGAGGCCCGCGGGCAGCCTGGAGGCCGCCCCCGACCTGCCGGTCCAGCTGCCCCAGAACCCCCAGGCCCCTTCCTGACTCGGTGTCTCGTCACCTGGGGATCCCCTAGCCTGAACCCCACAAAAGTTCCCTGACTTTAACCTCCTCTAAGGCCCAGCAAGCCTGGCCCTGCAGCCCCGTCTGCGGACATGCCCACACCTCCTCCAGGCTGGCCTCCGTGCTTCCTCTCTCCCGCCGGGGAACAGCCTCCCGCTGACCTGCCCGAGAAGCCGTTTTGCTCTTTCCTACCGGCTCCTTCCCTGCGCCAGCCACACTCGGCTCTGCCCGCGTCCTCCTCGGCGCTGCCCCTTCTCCGGCCTGGCTTCCGGCTTTGCAAACTCAGCAAGAGTCACTGCCAACCCCTATTGGGGTGGGCGTGTTCTGTCTGACCCTTTCTCCTCCCCTGTGCCCCGTCTCCGAAGTGACACCAGTTTCCGTGTGTTCACCCCAACCCCAGGCACTGGGAGCGGGAGCCCTTCCTTCTGCTCCTGCCAAGGGCCCTAGAAACAGTCGAAACCACCCGCACATGTGCACGTGCATGCACGCACACACACGCACACACACGCACACACAAACATGCATTCATGCGCACACACACACACATGCAACACATACTCATACACACGCATGCACGTGCACACACATACACACATGCACACATGCATGCACACTCACACACATGCATACATGTGCACACACATACACACATACATGTGCACACACATGCACATTCACACACACATACACACATGCACACATGCATGCACACTCACACACATGCATACATGTGCACACACATACACACATACATGTGCACACACATGCACATTCACACACACATACAAACATGCATGTAAGCGCACACATGCACACTCACACACGCGCGCGCACACCCCACACCACGCTCCCCAGCCGGCAGCTCCCTTTCCCCGTTTCTTGCTACTGAAATGTTCTCTGCACTCGACCGCCAGGAAGGCAACAGCCGAGTCTCCTGGCCGGGGCAGCTCCTCTCACCCAGGCTGGGGACGGCTGTTCCCAGACACTCGATTCCCGCCACAAAAAGCCGCCCTCTGAGGCCCCGTCGCCCCCATGACAGCCACGTGCAGATGACTCTGACGAATCGCGTGGACTCGCTCGACGTGGCCGTGCCACACTTGCCCTAGGGGGAGGCCCCGATGCAGCCCCCGTCACACACACACAGGACAGCAGCCAGGGGTGAGCCCTGCTAGGCTGTTGTCGTGTTATACTTTGCATCCCCCGTCACACACACACAGGACAGCAGCCAGGGGTGAGCCCTGCTAGGCTGTTGTCGTGTTATACTTCGGGGCCCAGAGGCGGGTTCCGTGGCTGAGGCACTCGCCTGACAGGCTGCAGGCCACCGTGACACCCGGCGCTGAGCTGCACTGAGGCTCAGGCCCGACCTCCAGGAGACCAGGGAAGG
Organism: Sorex araneus; assembly: GCF_027595985.1. NCBI lineage: Eukaryota > Metazoa > Chordata > Mammalia > Eulipotyphla > Soricidae > Sorex > Sorex araneus. Next base: position 266,076,108 of record NC_073303.1, read on the forward strand.
GAGGCGTGGGTTCCAGGACCCTCTGAGTTTATTTCAGTGTCCAGGGACGGAAGGCGTGGGCTCCAGGACCCTCTGAGTTTTTTGCGGTGTCCAGGGAAGGGAGGCGTGGGCTCCAGGACCCTCTGAGTTTATTTCGGTGTCCAGGGACGGAAGGCGTGGGCTCCAGGACCCTCTGAGTTTATTGCGGTGTCCAGGGACGGGAGGCGTGGGCTCCAGGACCCTCTGAGTTTATTGCGGTGTCCAGGGACGGGAGGCGTGGGCTCCAGGACCCTCTGAGTTTATTGCGGTGTCCAGGGAAGGGAGGCGTGGGCTCCAGGACCCTCTGAGTTTATTGCGGTGTCCAGGGAAGGGAGGCGTGGGCTCTAGGACCCTCTGAGTTTATTGCGGTGTCCAGGGACGGAAGGCGTGGGCTCCAGGACCCTCTGAGTTTATTGCGGTGTCCAGGACACTTTCATTCAAGGGTGTAGTTGGACACTTCTGAGTTCCAAGCAGCAAAAAGGCTTTCAAAGAAAACAAAAGTTCAGCATTTTGCTGTTGCGTCTCAAGAGTGGCAGACATTATTAGCTGCCAGGCGCTGCCCGAGAGACAGCCGGGGTAAATATCATCGAGCACTGGTTACGGCGCGGAAGAAGACTCCTCGGGGTCCAACTGGCTCAGCAGAATGTCTGTCTGGGCCACTGGTCTGCCTCCTGACCCTGCTGTGGAGTGTGTGGCGTGAAGTGGCAGAGGCCCGCGGCGGTGCCCCGGCTGTTTCTCTGGATAAACAAGTTTATACAATCTAGCTTTGCAAGCCTGGGGATATTCTGATTTAAAAAAAATAAAGAGGTAGTCCTTAATTAGAAACATGTTTTTGTTGTTGATGTTTTTTTAATGTTTTGGAAATGAATTATTCAATGTCCCAAGTAGCATAATGGACGAAAGGCGAGTGCGTCCCGAGGACACGGCCAGTCCCCACGTCCATCCCCCGTGCAACTCCGAGAGTACAGAATAATTAAAAGGTGTCATACAACAGTCACTTTGTCCCAACCCCCGTCCCCGGAAACGCTTCAGTCCTGCGTCAGGATAACCTGCACACTTTTAAGTCAATAATACAAAGTGTCCCCCAAAGCCATCGTTGGAATTACTCATGTTGTGGCAACCCCCCACCAGCTGAAGACAATTCCAAGGAGGGAAATACTTCGTCAGGGGGTGTCACTGGTCAGCTCTGCGCCTCCTCATTCGCCCCCCGCGGACGGTGAGCTCATAAAGCAGATGCATCCAAGCGCCAGTCCCCGGGACATGGGAGGGGAAACGGATTCTATAAGGACAAGAGAATTCAGACTCGGGAGATGGGGCAGGACGGAGAGAAGGCTCCTGCCTTACGCACGACCAACCCAGTTCAATCCCCGACACCACATACAGTTCCCGAGCCCCACCGAGAGCCACTCCTGAGCGCAGAGCCAGCAGTGAGCCCTGAGCACTGCCAGACGGGAGGGCGCCCCCTCCCCCAGAGATGGAACTGGTGAGCATACTGTCTGCAGGTGAAGCACAGCGTGCGGGGAAGGGGGCGGTCTTTCAGCCTGTGAAATGGGTGTATTCAAAGCCAACTCCCAAGTCCTCAGGCAGCGGAGGCGACAGGGCTGTGAAGGTCACTCCTGGCCCTGTCACCTCCACTACCCATATAACCAGCATTCTGGGATTGGAGAGTCACCCCTGAACCCTGGAGTCACCCTGAATCCTGGAGTCACCCTGAGCCCTGGAGGTCACACCGAGCCGTGGAGGTCAGCCCTGGCCCCTGAAAGCTGAGCCCAGGGCGTCTCCAGTCCCCGGGCGGAGGACGGTGGTAGGGCTGGTGTGAGGGGGCGCCCAGCCAGGGCCCTCTTTGGAGAAGGGCCAGGAGGGGTGCCAGGAGGGAGTGAGGGAGGGGCAGAGCTCTGACCACCCCCGGCAGCCCCCAGACCCGCTGTGGCACGTCGCCCGCATCCCCCTTCCTACAGTGTCCCTGATCACCTGGTGAGGACCCTCCTGGCCCTGGCAGGCTGCCTTCCCCTCTGTGCCAGGCCGGGATCAGGGCCCTGCTGAGCCCAAGGCCCCGGGGCACCGTCGTCGGGGTGGCCCACAATGGCCCAGCCGCCTTTGAGGGTCTCAGGTGGCAGGAGGTGAGGGGGCTGGGGGACGCCAGCTACAAGGGCATCTGAGGGGGCACGGGGGTGCCAGGGCCCCCCTCCTCAGAGACGGTGGCGCCAGGCTGGAAAGTCCCCCATTAGCCCCGCCAACGGGCTAGGCCGGATAGAAATCCCGAAGACATCAAAGAAATTGGGCGAGTCGAGGAGGGCTGCTCCGAGGGAGCGGACCCCGCATTCCTGGCATCAGCTGACGAAACAGTGCGGGGACTGGCTGGCACTCGGCGGGCCCCGGCAGCTCCCTTGGCACCACCTGTGTCCCTGCTCACCACCAGGAAGTGCTCAGGAGCACACGGCCAGGAGTAAGTCCTGAGTCCCACTGGCGTTGGCTCCCTACCCCATCAACAGAGCTGAAGCCAAGACAGAGCACCGGGGGTGGTGGTGTCAGACAGGGAAGGGAGCTCTGGCCCCAGTCAGGAAGTCGCAACATGTCCATTCACCGGGTGACCTGTCAAATTGGTGCTAACGTCGGGCTCCAGACAGACCAGAACAGGTGGACGGGACGGTGGGTCTGAAGATGAGCACAAATGGATTTTTAATAAGTGCTCTGAGAGGAGAAGAAAAAGCTAGCTACCAAAAGGGGGAAAATCCCAACTGATTTTATTTCCAAAGAAATAACAAATTTATCAATGTTATCTCTTGCTTTGATAAATTATTGTTAAAAAAAATGTACCTGGGGGCTGGAGAGATAGCACAGCGGGTAGGGCGTTTGCCTTGCACGCGGCCGACCTGGGTTCAATTCCCAGCATCCCATATGGTCCCCTGAGCACCGCCAGGAGTAATTCCTGAGTGCAGAGCCAGGAGTAACCCCTGTGCATGGCCAGGTGTGACCCAAAAAGCAAAAAAAAAAAAATGTACCTGTTGAAAGTGACACTTGAACCAAACATGATCAAAATTGAGTCTCCGTCGTGGCAAACATTTTGGAAAGTATCCAGGCCTCCTGTTTGAAGGGCCTTCGTGTCCCTTCACATTAGTCCATTTCTGGGAGTTTATCCTAAAGAAATAATCCCAAATTCTGGAAGAAATCATGCAGTAAAGAATGGTGGGGGAGGGGTTGATAAAAACAAACTTAAAATGTCTCCGTGGAAGGAGATAGTTACATAAATCACACTACGCGTTCGCAATGCAGCGGCATTAATTACTAAAGTCTTCGTGAGGGCCAAGGAGACGGGTCAAGGAGTCCGGCGCACACCTTGCACGCGCGAGGCCCCGGCCCCATCCTCGCTGCTGGCGGTGGCCTGGTGGCCCCGGCAGACTGAGCCTAGGAACCTCCACTTTGCTGAGCCAGACCCTGAACAATCAGCCCGAGTCCCAGAAATACTAAAGGGAAGATCCCCAAAATTCTGAAATTTTTTTGTCGAGAGGATAACAGAAAGTCAGCTGGAGCAGATGCTCACGCCCGGCCACAGACAGGAGTGAGGTCCCGAGACACACGCTCGGACATGGCCGCTAAATCCACAGCCTCGGGCGGGCAGGGTGGCGTGGGGAGACACCAGCGTGGCGAGTCCCTCTCTCACACCACACACAGGAGTCAACTCAAGGCGGAGTCAAGACCTCCAGATGAGACCTGAATCCGTTAAACTCCTGGAGGAAAACACAGGCAGAAATACCCGAGATGCTGACCTCATCCTCATGAGTCAACTCCTCTGGCAAAGAAAAGAAGCAAAACACCCAAGAGAATGACACGCGACTGAAAAGTTTCTGTGCTGGGAAAGAAACGGGACCTAAAAGTTGAAAAACTTCCTACTGAGAGGGATGAAATATTTGCTTTGCACATGGCTGACAAAGGGCTAATTTCCCAGATTTGTAAAACATTCACAAAACAACTTTAAAAATTAAAAAAAAAAGCAGGAAGAAGATCTGAACAGACGTTTGCTCAAAGACATACAGATGGGATAGGATTAAAGTGCTCTTTACCCCCAGGGAAGCACACGTGAAAACAGCACTGAAATGTGGCCTCTCTCCAGTGAGAACCGCTCACACCCAAAGGGCCAGAAACAGGCAGCGGTGGGCGTGGAGAGGAAGGGACCCTCACTCGCCACTGGTGGGAGTGTTGTCTGGCTCAAAAGCAGGATGGAGTTGTCTCAAAAAAAATTAAGAATTGAATTTCTTTATGATTCAGTGAGTTCACTTCTAGATATCTACCTCAAGAGCACACACACAAAAAAATGTCCATTCTAAAAGACACTAGTGCCCTGAGATGTATAAATTGAAAACAGCGCAAGTGCTCAAGAAGAGACAAACAGATGAGGAGGGTGTGGTATGTGTACACAATGGAATACTACTCAGCCATGAAGAAAGACGAAAGCTGTGGGTCTAGAGGGTGTCCCACTGAGCAGAGTGTCACCAGGAGAAGGACAGATTCAGCATGACGACTCTTACCCACAGAGAGTAAAGGAGCACTGTAAGGGACAATGGACGAGGTTGCCAGGCCTCAGAGACCCCCTAGAGCAGGGTGGGCAAGGCGGGGGGCTGCAGAGAGTGCTGGGGAACTCTGACGGGGGTAGCCCCATCGTATTTCTGAAACATTAACAGTGTTGTATGCCACAACGCCAGTACAAAACGGAACAAAAATGCGATGTATGCAAAGAATGAGGTCAACTAGGAGAAACAGAAGTGTGAAAATGCCCACAGCTCTTAGAATCACCGGCGGTTTTAATTTAGTTATGTACATTTTTCAAAGATCTCCAAGTTGTCTTTGAGTTATTAACACATGTAACCTGGAAGAATGATGGGTCTTATGTGGGGCAAACAATAAAGAGGTTCATTTGCAGAAGGGCAAAAAAATCTCTTTACATGGAATGCCATATTCTGGCATCCTGGTGGAGAGAGGGAGAGGGGGAATGAGGGAGAGGGAGAGAGGGAGGGAGGGAGAGGAAGAGGGAAAGAGAGGGAGAATAGGAGGGAGGGAGGGAAAGGGAGGAAGAGAGAGGGAGGGAGGGTGGAAGAAGGGAGGGAGAGAGGAAAGGAGGGAGGGAGAGAGGGGAGAAAGGTAGTAAGAGAGAGAGGGAGGGAGAGAGAAAGAGGGAAAGAGAGAGGAGAGAAAGGGAGAGAGAGGAGAGAAAGGGAGAGAGAGAGGGAGAGAAGTAGGGAGAGGGGTAGAGGGAGGAGAGAGAGGGAGAGAATGAAGGAGAGAGGGGGAGAGAGAAAGAGGGAGAGGTAGAGAGAGAGGAGAGAGAGGGAGAGAGAGGAGAGAGAGGAGAGAGAAGGAGAGAGAGGAAGGGAGGGAAGAAGGGAGAGAGAGGAGAGAGAGGAGAGAGAAGGAGAGAGAGGAAGGGAGGGAAGAAGGGAGGGAGGGAGGAGAGCCAAGAGCACGAGGGTTGGTGGGCTCAGCCACCAGCCATTGGCCAACAGTGTGGCTGCCACCAAGGTGAGGCTCAGCTCCCACCGGCTGCCCCTGTCGGTGACAGCGGTGCCAGCTCACTCTGGCTTGGCAGCAGAGGGATGACAATGTGGCTGGGAAACCCAGGAGACAACTGAGTCTGGCCAGAAGTGACCCTGCTGACAGAACCAGCAGGGAAGTCGGTCAGCGTCGTTACCGCTGCATCCCGGGTGCTCTGGAAGAGAGAATATCCAACAGATTGTTGAGGGAAACGTGGAGGACATGAAGAAGACCTGAGTCAGCTTCCAGAGATCAAAACTGCAGCGTCCTCGGGAAGGAGGGTCCTGGGCTGGGGTTAGCAGCAACACTCAGCAGTGCGGGGAAAGGTTAGTGAACTTGAAGACGTAACACAAGAAAGTCCCTGACACGAGACTCAGAAACTCGGGCCTGAAAGAAAAGGGGAGGAGAGGAGGGGAGGGAAGGAACGGAAGAACAGACATTTCACATGCTGTGGAGGAGATTTAATGATCCAATGTGCATGTAATTGGAGCCCCTGAAAGCAAGAAACAGAAGACAGAAAGTATCTGAAGACATAATGGCCCAAATTCCTCTGAGTTTGTTGGAATCTTCAAATTCTCAGATCCAAGGAGTTCAAAAGCCGCTCAACCAACATCAACACAAGAAGATTGAAGAAAATGATACCAAAGTATATGCATCACATTTAAATTGACACGAGAGTGGGGTGAAACAGAAAGAAGTTTTAAGCAGCCAGAAACAAAAGGTAAGTGCAAAGGAGCAAAGAGAGAGGGCACAGGGCCCTGAGGGAAGGAACCCAAAGCGAAAGGCGAGGGAGTCATATCTTGGGGATAACCATTATAACTTTGACGAAGGACTGTGCATTTTTAAGTTAAGCTAGAATTCTAACAGGAAAAAATAGCTTTAAAAATAAAAAACAAAGAGACTTTTCCAGGCATACAAAAGCTGCAGAAACACATTCCCAGTGATCTTCCAGAAGGAAAATGATGCCAGATGGAATTGTGCGCACACCTAAATGAAAGAACACGGGCTAGAAAGGAGTGAACACAGGATACCGTCTTTCCTCATTTCCAAGCCTCTTCCAAAGATACTTCAAAACTTAAAGGAAAAACAGAGCAACTTATGATAACATGTAGCATAAAATATGAGACAGACAGGGGAGGCCAGGGACCTGCCTTCCGTGTGTGCTGACTTGGGTTCCATCCCTGATGCCAGAGAAATAAAATAAAATAAAATAAAATGTAAGACAGACAGCACAAGGTCCAGAGCAGATAAATGGTCAAAAATACTGCCACAAGATTCTTGTCCTCCCAAAAGTCTGGCGTGAAGGTGGCGTGTCTGACTTGTCACTGTAACCCCTAAAACAATCACTATCATTCTTAGAATTGTAGCTAACAAGTGCATGAGAGAACCAAAGCTGTTCATAAAATAGAATTCCAACCAAAAGGAGGCAAATAAGTATCTAAAAGAAAATAAAAAAGAGAATGATAAAATAGAAAATAAGAAACAAGAGCAAAAACAAGACCAACTATTACCCAAAAAACTCATATCCTACATAAACACCTAAAACACATTATTTGGTATCTACTATTTCAATTAAAAGAAAGCCGTTTTTAGATGGGCTTGGAGAGTATCATACTGAGTGAAATGAGTCAGAAGGAAAGGGACAGAGAGATGTAGAATGACTGCATTCATTTGCGGGATATAAAAAAATAATATGAAACTAATATCTAAGGCCAGGGAGAATGGGCCAGGAGAACTGGTCAGTGGCTGGGAATTACCACGGGGGTAGTGGAGGGTGGTTAAATAGAGGAGGGTCCACTATGATAACACTAGTTGGAGTGATCACTCTAGAGAAGAACTGAGCGCTGAGAGTAGGTAAAGGGATATGCTTGGTAACCTTTCAGCATCTGTATTGCAAACCATAACGCCTAAAATGAGAGGGGGGGGTGCCTGTCATAGAGGCAGGCTGGGGTGGGGGTGGTTTGAGGGGTGGGAGGGAAGCTGGGGGCACACGTGCTGGGAAATGACACTTGTGGGGGGATGGGCGCTGGGACATGACATGACTGAAACCCAATTGTGGACAGCTTTGTAAAGCTCCATCTCACGGTGATTCAATAAAAATAAAATTTTTTTAAAAGAGTGAATTTAGCAGCATGCTAATTATTTAACTGAAATAGTTAAACCCAGGTGGGGAAAGGAAGCCACTTTTGAGAGATGAAAAGTGTCTGTCTCATAGAAGGACTGCACTCATCTGTGGAGTATAGGATAACATCTCCTGAGTCTGACACCCAAGGATGGTAGAGACAAGGGCCAGGAGGATTGCCCCATAGCTGGAAGACTGCTTCATGATTGGGGGGGGGAGTAGGCAGATGGAATAGAGAAGGGATCACTAAGAAAATGACGGCTGGAGGAACCAGTTGGGATGGGAGATGCATGCTGAAAGTAGATAATGGACCAAACATGAAGACCTCTCAGTGTCTGTGTTGCAAGCCATAATACCCAAAAGTAGAGAGAGAGTATGGGGAATATTGTCTGCCATGGAGGCAGGGGGAGGGTGGGAAGGGGGGGTATACGCGGGATATTGGTGGTGGGGAATGTGCACTGGTGGAGGGATGGGTGTTTGATCATTGTGTGATTGTAACCCAAACATGAAAGCTTGTAACCATCTCAGGGTGATTCAATAGAATTTAAAAAAAAGTGTCTGCCATCGAGGCAGACTGGGTGGGGGGGCTCGTGGCGGGAGGGAAAATGGGGACATTGGTGGCAGGAAATGTACATCAGCAAAGGGTTGGGCTTGGAACGTGGCACGACTAAAACTAAATCATGAACAACTTTGGAATGGTGTAAAAAAAAATAAAAGGAAAACACAAAGCCATTTTGGGATTGAAGTGTGGAGGACCCCACTCTGCAGTGGACCTGACAAGGTGGCAAGGGGGCGGGGCTCGGGGGAGGGGAGGCAGGCGGGGGAGTCCAGGAGAGAGGGTGGGTGGGGCATGAAGAACCGGAGGAGGGGGCTGACACTGGTGGTGGGATTGATGCTGAAATATTATATGCCTAAAACTCAACTATCAATCGCCTTATAAATCACGGTTCTTTAATTATTTTTTTAAATTTTTAAGCAGTGTGAAGGAATATAAGCCAAGCTAAAGTAGATTTTCAGTGAGTCCTCTTACTCTTCAGCGTAAAAAAAAAATTCCTGGTGATGAAGAGGATTATTTCCTACTGATTACAGAGTCATTTCATCAAGAGACGGGAGCAGGCGCCTAATGACAAGTTCCAAAATGCCAGAAGCAAAGATGGATAAAGCTGCAAAGGGAACCGGACAAATCAGCGATTATCAGCAGAGATTTCGGTGTTGTGTCAGTAATTGATAGAACAAGAAGACAGGAAACTCAGTAGGGACGGGGAAGGCCAGAAACACAATCCAACCAGCCTGACATCATTGAAAATTACGGACCCCTGCTCCCACCTCCACCAGAAAGGCTTTCGAGGGTCCACAAAACATTTCCCACGGGACACCCCCATGTGGGCCACCGACCAATTATCCGTGCGCGTTACAAAGTATCCAAGTCTTAGAGCGCATGCTCTCTGAGCACAATGAACCGAGAACTATATTCAAATTGTAAAACAGAAACATGTCTAGGAAATCCCCGCTTGTTGGAAACTAAGTAACACACTTCCAGTTGACTTCTGGGCTGAAGGAGTCTCCTGAAGGGAGGTGGGCGGGCTTGCCACAGCAAACAGAGTGAAAACACAACACTTCAAGACTCGACGACACCGCAGGGGAGCGTGGCGCGCTGGGGGCTTCTGCAGGAGGGAAGGCCGCGCTCCGGCCGCCGCTGCCAGCATCTACCTTGGCAGAGCAGAAGCAGAGGGTCCAGGGGGCTCCGTGGTCCCTGTGGCCCCCCACGTGCCCTGGGCGTGGTCCCCGGAGCTCTGCTGTGGGCATCACAGCGTGCGGCTCTGCCACCCCGTGTGCCCAGGCGACCCCCACAGTCCCACAGCTGAAAATGGGCGAGTAGCTCAGCCCCGTGGCCAGCCTGGACGAGCGTGGTGAGGCCCGCGGCCCCAGCAGCCCTTCCACTGAGGAAAGGGGGAGAAGACGGGAGCGTGGGAAAGAAGGAGAGGAACCAGGAGAGAGAGACGCAAATTAACTCAGAGTAATCAGAGAGAAGCGATAAGGCCCCGAGGATAGCACAGTGGGTATCGCACTTGCCTTGGGCACGACTGACCCAGGCTCACCCGCCGACACCATGTATGGTCCCCAGAGAGCCACCAGCAGTGATCCCTGAGCACAGAGCCAGGAGTCGGCCCCGAGTGTGACACCCCCCACACACACACCAAAGTAAAGTGATAAAGGTCAGACCAGGGCTGGGAGACGGTGTGGGGGCGAGCCTGCAGCCCCTGGCGGGTTGGAACCGCCCGTGGGTCTAGAGGGGACAAAAACGCCACGACCCAGGGTTCTCGGAGCACTAGCACGGGCCACCCCAGCCATGCGGCTCCAGGGAATGGAGGGAGCTTGTCGGGGGACAGCTGGGACCCTGGGGCAGAGTAGAGGGGGCAGGACCCCGGGAGGCTCGAAGGAGGCGCTCCCGGGGCAGACGCCCTCCTCCCTGTGCCCACCTCGCCTGCTGCTGCCCTGGAGACCCACGGGCCTTGGCGCGTCAGCCCGGGAAGGAGAGCGCAGCCTAGGCTCTCCACCACAGGGTGCAGTGAGAACCGGAAATGCCAGGGCAGACCGGGGAGGAGGCTCCAAGTGCGGAAGGGGGCTGGAGGTCCCGGGTTCGAACCTGGGCACTGCGCAATTCCCCGTGTAGCACCCAGGCGGTGCCCCCAAACCTGAATGCGTCCAGGGCCAGAGCGGGAGGGACCCGAGAGGCAGGTCCCGCCGACAGCCCCGAACAGCGGGCCTGTTTCAGGCTCACGGGGCTGTGCCCGTTTCTGGGGCCTGCCTGGAGGTGGCGTCCTCAGGAGCCAGGCCCGTGCACCGGGGTGAAAGCCCATGGCAGACCCGCCGGGCGCCGCCCCAGGGGACCCCGAGTTCCCCCCCGCCCGCACTGGTTTCCAGAGAGCACTGAGGCCCAGGGCTCTCCCGGTTGTCTCCGAACATCTGGTCAGTCAAACGTCGGGGGGACGACGGGGAAAGAGAGGCCGAGCACAGAGCAGGACTCAGCAGCCGAGCACGCGCTCAGGGAGGGGCAGAGTCCGGCGGCCTGCGGGCATTCGGGCTCCCCTCCCGCCCGCCGCTCGCACGCCGTGTCGGGGCGAGGGCACGGGGAGCCCCCAGAACTGCGGCCCCGGGCCCGGCGGCTGATGTCATGGGGAACGATGATTAAGCTATCAATCAAACAGATTTTTTAAATATGTTGCGTGTCATAGCTCGAGATTTCAAACCCAGGACAAAATCTGGTGTTGGTTACAGCCGAGATGAATTGGGTGGTCCCGCGCACGGACGGACCCACCATCAGCACAACATGGAAATCGGTTCAAGGGCCCCTCGCCCCAGCTCACGAAGACCC